>NC_135958.1:19044586-20244586 GCF_053455715.1 Rhinoraja longicauda | reverse complement strand
GAAGACCACCGTGCATCTACTACCAGTACAGCTAGGAAACATTCATTCCCATAAAGCAGAGAATAAACCTACATCTAATCCCATATCTAACAGTCAACTCAGCCAATAGTTAATTAATTCAATCTGAACCTATCTAAACTCAATCACGGTCCAAACTAAACTAAACACTTATGACCCATTTATAATCAGTGCCCATCCCATAAGGACGAGAGGCAGAGACCATGGTCCCATCAGAATAAACTCCCAACCTAATTTGAATCGTCAACAAACCCATGCAACTGGAATACAAAGCACCCACTCAGAATAAATTCATAACTAAACCGGAATATCCTCTGAATGGAAACTGACCTAACTCAGGATGCATATTTAACCAGATCACAGCACATCACAGAAGTAATTAGAATACTGTCACAACTCACACAGAAAATTCTGCCTTTGTAACCCATTCCCTTCAGGGCACAGGTAGGCAACCACAGACTCCCAGAACTACCATGACCATTACTTCACCCAGGATTCTATTTAATTCTCCTAATTTTGCTGTGTCAAACTCATCTATTCTGATGAATTCATCTAAAGCAACAGTGCTTCTCAGAGATCTTCTTTTTTCCCCTCAGTCATGGTTTTACTTCCATCATAGTTGACAAGCATGTTTGTTTCATTTCCTGTTCTCACCCAGAACACAAATCCATTCCTCTTACCCTCAGTGCCCATTCAGCCAGTTTCTGTATTCAATGGATAGATCTTGGCAGGACACATTGTCTCCCCCTCTCCACTTTCAATTCCCTGAGGAAGCCTTAAATGAAGACGGGTCTACTCTTCTACTGCACCAACACTCCCTTTCTCATGGCATCTACCCAATGCATTACCCCCCCCCCCCCCCCCATCTCCTCCTCCCTCTCTCCAAGAGCCCAAATTGTACTTTGAGATGAAATATGGATTTCTTTCTTTCTTTTCCAGTTTAGTGTGGGTTATCACTCACAGTGTGGTCTCCCCTACACTGGGGGGGATCAAACACAGATTGGGTGACCACTTTGCAGAACATGTCCATGCAGTGACATAATGGAAAGGAATGGATTACAGTTTCAGATAATCAGCTGCACTAGTTTTGTATCTCATATATCTTTTTGGCCTTTCAGATCTCTATTTACACGTCTTTCCGATGTGCCTCTTTTATTCAATAGCATTTCAGCCTGCTTCATCCCTCATTGTTATCATTCAATCTCTCTCGTTTTGTAACCCATCACAGACACTTTTCCTTCTGTCTTCTCTGCAACTCAAGAAAAGATTGATTTCCATTTTTTTCTAATTCCAGATTTCCACCAGCTTCAGTTTTATTGATATTTGTATTGTTTGATTTTATTGTTAGATTCTGGTTGTTACCTCTGTTTGGGTCCTTTTCTTTGATGTAATGGTCTTTAGGATAGAGGCATACAGTACCAATACATTGCTTGAGGGAAAACACTCCATGGTCATCAGAAAGATTGATCGATACCTATCACAAAAAACACCCAGCACACAGTTTATTTGAGTATGATCGACAAACCAAGAGATAAACACGCTTGGACATTTTCAAATGTTCTCCCTCCATCATTTTCTGAGAAAACAAATTAACTAACAAGTATCAATAGAATTCCTAATAATAAAGGTAGTAGAATAAAGATTTTGCAAATGAATAGCAAGGCATGTTGTTTCTTATGGAGGCACAAATCAATTAGAATTGCACAAATATTTTTATTCAAAATGCATATAGAGTATTACAAAATGTAGAGTCAGCCAAATATTGAAAATCAAAGTTAAATATCATTGAGAGGTGAGAAATATCTGACTAAAGTCTACATTTCTTCTTCATTTTGTTCATGTACAACAGTCTTGTCTTTGACAGGCATTCAAAGAGTGCACTCCTTGGTTCAAAACTTTTAAATACTGACATTTAGCATTACAAGTTAATAATAGATTCCCTGAGTTCTCTTAGTTTGAGTCTACACTTTTTCAGAGCCTCAGCAAATCTCCTCTAACTTCTCATTGGTCTTCCCATTCATAATTAAGGATGGGCAGTTCCCAAAATTATTTGCATAAAAAACTAAATGAGTCCCTCAACTTCCACCTAGTCCACTGAATGAAAATGACAAAACTTCTTCGTCCATGATTATTTACCATGACAGATTAAATAATAGATATAATGCAAGGCAACAACTTCAGTCTGAAGAAGGATCCCGACCTGAAACGTCACCCAGAGATGCTGCCTGTCCCGCTGAGTTACTCCAGCATTTTGTGTCTAGCAACAACTTACAATGTATCTTTGCAAAGCTGTATCCAGGTTAGATTCACAGTTTTTTGAAACTTTATCTTGATCACCAAAGAGTATCTTTCAAACACAGCTTGTCTTCAAACAGCCTCTTCAGACTGCCTTGCCTTAAGTTCTGACTTAAGTATCATAATCCTCTGCAGGGTTTGGGGCAACTGTGCTGAGTGTCTGGATATTGTTAACTGTACTCATCTCCATAAATTTGACTATGATGAGTTTCGAGGGAGCAGCAATGGGATTGGCACAATGCCATCATCCCATCTCAAGGTGCCCATCCATGCAGCATTTTCTATTCCATGCATAAAATATCGTGATTCTCCATTAGAAGGGTTATTAATTCTAGCTTGCATGGATGAATGCACATACTTTGCACAAAGACCACAGCTGTTGTAATAAACTGTGTTTTCACCAAACCATCTGTTGCAGGAGATAGACATAAAGATCACTGTCATGAGGTTGCTTTTATGACTTCACCCTCCAGCCTCATTCATTCTGATATCAGGGGAAGATTATCACATATCACTGAATTGAACTGCAATCAATACGATTGAAGAATGTGTTAGGTTCAAAACTAAATCAACCTCAACGATAGCCACTTAGCTATGACCCTGATTATACTTTCCCACTTCAGGTAGACACAAAATCTACTCATGAAATTGTGTATCACTGCTTAAAAATAAGGCATTGCCTATGATAGGACAGAGTTGAGATAACTTTTTAACTTGATTGTTTGCAAGTCAGTTGAACATAGAGTAGTGAAAGCAGAGCCTTCGAATATTAAAAAAGAGGTGGATAGGTTTTTGATAAGGGTGTGAAAGGTTGCCACAGGTAGGCTGGAATGCAGATTTGAGTTTGCAATCGGATCAGCAATCATTTCATTAAATGCCGGAGTGGCCTTGTGAAGCTGAGGGGCTTATTCCTGCTCTTAATTCTCATCTTCATAAAAGCATACAATAGGGCTCATCCAGATTGTAAAATGTCCCTAAAAGGCAGAATTAAAAAGTCTGCTATTATATTACTGCAAGCAACCTTGTAGTTCGCATAAGAGTGAATTAAAATACTGTTGTCAGGATCAAACCCAGGTCTCTGGTGCTGTTAGGCAGCAACTCGACCTGTGCGCCACCTTGCTCTTCCAGCTATCTTCAACTAGTACTTAACCTTCAACTTTACATTATTCTAAGGGCAACATTTTCACACTGCTGGTCACCGAGAGGGTGCCCACAGATCAATTTTTTGACGCTGGTGTGCAGTTTCGGACATTGGTGTACCTGAGGCCATTAACATCAGTGGCTGATTCTGTTCAATAATTAAACTATTTTGTAGAAAACAACCAAGCAAATGTGAGGTCCATTGAAAACAGTAGACATATTTCTATGTCAATCCTACTGTGCTTTACCACTGAACATTCAATCGGGGAGTTCACTATTTACCTGTGCAGGCAAGGTACCATCATTTTTGAAGACAATGGGTAGCTTCTCTGTTTGACCCAACAGTAAACGTGAGAAAATAAGCAAAGGATTTCCTATTTTATTGCGCAGAAGAGGCCGAAGGATATTAATCCTTGGCAGGTTGCCTTCCCCAACAATATCAAACGTCAGCGACTTGCCCTTCGGTAAACTACAAAAGAAGAATGGTAAGAGGATGCAATTTTTTAAATGCTCAGAAAATACATTCAGATTTCTAATTTTTTCTACTCTCTTTAATATCGTAATTTTTTTGGAAAAATGTTACGATTTTTTGCCTTATACAGCAAGTTTGTTTACTTAAAGCTGTTAACTTTATTGGGATATCATTCCATGAGTTATAGTGTCCCTCAGCACCCCAGCACATTGTTGTCATTTGTGTCCTTTGTGTATGAGCCAAGATCACATGTCTGCATCTTGGGTGTGAGTAACTGATGGCAGCTTGTCAGCAAAGATCATATATGGACACAGTGCTGCACTCATGCTGACTGTTCTGACCACTTCAACAGGGATCGCTGGAGAGATATTAGGAACGGAACAGACACAACTTCCATCTGTCCTCAACTTAAGATACGTCAACCAATTGTAAATCACCAAGACCTTGATAGGTCTGACAATAACTTTCATCAGTGAGAGTGAATGGACTCTCAAAGACGTACAGGTATGTAGGTTAATTGGCTGGGTAAATGTAAAAATTGTCCCTAGTGGGTGTAGGATAGTGTTAATGTACGGGGATCACTGGGCGGCACGGACTTGGTGGGCCGAAAAGGCCTGTTTCCGGCTGTATATATATGATATGATATGACTCTTATTCTTTCATTATGGAAACAAGTGTACGAGGAGGTGCTGATAGATTTCATTACAATAAATGGCAGCAAATCTGCAGCTTGGAAACAGACTTTTACCCCACTCTGTGCCCACTCTCCCTGACTCTTCTCTCACCATAATCTCCTCTTGCCAGTCTATGTTTGTTTTCCAGACCTCACTTCTCTGCATCAACCATTCCATGTGGCAAAGATCTACACTCAACTTTAATGTCATATAATTAAATCTAAACTTAATTGATATTAATCAATGATTACTTTGTTCTGAATTTATCCAGAAATGCAAATAGTTCATCCATATCCATCCTTTGAAACACCAGACAGATAGCGAGAGAGGGAAAAGAGGTGGGGGGGGGGGGGAAGAGAGAAAGAAAGAGAGAGAAGGGCGAGTGAGAGAGAGAGAGAGGGTGAAAGGTTAGGGGTGAGAGGGGGTCAGTGAGAGAGGGTGAAATATGGGGGGTGAGAGAGAGGTGGGGGAGGGAAAGAGGGGGAGAGGGAAAGAGGGAGGAGAGAGGGGGAGTAAGAGGGGGAGGGGGAGGGAGAGGGAGAGGGGGAGGGAGAGTGGGAGAGAGGGAGATAGAGGGATAGAGAGGGGGAGAAAGGAAGGGAGAGGGAAAGAAAAGGGGCAGGAGGGAAAGAGAGGGGTAGGGCGAGAGGGGTGAGGGGTGGGGGAGAGCGAGGGGGAGAGAGAGGGAGGGCGAGAGAGCGAGGGGGAGATGTCGATGGAGATGGGGAAGAGAGAGGGGGAGAAAGAAAGAGGAAGATAATTAATTGTGAGGGGAGGGAAGGAGAGGGAGTGAGAGTGGGGAGAGGGATGGAGAGAGAGATAGAGTGGGGGAGGGAAAAAGGGATGAGAAAGGGAAAAAGGTGATAGCGAAATGAAAGAATGGAGAGGGTGGGAGAGGGGGAGTGACAGGGGAGAGAGAGGGAGGGAGATAGAGAGGAGGCGAGAGAGGGAAAGAGGGAGAAGGGAAAGAGGGGAGAGAGATGGGGAGAGAGAGAGAGGGAGATGATTGAGAGGGGGTTGGGAGATGGGGAGGGGGAGAGAGAGAGGGGACAGAGAGGGGGGAGAGAGAAGGGGAGAGAGAGAGGAGAATGGGATGGTGCAGAGGTGGATGGGTAGGTGAGAGGAGGGGAGAGGATGGGAGAGGAAGGAAGAGGAGAGGAGGGGAGAGGATAAGGGGAGAGAAGAGGGGAGAGGAGAGGAGGTGGGTGAGGAGAGGAGGGGAGAGGAGATGAGGGGAGGAGGTGGGAAAGGAGAGGAGGGGAGGGGTGGGGAGAACCTGACTTGCTTTGTTTCCCTTCGTAGCCCTTAGAAAGACTGGGCTGCCAGGACAACCCCCACACTGCCAGCGTATCCTTTTTGAAGTCAAGACAGAGCTGTCACTTCCTGCTCACCTACCCACAGACAAGGGACTGCGAACCCCACATTGGGAACAACGACTGATTTGCCAGGGAAAGCCCGAGATTACTCGAGTCTCCTCCGTGAGTCCAAGACTGAGCATCGGGATATGCCCGAGATTGCCAGTTCCTTCTCGTCACTGTTGATCTCCCTATAAATAAGCTGTTTCGCGTGACTTCACCATACAATGAGAGTGTGTCGGTGTAGTCATTGTCAATCCAGCATCTTTTGCGACGCCACACTATGTAATTTCTGTTCAACGATGGCATACCTAGCTGCTGCTTCCACAACAGCTTCAAATATGCACTGATAAGTCTGCATTGTTGGAGGAGTGAACCTAACCACGACAAATTTATGGCCATAACTGGGGACGTTCAGTCGGGTAGGCTCCACTTCAAAAATATCAACAATCCGAGCTGCCATCTGCAAACAAGAACAAAAAAATTTGGACTTCAAATTGTCATAAATAAAATCTATTATGAATATTATGAACTAAACATTGCAACTAAACATTGGAGCTAAAGACCCTTGGGGCTGGGATTATTCTGCCTGGGACATAGGAGGCTGAGGGGTGAGTTTATGGAGGTTCAGAAAATCATGAGGTCATATATAAGGTCAGAGTCCTTTTCCCAGAGTAGCCAAATCTAAAACTAAACAGTATAGCTTCAAGGTGAGAGGGGGAAATGAGTTAAAAGGAACCCAAAGAGCAGGTTTTTCATACAGGACGGTGAGTATCTGGAATGAACTGCCAGAGGAAGCGGTAATGGCAGCTACAATTACAACATTTAAAGGACACTTGACCAGGTACATGGATTAGAAAGGTTTGGAGAGATATGGGCATAATGTGTTTCAAATGATTTTATCTGTTCCAGCATGTTCCAGATATCAGCAACTATCTGTTGAAAGAAACTTACCCTTTAGACCCCTTTAAAATGCTGTCTTGTTTCTGATATTCCAAATGTTGGTGCCACAACTTCTCACCAATTTTTAATCATACTCTGCTTTTCCAAAACACATTTGTTTTACCCATCCCAACCAATCCACTTGCACTCAATGTGAGCTGAATATCTAAGGTTACACGTCCTATTGAAAAAACAGACAGGTGGGCAGAAGGGGGAGGGTTGCTCTGCTGATCAGGAATGAAATTCGGTCCATAGCAAGGGGTGACATAGGATCGGAAGATGTAGAATCCTTGTGGGTAGAACTGAGAAACTGCAAGGATAAAAAGACCCTGATAGGAGTTATTTACAGGCTTCCAAACAGTAGCCAGGATATAGGGTACAAATTACATCAGGAGATACATTCGGCATGTAAGAAAGGCAATGTTACTGTGGTCATGGGGGATTTCAATACGCAGATAGACTGGGAAAATCAGGTTGGTACTGGACCACAAGAGAGGGAATTTGTAGAGTGCCTACGAAATGGCTTCTTAGAGCAAATTGTAGTGGAGCCTACAAGGGAAAAGGCAATTCCTTGATTTAATGTTAGAAACATAGAAAACAGGTGCAGGATTAGGCCATTCGGCCCTTCAAGTCAGCACCGCCATTCATTGTGATCATGGCTGATCATCCACAATCAGTAACCCATGCCTGCCTTCTCCCCATATCACTTGATTCCACTAACCCCTAGAGCTCTATCTAACTCTCTCTTAAATCCATCCAGTTATTTGGCCTCCACTGTCCTCTGCGGCAAGAATTCCACAAATTCATAACTCTCTGGGTGAAAAACTTCCTTTTCACAGTTTTAAATGGCCTACCCTTTATTCTAAGACTATTGGCCCCTGGTTCTGGACTCCCCCAACATTGGGAACATTTTTCCTGCATCTAGCTTGTCCAGTCCTTTTATAATTTTATATGCCTCTATAAGATCCCCTCTCATCCTTCTAAACTCCAGTGAATACAAGCCTAGACTTTTCAATCTTTCCTCATATGACAGTCCAGCCATCCTAGGGATCAATCTCGTGAACCAACGTTGCACTGCCTCAATTACAAGGATATCCTTCCTCAAATTCAAAACTGTACACAATACTCCAGATGTGGTCTTACCAGGGCCCTATACAACTGCAGAAGAACCTCTTTATTCCTATACTGAAATCTTCTCGTTAAGAAGGCCAAAATGCCATTAGCTTTCTTCACTGCCTGCTGTACCTGCACGCCAACTTTCAGTGACTGGTGTGCAAGGACACCCAGGTCTCGTTGCACTTTCCCCTTACCTAACCTAACACCATTGACATAATAATCTGCCTCCTTGTTTTTGTCGCCAAAGTAGATAACCTCACATTTATCTACATTATACTGCATCTGCCAAGCATCTGCCCACTCACTCAACCTGTCCAGGTCACCTGCAACCTCGTAACATCCTCTTTGCAGTTCACAATACCACCCAGCTTTATGTCATCTGCAAACTTGCTAGTGTTACTTCTAATTCCTTCCTCCAAATCATTAATATATATGGTGAATAGTTGCGGCCCCAACACCGAGCCTTGTGGCACTCCACTCGCCACTTCCTGCCATTCTGAAAAGAACCCATTTACTCCTACTCTTTGTTTCCTGTCTGCCAACCAATTCTCTATCCATGTCAACACTACCCCCCAATACCATGTGCTCTAATTTTCCTCACCAATCTCCTGTGTGGGACCTTATCAAAAGCTTTCTGAAAGTCCAGATACACTATATCCACTGGCTCCCCTTCATCCATTTTACTTGTCACATCCTCAAAAAATTCCAGATAACTTCCCTTTCTTAAATCCATGCTGACTTGGACTTATCCTTTTACTGCTATCCAAACGCACCATTATTACCTCTTCAATAATTGACTCCAGCATCTTCTCCACCACCAATGTCAGGCTAACTGGTCTGTAATTCCCCATTTTCCCTCTCGCTCCTTTCTTGAAAAGTGGGATAACATTAGCTATCCTCCAATCCACAGGAACTGATACTGAATCTATTGAACATTGGAAAATGATCACCAATGCGTCCACTATTTCTAGAGCCACCTCCCTGAGTATCCTGGGATGCAGACCATCAGGCCCTGGGGATTTATCAACCTTCAGTCCCATCAGTCTACCCAATACTATTTCTCGCCTAATGCAAATTTCTTTCAGTTCCTCTATCCCCCTAGATTCCCTGTCCTCTAGTACATCTGGGAGATTGTTTGTGTCTTCCTTAGTGAAGACAGATCCAAAGTACCTGTTCAACTCTTCTGCCATTTCCTTGGTGTCTGTCTCTCTCTCTAAAACTCTCTAAAACTCTCTGTCCATGTGTATGTGTGCAGCATAACTTTTGTGGTTCGCACAGCCAAAACAGTACACCATAGCGCCACAATTTTTGCACCACCTTACTCACCATTATCCTGGGCATAATCTCTAACAACTCTCATTCAAATTGCAGCTACATTTTTAAAGCTAGAGAGATTTTAAAGTTTTAAAATTTCCTTTCTAACCATTTCTTGAAGGTCTCCAGCGTGTGATGTCACAATGGGACCCGTGCGACTGAGAGATGGACTCGCACCTAACTGACGGGAGTTCCATGCTCAGCGCCTTCCTCTCTCCTTTCCTCTCCCCCCTCGCAAGGAGCAGCTTTAAGCGGCGTTGCTGGACCCGTAGGAGGGGGATTCGAGTGGGTGGAGGGGAGGGTAGGGGTAGGAGGGGAGTGGGGGTGGGGGGAAGGAGAGAGTGGGGTAGGAGGGGGAGGGGAGGAAAGAATGGGGGTGGGGAGAGAGTGGGGGTGAGGGGGAGAGGGGAGGGGAGAGTGGGAGTGGGCGGAGGAAGGGTAGGGGGAAGGGGGACAGTGGGTGTGGGGGGCTGGGGGTGAGGGGGTTGGGGGTCGGGGGTAAGAGAGAGTGGGGGTGGGGGGAGAGGGGGACAGTGCGGGGCAGGGGAGAGGGGGGGGAAGAGGGGAGAATGGGGAGGGGGTGGGGAGAAGAGAGTGGGGGTGGGGGGGAAGGGGGATGGGGAGGAGAGAATGGATGGGTGGGTGGGTGGGGGAGGGGGTGGGGGTGGAGAGAGTGGGGGTGTGGGGGGGAGAGTGGGGGTGGGGAGGAGGGAAGATTGGGGTGGAGGGAGAGTGGGGTGTGAGCAGGGAGAGTGAGGGTAGGCGGAGGGGAGGGAAGTGGGGGCGAGTGGGGGTGAGGGGGGAATAGGAGTGGGGAGGGGGAAATGGGGGTGGAGGCAGGGCTGGGTGGAGTGGGGGTAGGGAAGGGGCAAGTGGGGGAGGGGCAAGTTGGGGTGGGGGCAGGGGAGGTGCAAGTGGGGGTGGGTAGGGGGGATGGAGTGGGTCAGTGGGGGAGGAGGGGTTGATAAGGGGGATTGAGTGGGGAGGTTGAGGGTGCTGCAATATAGGAGAGGCTTTGGGTCCAGGGCTCACTCAGTCACACCCTCTCCCCTTCCCTGTCCCCCGCTACGAGGAATGGGCCCAACGGGTCCACTTGGTCAAGTCTATAATAATTTCACCCGTGTCTGCCTTCAAGGGACACACATTTGTCTTTGCTAATCTTTTTCTCTAAACATATCTAAAGAAGCTTTTACTGTCCTTCCTTATATTCTTGGCTAGCTTCCCCTCGTACTTCATCTTTTCAGCCCGTATTGCCCGTTTTGTTACCTTCTGTTGTCCTTTGAAAGTTTCCCAGTCCTCTGGCTTCCTGCTACTCTTTGCTGTGTTATACATTTTTTCTTTTAGTATTATTCCATCCCTAACTTCCCTTGTCAGCTACGGTTGCCTCCCGTAACTCTGTTACATGCTACGGAGGAGGCTCTGTTGTCTCACAGCAGACTAGATGCTGGTCACGGAGACGATGGCACGTAATGTTTCCTCTGCTTGTGTTACAATAAAACTATGAGTTGTTACTCCTGTGATTGGGTTTGATTCCAACAACAAATATTAAGTTCCCAGGCCCGATCCTCCTGCAGCCACGTCTCTGTAATCCCCACAATGTCATATCTATCAATCTCTAACTGAGCCTCAAGCTCATCTACTTTACTTCTTATACTTCGTGCATTCATATACAATACTTTTAATTCCTAATGCATCTCACCTTTCACATCGATTCCCATTACACTTGGCCATACTCTCCTATCCCTTTGTGAGCTTTCTTTCCCGTTTATTCCAGCATCATTAACTATCCCCTTACTCGCTTTCCCTTTAACTCCATCCTTGACTATCCCATTTGACACTATCCCTTACATGTATATGTACAACACTACTTTTGGCAAGTCACAATCTGTCTTTACCCTGTTAGATATTGGCTTGACGGACACCACCACATCCGCGTTGACTTTGCCTACATTGATGATCTTGAAGCGGGCTTCAGCCTGATCTCCAACATAAACGTTATGGAAGAGAAATTTCTTTTCATCCTCTATGTAGATTCCACTAGTCTCCATGGTCTGCAAGCATTGGTGAAGATTGATGTTTTGGCAAATGAAATGTTCCTCAAAGATGGCAGGAATATCATCCACCACAATATCTAGATAAGCAAATGCAACTGATTACACATGATGAAAGAAGAATCCCCAAGGTTTTTCATAGGGTAAGAATGACTACAAAATCTCCTCAGGAATGGGGAGGTCAAACCTAATGTTTACATTGTTCAAGACCAATATCTTTCTCTCAGCAGACATTTCTACGCTTAAGTTCAATCATTGGACCTGTCTGAAAAGGTCAGGGCCCGGTGTGAGAGGGGAGGTGAATACTGAAATTAAAGTGTTGTATTTAAATGTTCGAAGTATAAATAATAAAGTGGATGAGCTTGAGGCTCAGTTAGACATTGGCAAGTATGATGTTGTGGAATCACTGAGACATGGCTACGAGGACCAGGGCTGGAAACTGAATATTCAGGGGTACACAGCGTATAGAAAAGACAGAGGGGGTGGGGTCGCTCTGTTGGTAAGGAATGATATTCACTCCCTTGCAAGGGGTGACATAGAATCAGGAGATGTAGAATCAGTATGGATAGAAATGAGGAATTGTAAGGATAAAAAGACCCTAATGGGAGTTATCTACAGGCCCCCAAACAGTAGCCTCGACATAGGGTGCAAATTGAATCAGGAGCAAAAAGTGGCATGTCGCAAATGTAATGCTACAGTGGTCATGGGAGATTTCAACATGCAGGTAGACTGGGAAAATCAGGTTGGTAATGGACCCAGGAAAGAGAGTTCGTGGAGTGGCTCCGAGATGGATTCTTAGAACAGCTTGTACTGGAGCCTGCCAGGGAGAAGGCAATTCTGGATTTAGTGTTGTGTAATGAACCTGATCTGATAAGGGGACTCGAGTTAAAAGAGCCATTAGGAGGCAGTGATCACAATATGATAAGTTTTACTCTACAAATTGAGAGGGAGAAGGGAAAATCGGAAGTGTCAGTATTACAGTATAGCAAAGGGGATGACAGAGGCATGAGGCAGGAGCTGGCCAGATTTGACTGGAAGGAGGCCCTAGCAGGGAAGACGGTGGAACAGCAATGTCAGGTATTCCTGGGAATAATGCAGCAGTTGCAGGATCAATTTATCCCAAAGAGGAGGAAAGATTCTAAGGGGAGTAAGAGGCACCCATGGCTGACAAGGGAAGTCAAGGACAGCACAAAAATAAAAGAGAAGAAGTATAACGAAGGCAGAGGATTGGGACTCTTTTAAAGAGCAACAGAAGATGACTAAAAAGGCAATACGGGGAGAAAAGATGAGGTACGAGGGTAAACTAGCCAATAATATAAAGTAGGATAGTAAAAGCTTTTTTGGGTATGTAAAGAGAGAAAAAATAGTCAAGGCAAATGTGGGTCCCTTGAAGACAGAAGCAGGGGAATTTATTATGGGGAACAAGGAAATGGCAATAGACAATAGACAATAGACAATAGGTGCAGGAGTAGGCCATTCAGCCCTTCGAGCCAGCACCGCCATTCAATGCGATCATGGCTGATCACTCTCAATCAGTACCCCGTTCCTGCCTTCTCCCCATACCCCCTCACTCCGCTATCCTTAAGAGCTCTATCCAGCTCTCTCTTGAAAGCATCCAACGAACTGGCCTCCACTGCCTTCTGAGGCAGAGAATTCCACACCTTCACCACTCTCTGACTGAAAAAGTTCTTCCTCATCTCCGTTCTAAATGGCCTACCTCTTATTCTTAAACTGTGGCCCCTTGTTCTGGACTCCCCCAACATTGGGAACATGTTTCCTGCCTCTAATTTGTCCAATCCCCTAATTATCTTATATGTTTCAATAAGATCCCCCCTCATCCTTCTAAATTCCAGTGTATACAAGCCCAATCGCTCCAGTCTTTCAACATACGACAGTCCCGCCATTCCGGGAATTAACCTAGTGAACCTACGCTGCACGCCCTCCATAGCAAGAATATCCTTCCTCAAATTTGGAGACCAAAACTGCACACAGTACTCCAGGTGCGGTCTCACCAGGGCCCGGTACAACTGTAGAAGGACCTCTTTGCTCCTATACTCAACTCCTCTTGTTACGATGAGTTGAACCGGTACTTTGGATCTGTCTTCACTAAGGAAGATACAAGCAATCTCCCAGATGTTCTAGTGGAAAGAGGGTGACGGAGGAACTGAAGGAAATCCACATTAGGCAGGAAATGGTGTTGGGTAGACTGATGGGACTGAAGGCTGATAAATCCCCAGGGCCTGGTGGTCTGCATCCCAGGGTACTTAAGGAGGTGGCGCTAGAAATTGTGGACGTATTGGTGATTATTTTCCAATGTTCTATAGATTCAGGATCAGTTCCTGTGGATTGGAGGGTAGCTAATGTTGTCCCACTTTTTAAGAAAGGAGGGAGAGAGAAAACGGAAAATTATAGACCAGTTAGTCTTACATCAGTGGTGGGGAAGATGCTGGAGTCAATTATAAAAGACGGAATTACGGAGCATTTGGATAGTAGTAATAGGATCTTTCCGAGTCAGCATGGATTTACGAAGGGGAAATCATGCTTGACTAATCTTCTGGAATTCTTTGAGGATGTAACTAGGAAAATTGACAGGGGAGAGCCGGTGGATGTGGTGTACCTCGACTTTCAGAAAGCCTTCAACAAGGTTCCACATAGGAGATTAGTGGGCAAACTTAGGGCACATGGTATTGGAGGTAGGGTACTGACATGGATAGAAAATTGGTTGACAGACAGAAAGCAAAGAGTGGGGATAAATGGGTCCCTTTCAGAATGGCAGGCAGTGAATAGTGGGGTACCGCAAGGCTCGGTGCTGGGACCGCAGCTATTTACAATATACATTAATGGATGAAGGGATTAAAAGTACCATTAGCAAATTTGCAGATGATACAAAGCTGGGTGGTAGTGTGAACTGTGAGGAAGATGCTATGAGGTTGCAGGGTGACTTGGACAGGTTGTGTGAGTGGGCGGATGCATGGCAGATGCAGTTTAATGTGGATAAGTGTGAGGTTATCCACTTTGGTGGTAAGAATAGGAAGGCAAATTATTATCTGAATGGTGTCAAGTTAGGAAAAAGGGATGTACAACGAGATCTGGGTGTCCTAGTGCAGCAGTCACTGAAAGGAAGCATGCAGGTACAGCAGGCAGTGAAGAAAGCTAATGGAATGTTGGCCTTCATAACAAGAGGAGTTGAGTATAGGAGCAAAGAGGTCCTTCTACAGTTGTACCGTGCCCTGGTGAGACCGCACCTGGAGTACTGTGTGCAGTTTAGGTCCCCAAATTTGAGGAAGGATATTCTTGCTATTGAGGGCGTGCAGCGTAGGTTTACTAGGTTAATTCCCAGAATGGCGGGACTGTCATATGTTGAAAGACTGGAGCGAATAGGCTTATATACACTGGAATTTAGAAGGATGAGAGGGGATCTAATCGAAATGTACAAGATTATTAAGGGGTTGGACACGTTAGAGGCAGGAAACATGTTCCCAATGTTGGGGAAGTCCAGAACAAGGGGCCACAGTTTAAGAATAAGGGGTAGGCCATTTAGAACAGAGATGAGGAAAAACTTTTTCAGTCAGAGAGTTGTGAATCTGTGGAATTCTCTGCCTCAGAGGCAGTGGAGGCCAATTCTCTGAATGCATTCAAGAGAGAGCTGGATAGAGCTCTTAAGGATAGCGGAGTCCGGGGGTATGGGGAGAAGGCAGGAATGGGGTACTGATTGAGAATGATCAGCCATGATCACAATGAATGGCGGTGCTGGCTCGAAGGGCCGAATGGCCTACTCCTGCACCTATTGTCTATTGTCATTTGATTTCATATAAATGCGAGATTTATTTGTAATTTGTAACTGAGCTTTGCTCTGGTTGAACGTACTTGGTGCACAACATTCGATGACCATCCAGTATGGGATACCATTTGGATTGTCACTCGGGTCCCGGTCAATAACATCAATGTTCAAGACCTCTTCATGCTTCCCCATTTGGTCTCCAGAGCTTTCCACTGTGATGACCTGTTGTCCTCTAGGAGGCACCATTCCGTAACCAGGGAAAACTGTGAATATTCCAATAGTCAAACGTGCCTGCATGGAAGAAAAGCGCAGAAACAGAAACTAAAGCGCACAACTGACTCAGAACAACATTGCACAGTTCATCACAGGGATATGATAATCACTTACAGATTCAGTTGTAATACCATCTCCAGCATCTTTCAAGAACATGCTGAGCCATAATCTTAAGGTGAGATGAGAAGGATGTAAAGGTGACCTAAGGGCAAGTTTTTCCCATGGAGGTTATTGGGAATATGGATTGAGCTGCCAGAGAAAGTGCTAGAGGTGACTACAATTATAATGTTTAATAAACAGATGGACAGGTACAGGGATGGGAAAAGTTTGGAAGGGGATTGACCAAATGCAGGCAAATGGTACTAGCTCAGGAACGTATCTCAGTCAGCATGGAGGAGTTAGGCTGAATGGTCTGTAATAACTTAAACCAGTGCAGGACATTTGGGATGAAGTTCCTTTCACAGTACAATTGGACACAGAAAGTAATAATTTCAGTCATTAACAATGAATAAAGGATGATGTGCTTCTTTGTCAAGCTGCTGAACAAATGTATTCACATGTAGCTCATAACACATAAAGCACAGCTCAAGGTGACAGAGTGCGTAGGTGTAGCAATATTAGCAAGAGGAGAAGGAGTAGGGCATACCTACTCAACCATTCAATAACATCATGGCTGATCTGGTCTTTAAGCTCAATTCCATTTTCTTGTCAGATCTCCTGTATCCTGGATTCCTTCATTGTACAAAAATCTATAATAGCCCTGAATATATTTAATGATTTGTCATTCTTATCTCTCTGGGGAAGAGAATTCCAAAGATTCACAACCCTTTGAGAAAAATAACCTCATCCCGGTCCTGAAAAAATACCTCCTTATCTGAAATATTTGTCAGAGTTCTATCTTCTGGCAGAGGTTAGGAGCTCGAAAGACCAGATGTCCAAGCTTAAGAATAGGTTCTTCCCACTGCTATCAGTCATGTGAACCAATCACTGCTGTTTCCCAGAGGTGCTGCCTACACCAACTCTAAACTCTACATCATTTGTTCATTCCATTTATGCACTGTCATATTATTTTGCACTACACTACTATAATCTTTGCACCATTCTGGTCCTTTGCTGTTGCATTTATTGTTGTGTCTCTCATTACCGTGTATATGATTTACTCAGAGCTTCATGAGAACAAGGGATTTCATTGCACTCATTATGACAATAAACTAATCTGAAACTGAATACAAATCTGAGTTCTAGGTCCATCAAGCAGGGAAACATTCTAACAACATCTAGCCCATCAAGCTCTCTCAATATATAATGCTTCACTTCACTTTCCCCTCAACTATGGAGAGTATATTCTGCTCAATCTGTTCCATAAAACACCCCTCTCATCAGAACATAGAATAATACAGAAGAGGAATGGGCCCTTTGGCCCAGATTGCTTGTGCCACACATGATGCCAAGTCAAACTGATATCATCTGTTTGTACATGATCCATATCCCACTATTCCTTGCACTTCCATGAGCCTATCTAAAAGCACCACTATTTTATGTGCCTCCACCACCACCCCAGGCAATGCATTCCAGTTCCCCACCACTCTGTGTAAAAAACTTGCCCCGCACATCTCCATTAAACTTTCCCCCTCTCACCTTACAGCTATGCCCTCTGGTGTTGGACATTTCTGACATCGTATGGGAATTTACTGAAGGTGATCAGGAATCCAGAAACCATTAATTCAGAGCTGTGGAAAACTAAACAGTCACTCTAACTCCCCACAACTGCCTGTGATAGAGGTTCCTCAGCACAATTGTACAAGGCTCAATTATGCTACAACCAAGTCCTTTATTTTCTTTCTTATCCCCCTCCATGTTTATCTTCAGCATTCTTGCTCCCATGGTGCAATTCTCGCCAAACAGCTGGTATGAAACCACTTCCTGATCCTGATGCCAACTGTCATTGTCAGTGGTTCAAAATTACAGATCTTTACTTTCTTCCATCCTGTTTTAAGTGCTGTTCAACTATTATACTCTGATCTGTTTACCATGAAAGACCAACTGGCAAAAAACATGAACTGCTCTTGTTTGCTCCCAGGGTACCACCTGCCCTGTAGAATTTCTGCATTCTATTTTCATGCAAGATCAAGAACATTGCACTTCTCAGATTCAAAGTGCAATTAACGGAAAACACTCCCACCACCTTGCAATTAGATCTTCTGCACAGGGCGCTCGGCCGGGGCGTTTGCTCTTTCTGCCGGGGAGCTCACCTGGGGCGTTTGCTCTTTCTGCTTAGGAGCTCCATCGGTTCTTATGGAGCTTGATCTGTCCTGGGACTTTCCATGTTTGGAGCCACTGATACTGTGAAACCCCAAAAAAAGTTAACTGAAGAGGTTTGCAACAAAGCAAGTGATTCTGAATTACAACAAATCATAAATGAATTCTACACCTTGATCTGGGACCAGTTCTTACAGTACCATTAATTTTACTCCCCTGCTCTTTCCCCATGGCCAAACAACCATATTCCTCTCAACGTTATCCCCATCTCTTTCAAAAGTTGGGTAGGAAGGAACTGCAGATGCTGGTTTACACCAAAAATAGACACAAAATGCTGGAGTTACTCAGCGGGACAGGCAGCATCTCTGGAGAGAAGGAATGGGTGACATCTTGGTCAAGATGCTTCTTCAGACTGAGAATCAGGGAAAACAAAGGCCAAACAGAAAGGAGTGCAAACACAATTTGTGATGCCCCGCAGCTGGAACTGAGCCTCCGCTTGGTGAAACCAAACGCGAGGACAGGTGGTCCAGAATGTCGGGAGCTTGATGGCTACCACGTCAACAGCTGCGGCCTGGTCAGCCTGTGAGCCGGACGAACGGTCGGCTTTCCATCTTGCGTCCATTATATCATCAATGGACTGTTCGGGGTCACCAATGTGGCGCGTCGAAAAAGGCCCGAAATAAAGGCAAGGAGCCGGGTATTTCGGGAGGTTTGATTTTATTACAGTTGTCAGACCGGTCAAGTCTGCTGGAATGGCTTCGCGTCCAAAACCTCGTCCTTTATATCTGTAGCAAAGGGCCGCCTCCCTGGACCGGTCCATTCCCGTGCCGAGGGGTCGGTAGTGGTATGGCCCGACCCTTGGGAGCCGCCACAACAGGAACTTTTGGAGTTAAGGCACAGAAGGTGGAGAATTCCTATTTGTGCAAAGTCATTTATGTGGTAGGAATTGGAGCACACCACTAATTGTAAAAGCAGAACTCACTCCAATGGCAGTGCTCCTGCTTTGTGCGTCTGTTAAGCACAAAGTCTGAGGCATTTTACATGATAGAACAGAACTGTGTATTCTGAACTTCTGGTTGGTGGATGGTGAACATTTCTGGTTGGTGGATGGTTCCTCATACCTGAGTGTAGAGCAACAAACAATCTGGTGGAGGAAGTCAGCAGGTTAAACAGTGTGAGAGGTGGGGAGGGGAAGGAACCGTTCACGCTTCAGGTCAAGACCTTGCATCAGTGACCAAAGTAAAGGATAGACTTTTCCCCCAGAAATCCATCCTTCTGGCCAGTGCACAAAATGGCCCCAAATTTAGGTTCCTTTGCAACTCCTCAGCTAAGGCCGGGACATGTGAGTCACTAGAGAGTGACTAGGGGTGGGGTATCCTAGCCAGGATCCTCCTCTCCAAATACAGGGGCATTAAAATCAGTTGTGATATCGTGAGGGTGAGAAATTCTCACTGGATCTTGGAAGAAATTGTAAGCACCTCCACCTTTGAAAGCACCTCCACCTAATTGCAGTCAAGGTATGATTGGAAGGGACATTCCATACCTCTTCTTTCCCTGGTGTGCCATGATGGGCATTTTAAAGATGAAGTATTTGAACTCAAATTCGCCAGTGTTTTCAAGAGTGAAAGTGCGGTTCCTTCGGCCACCAACCAGCACAATGCCAAAGTTAAGCTCCCTGGCAGGCAGCAGCTGATAAGTACTGAAGATAGCACGGACGGAGATTTTCACTGGAATGCTGGCAATGACCTCTCCTCCTTCAGCCAGGGTGGGTTCAATCACCTGTAGTCATAAAGAGAAGATAATATATTGATGGTCCAAACAAACATCCCTCATTCAGTTAGTTTTATAGACCACTGACTGTATAAACCCAAATGAAATCCAGCCAAGGGGCATGAAGATTATACAGCCACACGTTTATAAACCTCTACAAAACCACTCCTCAGCCTCCTTCGCTCCAGGAAAAAAAAGGGCCAAACTTTCTAATTGCTTGTTATATCTCAAGCCATCCAGTCCTAGCAACATGTGGGGATTTCTGCACCCTATCTATCCTATGTCTATAACTTGCAGCAGTTGCGAGAGGTAAAAAAACCCCACAGATGTATAGGTGTCACCCTACGACACAGGAACAGGCACTAAATATTGACTCATTTACTCTTGCCATATCTTCTCCATTTGAAGAACACAAGGGAATCAAAATGTGTCAGGGGGTGGGGGGTATTGTAAAATGTGAATGACAATCCCTCCCACAAATGTAATCAGTCATATTCCCATCACTAGTGCGGCTGCTTAACCTTTCCCCTGTGCTAATGCTGGAACCAGCACATCTCCAAGTCAGATGAAATGTGTAGGAAGGAACTGCAGTTGGTGATTTAAACTGAAGAGAGACACAAAATGTTGGAGTAAATCAGTGAGTCAGACAGCATCTCTGGAGAAAAGGAATAGGTGACGTATCGGGTCGAGACCCTTCTTCAGACAGAGTCAAGGGAAAGGAAAACAAGAGATATAGACGGTGATGTAGAGAGATGTAGAACAAATGAATTAAAGATATGCAAAAATGTAACGATGATAAAGGAAACACGCCATTGTTAGCTGTATGCTAGGTGAGAACGAGTGCAGACAATGAGGCTCAACAAGACGACTTTGAAGCAAGTTGTACCAGCTTCAAAGTCTTGCACTTTGGGAAGTTAAATACAAGGGGAAAATACCGATATAGGTTAATTGCAGGACCCTGAACAGCATTGATGTTAAGATGGATCATGGGGTATAAGTCAGTAGCTCACGGAAAGTATTAACCCAAGTAGATGGAATGGTAAAAAGGCATATGGAATGCTTGAGTTTGTCGGTCGGGGCATTGAGCATTAGAGTCAGGAAGTCATGATACAGTTATATAAGACTTTAGTTTTGCCACATTGAAATTAATGTGTATAGGTTTTTTTTTGCCCCATTACTGGAAGGATGTAGACACTTTGCAGAGGGTGCAGAAGATGTTTAACAAAATGCCACCCTGGATTAGAGAGTATTGGAAAGGTTGGAGAAACTTGGAATGTTTTGTTTGGAGAGTTGGAGACTGAGGGGAGACCTGTTGGAAGTTTATAAAATTATGAGAAGCATAGACAGGGAAGATATTCAGAGCCTTTACCCTAGGGTAAATATCAAATACAAGAGGGCATAACTTGAAGATGAGAGGGGGGAAAGTTTTAAGATGTGCGGTGGAAGGTTTTTTTACACAGTGAAGTGGTGCATGCATGTAACACCTCATGGCAGAGGTGGTGGAGGAAGTAGATACGACAGTGGCATTTAAGAGTGCTTTAGGTAAGCATATGGGAATGGAGGGATATGGAACACATGCAGGCAGAAGGGAATAGTTTTATTTGGCATCACATTCAACAGAGATATTGGGGGCCGAAGGGGCTGTTCCTCTCCTGTGCTGTTCTATGTTCTTAACACCAGGTAAAGATGGGAGAAAAATATTTTCGGTAATGAGTGCGTTGTAGTATGCGTTACATCATGTTATTATCAGCTGGTATGTGTTCGGAAAAGTTGTGCAAAAAATAGGGTAATATTCAAAGAGCAAATAAGGAATAAGCATATTTTAATTTACATGTTACCTGGACACCTGCCTGATTGGAAAATGCAGTGTGCAAAAAGACTGAGATACAAGGAGGAATTACCTAGAAGCAACTTTTCAAAGCCTGTAGAAATATTTGATCTAACCTGGCAGCGTAGAATAGGCTCATCCTTGATGTGTGTGCTTATGCTGCTACGGAAGATTATGTAGATGTGACTGGCACGATCATTCGGAGCCAGAGACCCTCTATTCGGCTGAATGCTGAACAGAGAATTCACATCCGGCATGTCGCGTTTTGTGGATTGTAGTTGAAATCTAGCAAGAAAAAGTTTAACTTTTACAAGCTTGAACAAAGTAACTGACATAATAAGTGGAAGCGGAATGTAATCCTTTGAATTCACAGTAATGCATCCAGAGGACACATCTCCTCACCCATCCTTCCAGCTGTTCAGTGGGACTGTTCCCTCTGCGATGCTCTTGTTCACTCCCAATTCCACGAATATTCACTCCGTTTTTCACACCAGCTTCCCATCTTACCACAGGAGTTGGCCCTTGCCAACCATCAAGCACCCATTTACACTGTCTACATTGATCTATTTTTAATTCCTTCTATGTTTCTTTTTTTATGATCAAAACAAACTTTATTTAAGTAAAAAATATGTACAATACAGGAACTGTGCAAAAAATTCTTCCGACATTCTCGGAGGTTACACATGGTGTTTACACAAATTACACAATTTCAACCCACACCCTTGTCACATGTGGCCTGCTGGCATGAAATCCCTTCCCTTATTTGAGGGGCCTCTCCACCACACCGTGCCCCCTAATGTCCAGCAGCTGAAGGGCCCTAGACTGTTGCCCTCCCCACAGAACCTTGGCTGTGCCAAGCTTCAGTGCGTTCGCAGCACGTACTCCTGCAGTCTGGAGTGGGCCAGTCAGCAACATTCCCTGACAGACTCTGCTGGGAGGTCAACAAAGTTCGGGCAGACCAAAGGGTGTCTTTCACCGAGTTGACGATCTTACAGCAGCACTTGATGTCTGTCTCTGAACGTGTCCCTGGGAACAGTCCGTAAATCATAGAGTCCTATCTTAAGGGAGCTGTTCGGAATAAACTGTGACAGGAACCCTTGCAAACTTCTCCTGACTCTCTTTGCAAATCCACATTCTGTGATGAGGTGGGCAACCGTCTCTGTGAACTCCCTCTACATTCGATGATTCAACTACACAGTAAGGACAAATTACAGTGGATGTGGCAGGCAGAGGTCACATCTAAACATACCCAGGGAGAATGTGCAAACTGCACGAAGACAGTGGCAGATGTTAGGATTGAAATCAGGTCCCGAGCATTGAGGGTGCAACTCCAGTAGCTGTTTCAGATAGGCATAATGATATGCATAGAGGGATATGAATCATGTACAAGCAGAGGAGATTAACTTGGCATTATGTCTGGCATGGGTCAAAGAGCCATGTGCCTGTGCTGTACGTTCTATTTCTAACTATTCCCAAATCTGATGAGGAATCTTTGTGCTGAAACATGAATTCTGTTTCTCTCTCCACAGGTGCTTCCAATCTACTGAGTGTTTCAAGGATGTATTGTTTATATTTCACATTTCCAGTATTTGCAGTTTTGTTTAGCTTAATTCAGGGGGTAATCACGTTGCCTTGCTGCTGACTCGCACCAAATGTAATAATTAGAGACACAAAGGATTGCAAATGCTAGAAATTTTGAGCAAACAAAAGTTTTGGAGGAACTCAGCAGGCCAGGCAACATCTATGGAGGGAAATGACAGATTATGTTATCATTCGTGATCCTTCTTTGGACTGATGGCGTAGGTTTTTTGTGCATATGACAATAAACTCGGCTGGACTTAAAAATAGAAAATGCTGGAAACACTCAGCAGTTCAGAAAGATTCTGTGGATTGAGGAACGGAGTTAACATTCGTGTTCTGGTCTTCGACTTAAAACATTGTTTCTCTCTCTTCTCGGATGCTGCATAAGCTGCTGAGCCCTTCATGCATTTAATGTTTTTATTTCAGATTTCCAGCATCTGGAGATTTTTGTTTCAAATACAACAAACATCCCATGAGGCTAATCCTAGGAGAAGCACCTCTGCCTTTCCATCTATAATTTATCATCAGACTACTTGAGGAGAAACAGAAAAATGTACCTGTATCCAATCTCATATTTTCCTTTGTTCTTCAACGTGATAGTCTGTTTCACGGTATCAATAACCTTAATGATACCAAAATCAATCCCGCCATCTGAACCTTTAATGCAGAATCAAGAATAAGATGTTAATATATATCTTCAACTTAATCGCTACAGCAATGGAAATGTATGTGGAGCTGACGTAGCTGGTGAGGAGTCTTCAGTTGGTTTAATAGTGCATGGTGTCCTCTGGCCAATACATTGCAAACTACAGTGTGGCTGAGTCTGGATTCCAGCTGGATGGAAGACTGAAGATAGACACAAAGTGCTGGAGTAACTCAGTGGGATAGGCAACATCTGTGACGTTTTGGGTCCGGGGGGGGGTATCGTAGATAGTGAAAATCGTTATTGTTATGTTTTGTGTTACCTTGAAGTCTATGTTCAAGATAAATAACGGAGATTGCACTGTGTATCATGGTTCTGTTTTAATAGTTCCAACTATTATATGGCTTCTACAGGCTTCTCTTTCTGTATCTGTTCCTGCACTTTCTAGATCACTTACAAGTTTAAGTCATGCAATTAAATTTGTAAGTCACAACCCAGTTTCAATATAACAAATCTCAAAAAATTACAGCAGGCTTCTGATCAGCTGGCCAAGTGGGCTGAGGAATGGCTAATGGAGTTTAATGCAAATAAGTATCAGATATTGCATTTTGGGAAGTCAAAACATGGCAAGAGTTTTTTTGTGAATGGTAGGGCCCTGGGGAGTTTTATAGAACAGAGGGATCTTGGAGTACAGGTACTTAGTTCCCCGAAATGTGGCATCACAAGGATAACAACAACAGGATGTTCAAGACAGTTTTTAGTACATTGGCCTTCATCAGTCAGTATTGCATTCGTGCATTTTGGTAATAAGAATAAAGGCGGAGATTATTTTTGAAATGGAGAGAGAACCCAGAAATCGGAGGTGCAAAGGGACTTGGGAGTACTGGTACTGCACTCCCAAAAAGTGAATTTGCAAGTCAAATTGGTAGTAAGGAAGGCAAATTCAATGCTAGCATTTATATCAAGAGGACTGGAATACAAAAACAAAGATGTCATGCTGAGACTCTATAAGGTGTTGGTCAGGCTGCATTTAGAGTACTGTGAGCAAATGTGGGCCCGATATCTGAGGAAGGAAATGCTGGCTTCTAGGGAGGGTCCAGAAGAGGTTTACAAGAATGATTTCAGGAATGTGTGGGTAGCATATGATGAGCGTTTGACAGCACTGGGCCTCTACTCGCTGGAGTTTAGAAGGTTGAGGGGGAGACCTCATTGAAACTTACAGAATATTGAAAGGCATAGACTGTGTGGATGTGGAAAGGATGTTTCCACTGGTGGGAGAGTCTAGGACCAGAGGTTATAGCCTCAAAATTAAAGGGCGCTCTTTTAGAAAGGAGGGAGGAGGAACTTCTTTAGTTAGAGGGTAGTTAATCTGAGGAACTCTTGCCACAGAGGGCTGTGGAAGCCAAGTCAGTGGATATTTTTACGGAAGAGATAGACAAATTCTTGATTAGAACGGTTGTCAAGGGTTATGGGGAGAGGGCAGGAAAATGGGATTAGGAAGCAGAGATCAGCTATGATTGAATGGCGGAGTAGACTCGATGGGCCAAATCGCCTAATTCTACTCCTATAACGTGAACTTGTGAACTATTGCGTACTGCAGTTCAGACATTATGTTACATATGTACCAGACATTGGTGAGGCCACATTTGGATTATTATGTTACGTTTTAATCATCCTGCCAGAGGAAAGATGATGTTAAGTTGGAAAATAGTGCAGAGAAGATTTACCAGTTTGTTGCCAGCACTTAAGAGGCTGAGCTATTGGGAGAGTTTGGGCAGGCTAGGACATTGTTCCTTGGAGCACAGGGTAATCTTATTGAGGTGTATAAAATCATGAGAATAGATTGGGTGAATGCACAAAATCGCTTACCCAGGATAGGGGAACCAAAAACATATATTTAAGGTGAGAGGGGCAAGATTTAAGATGTACCTGAGGTCACTATTTGGTTACATGTGTATGGATGCCGCAGTCGGCCTACCCTGCATCACTCAGGTGAAATAGTTGCAGAGGTTAAGGAAGCTCTCTGTGCGTGTACATTGAGGAAAATCTCATTATCTTAGGGGATGCAAAACTTCTCCACCTTACAGTTTGGCGAGTGCTCAGTCATTGACGGTGAGTAGATCTTTGTATTCTAAGGGGCTGGAGATAAATCATCGAGTGGGCAAGTGGATGAGATGCACTGTTTGTCCTGATCTTATGCAACAATGCAGCCAGCTCTTGCTTCTATTTTTTACCGTTACTATTGTCTTTCCTGACAGTAGCTCATTCTGTGAACCAGTGCTGCAGCAATAGCAACCTTACCTTTGGGGAAACTGATGTCCAGAGCCACATCATAAGCTTCCGCAAGGACCAGAATGTTTTCCGTTTGAACAATGCCGAGAATGTTTTCTGCATCATAGACCTCAGGAGAGGACAAACAAAGTGATAACATGAAAACATAAATACACACTTGATATCCACTGATCGGACCAGATGGTGAATGCTGGTTGAGGACTAATTAAGCATGATCTAATTATATGTTATACTCTTGTTGCTACACAGCTTTCATTAACTTCAACAAAGCACTCGCATTACAAGAGAAGACATAGAGTGCTGGAGTAATTCAGTGGACCAGGCAGCATCTTAACAGAACATCAACATTTCGAATCAGCTGAAAAAAGGTCCCATCCTAAAAGGTTCTCCTGTGATGCTGCCTGACCTGCTGAGCTACTCCAGCATTCTGTCTTCTTTTCTAAATTAGCAACTGCAGCTCCTTGTTTCTTCTTCTCTGATTACGTCTTTAGATTATGAGCACCTGACTTAGAACACCTCATACATGCAAACATTTGGGAGACCAGCGGGGTGGATGAGAGTAGAATTACTAGTTGCTGCAGGGCGAAAAGGGAGAAAAGGAGAGAAAAAGATGACAGAGGAAAGGAAAGAAAGAAGGAAAAAAGATAAATTGAGAGACAAAGGGAGAGAGAAAAAGAATAAAGGAAAAAGACAGAGAGAGAGAGAGAGAGAGAGAGAGAGAGAGAGAGAGAGACAGACAGACAGAGGGAGAGAAAATAAGCGGAAAAGACAGAAAGAAAGAGAATAAAAATGGGAGAAAAAGAGAGAAAAAGCTGTAAAATGTTAGAAAATAGAACACAGCACAAGAACAGGCCCCTGGGCCTACAATGTGCCAAATATGATGTCAAGACCATCTCGTATTTCCTCCATATCCCTCCTGTCCCTGCATACCCATATGCCCATCCAAAAGTCTCTTAAATGCCACTAACATATCAACCTCAACTACCTCCCCTGGCAGCATATTCCAGGCAACCTCCAGTGATCCAGAGAAAATAATCCATTTCTGCCCAACTTCTCCCTGTTACTAATAACCCCAAATCTAGGCATCATTCTGTTAAACCTCCTCTGCATCCTTTCCAAAGCCTTCACATCCTTCCTGTAATTGGGAAAGGAGAACTGCATGCAATACACCAAATGCAATCTAAGTGAAGTCCAAAAAACATTGCAAAATACCATCCTAACTCTTATACACAATACCCCTGTCTATGAAAGCAAGCATACAATATGCCCTCTTTACCACTCTATCTACTTGTGTTGCCACTTTCAGGGACTTGGACACCAAGACCCCTCTGTAACTCAATGCTGTTAAGGGTCATCCCTTAATTGTACAGTTTGCCCTTATATATATTTTTTAGTTTAGAGATACAGAGTGGAAACAGGCCCTTCGGCCCACCGGGTCCACGCCGACCAGCGGTCCCTGCACATTAACACTATCCTACACTCACTATGGACAATTTTTACATTTACCAAGCCAATTAACCTACAAACCTGTACGTCTTTGGAGTGTGGGAGGAAACCGAAGATCTCAGAGAAAACCCACGCAGGTCGCAGGGAGAACGTACAAACTCCGTACAGACAGCACCCATAGTCGGGAATGAACTAGGGTCTCCGGCGCTGCATTCGCTGTAAGGCAGCAACTCTACCGCTGCGCCACCGTGCCACACGAAAGTGAAAATCTCACACTCACTTGGTTAAACTCCATCTGCCATTACTCCACCCATTTCTGTAGCTGATCAATATCTCGCTGTATGCTTTGATAGCCTTCCTCATAGTCCGAACACGGTTGTTGCTCTGGCACCATTCAATCTGATGATCAACCTTCTTCCTATACTATGACTTATGGTTACTCGTAATATGTTCAACAATGGCAGTGTCATTGGCGAATTTAAAGATGGAGTAGGAACTGTGTCCAGCTACACTCATAAATGAGTAGAGTGTGCAGAGCAGGGGACTGAACATACGGCCTTGAGATGCTAATGATTATATTGGGGAGGAAGTGATGTTGCTCCCACTGCTGGGAACTGAATATTCAGGGGTAAACGACCTATCGAAAAGACAGACAGGTGGGCAGAAGGGGTGGGGTCGCTGTGTTGGTAAGGAATGATATTCAGTCCCTTGCAAGGGGTGACATAGAATCAGGAGATGTGGAATCAGTATGGACAGAACTGAGGAATTATAAGGGTAAAAATACCCTAATGGGAGTTATCTACAGGCCCCCAAACAATAGCCTGTATATAGGGTGCAAGTTGAATCAAGAGTTAAATTTGGCACGTCGCAAAGGTAATGCTACAGTGGTTAAGGAAGATTTCAACTTGCAGGTAGACTGAGAAAATCAGCTTGGTAATAGACTCCAAGAAAGGGAGTTTGTGGAGTGCCTCCGAGATGGATTCTTCGAGCAGCTTGTACTGGAGCCTACCAGGGATAAGGCAATTATGGACTTAGTGTTGTGTAATGAACTGGATTTGATAAGGGAACTCAAGGTAAAAGAGCCATTAGGGGGTAGTGATCATAATATAGTGTCAGTATTGCAGTTGAGCAAGGGGGACGATGGAGGCATGAGAGAGGAGCTGGCGAGAGTTGACTGGAAAGAAACCCTAGCAGGGAAGATGGTGGAACAACAATGGCAGGTATATCTGGGAATAGTACAGAAGGTGCAGGATCAGTTCATAACAAACAGGAAGAAAGATTCTAAGGGGAGTAAGAGACGACCGTGGCTGACAAGGGAAGTCAAGGACAGTATAAAAATAAAAGAGAAGAGGTATAACATAGCAAAGATGCTCGGGAAGGCAGAGGATTGGGACTCTTTTAAAGAGCGACAGAAGATAACTAAAAAGGCAATACAGGGGGAAAAGATGAGGTACGAAGGTAAGCTAGCCAATAATATAAAGGAGGATAGTGCTGGGACGGCAGCTATGTACAATATACATTAATGACTTAGATGAAGGGATTAAAAGTAATATTAGCAAATTTACGGATGACACAAAGCTGGGTGGCAGTGTGAACTGTGAGGAGGATGCTATGAGGATGCAGGGTGACTTGGATAGGTTGTGTGAGTGGGCAGATGCAGTTTAATGCGGATAAATGTGAGGTTATCCACTTTGGTGGTAAGAACAGGAAGGCAGATTATTATCTGAATGGCGTCAAGTTAGGAAATGGGGAAGTACAAAGAGATCTGGGTATCCTTGTAAAGTTAGTATGCAGGTACAGCAGGCAGTGAAGAAAGCTAATGGCATGTTGGCCTTTATGACAAGAGGAGTTGAGTATAGGAGCAAAGAGGTCCATCTGCAGTTGTACAGGGCCCTAATGAGACCGCACCTGGACTACTGTATGCAGTTTTGGTCTCCAAATTTGAGGAAGGACATTCTTGGTATTGAGGGCGTGCAGCGTAGGTTCACTAAGTTAATTCCTGGAATGGCGAGACTGTCGTATGTTGAAAGACTGGAGCGACTCAGCCTGCATACACTGGAATTTAGAAGGATGAGAGGGGATCTTATTGAAACATATAACATTATTAAGGGGTTGGACACGCTAGAGGCAGGAAACATGTTCCCAATGTTGGGGGACTCCAGAACCAGGGGCCACAGTTTAAGAATAAGGGGTAGGCCATTTAGAACGGAGATGAGGAAAAACATTTTCAGTCAGAGAGTTGTAAATTTGTGGAATTCTCTGCCTCAGAAGGCAGTGGAGGCCAATTCTCTGGATGTTTTCAAGAGAGAGCTAGATAGAGCTCTTAATGATAGCGGAGTCAGGGGGTATGGGGAGAGGGCAGGAACGGGGTACTGATTGTAAATGATCATCCATGAATGGTGATGCTGGCTCGAAGGGCCAGATGGCCTACTCCTGTACCTATTGTCTATTGTCTAACTGGTAATTTTATTGGGGCTTTACTCCAAACTTGGTTTCCACCGCACACACTCTGACGAGAGTTAAAATGTGAGCTCGTTGTTGTGGTTATGAACCTTTTATTGGGATATTATTTTAAATTGATTAAATAAAAATCGCATCTCGCTTGCTCAGTACACTTCTCAATCCACATACCTCAAGCCGAACGTACTTTCTTAGATTGATTTGTTTTGTAGCTCTGAAGTGCATGTGCACACTAAATTCATCTTTGGATTCAATGACTCCCTGGTCCTGAGAGAGAGCGAAGTCATCACCCAGATTCTCCAGGCCAGTGATTCTCCATGCTACTGGCAGAAGACAAATGTTCCGCATCACCAGGCCCTTGGTGTCCTTCCTGAGGGATAGAAATCAAAACTTGCAGTTACCTTTCATGGTCTACCAACACACCAAGGTGGTTACACACACATATGATCACATATGGCACAGTACACTTTTACATGTTGAGGGAGGCACGATAGCGCAGAGGTAGAGTAGCTGCTTTACAGCACTGGCAGCGACGGAGGCCTGGGTTTGATCCCGAATACAGGTGCTGTCTGAATGGGGTTGTACGTTCTCTCCATGACCGCTTGGGTTTAGTCCGAGATCTTCAGTTTCCAAAGGCACCACAGTCCAAAGACATAGAGTTTTGTGGACTAATTGGCTTGGGTTTGTATACTTGGTATAAGTGTAAATTGTCCTTAGTGTGTGTAGACTTGTGTTAATGTGTGGGGTTCACAGGCCGGCGCGGACTCGGTGGGCTGAAGGGCCGGTTTCCGTGCTGTATCTCTAAGCTAAACTAAGTACCATCACTGTATTAAGTAAACGAAGGAACAGATTTTACACATACTATGAGTTAACAACCAAGTAACTTGTTTTAGTTTTTAGCTGAGAAATAAACATTGGCTCGGTATTAGGATGCCTTCAATGATGCAAAATAGTGGCTGGGGTGTTTACAGGTTCAGGGACAGTTTTTTCATGGCTGTTATCAGGTAACTGAACCATCCTACCAACAAGTAGAGAGCAGTCCTGAACGACTTTATATCTCATTGGAGACCCTCGGACTATCTTTAATCAGACTTTACTGGCTTTACCTTGCACTAACATTATTCGCAGTATTCCCTTTATTGTGTATCTGTACACTGTAGATGGCTCGATGCCTGCTTATTGGTGCTTTTATTTTCCACAATGAGTCATTGAGAACTGTACCCTGCCACATTTTCTCATTAAGGCCCGAATAAAATGTAAGATAGTTGGAACAAATTCCAGATGCACAGTAGAAACTATTCTCGTTTGTTGCATCATGGCCTGGTTCGACTATTCCAATGCACTGGACTGCAAGAGGTTGCAGAGTGTGTGGACTCAGCCCAGACCAACACAGGCACAGCTCTCCCCACCATTAAAAATATCTACATGAGGTGCTGCCTCAAGGAGGTGGCATCCATCATCAAGAATCCTCAACATCTGAGCCATACTCTATTCTCACTGTTATCATTGAGCAGGAGGTACAGAGGTCCGTGGTCCCAATCCAGCAAGGACAGGAGCTACTTTCCTACAACTGTCAGGTTCTTGAAACAACCTGCATAGCCCTAATCCCAGCTCAGCAACGAACATTATGGAATACTTCTTGTATTACCATAGACTTGTTTTCCAATTATGTTTTGCACTAGTGAATTGCATTTTTCTTTTTACTGTCTTGCGGAATTTATGTGTAATTTATGTATAATTTATGGTTTTGCGCGTTTTCTGAATCTATGTGCTTTTGATGCCACTGTGAGCAAGATTTTAATTGTACCTTTACCTCACCATAGTAATACACATAATAAACCTGACTGGACTTGATATTTGCCTGAGATAACATTTTCCAGAATGTCAAGGAACAGTAGATGTTGGTTTACCAAGGAAAGGCACAAATTGCTGGAGTAACTTAGTGGGTCAGGTAGCATTTCTGGAAAACATGGATAGGTGACATTTTGAGTTGGGACACTTCTTCAGATGGCCCTGACCAAAACCATCACCTATCCATGTTCTCCGTGGATGCTGCCTGACCCGCCGAGTTACTCCAGCAATTTGGGTCTTTCTGTAATATTTTCCACTTTTTAATCCTCCAGAAGTCTATCCTAAACACCTGATCCACTCACACTTGTGAGATCTGCCCTATATACATTGTGAGATGGTAACTTTGTTTAGAGAACTGTTGGGCTTTTGTTCATTGGGTTTCAAAGAACCAAAGTCAGATGCACCATGGATAGCACTTGAAGCATCATGCTCTTTTAACTGTGGGAAGGAACTGCAGATGTGGTTTACATGGAAGATGGACACAAAATGCTGAAGTATCTCAGCGGGACAGGCAGCATCTCTGGAATGGGTGACATTTCGGATTGAGACCCTTCTTCGGACCTTTTATCTAATTTAACCTTTTATCTCACTTGCTGTATCCTGTGCTAATAAAATAAATCAGGGACATAACAAGGAGGTTAGCATTCATCTGTGTATTTGCACCATGGAATGTGCAAATCCATTGCAAGTTGTAGTTGTTGCTGCTGATTATATTATGGTTTAGGTATGGGTTTTGATGCAATTGTTTTGATCAATTTCACTATATATTTTAAATATGTTATTTTAGTTCTATTATTATTACTACTTAATTGCAATATAACTGGAAGCATTAAGCAAGGAAACAAACAAGAAGCATTAAAATCAGTTCACTACAAAAGAACATGGCCACAAAATATTAAACATAAATTCTTAGAGGCAGAAAATAAACTGGTGAGCTAATGATTGGGACTGAGGTATGACAGGGAGTGTGGATCAGAATGTACAACAGAACAAGATGCTACAAAATGTGTGCCATGGTAGGTAAATGCCTTTGCTCATTGCATCCTCATACACAAACTCCCATTGGAAAATTGACCATGCAGCAATAGATGTTGAGGGGTTTGAATAGGGTAGTCTTCTGGGCCACTTTGATGTCTGTCAATATGAACAAGGGTGTCATTAATGTAGCTTTATGGTAGTAATCTTGAATACAAAATGTTTTTATACATCTACTTGTAACATGCTGTGACTCTATGAATAGCATGACTTTGATAAATACTGACCTGTGAAGAATCATTTTGTCAAAGTGTAGCTGTTTGCGGTCAAGTTCCAACTCCGCACGTACTCCATAACAGGATACCTTAAAGAGTACTGGTTCAGGATTGTCTCGTATGCAACAGACAAGGCAGTCATCAAATTTCCCAGAGCTGGTTGGATAGGCCCAGATCGTTACCTCCTGCAAGGTAAATTTGTGACCTCAAGTGTTCTTGTAACTAATCTCAGAGATCAAACCATCAAGCCATTGGGTCCACCTATTGTTGGACCCATTTACATTGTTCATTTCAATATACTCATTCATTCTATGTTTCAATTATACCTTCAGTGAAAAATAGTAAACATATTTTCATCTGACATTTCACCAAACTTCCTATGTTTTCATTGTGTTCCTTGACAATGGAAGCTTCATCCTAGCCGCTGTCTGTTCTTCACAATTCTAAGTATTCTCTCATAATAAATCTGTTTAAAAACATATCCGTGAAATAGGGCTTGTCATTCAAATCACAGAAATAAGAACGCCATAACAGAAAACTAGTGGGAAACTAACCAGAACGGCTTCAACACACGAGGACCCTGGCCAATTTAATACTGATTGACAAAATCTAAGAATGGCATTGAGATCTGCCAGCAATTAAACTAGACAATATATTGATCAGAATTATTAGCCAGATCTAATCTCTTCACCACAACATTGTCTGCATTCTATCTTCATTGATGCCAAGCAGAAAAACCTCAAGAGCCTGATGATTATTGGCAGGAAGCTGTTCTTGCAACTAGAGGTAACAGCTCTCAGGCTATCTTCTACCCAATGGCAGTAGCCAGAGGAGATCATGGCCAGAGCTGTGGGTGTTTAAAGTTATCTGCCTAATTGAAACAACGCCTGCTATAGATCCTTTTCATGGTGGGGAGATCAAAGCTCGTGCCCAGTCAGGGCAATGTCTACCATTTCCGCAGCCTCTTTCATTCCTGGCCAATTGATTTGCTGAATCAGGCCATGATGCAACCAGTCAGTATGCTTTCTACCATATGCCTGTGGGGGGTTTGATGGAGTTTTCATTGACATATCAAATCTGCTCAATCTAGTAGAAATGTTGATGAGCTTTCTTTGTGATTGCATCAATGTGTTAGGCTTAAAGCTGTTGAGTCTCTCCACCAGTGTCCCATTGATGAAGATTGCTGGAGATTGATGAGTTGCAGACTGTTGGAAGGCTGTTAAAGTGTACAGGGGGATGTAGATCAGCCACTGAGATGCCTGGAGAAACGGGCAAGGTACAGGCAGATGGAGTTTAATCCATGCAAGTGTGAGGTGTTGCACTTTGGGAGGTCAAATGTAAGGGTAAAATATATAATTAACGGCATGACCCTTAATAGTATTGATGTGCAGAGGGAATTTGGGGCAGGGTGAGTTTTTTTACATAGAGGGTGTTGAGTGCCTGGAATGTTCTGCCAGGGGTGGTGGTAGAGGTAGACACGATAATGGCATTTAAGAGACCTTTGGATAGGCATATGGATATGGAGGGAATGAAGTGATATGGATTATGTGCAGGCAGCTAAGAAATGGTTTGGCACAGTCATAGTTGGCTGCAGGGCCTGTTCTTATGCTGTACTCTTCTATGCTCTATATATACCAAAAAGGTACATACCTCTGCTTGATAAGCTGCAAGCATCACACTTGGTGGATCCACAAGATAGGTGGCAGCTTTCACATCATGCTGATAACAGAAGGAAACCTCAGATTCCATTGATGAGGTATTCATTATTTTGATAATCTCCTTGTTTTCCGCATATTTGCCCTCCTTGTACCTATAATCAAAAACATCTTACCACAATCCTGCGCGATCATAGTCCCCAATTTGTGTTATCTCTCCCAAACTTTCCAGGATGTTAGTTCAAAATGTGCACTTACCTCCAGTGTCATTCATTATATGTGAAGTTAGACTGCACAACCAACAACAACAACGCCTTATGTTACAAAAGACCTCAACTTGCAGAGAGATATCAAACAAAATTTAATACCAGACTGTAGAGACAGATATTAGGACAGGTGACCAAAGGCCTGGACATTGAGGTCAGTTTGAAAAATCTTTTAAATGGGCAAGATGAAGAGGAACAAACTATTTAAAGGGGGTATTCCAGAGTTTCGGACCAAGCCAGCTGAAAATACAGCCTCCAGTGGTGGAATAATTAAATTTGGAAATGCACAAAAGACCAGCTGATCCCCAGAGGACATTGATAGGGATTTTTCGAGTGGGGATTCCCCGAAAAGGCATTTGGCTATGTTGATGGCCAGCCCATGATCGCTGAGGCCCTGGCATAGCTGGCGGAGATGGGTAGCATGCTCCTGTCTCGAGCGGCTTGCCACCAAAATGTCATCGAGGTAAACGTAAACAAACTCCAGGCCACGGCACACGGTCCATAAACTGCTGAAAGACTTGCGCCACGTTCTTAAGTCCGAACGGCATGCAGAGGAATTCGAACAAGCCAAATGGCGTCACGATGGCCATCTTGGGGACGTCGTCTGGGTGGACGGGAATTTGATTGTAGCCACGCACCAGATCGACCTTGGAAAACACTGTGGCCCCAACCAGGTTCGCGTTAAAGTCCTGAATTTGGGGGACCAGGTACCGGTCAGCGATGGTAGCATCATTAAGCCGACGGTAGTCTCCGCAAGGGCGCCAGCCACCGTCTGCCTTGGGGACCATATGGAGCGGGGACGCCCACGGGCTGTGTGAGCGGCGCACAATACCCAGGGACTCCATAAGGCGGAACTCCTCCCGAGTGAGACGGAGCTTGTCTGGTGGAAGACGCCGCGCCCGGGCGTGCCAGTGGTGGGAATGTGATGCTCCACCCCATGCTTCGTGGCGGAGGAGTGGAACTGGGGGTCGAGGATTTCGGGGAACTCGGCCAGAATGCGCGAGAATGTAGCATCCATGAACAACAGGGACACATCAGGCAGCACTACCGGGTCACCCACGCGGAGGGAAACAGGCTTCAAGGTGACGGAGTGCACCAAACGCTGCCGCTTGACGTCCATGAGCAGGGAATGTGCCCGTAGAAAGTCCGCACCCAGCAACAGCTGGGACACATACGCAATGACGAATGGCCCGGAGAAGCGGCCCTCTCCGAAGTTGAGGGAGAGAGTATGAGCGGATTGGTGTCCCGTTTGCCGCGGCGAGGAGGGGGCCGCGTTTACCATAACGGATGTCATCATTCGAAGGAGGAAGAACGCTCAGCTCAGCCCCTGTGTCCACAACGAAATGAACCCCGGTGCGGCGATCCCATGCAAAAACACGATGAATCTGGCAGGCCGCCGAAGCAATCACTGATGGCCGGCCCCTGCGTTTCCCGGGAACGAGCAGGGCTGCCGGCATTGACGGGCTGAAGGTCCCCAGTGGCGGTGAAAGTAGCACCAGCCCCCTCTGCTAGCGTCTGTGGAAACGGTGGCTGTGTGGGCTGATCCAACCACCAGCAATCTCTGGTGGCATGCAGAGGAACTGACGGCAGGCTGTGCGGGAAAGACGCGCTGCCGGCCGGGTGTGCTGTGGCAGCCGGGTCCCGCTGCGAAGGACGTTGAGGAGCGGTGGAGACGCGGTCGATTGAGGCCCCTACCTGCGGATCGTCGTCGGACATCGGAGGAACGTCCAGCGCGTCAAGGGCCAGCTGATGGGCCATCCAGAGTTCATTGGCGCGCTCGCCCACCGCCTGCATGTCGGTGAACGGGTCGTTGATGAGCTGCTGGCGGAGATCGGATGGCGACTGCTGCAGGTAAGCGCGTTTAAATAAAAAGCAGGGCTCGTGCTCGCCCATCAGGGCCAGCATATCGCCCAGCAGTACCGACGGGCGGCGGTCACCCAGGCGGCCTGGTCATCCATAGGATCTGAGTCGCCCGCTCGACCTCGCTGAGGCTGAACTTCCTCAGGAGAAAGGCCTTGAGGCCATCATACTTATTGCCCGCCGGGGTGGCGCGGATGAAAGGTCGGACCCATCGCGCGGTGGCCTGGTCGAGGGCGGCGATAACGTAAAAGTACTTGGTTGCATCGGCTGTCACTCCCCACAGTGCAAACTGCACCTCGGCCTGGTCAAACCAGAAATCAGGGTCGTCGGTCCAAAGGGGAGGCAGCTTCAACGCCACGGCGTGGAGAGCGGTGTGGTCGGCAGGGCGTGGGGTCCGGCAGGGTCCAGAGGCGGCTGACCGGCAGGGCCGGGTAGTGCGTGTTGAGGAACGTTCGGGTCCATCGCGACTTGCGAGGAAATGTCGAGGCTCACCAGTGTAGTGGGTCTGGACGCAATAAGAATCAGGCAAGACGCCAGGTAGGTATTAACAGTAATTTTAATGCAGCAACAGAACATCCACACTCTCTTCAGTCTCAAGCACGAGTTATCTCTCTAGCCCCTTCAGGCAAACCCCGTAGCACTAATCCCTTCCCCAGCCCTGTCCAACACGTGCTGAGGGGGATGATCCAGGGAGTGGCCTAATCCACGGGTACCGCCACAGGGTGATGGATTGGCTGCGTTCACACCTTTCTGCAATTTCATGCAGTCTTGTGCAGAGTAGTTTGCACCTGGAGTTCGCTGCCAGAGGAGGTGCTCTGATACAATGACTATGTTGAAGAAGCATTTGGCTTGATACTTAAGCAGGCAAATCAAAGAAGGAAATGGAATCAGTGGAAATGGGCAAAAACGTTGGTATGGACATGGAAGGCTGAAGGGCTTGTTTCGATTGTATGACTCTAAACTCTAACAAGTATAGGCCCAGAGCCGCCAACCATTCATTACATGTTACCCAATCGCCCCCTGGGTTCAGTCTCATAAACCTGCTCAGGATTCTCTCCAATGCCAGTATATCTCTCCTCAGATATGGGGCCCAAAACTGGTCACAATACTCAAACGCAGTCTGACCAGTGCCCTATAAAGCCTCAGCATTATTTCCCTGCTTATATATTATAGTCCTCTTGAATTGAATTCTAACATTCAATTGCAGTCACCTATTCATTTTCTCCAGCATGTTGTGTCTATCTTTGGTATAAACCAACAGCTGCTGATCCTATTTATCGCATGTGCTTACCTACTAATTAACCTGCAAATTAACCTTTGGGAATCCTGTACCAGCACTCTCAAGTCCCTTTGCACATCCGATTTCTGAATCCATTCCCCATTTAGAAAATAGTCTTCTGTTCAAAGCAAGCATAGAATGCATTGAGCTCATTGGACTAGGATGTGTTGTTGCTGGTGATACTGCCTGCCTTCACTTTGTAGCCCATTGTAGCATGCAAACTTTGCCACAATCTATAGGTGTCCAAGTGTTTATGCTGGAACTCTAGCTTGGTCTGGAATTCTCTCTGAGTATCCTTGATTGCTTTGCGAAGGTAACATAGAAATTTCCTGTACTGTTCAGGGTAATTTGACCACACAGGAATGGATGTCATGGTTCCTATATGGTTTCAGGTTCGGGAACGCTCGTATTGTCTTCGTTGGCATACATTCCTCTACATACTTACTAATAAAGTCTGTGATGGCAGTGGCATCCTCAGTTAGGTTACCCACAAACTCCTTGAATATGGACCAACACAAAGCTGTTGTGAAGGTTGTCATCTTTTTTCACAAACCAACAGTGTATGACATTCTATACATCCTCCCATTTCGGTTTCTGGTTGTAACTGTAGAAGCACAGCCAGGAGATCAGTTATTCCCAAATACAATTGGAGGATGGAGTGGTCGGCATCTTTTATGGTTGTGTAGCATTGGTTGAGGGTTTCTGGGTCTCTGGTGGGAGATGTGTTGGTAGTCCATGATTTGCAATCATGGTAGCGTGTAACTTTAAGAGAAATACAGGTGGCAGAGGTCTCAGGTTTGGAATCAATATGAAGAAAGATTTGAAAGTTACTGCAGTGCATTTTTGTAGATGGTATGCATCAAGCCAGAATGTGTTGGTGGTAAAGTGAGTTTAGCTTGGAAGAATAGGTGCCAACAACAACTCTGTTTTGGATGATGCCATGGTTCTTCTGTTGGAGTGGCACCTGTGCGGGAATGTAAAGAATATTCCATCACAGTCCTGTGAATTGGACTTCTGTATGAATTTTATCATGTTTAAGATTATCTCTACCCAAAAAGTGCTGTGCCTCTAACATGCCATATCTCAAGTTAGAGTATTCAGGCCATTCTCAGTATCAAGTGTCATATCATTTCAAGCAACATCTCAAATGGAGTTAGAAGGAATTATAGCAGGGATATTATTCCAGGACAGCTGTACAGATGTGATTTTTCCAGACAGCAAATCTCTCCCAGATACGTACTGTAGGCTACAATTAAAAGCTTCATCCCTAATGCGCTCTAATTACACAAATACAAAATTACAGAAATATGCACTTTACTTTGCACTATTGATAAATGTCAGCATGTGACATGTCTACTTTTAATGTGGCTAACTGTGGTTAGGCTGGTTTCTAGAGGTTTCATCACCTAATTTCTTCGCAATGAATTGTTATTTCTCCAATTCTCAATGTACTTCAGAATATACAAAAGTATTTAAGAAAAAATGTAAAAGAATCAATGTTTAATGTTCTGTGTATTTCTTTTCACTATTTTTTAATTCCTGGAGGCATTACGATTATTCTGGAGGGCCTAAGTACATGCCAATCACCCACCATGTTGTTTCACTGCATTACAGTTAACCCCAGACCTCCCAACATTTGATTTTACAAATTCATAATTTTGATGTCCAAAATGCAGAATTTTACATCAAAATTCATAATATGACGCGTAATGCAACTTTTTAGCAAAAAAAAGGTATGCACACCAAATGCCCATATGTATTGCGCTACATTCATGTGTGAAAAACAACTATTATTTCCAACAGTCTATAGTTCTTGGACTACATGTACAATGTCAGGCCTGCTATTTATAGAAAGGTTATTGAACAGAGATACTTTTTGCAACACAAAGAAAAAATTGTTTTGTTTTGTTTTTTCTATTTTGCTTTTTCTTTACACATCCCAATTCTCTTGGTATTGAATAAAAGAACAATTGGTCATAAAATGTATGACTAAGTTATGAAGAAAGAGTAGATATATGCGACTCGACTAAGCATACGGAAGTACTTGTTGAAGTAAATTCGCACATTAATTGATAATCAGCCCAAAAGTCAATGAAAGGAAGCATGCAGGTACAGCAGGCAGTGAAGAAAGCCAATGGAATGTTGGCCTTCATAACAAGAGGAGTTGAGTATAGGAGCAAAGAGGTCCTTCTACAGTTGTACCGGGCCCTGGTGAGACCGCACCTGGAGTACTGTGTGCAGTTTTGGTCTCCAAATTTGAGGAAGGATATTCTTGCTATGGAGGGCGTGCAGCGTAGGTTCACTAGGTTAATTCCCGGAATGGCGGGACTGTCGTATGTTGAAAGGCTGGAGCGATTGGGCTTGTATACACTGGAATTTAGAAGGATGAGGGGGGATCTTATTGAAACATATAAGATAATTAGGGGATTGGACACATTAGAGGCAGGAAACATGTTCCCAATGTTGGGGGAGTCCAGAACAAGGGGCCACAGTTTAAGAATAAGGGGTAGGCCATTTAGAACGGAGATGAGGAAGAACTTTTTCAGTCAGAGAGTGGTGAAGGTGTGGAATTCTCTGCCTCAGAAGGCAGTGGAGGCCAGTTCGTTGGATGCTTTCAAGAGAGAGCTGGATAGAGCTCTTAAGGATAGCGGAGTGAGGGGGTAGGAACGGGGTACTGATTGAGAGTGATCAGCCATGATCGCATTGAATGGCGGTGCTGGCTCGAAGGGCTGAATGCCCTACTCCTGCACCTATTGTCTATTGTCTATTGTCTATAAATGTGGTAATTGGCTTTTCTGCTGTGTTTTATATTTTAACCCTGTCTTAATTGATTAATATAGTTATATAATCTTGCACTTAAATTTAATATTTACTCATTACAGTTCCACCACTGATTATCTGGCACTCTTGGTTCCAGAGCTTTTACTAGTTTATCCAGCCGGCCAAGGAAGTTGACTATGGGGATTGATGTGCTGGCTTCAACTGGGCTGGAGTTCCAGAGCCGCGGCCTCAGGTTGCAAATTCAACCCACCGATCGGCCATGGAAGTCCCGATGAGGTCGAGATTGGCTGCCTTGCCCAGCCTGGCTGCCACATTTTCGGGGAGACATAGGGCGGAGGGATTTCTCGCGGAACCCCTAGCAGCCGAATTGACAAATTGGCCGTGGAGGTCCCGATGAGGTCGAGATTGGCTGCCTTGCCCAGCCTAGGTGCCACATTTTTGGGGAAACTTCCAGGGTATGGGGGATGCACGAGGGATTTCTCGCGGAACCCCTAGCGACCTCTAGCGGCCGAATTGACAAATTGCAATTACCGACTGTTTTGCGGAAAAATGTAAGGCGAAATCGGAATGGTGGAAACAAAATAAGAAAGCAGAAACTTTCCGCCAAATTCGGAAGGGTTTTGCAGTTCCAGAAAAATGGCCTCTTTATAATTTTCTGCAATTCAAAGTCACGTCACCTGTACATGTATCAAGAAACACGATTGAAAAAAGTAAATTTGAGGTTAATTTTGTTTTTCACACAAATTTTGTGAGACTGAATTTTATTGTGTAATGATTTGTGAATTCTGTAAGGGCCAATTTCCACAACCTGAGCAACCATAATGCAGAAGTTGCCTATACTTGCCTTTCCCTAGTGATTCCACAGAGCAACGGTCCAAACTGAAATATTCCTTTGCTCAAAATGTATTTCTTCCGAGGGATTTCTTGATGCTTCTCATGCTTTATCCGATGTCGAAAGACAACTCTGCAAAATAAATGAAATGAAAAGTCAGGTATGAACTTTTAGTCAGATAGTGCAAGGTTCCCATTAAATTAAAATTTATATATGCTGTCCAAAGATATGACACAGCCTGATGGCTATACTGCAAATATCCCATGATCTCTGTAGATTTTTAGATCAACTTCAACCTCAGTCGCATTCCGGAATATGAACCTGCTGGAAGAAGTTTAGCTGGATTCTCTGTAGCAAGACACTGGGCATTGGTCATCACACAAGGCGGGGGTCCTGACCAAGAAAAATGTGACTCAAACCTTTGGCACCCAACTGAGTAACATAAGGCAGCTGACAAAAATTTATGTAAATCAAAAAAAAGCTGCAGATGCTGGAAATCTAAAAAAATAACCTTTAAAAATGTATAACCTTCAAATAAATTAAAACAATCAAACAATTTCAAAATATTAGCACTTTAATACCTCACAGGGGAACATTTTGTCAGCTGTTCAAGCAGGAAGTTGTTGCAGCAAGACAGTTGTTAGCACACAATTGGGAAAACATGAACAAGGTGCTAGCTGTCTTGTGATATGTATCCCATGAGATGGAATATCACAGCCCACACTGTTTTGGACAGCTTGGAGGAGAATACTGGAACGCTAACTCAATGTCACATCTTTGCACTAAATGTTGTATCTTTAAACTTTTGGACTTTAGAGATACAGTGTGGAAACAGGCCCTTCGGCCTACCAGGTCTGCACTGACCAGCGATCACCCATATATTGATACTAACCTATACACTGGGGACAATTTGCAGAAGCCAGTGAACCTACAAACCTGCATGTCTTTGGAATGTGGGAAGAAACCGGAGCACCCGGAGAAAACCCATGTGGTCACAGGGAGAACGTACAAACTCTCTAAAGACAGCCCCGAGGTCAGGATCGAACGCAGGTTTCTGGCACTGTAAGGGGTATGAATATTGATTTCTCTAACGTCAAGTAACCCTTGCATTACCTTTCTCTCCATCCCTCCCCACCCTGGTCATCGTACTAGTTTCACTGTCGTCCTGTTGAGTTCCTTTGCATACTTATTGTCACCTATCCCACGGCCAACAATGATCCATTGTGTGCCCCACATTTCCTTGATCATCGTTGCTTTTTGCATAATTTCCATTCATTTCTCCTAAGTACTGTATATATATCTATCATTCCCCTTTCCTCTGGCTCTCAGTCTGAAGAAGGGTCTTTGGTTTAAACTAGCATCTGCAGTTCCTCCCTACACAAGAAATAGTAGTTTTGAATGCAGCCCTGTCTATCACACAAATCAGCCTCCCTTTCATCAGCTCCATCTTTACTTCACACTGCCTTGCAAATAGACTGAAATATTTAAGGACCATTCATACCCTTGTCATTCTCTCTTCTCCCATCTTCCACCGAGCAGAAGATACAAAAGCTTGAAAGCAAATACTACCATATTCAAGCATCTTCCTCATTCTTATCAGACTATCGCTACGGATAAATTCCTGGTGTTCCAATCTATTTCGTTGTGGCCTCTACAATTTTCCTTCCAGCTGCACTTTCTCTGTGCCGTAACACAATACTGTATTTTTCATATTATTTATTTTATTTTGCATTACCTGTTGTAGTATGGTATGATCTACCTTGATAGTACACAAAATATTTTTTTATGGCTGGATAGGACGCACAACAAATGTTTTCCTTGTTTCTCTGTACACGTGACGATGGTAAACCAATATCACAACGTTTTTAAGGGTTGAGGAAAGATGTTTCCCCTGGCTGATGTGTTAATGACTAGGAGTGCCATCTAGGTATGCAATTTGGGACTGAGATGAGGCAGTGTCTTCTCTCTGAAGATTTCAAACCTTTGGAACTCTACTCTGTAATTTTGTTCATTTAAAACAGAAATCAATGAATTTCTGGACATTAAGAAAATCAAGGGATATGAGGATAGTGTTAGAAAATGGCACTGAGATAGAAGATCTGGTGGGCACACTGTAGGAAAGATTTGAATAATCTGTTTCTATGGTGTTCTACATTTACAGTATATGAGGACTGGCTATTCACACTCCTCCCTATTGAGGGGGATCTCTGCTGGTGATGCCTCCACGGACCAGTCCCTTGGACCTCATCCTGCTGTCTTTGCCCCCGCCCTGCCCTCAAGTTCATGAACTCCAACCATGGCAGGCTCTGAGAACTAAAATATTGGCACAGAACTGGGCCATTCAGCCAATCAAATCCACTCATTCTGTCTGGTATATTCTGCAAAGTCCTGTCATGAATATCTCCGTCCGACGAGAACAAGGATGGACGTGGTGGTCAACGAGAACAAAGACTCAGTGGCCATCGAGTATGAAGACTCGGCAGGCCAGCCATGGCCACATACGGCGGCAGGCCTGGTTCACTGCTGTGGAGGGCCCAACGAGCCCCTGCCTACAGGGGGAAGCTCGGAACTCTGAAGAGAGGAGTGTCAACGAGGGTGCTGTTGCCGACCACGGACATGTGAAGTGGGGCAGTAGGAGAGGTACCAGGGTAATACCTTCAGCGCATTCAAGGATGGCTGCAGGAGGTGTCCCCAGGACACAAAGGCAGTTAGGCGAGGAGAAGGACATTGATTGGTGGGCCTGCAATCGGATGGGGCTCACTTGAATCCGGGGCACTCCAGGACATCCAGCATGTTGGCCGGACTTGGGACTTTTGCTTTGTAAACGGCTCCAAAATATGGCGACTGTGCATTTGTGTGTTGTGCAAAAGAATTTAATGTGCTGTGCGTATGTGACAATAAAGAACCATTTAACCATCGGATTTAGTGATCACCAAGAGCAGTGCTGAATCAGCATTGATCTTGTTTATAAAAATGATCTTGCATTTGATAATCCACCCAGAAGAACTTGCAGAAACTAATGGGAGGATTCTTCATAATAATGACTCCAGATACAGTAAGAGAGAACTGTGCCAAAACAAACCAGCCCACAAAACAAGTAAATAACATTTGGCTGACATTCAAGAGACCTTCAAAAATATTTAAGAGGTGCAAAACAAAAATAATTTAAATGCAAATAAAACTTCAAAACAAAATCCCCAAACTTTCCAAAACAAAGATTTTGAAAACACTTTAAAATACTTCTGAACATTTCCAAACACATTTATAAACACTTTAAAACAGTTAAGCCAACAGGCTGTAAGATTTATTAAAAAATGTTGAAAAGATTTAAAAGAGCACTTGGGTAACCTCTCTGTGGGTCTTTTAAAATTGTCAAACGCTTAGCTGAAACAGTCTTTGATGTTCCTTCACATCGAGGAGAATGCTCCTTGTGCCACCTTGAGCCTGGTAATTCCATACTAAGTGTATGAGAACAGTCACACGCTGCTGAACTCCATGAGGAGTTCAGTGATGAGGCAAAGCCTGCTTCCCAGTGCCAAACTGTTGACACTGACTTTTGGATATCAGCAAAAACTTGAGATAATTACTTTCTTTCTCCCACTCCCAAAAGATTTCCGTCAGCATTTGGTTAAAAAAACGACTGAAATTAAACAACATGCAATTAGCATCACACAGATTTTCCAAAGATTAGGATTAGCACCCATGAAACAGCCAGCTTCACTTTATTTAGAAGCCCACCTGGGATCCTTGCTTATAGTTGGGAAGGTACAAATTCCTCTGCAGTACAACCTGTAGCGTCTTCGTGTTCCCAGAAGCTCAAAGTTCAGAGTTTGATCAAATGTCCCACAAACCTCTGAACTAAAACGAATTTGTAAAGTAACCTCCTTGCCAGGTGGCACAATCCAGCGATAAGGAAGCACTCTGGGGGAAAGATAATAACAATGGATTCAAAAACATTTTTATCAAGGTCAGATGAATAAAAACATTCTTTATGGGTCAATGTTTGAGCCATTGGTTGCACAAAAAAAGCAATGTTTTTAATTGCCTTACAAAAAATGAGAAATAAAGAGGTCACAAATCCCATGAAACAATACAAAGAGAGCTTCCGAGCATGACCACATCACCGAGGATTGTGATTATCTGTTACAATAGCTTTATTAAATCAAGGATGGAGAAAAGCCACGTGATCCAGAAAAACATGTCTCTTCATTGTTCTAACTTAGCATTCAACTCAACAACGAAGATCTGAAATCTGCTTTCATACCTGCTGGTGTGAATAAAGAAGTTGGTTTAATCTTCAATTTTACTTCACACTGTTTCACAACAAATCTACACTAATAAATTAATGTTTCCAGTTTAACAAAATATCTGAAATACTTTATGTAATTTTGTTCTTCACCTGCTTGAATAATTTAGGCATCAATGGCAAAACCAGGATTTAATATCCATCTTTAATTGCCCTTGAAATTTTGGTGCTGAACTCTCCCCATGAACCATTCCATTCAACATCGCGATGGCTCTCCCAGTGTTGTTGGTAACGTTCAGAATGCTGTGACTATGAAGCAACAGTGAGATATAGAACAGAGAACAGTCTGGCATGGAACCGGCCCTTCGGCTCACAATGGATATGCCAACCATGCCATTTTAAGCTAACCCATCTGTTTTCACAAGGCCCACATCCCTCTATTCCCTGCCTATTTATGTGTGTGTTAAAATGCTTCTTAAAAGTTGCTATAATATCTATTTCTACCTTCGGGAGCACATTCCAGGCACCTACCATTTGCTGTGTAAAAAAAACAGCCATGTAAATCTCCTTTATGGATAAATATAGATGACATATCGCCTGAAGAGAATCAACTGGTATTTATGCTCTCATCAATCCAAGTTTTAAAAGTGCTGTGTAATTTCAGACGTTCCTGGACAAGACCGACAGTAAGATTGTTACACCGAAGGTACCGGAAGAGAGAAGGTTGGTGACAGTGAGGAAGGGAAGGAAGCTTGGAGTACAAGAGACCCCGAGGGTTGTACCTGTTGAAAACAGGTTCACCCTCTTGGAAGCTGTCGGGACAGAAGACACTTCCAGTCTGAGTGGCGGACAAGTCTGCGAGGCAAAACGTGGCGCTGAGGCAAAGCCGAAGAGACCAACGTCAGGCAGAGCCGTGGTAGTAGGGGACTCCATCGTGAGAGGTACAGACAGGGGTTTCTGCGGCAATAAGCGGGATTCAAGGATGGTGTGTTGCCTCCTTGGTGCCAGAATCTAGGACGTCACGGACCAAGTGCAGAGCATCCTCAAGGGTGAAGGTGAGCAGCCAGAGGTGGTAGTGCACGTTGGCACAAACGACGTCGGGAAGAAGAGGAAAGATATTCTGCAGCGTGACTTTAGAGAGCTCGGAAGAAGGATGAAAAGCAGGACCTCCAGGGTGGTTATCTCCAGTTTGCTTCCAGTTCCTCGTGCTGGTGAGGGCAGGAAAGGGAGATAGGGGATCTGAATGTGTGGCCGAGGAGCTGGTAGGGGGCAGGGGGCAGGGATTTAGATTCTTCAACCACTGGGATCTGTTTTGGGGTAAGGGTGAATTGTACGAAAGGAACGGGTTGCACCTCAACAGGCGGGGAACCAGCATTCTGGCAGGCAGGTTTGCCACTGCTACACTGGTGGTTTTAAACTAAATAGTGTGCGGGGAGTATCAAATGGGATCGATAAGGATAACTTTAAAGGGAAAGAGAGTATAGGAAAAGTTAAGAAAGACCCCAGAATTAACAGTGCAGAAAGCTCACAAAGGTATAGGAGAGAATGGCCAAGTGTAATAGGGATCGATGTGAAAGATGAGATGAATTATGGATTAAAAGTATTATATTTGAATGCGCAAAGTATAAGAAGTAAAGTGGATGAGGCTTAGTTAGAGATTGGTAGATATAACATTGTGGGGATTACAGAGACGTGGCTGCAGGAGGATCGGGACTGGGAACTGAATATTCAGGGATATACGTCCTATAGAAAGGACTGGTAGGGGGGGCAGAGGCGGTGAGGTAGCACTGTTGGTGACAGATGAACTTCAGTCCCTTGCGAGGGATGACATAGGGACTGACGATGTAGATTCACTGAGGAATTGTAAAGGTAAGAATAGGAGTTATCTACAGGCCCCCAAACAGTAGCCCAGACATAGGGTGGAAGTTGCAGCAGGAGTTACAACTGGCATGTAACAAAGGTAATGCCACTGTGGTTATGGGGAATTTCAATATGCAGGAAGACTGGGAAAATCAGGTTGGTTCTGGATCCCAAGAAAGGGAGTTTGTAGAATGCCTCCGAGATGGATTCTTAGAGACAGCTTGTACTGGAGCCTACCAGAGAGAAGCAATGCCGGATTAACATAGTAGCAAAAGTAGCATTTGCTACAGGCCCCATACTTTCGAGGGCCTCGCGCTAAATGCTTGAAATCGTCATCCCACTGAGGGGCGCTGTGTTGCGCACGCCGCTCCCCAACCGCCGTGGTTTGAATATGTTGGCGGGGCTGTGCGGACCAATGGGCAGTCGGCACTTCACTGCCCAACTGCCAACACAGAGACAAAGACCCTCACACCCCCAGAGGGACAGAGACCGGCAGCAAGACAGAGACAGGCAGCGGCACAGAGGTGAGAGACCGGGAAAGACTGTGGGGTGGGGGGAACATCTAGGGTTGCCAACTGTCCCGTATTAGCCGGGACATCCCATATTTTGGGCAAAATTTGTTTGTCCCGTATGGGACTGCCCTTGTCCCATATTAGGCCCCTGGTCACTGTAGGCCCCGACAATGTAGGCCCGGACAGTGTAGGCTAACGGAGCATGTTAACGTTAACGGTGTTCGGGGAGCAGGGCCGAGTGTGTTCGGTAGGGTTGCCAACTGTCCCGTATTAGCCGGGACATCCGTATTTTGGGCTAAATTTGTTTGTCCCATACGGGACCGCCCTTGTCCCGTATTAGTAGGGTTGCCAACAGTGGATGTAGTGTTTCTAGACTTTCAGTAAGCCTTTGATAAAGTCACACAGGGGAGGTTGATGAGCAAAATTAGAGCACATGGTATTGGGGGTAGGGTATTGACATGGATAGAGAATTGGTTGGCAGACAGGAAGCAAAGAGTAGGAATAAACGGGTCCTTTTCAGAATGGCAGGCAGTGGTGAGTGGAGTGCTGCAAGGCTCGGTGCTGGGGCCGCATCTATTTACAATATATATTAATGATTTGGATGATGGACTTAGAAGTAACACTAGCAAGTTTGCAGATGACACAAAGCTGGGTGGCAGTGTGAACTGCGAAGGGGATGCTAGCAGGTTGCAGGGTGATTTGGATAGGTTGAGTGAGTGGGCAGATGCAGTATAATGTAGATAAATGTGAGGTTATCCACTTTGAGAAAACAAGGAGGAAAATTATTATCTTAATGGTGTCAGATTTGGTAAAGGGGAAGTGCAACGAGACCTGGGTGTCCTTGCACACCAGTCACTGAAAGTAAGCGTGCAGGTACACCAGGCAGTGAAGAAAGCTAATGGCATGTTGGCCTTCATAACAAGAGGATTCGAGTTTAGGAGCAAAGAGGTCCTTCTGCAGTTGTACAGGCCCCTGGTGAGACCACATCTGGTACTGCTGGCAGTTTCGGTGTCCTGATTTAAGGAAGGACGTCCTTTGCTATTGAAGCAGTGCAGCATAGGTTCATGCGGTTAATCCCTGGGATGGCAGGACTGTCATATGAGGAAAGATTGGAAAGACTGGGCTCGTATTCTCTGGAGTTTAGAAGGATGAGAGGGGATCATATAGAGACATATAAAATTATAAAAGGACTGGACAAACTAGATGCAGGAAAACTGTTCCCAATGTTGGGGGAGTTCAGAACCAGGGGCCACAGTCTAAGAATAAAGGGGAGGCCATTTAAAACTGAGGTGAGAAGAAACATTTTCACCCAGAGAGTTGTGAATTTGTGGAATTCTCTGCCACAGAAGGCAGTGGATGCCAATTCACTGGATGAATTTAAGAGTTAGATAGAGCTCTCGGGGCTAGCAGAATCAAGGGATATGGGGAAAAGGCAGGCACAGGTTACTGATTGTGGATGATCAGCCATGATCACAATGAATGGCTCGAAGGGCCAAATGGCCTCCTCCTGCACCTATTTTCTATGTTTCTATGTTTCTGTGTGAGAAATATCATACTAGATTATTGTCTTTTCTTGGAGTATTTTTTAAATTCCAAACTGAGTCTCATTTGGGAATAAGTCAGTAGCAACCTGTATTCCCAGCTCTTATTAGGTAGTGCACTTTAGTGAAAGTGGAATGAGAAGAGGATTAATTTTATCTCTGGTGGTTCAGAAAAGGACTGCCTGGGGTCACTCAGAAGGCCGTTGACATGCGTTGAGCAGTACCACAGCATAATCTGAGAAAAAAATAAAAATAAAAATTGAAGGTATGAAATGAAATGTATTCAAATAAACCCTCATCCAATAACAGTTCCAATAGATAACGCATTATTTTAGTGCATATGGGATAAATAGAACTCATCTCCAATATATCTGCAGTGAGATGCTCTTCAGTATTAGTACAGCTTACCTGAGTGCTGTGCTATCTGCTTTGGTTGGTTCCTCAGCAATGCTACTGTGGTCAATGTCGGATTGAGGTGACGGGGCGCCCAGAAAAAAAGAAGAGCGGGAATCACGTCGGCCCTTTCTGTGCCCACCTGAGCGACGTTTGTCACGGTCCGTTTCTGATTTGTCTTTCTTAGATTTTCCTCTATGCTGAACTGGTATCTCCTCCTATGCAATTAAAATTGTGGGAAAAAAACAGTGCAGCTGTGTATAAAGTTCAGAAAGAAAACCCTGTATTGCTACATCATCTTTCATGAACTCAGAACATCCAAAGCATTTTACATCCAAAGCATTTTGGTACAATTGAAGTGAAGTTGCAGAAAATGCTGGAAAAGCACCACTCTCCAACGTCTTCCGTTCACTCACTGACCAGATAACTCCAATTACACTCTCCCTGCACTTAATTGGCATTTTTTGTCTCGTTCCCAGTTCTGATGGCGGGTCTTTGACCTATTTTCATGAATGCGACCTAATCTGCTGAATGCTGGGAACAGAATTTTCTGTTCTAAGTTTAGATTTCCAGCATCCAGCATTTTAATTTTTTTTAATGACTGTTGTATTGAAGCACAGCAGCCAATGTGCATATGACAAGCCCTGACATGCAGCCATTGGATGCTGACCAGGTGGTCTGGCTTTGAGAGATAAATGTTAGCTCTGACACCAGGGAAACCTATTGTACTCCATGAATGGTGCAGTGCGACCTTTTATTTCCATTCAAGAGTAGATAGTGGGTTTTAAGTATAAGCTGAATGACTGCACCTCCAGAGCAGAATATTCTTATACTTCACTGGGAGGATCAGCCAAGCTCATGTGTTCAGATATCCAAAGCATGATTTGTAGTCATGCGTTGAAATGAGACTGCTTCAGCTGAACCATGATAGGTCCCCAAAAAGATCCAATGTTATATTTAATCCGCACCTTTAAATTACTAAGATTTTTGCAGTTGAGACCTATACTCGAATGTTGTCTTACCTTTGACACCAGTTCAAATGAATTCTGATGTAGTCTTACCTTTGCAACTGGGGGCATCAATTCATGCTCTGGTTCAGACTCTTTCTTATCTTCAAATAACAGTTTTCCTTCTTCTGCGTTAGGTGAAAGTGAGAAGTGACTCAGCATATCCTTCCCAGATACGAGACTTCGCTTTCCTGGATATTTCACTATTGAAAACAAGGCTGGTGGCGGAATAGGGGGGCCACTTGGACCAATGCACAGAATATCTAATATCTACACAAGGAAAAGCAACAGGAAATGAATAATTATAAAGAAGAGAAATACTCATACTTAAGCATCACAATACATTTTTTCCAGTTTCAAAGTGCAGGTGGCAATATTGCTGCCTCTACGCCAAAAGCATGTTCATTCGTCAGAGTCATGACGAAAGGACACAGTGCAAAATAAGGGGCCAGTCATTTTAAAACTGTGTTATGAATTTGTCCCCTCAAAGATAGTGGATCTCCCAAATCCTGTGCCCAAGGATGGTGAAGGGCAGATTATTAGACATATTCAATGTGGAGGTAGATAAATATTTGGAAGATTGAGGAATGAGGGTTGTGGACAACTGGCCCAGAAGAGGAGTTGAGGCCAGCATGGAGCCGCCATGATCATATTGAACGGTGACGGCAAACTTGAGGGGGCCTAGTGGCTCACCTAAGAGGACACTAGTTCTCTTTCTGTTCTTCTTTGAACCCTCTCATAGGCCACTCCAATAACAGGAGTTGCCACATCTGCTACTATTCCATGGGAATAGAGGCTAGCAAAATTAGTGAGTCAATTTGAAAGGCAGAGGAAATTAAGGCCAAAACAAAAGCTGGATTTTTTTCTGTTTTTCAGGTCTCCCTGTTTCTTTCTTCATCATGCAGCTGACAGCTTCATGGCTCCCTGTAAACCTCTGATGCTTTATCTAGTTGACTGGCATTTGTAGGAATGTTAATCTAGCCTCATGGTTATTGCTATTGAAGTCATGGAGACACTGATTACAATCAAGACTAGGGTCCTGATAACATCCCCCCAGAATTCCTGAAAGACTGCGGTCCTAAATGCCTGGCCTGGCTCCGTGAGTTTTACTCCTCTTGCCTCATTGGTCAGTCCATTCCGCTACCAAAACCAAACAAGCCTGCGGACGACCCAAGGAACTATCGGCCCATCTCACTCCTCTGTGTCCCGTACAAGCTCCTCGAACGGCTTCTCCTGGCCCGGCTCGATCCAATCGTTGACCCTCAACTACCCGCTGAACAAGCCGGATTTCGGCGTGGACGCTGCACCACCCACCAAATAGTCAAGTTGACCAATGACATCGAAGACGGTTTCGAAAAGAGTCACAAGGTGGGCATCACACTGGTGGACCTCACTGCCGCTTATGATACTGTGTGGCACCAGGGCTTGATCTTGAAGCTCCTCCGAACCATCCCTGACCGTCATTTAGTGCAGTTCCTTGCCAACATCCTTGCCAACCGCAGTTTTGTACTCAAGACCAGCGACGGCCAATCTAGCCGACTGCGACGCCTAAGAAACTGAGTCTCCCAAGGCTCGGTACTGGCCCTCATGCTCTTCAATCTCTATATCAGCGATCTTTCACGCACGACCTCGTGCCAGTATGGATATGCAGATGACTTGGCCCTATTGAACTTGGACAAGAGTTGGTCAAATGTTGAGGATGGGCTCTCGGCGGATATGGAACTTATCGCGGGCTGACTTAAGACCTGGAGACTAAAACTAAGTATGGCACCAAACCACCACAACGGCCTTTCACCTGAACAACAAGGAAGCTCAACGCCAGCTAACCGTCACCCTCAATGGGTCACCCCTATCCTACAACCCATTTCCTACATATCTCGGGGTGAAACTAGATCGGCAGCTGACCTACAAGCAACACCTTGAAGCTCTCCGTGCTAAAGTCTCGGCACGGAACAACCTCCTGCGTTGCTTGGCCGGATCGTCATGGGGCGCCAGGACATCTACTCTTCGAACCAGTGCTCTTGCACTCGTGTACAGCGGCGCTGAGTACGCTGCCCCAGCATGGTGCCGCAGCGTTCATACCAGCAAGCTAGACGCCACCCTCAACGACACCATGCGGATCATCACTGGCTGCCTACGCCCTACTCCGACGGATCTCCTGCCGGTGCTCGCAGGTATCGCACCCGCCAAGCTTCGCAGAGAGTTCTTCACTCATAGGCTGTTGTGCAAGGCCCCATTGGATGCCAAACATCCTTTGCACCACCTCGCCCAGGACTCACAGCAACTGGGACCTCAACGCCTGTCATCTCGTCACCCTTTCTCCCGTCATGCAGCGACCCTCTGTGGCTCCGGTTTCAACATACTAGGAGCATGGAGAACCAGCTGGGAACAAACATCGCGACCTCCTCAATTCACTGTCGCACCGAACACCACAGCTCCACCCGGCTCGGACATGCCCCGAAAAGAGTGGGTCGCCCTGAACCGGCTCTGCACAGGGATCGGCCGGTTCAATGCCAACATGCATCGTTGGGGGTTGTGTTCATCAGCAGCCTGCGTCTGTGGAGCAGACCAGAAAACAGTGCAGCACGTCATTTTCGACTGCACTGTCCTCCGTCCCCCTGGTGGAGGTGTAGACCTCACGGCCCTTGACAACAACACATTGCACTGGCTACAGTGCCTGGAGGGCGTTACATAATTTCTGCTGCCTCAAACGCAAGAAGAAGAAGTAGTTCAAGACTAGGAAACCTGACTTTCCTTCTCTCAGCCAGGAAACTGAGGTGGGCTGCTTGCATTTCCTTTCAGATCATCTTGCAACAAATTACTTTTTACGTTCTTTTAAATAGGTTAGTGGTAATTGTGAGATTGGTAATTAACATGCAATTGCTCTGAGCACTTTGCTATCTCCAAAAGATCTCTTCTTGATACAGACCATCCTATTTCTCATTTAAATCAAATTGCTCAGCAAGAACATCCAAAAATACATCCTATACTGATAATGCCTGGTTATCTCACCACCACCTCTCTCAATCCCCCCATGGCCTCTAAATTGTCAGCGCGCCAAGTAGACTGAAGCCGTTATCTTAGGTCTTTACCATAAATTCTGCTCCCTGTCCATCAAATGAATCTCTCCCCCTGGAAGTTCCACGAGGTTGAATTAAACTGATTTCATCTTTGGTGTAATATTTGAGATGAGCTCTGAACCACATACTTGTACCATTGCTAAGAATGCTAGTTAGAAACATAGATAGAAACATAGAAAAATAGGTGCAGGAGTAGGCCATTCGGTCCTTCGAGCCAGCACAGCCATTCATTGTGATCATGGCTGATCATCCACAATCAGTAACCTGTGCCTGTCTTTTCCCCATATCCCTTGATTCTGCTAGCCCCGAGAGCTCTATCTAACTCTTAAATTAATTCAGTACCCCGTTCCTGCTTTTTCCCCATATCCCCTGATTCCTTCAGCAGTCACAGCTAAATCTAACTCTCTGTTGAAAACATCCAGTGAATTGGCCTCCACTGCCTTCTGTGGCAGAGAATTCCACAGATTCACAACTCTCTGGGTGAAGACGTTTTTCCTCATCTCAGTCCTAAATGGCCTAACCCTTATTCTTAAACTGTGACCCCTGGTTCTGGAATTCCCCAACATCAGGAACATTTTTTCTGCATCTAGCTTGTCCAATCCTATAAGAATTTTATATGTTTCTATAAAATCCCCTCTCATCCTTCTGAATTCCAGTGAATACAAGCCCAGTCAACCCATTCTTTCATCATATGTCAGTCCCACCATCCCGGGAATTAACCTGGTGAATCTACGCTGCACTCCCTCAATAGCAACAATGTCCTTCCTCAAATTAGGAGACCAAAATTGCACACAATACTCCAGATGCAGTCTCACCAGGGCCCTGTACAACTGCAGTAGGACCTCCTTGCTCCTAAACTCAAATCCTCTCGCAATGAAGGCCAACATGCCATTAAGCTTTCTTCACTGTCTGCTGTACCTGCATGCTTACGTTCAGTGACTGATGTACAAGCACACCCAGGTTTCGTTTCACCTCCCCTTTTTCTAATCTGACAGCATTCAGATTATAATCTGCCCTGTTCTTGTCACCAAAGTGCATAACCTCACATTTATCCACATTATAGTTCCACCTCTCGAACTACCTGCTGCCTCAGTGCACCTGCTGCTAAAACGTTTGTCTATACCTTTGGTAGCTCTCAACCTAACAACTTTAACACAATCCAGTCTGCCCTCCCCAAGTTGCCATCTTTAGTAAAAACCCTTTTCCGTGCTCAGATTATTGATTGATTGAAAGATACCGTATGGAAACAGATCCTTCATCCCATCAAGTCCAAGCTGCTCATTGATCACCCATTTGCACTAGTTCTATGTTATCCAACTTTTGCACCTACTCCCTCCACACAAGGGACAGTTCACAGAGGCCAATTAACCTACAAAGCCACACATCTTTGGGATGTGAGAGGAAACCTGAGTACCTGGAGGAAACCCACACAATCACAGGGAGAACATGCAAACTGCACAGAGACAGCACCCGTGGTCAGGATTGAACCTGGGTCTCTGGCACAGTGCAGCAGCATCTCTGCAAGCTATGCCGCTGTGTCCTCCTTAATTTGTCCCTTCCCCCCCCCCACCCCTTCCAAACTCACCCAATGAAAACAATCTTTTATCTTAACATTTTTATGCAAAAGGCAGTGTGCTGGAGTAATGCAGTGGAGGGAATAAATAGACAATGTTTTGGGTTGGGCTTCTTCAGATTGATTATTTTAGAGGCGAGAAGGCAGGGAAGGGGGGGGAGGGGGGGGTGTGCAGGACAAAACCTGACAAGTGATATTCTGAAGAAGGGTCTCGACCCAAAACATAACCCATTCCTTCTCTCCAGAGATGCTGTCTGTCCCACTGAATTACTCCAGGTTTTTGTGTCTATCTTAAGTGATATTCCTTTACTGTTTATGCTTATGCAATTCTTATGCTTGTTTTCAAATCCGTCCGAGGCTTTCCTCTTCACCATTTCTAGACCAACAATGCTTTGGGATATCTTTGTTCCTCCAGCTGTGTTCCCTTTGTCATTCCTGATTTCATGTTGTTGGCACGAAATCTCTCCAATCTCGTCAATTCTGGATTCCTTAACTAAACTTTACGATCTCACCACCTTTCCTTTCTCCTTTATGACAGTGCTCAGCAATTATCATGTATCTCGGCATCCTTGGTTTGTTATTATTCCCAGCTGGTCAGTGAAAAATCTTCCTTTGATAACTCTCCTCTAAAGTAGCTTAGTATGATAAATGAAATAGAGCGAAAGCAGAGAATGTTTTTGTAATTATGCTCATTAACATTAAAATCATAATTATGGAAAAGGAAAGAAAATAGATCTTAAATAGCTGGCAGCATTCAACGTGGAAATGGAATGGCTCGAAAGAGGCTAAAGGAAATTAGAATGGAATTAGTGAAGATGATGCCAGATATATACTGAACTAAAAGGTGACAACACCTTTCAAAAAAGAGGAAGGATAAACCAGGTAACCACAGCCACCATTGGCAGTGCAGGAAACTTTCAGAGATATAGTCTGGTACACAGCAATTTGCACAACTTGAAAAACACACGTTAAAAAATGACAACCAGCTTGAGTTTCTGAAAGACAAATTGCCATTGACTAACCTGATTGAGTTCTTCATTGAAGTGATAGAGTGTTGAAATGGATGATTTAATATACAGAGGCTTCAAAAGAATTTTGGTCAAGTAATATATAATAGCCTTATTGAGTCGGTATCAATGGAGGCAAAAGAAGCATAAACATAGATTAAGCATGGTGAAAGTGGCAGAGAACATTGCAGGGGCTCAAGGAACTTAGATGCAGCACAGCATGGGAGGAGAATTAAGAATGGCAAAACCGACACAGTGAGAGGAACGTTCTGGGGAGTGTTGTAGAGCAGTTTGATCTAGGAGTACCGGGACACAGTTCCTTGAAAGTGACATCACAGGTAGATAAGGTGGTCCAGAAAGCTATCGGCATATTGGTCTTCATCGGTCAGTGTATTGAGTATAGAAATTGGGAGGTTATGTTACAGCTGTACAAGATATTGGTGAGGCCTCATTTAGAGTTTGTGTTCAGTTTTGGTCACCCTGTTAAGCTGGAAAGGGTGTAAAGAAGATTTACACGGAGGTTGCCAGGGCTGAGCTATAGGTAGAGGTTAATCTGCAAGTCCAATCGGTAATAAAGAAAGCAAACACAATGCCAGCATTTATTTCAAGAGGGCTTGTATGCAAAAACAGGGATGTAATGCTGAGACTCTATAAGGTGCTGGTAAGGCCGCCTTTGGAATATTGTGAGCAATTTTGGGCACCATATCTTGAGGAAGGATGTTCTGGCTCTGGAGAGGGTCCAGAGGAGGTTTACAAGAATGGTCCCAGGAATGAGTAACCTATGATGAGCATTTGTCGGCACTAGGCCTGTACTCGCTGGAGTTTAGAAGAATGAGGGGGACATTATTGAAACGTACAGATTAATGAAAGGCTTGGATATCGTGGATTTGGAGAGGACGTTTCCACTAGTGGGAGTGTCTCGGACTAGAGGTCGGAGCCTCAGAATTAAAGGATGTTCTTTTAGGAAGGAGATGAGGAGAAATTTATTTCGTCAGAGTGTGATGAATGTGTGGAATTCTTTGCCACAGAAGGCTGTGGAGGCCAAGTCAGTGGATATCTTTAAGGCTGCGATTGATAGATTTTTGATGAGTACAGGTGTTAGAGATTATGGGGAGAAGGCAGGAGAATGGGACAGATCAGCCATGATGGAATGGCAGAGTAGACTTGATGGGCCGACTTGTCTAATTCAACTCCTATCACTTATGACCTTATGACATAATTCAACACAGTTTGGCTGAGTGTCCTTAAATTTTTCTAATGCCATGAACTGGGAGAGAAGACTTACACACTATGTCCCAGATTCCACATGATTGAAGCAAGACATTTCTATTCTTATATGCAAATCGTCTTCAATAAAGACTTGCATGCCATTCTAATTGCTTGCAGCATCTGCACATTAACCTCTAGCGATTAGTGTATGAGGACATCCAGATCCCTCTGAACATCCTTCACTCACTCTCTTTCCATTTTATTTTATCTACTTTTTTCCACATTACAATTCCACTTACCTTGTCCTTGCCTATTTACTGAATAAATCAATAGATTGTTTCACAGTAAGTAATATAGAAATAGGGCAGAACTAGAGAGGAACAGATTATATCAATTTATGACCTACTTCAGTTCCTACTTCACGTTACAGTAAATAATATTATGTGATCCTTACTTTTATTCATTACTTGAAATGCATTCCTTTACTTGCCTAATTCCTAGTAAATGAGACTTAGTTTGATAGCATGCAGTAATTTAGAAAGGTGTTTAGTCCAGACCTTGCCTTGAGATTTGGAGTAAATTTACAGATTCAATGTAAAACACGGTTTAAAAAGCCCCCAGAATCCAATGAACTGTAAAACACCTTATTATAGCAATGGATCATTGCCGTGTCAATACCTCTTCTAATGAAGGTATTTTGCCACTGTTCAGAATAATCTTTCCAATGTTTTCCTCTGAATCATACACAGGCAACTTGATCTGAGGCACTCCGATATTTTCATCCTTCTCTGTACTTTCCACACCTTCTCCATCTGCAACTATATCAAACTGGGGAGAACTGTAAGTTTTCTCCTCTCGAAGCCTATCCAGCCTCTCTTTCTCAGCCTTTTCCTTCTCCAGACGATCTTTCTCAGCTCTTTCTTTCTCAGCTCTCTCTTTCTCCAGCTTCTCGTGTCGATCTTTTTTTCCCTTTTTGCTTGAGGGGACCGGCCTTTCTGTAGATTGATCCTCACTCGCACTTTGGCCATCTTCAGATTGTGGGTGAGCAACAAGTAATTGTGCTCGGTCCCAGTATTCCAGAGTTTGGGAGATTTTTTTCTGATTACGTTCATACTTCTGAAATCTGAGGAAAAGTTGTTTCTCTGGACTTTTGGGCAATTCATCCTCCAGGATTGAATTGTACTTTTCCAAGAACGTGTGACTCATTCTGGCATCCCTGCTCTTTCTCTTTTTGATTCCTTCTTCTGGTTCACCACGCTCTACTAGGATGGATTCATTATGATCTGCAGTGACAACTTTGGCTTCAGGAAGCTCAGGCTTCACCATTGAAGCATTAGTGCTCTGTAGAAAAATACAAAATAAAACCAAAAATGTGATTTGTTTTTTAATTTGCAAAAGCTTTGTAATGACCTTCCTTTCCTTCTCCCAGTATTCTTTATTTACCATGAGCCCACAGTTATGAATCAAAGAAATTAGGCATCCTTATCAACATCAACATACGGCCAAACAAGTTGGTAGTAATTTAGGGCTGATTTTAGAACTCTATATTTTGTAGCCCATTTTCCATCCCAAACCAAGTGGGATTCATCCAGAAAAACTTTGTTCTAGCTAGAAGCAAGAGGGGAAATTGCAGGGCTTTGGTAAAGATATTTGGGTTGGGATCCTTCTTCAGAATGATTGAAGGCAAGGGATGGGAAGAAACTGGAAGAGAGGAGAGGCAGGACAAGTCCTGGCAGATAATGTATGGATACAGGGTTTTGATAGGCAAATGGTTGGACAAAAGACCAGACATAAAAAGACACAAGGTGTGAGAAAAGGATTGAAGAAAAGGATTGAATTGTGAAGCAGAAGAAATGTAGGTGGAAGGGAGGGGGGTGGGTGAGGGGCGAAATAGGTGTGAGTACAGTGAGGCACATGGGAGGGGGGGATGGAGAAGGGGAAAGGGGGGGGTAGTTACTTGAAATTGGAGAATCTAAATGTTCATACCATTGTGTTGCAACCTATCCACACAGAATATGAGGTGATGTTCTTTCAGTCCTGGGTAGACAGTAAGCACTTTTTTTTTCCAGGGTGGAAATGTCAAAGAATACAGGGTGTAGCTTTAAGCGCCAGAGGGGGGTAAGTTTAAAGGAGATATGCAGAGGGTTTTTTACGCAGCATTGTGAATGCCTGGAATGCACTGTCAGGGATGCTAGTGGATGCAGATATGATAGTGGCATTTCAGAGGCTTTAGATAGGCACATAGATGTTATGTTGTAGTAGGGGATTTTAACTTTCCCAATATTAGACAATAGACAATAGACAATAGGTGCAGGAGTGGGCCATTCAGCCCTTCGAGCCAGCACCGCCATTCAATGCGATCATGGCTGATCACTCTCAATCAGTACCCCGTTCCTGCCTTCTCCCCATACCCCCTCACTCCGCTATCCTTAAGAGCTCTATCCAGCTCTCTCTTGAAAGCATCCAACGAACTGGCCTCCACTGCCTTCTGAGGCAGAGAATTCCACACCTTCACCACTCTCTGACTGAAAAAGTTCTTCCTCATCTCCGTTCTAAATGGCCTACCCCTTATTCTTAAACTGTGGCCCCTTGTTCTGGACTCCCCCAACATTGGGAACATGTTTCCTGCCTCTAATGTGTCCAATCCCCTAATTATCTTATATGTTTCAATGAGATCCCCCCTCATCCTTCTAAATTCCAGTGTATACAAGCCTAATTGCTCCAGCCTTTCAACATACGACAGTCCCGCCATTCCGGGTATTAACCTAGTGAACCTACGCTGCACGCCCTCAATAGCAAGAATATCCTTCCTCAAATTTGGAGACCAAAACTGCACACAGTACTCCAGGTGCGGTCTCACCAGTGCCCGGTACAACTGTAGAAGGACCTCTTTGCTCCCAAAAAGGGGCGTGGCTGTGTTCTGCAGCTGCGGCTCACCGGCAGTCTCTCTGTCTTTTTTTTGTTTTTTGTCTATTGTCATCGTTTAATGTACGTTTTGTTCTATTTTTAACTCTGTGTATGTGGGGGGGGTGGTGGGGGGGTTGGGGGAAACCTTTTTTCTAATCTCTTCCTCAACGGAGATGCGACCTTTACCGTGTCGTATCTCCGTTCGCGCTACGGCCTAACATCGTGGAGTCGGCGGCCTCCAGCTGGGATCGACCTTGAAGACTCCGGTCGCAGGGCCTGGACTTACCATCTCGGAGGCTTCGGCCGTGGGCCCTGCAGACCGCAACATCGGGAGTTCGCAGGTCCCTGGCTGGCGACCGGTTTTTTGGGAGCTCCAGCCGTAGCAGCTTCGACCGCCCCGAAGCGCGAGGTACGATCGACCCGCTCGCAGGCCCTTCATCGCCCTGCGCGGCTCGGCCGCGGCACTTTCCATCGCCCGGTGGGGGCTCAGGACTTTCATCGGCCTGCTCGGCTCGGCTCGGCCCTGGGACTTTCCATCGCCCGGTGGGGGCTCAGGACCTTCATCGGCCTGCTCGGCTCGGCCCTGGGACTTTCCATCGCCCGGTGGGGGCTTCAAAAAGTTGGAGCCTCGATCACCTCGTGGCACCATGGGAGAAGAATGAGGAGGAGATAAGACTTTTCTTTGCCTTCCATCACAGTGAGGGTATGCCTAGAGCAATCACTGTGATGGCTGTTTGTGTAAAAATTGTATCTGTGTGTCCTGTGCTTTTTGTTGTCTACTGCCGGACCCTGACGTGAGAGGACGCTGGCGTTGTTTATTCGCCGCTTTTCCGTTAGGATAGTTTGTCTGTTTGTTTTTATGTTGATTGTTTTTGTAAAGCGCTTTGAGCACCTGATAAGGCGCTATATAAAATAAATGCTTATTATTATTATATTATTATACTCAACTCCTCTTGTTATGAAGACCAACATTCCATTGGCTTTCTTCACTGCCTGCTGTAGCTGCATGCTTCCTTTCAGTGACTGATGCACTAGGACACCCAGATCTCGTTGAACATCCCCTCTTCCTAACTTGACACCATTCAGATAATAATCTGCCTTTCTATTCTTACTTCCAAAGTGAATAACCTCACACTTATCTACATTAAACTGCATCTGCCATGTATCCGCCCACTCACACAACCTGTCCAAGTCACCCTGCAGCCTTATTGCATCTTCCTCACAATTCACACTACCCCCCAGCTTAGTATCATCTGCAAATTTGCTAATGGTACTTTTAATCCCTTCATCTAAGTCATTAATGTATATCGTAAATAGCTGGGGTCCCAGCACCGAACCTTGCGGTACCCCACTGGTCACTGCCTGCCATTCCGAAAGGGACCCATTTATCCCCACTCTTTGCTTTCTGTCTGTCAACCAATTTTCTATCCATGTCAGTACCCTACCCCCAATACCATGTGCTCTAATTTTGCCCACTAATCTCCTATGTGGGACCTTGTCGAAGGCTTTCTGAAAGTCGAGGTACACCACCATCCACTGACTCTCCCCTGTCAATTTTCCTAGTTACATCCTCAAAAAATTCCAGTAGATTTGTCAAGCATGATTTCCCCTTCGTAAATCCATGCTGAAGGGGACTGGGAAAATCATAGTGTGAAGGGTTTAAATGGGGTGCAATTCCTCAAAAGTGTATTTATGTAAAGCCCCCCACATGTGAGAGGGCAATACTAGAGTATTGGGAAATTGGGAAGGGCAAGTTAATGACATGTTTGTGGAGGAGTGTTTTGGGACCAGTGACCACAGTTCGATTAGGTTGAAAATAGTTATGGATAGGGATGAAGAGGGTCCACATATTAAAATGCTCAACTGGAGTAAGGCCAAATTTAGGGGTATGAGAGAAGGTCTCACTCAAGTTGACTGGAGCAGGTTATTTGATGGGAAAGGAACATCGGCCAAGTGGGATGTTTTTAAAAGTGTGCTTTTAAAAGGATATGTACATCCCCGTTAGAGTGAAGGGCAAAGCAGACAAACGTAAGGAAGCTTAGCTGATGAGAGAAATTGAGGCATTGGTCAAAAACAAGAAGGATGCATGGAATAGGTCTAGGCAGCTGGGATCAAGTGCATCCCTGGGGGAGTTTCGGGAACTAAGGAGTAAACTGAAAAAGGAGATCAGAAGGGCAAAAAGGGGCCATCTGGGTAGCTCTTCTGGGTAGCATTAAGGACAATCCCAAAAGATTTTATAAATACATAAGAGGGAAAAGGGTAACTAGAGAGAGACTGGGACCTCTCAGGAATCAAAGCAGTCACCTCTGTGTGGAGCCACAGGACATGGACTAAGTCCTCAATTAGTATTTCTTCTCTGTATTTACCAAGGAAGAAGACAGTAGGATGGAGGAACTTGGGGCAGTCAATGGAAATGTCTTGAGAGCAGTCAGTGTTACCGTCAAAGAAGTACTGAAGGTACTATCGTGTATGAAGTCTCCAGGGCCTGATCAGATATATCTGAGGACATTCCGGGAAACTAGAGAGGAAATTGCGGGAGCCCTGGTTGAAATTTACGAGTCGTCCTTGAATACAGGAAAGGTGCCGGAAGACTGGAGGGTGGCAAAGGTTGTGCCTCCTTTCAAGAAGGGCTGCAGGAAAATGCTGGGAACTGCAGGCTGGTGAGCTTAACATCTGTAGTTGGAAAGTTACTAAAGAGTATTCTGAGGGATAGGTTATACAGACATTTGGATGGGCAAGGGCTGATTAGGGACAGTCAGCATGGTTTTTTACGTGGGAGGTCGTGTCTCACAAATCTGATTGATTTTTTTGATGACGTAACCAAAAAGGTCGATGAGGGCAGAGCTGTAGATGTTGTATACATGGATTCCAGGAAGGCATTCGACAAGGTTCCGCATAGTAGGCTGCTCTGGAAGGTTAGATTGCATGAGATCCAAGGAGTGATAGCTGAATGGAGCGCAAATTGGCTCCATGGAAGGAAGCAGGTGATGGTGGAAGGTTACTTCTCGGACTGGAGGCCTGTGACTAGTGGTGTACCTTAGGGTTCGGTGCTGGGCCCGTTACTGTTTGTCATCTACATCAATGATTTGGATGAGAACATGCAGGGCAAAATTAGCAAGTTTGCTGATGATACAATAGTGAATGGTTTTGCAGATAGTGAAGATGGTTGTGAAAGTTTGCAGCAGGATCTGGATTGATTGGCCAGGTGGGCTGAGGATGGTTGATGGATGTTAATACAGAGAAGTGTGAGGTGTTAAATTTTGGGACGTCAGACAAGGGTAGGACCTACACAGTAAATAGTAGGCCTCTGGGGAGTGTTGTAGAGCCGAGGGATCTAGGAGTGCAGGTGCACGTTTCCTTGAAGGTCGATAGATAAAGTGTCAAAAAGGCTTTTGGCACATTGGCCTTCATCAGTCAGAGTATTGAGTATAGATGTTGGGAGGTCATGTTGCAGTTGTATAAGACGTTGGTGAGACTGCATTTAGAATATTGTGTTCAGTTCTGGGCACCATGATATAGGAAAGATATTGTCAAGCTTGAAAGGGTTCAGAAAAGATTTACGAAGATGTTGCCAGGGCTAGAGGGTGTGAGCTGTAGAGAGAGGTTGAGTAGACTGGGTCTCTATTCCTTGGAGCGCAGGAGGATGAGGGGCAATCTTATAGAGGTGTACAAAATCATGAGAGGAATAGATCGGGTAGATGCACAGAGTCTCTTGCCCAGAGTAGGGGAATCGAAGTCCAAGGTGAAGGGGAAAAGATTTAATAGGAATCTGAGGGGTAACTTTTTCACATATAGGGTGGGGGTGTATGGAACAAGCTGCCAGAGGCGGTAGTTGAGGCTGGGACTATCCCATTGTTTAAGAAACAGTTAGACAGATACATGGATTGGACAGGTTTGGAGGGATATGGACCAAGCGCAGGCAGCTGGGACATTTTGACTTGTGTGGGCAAGTAGGGCTGATGGGCCTGTTTCCACACTATATCACTCTATGACTATGAATATATGCTGGGAATAGAGCTCTATGGATCACATGCCGAAAATGTTAGTTTAACTTGGCATCATGTTTGGCACAGACATTATGGGCAAAAGGGCCTGTCCCTATGCTGTACTGTTCTGTATTATTTGTTTTCAATGGTATGGTTGTGGCACCCAGATTCTTGGAAGAACCTGCAATATCTAAGACATGGCACTAGAAAGTGGGAACATAGCAAGGTTGCCTAAGAGTTGTTAGACCCTGAGGTTGTTGACTTTCTAAGGAGATTCTGGCCATCTCCCTTACAGGCAGAACAAAACAAGGCTTCAATTTTTCTTTAAACTTTTTCAGGGCTCAGGCTGGTATCAGAAGGCAGGGAGTGCATTTCAGTTGAACACAATATATATTGCTCCAGGACTATAAATACAAGGGGAAAAAATCCAGAACGTTTAGGATGACACAGTGGCAAAGGTACTAGTGCCAATGGGTCATAGCACAAAAGATTTGGATTCAATTCTGACTTGGAAACATTATGTTTGGAGCTTGCATGATCTCCCTGTGATGGTATTGGATTTCCCCTGCTGCTCCAGTTTCCTCCCACGTCCCAAAGATTTGTAGTTTGGTAAGTTAATTGGCCATTGTAGATTATCCCTAGTCAGCAGGTGAGTGAAACTATCTGGAGGAATGACTCTGAAGAAGGGTCTCGACCCGAAACGTCACCCATTCCTTCTCTCCCCGAGATGCTGCCTTACCAGCATTTTGTATCAACCAATGACTATGAGAAAATGGGGAAAGTGAAACACTTATTAATTTTGGATTAGTGTAATTGAATGGTTGATGATCGGCACGGATTCAGTGGGTCAAAGAACCTGTTTCTGCCAGATATCCTGAAATGACCTTAAAACCAAAACATATCAATCTGCATACAAAGAATATAATTGTAGAAATTTTAAACCAAAGATTATCATTCCAGAACTTTAAAATAAGATATCTTACACCAGAAACAAATGCAGGAGGTTCATCAAGATAACTTTAAACCCATGAAATGTAACAGTGTAATTGTTGCAAATTACATGCTTTAAATCCAAGGACCCAAATTTATAATCATTGATTTATTTCTCTGTTGCTTTAAATCATTACCATTCGATGATGCTGGCTTTTCCAGGGATAACACTACTCCCTAGTAATTCACAAAGCTTCTCGTGTGAAGAGAGGCAATAAATGTTCCCAGGATGCTGGGTTATAAAAAGCCTAATCTGTTATCAGCAGAAATTCTGATAGGCACCATCCCGCTGAAATCATTTGTATCAGCATGTGTCGAATGGTACTTTATCCTTTTGGTCCAGTGTAGATGTGGAACCAGCTGAGAGGTACAAATTCAAACCCGGGGTGATCAGGCACGTCTGAGTGTGTTGCACTAGTGCCACTGAGAAGCAAAGAAACAGAATATTTAAAGTGTAATATTGAACTCTAAAATAACAAAAAGAAAATGCATGGACACAATGGAAATTACAATTATATATACTTCAAAGATGGTGAGACTGAGACCCACATTATGGGCTTGTCCCTTGCAATTGTGATGAGTAAAGATGGAAATAGAGAACCAAGGAGAATGATTCACATTAAACCTTCTCCACCAATTTGGACTGGAGAAATGGCTGGTACAAAAGGGAGGAGCCTCAATATCCCATCTCATCCTGTGAATTCAACCCGTCTTGAACAAAAGATAATTGGCATCTAGAACAAAGGGCACCATTAATAAGGTATGGTCTCTCTATATTTAGCTTTTGAGACAAGCCTGTTGTCTTACCATCTTTATACTCATTTGCAATTTCTTTGTGTCGTCCTTAACATACGTATCTTTTCTTCCTTTTTTGGACTTTTTCTTCAGTTCTTCTTCCCCCCGCAGTCTTTCCATTTCTTCCCTCAGTTTCTGCTCCCGTAACTGTCGTTCGTGAATCTCATTCAGAACTCTGGACACAAAAACATTGTTGTCATGCAGGATTAGCTACTTATCTCTAACAGAATCTCTGCAGCTGACACATGAAGGATTACTGACACTACAGGTGCAGGAGATTGCACACTAGCCAGAAAGAAGTTTAGTGACCTGACTCGTGCCAGAAACATGGAGGCTTCCTAAATTTTTTAATAAATTACCATGTGACTGGTGAACTGAGTCCCATGGCAGTTACAGGAACTTTGTGGAATTACACTTCTACTCTCTTTGGCCTACAGTTTCCAAGGAACAAAGGAAGAGCAATGAACCAAATGACACTTTTGATCTTTTCGAGTGTTCAATTATACTGTGATCTTGGATGACATGAAACAGGTCGGCCAAAGGACCTGCTTCTGTGCTGTATGACTATCAAAGACATTGTTCCAGGATGGAAGAGCATAAATTTAGATAATCTAAGCTCAACAATTTTCTAAGGCAGAGCACTACAGATAGTCTATGAACGGAAAAAGCTTTCTGTTATGTTACATGTCCTTGCTCTAGACTACTCAAAATATAAACTTACCCAGAAACTCATTTCAACATTCACCTCATAAGAAGCATAGGTAGAGAAGATAGCCAGAGTCTGTTTAACATGGTGGAGATGTCAAAAACTAAAGGACAGAGTTTTGTAAAAAGAAAGAGGTTTAAAGGGATTTTAGAGGTAAATGCTTCACACAATATTTAGTTGGTATCTGGAATGACCTGCCAAAGGAGGTGGTAAAGGCAGAAACAGAAACAGTTTTTAGAGTCAAAGAGTTATACAGCATTGAAACAAAGCCCCTCAGTCAAATTTGCCCATGCTGAACTAGATGCCTATCCCAGCAAATCCCATTTACCTGTGTTTGACCCAATTCCTTCTAAACATTTCATTGTCAATGAGTCATACAGCATGGAAACAGGCCCTTTAGCCCAATATCCAAGCCAACCAAGATGCGCCATCTAAGGTAGCCCCATCTCATCTGATCTGATCAGACCAGACCAGACCAGACCAGACCAGACCAGACCAGACCAGACCTGATCAGATCAGACCAGACCAGACCAGTCTGTCTGTCTGTCTGTCTGTCTGTCCAACAAGATGGCCGTCGCCCGCCGATCGCAGCAGGAGAAATGCGACTGAGGTCAGTGTCTTCTCCCTGTCCATTCTCGCCCACCCACGCTCCCCGCCCGGCAACAGGTCCATGCCGTCACCACCGTTCCCCAATGCAGATTGCAGCCAGGTGATTAAGTTTGTCGCCGGTGCTGACTTCGGCGAATTCCAAGTGTGGACAATGTAATGTGCCCATAAATGATGTTAGGTTTTGTATGTTTTTGCACTTGTATTCTGTTTAAAGTTTGAATTTTAAAGTTTGATGTTTGAGGTTTATTGAAATGTATTGAAGTTTATTACAATATTTTTGTATGCACTGTTATATGTTCTTATCAACCTTTAAAAAAAATTTGTTTGAATATCAATAAAGGAAATTCTTGACATTTTGATGGGAAATTGATGTACGAAGTTATTGTATTTCAGAGTAGTTTTTCATGGCATCACTTTCAAATAGTCATGAAGCAGCATGATTGGAAACCCTACTGTACACCCCCTTTTATAGGGAAAGTGGGTGAGATGTGAATTGTCTTCAGTTGTCTTCAGTCTTCAGGGTCATAGCTTGTCGTTGATATTGTCGTAGGGGAGTCCAGTCACCGTTTTTTCGGCGACCTGCTATGACTCTGACAGTCGCCTTAAAAAACACCTAACTGGGACAGGGTCTTCAGTAAGTTCAGCATGTTCCCAACAATTCTCTCCAACTTTTACTGATGCACATTTTCTTGGGATGCATCACAGCATGCTTTGAGAACAGCTCTATTCAATACCGTAAGAAATTACAGAGAGTTGCGGATGTAGCTCAGACCAAAGATACTAGAGGAGCAAGATGAACCATTCCATCAAAATCGCCTATACTGAAGTGTAGTACGCAAAGGAACGTAACGTCCGCCATTTTAGTAAGCAAAACCCGCCGTTCGCTATGCCTCTCGCAGTGTAATCAGTTTTGGGGGAACAGTATGTGTGATGATACCATAAAAATGCAGAATATATCTCATCTATCAATTCACAGATTTTTGTTATTTTTCTTTTTAAATGTTTCTGCCTACTGAAATGGCACCATGACATACTATGGTTTTTAGGGTCGAGTGGTCTAACTTGCTCTGCTCTCTTTGGCTCAGACCATCACGCAAATGAACCTCCCTTCCATTGACTCCATCTACACTTCACATTGCCTCAGCAAGGCCACCAGCATAATAAAGGATGAGTCTCACCCCGCTCACTCCCTCTTCTTCCCTCTCCCATCAGTCAAGAGGTCCAAAGGTTTGACAACACATACCTCCAGATTCAGGAACAGTTTCTTCCCAACTGATATCAGGCTGAACCATCCTATCACCAGCTAGACAGCAGTCCTGACCGACCATCTACCACATTGGAGAACTTCAGACTATCTTTAATCAGACTTTACTGGACTTGCACTAAACGTTATTCCCTTTATTCTGAATCTGCATACTGAGGGCAGCTTTATTGTAATCATGTATAGTCTATTCGCTGACTGGATAGCATGCAACAAAAATGCTTTTCACTGTATCATGGTACATGCGACAATAATAAACTAAACTCAATTAAACTAAATGTTGTTATTGTACCTGCCTCAACTATTTCCTCTGGTAGCTCGTTTCGAATACCCACCACCCCTGTTTGAAAAAGTTGCCCTGAGGTTATCAAATCTTTTCCCTCACACCTTAAACCTGTGCCCTCTAGTTATTGATTCTACTATCCTCGGGAAAAAACTCAGTGCATTCATCATATGTCTTCCCCTCATGATTTTGCACCTTCACACAATTACCCCTCAGCATTCTGTGCTCCATGGAATAAAGTCCCAGCCTGAACAATCTCTCCCAACAGCTCAGGCCCTAGAGTCCTGACAACGTCTTAGTAAATCTTCTCTGCACCCTTTCCTGCTTAATGGCATTTCTCCTGTAGCAAGATGACCAAAACAGAACGCAGTATTCCAAGTGTGGCTTCACTGATATCTTGTACAAGTGGAACAAATCAATTCCCTCACTGATGAAAAGCAAAAGTCGAAACCTTCTTCACTACCTGTAACGCCACTTTCAGGGAACTATGGATGTATACACATTGATCTGTGGGCCTCTCAGTTTGAAAGGTCAGATAGTCATACAGTTGTACAGCACAAATGCTCTTTGAGCCACTATGTCTATGCTGAACATCAGGCCTATCTGCACTAATCTGGAGCCGGTGTAGGGATTTAGATTCTTAGACCACTGGGATCTGTTTTGGGGTAAGGGTGAATTGTACAAATGGGACGGCTTGCACCTTAACAGGTGGGGGACCAGCATTCTGGCAGGCAAGTTTCCCACTGCTACACGGGTGGGTTTAAACTTAATAGTGGAGCGGGGGGGGGGAGACAAATTGGAAAGACAAGAATGGAGTTAAAGTGAAAGAGAGTATAGGAAATGTTAAGAAAGACACCAGAATTAACGGGACAGAAAGCTCATGAAGGGATAGGAGAGTATGGCCAAGTGAAATAGGAATCGATGTGAAAGGTGAGATGAGTAATGGATTAAAAGTATTATATGTGAATGCGCAAAATATAAGAAGTAAAGTGGATGAGCTTGAGGCTCAGTTAGATTGGTAGATATGACATTGTGGGGATTACAGAGACGTGGCTGCAGGAGGATTGGGACTGGGAACTGAATATTCAGGGTTATACATCCTATAGAAAGGACAGGCACGTGGCTAGAGGAGGTGGGGTAGCTCTGTTGGTGAGGGATGAAATTTTGTCTCTTGCGAGGGGTGACATAGGGACTGATGATGTAGAGTCACTGTGGATAGAATTGAGGAATTGTAAAGATAAGAAGACACTAATGGGAGTTTATCTACAGGCCCCCAAACAGTAGCCTGGATAGAGGTTGCAAGTTGCAGCAGGAGTTAAAACTGGCATGTAACAAAGGTAATGCTTTTGTGGTTATGGGGGATTTCAATATGCAGGTAGACTGGTAAAATCAGGTTGATTCTCGACCCCAAGAAAGGGAGTTTGCAGAGTGCCTCCGAGATGAATTCTTAGAACAGCTTGTACTGAAGCCTATCAGAGAGACGGCGATTCTGGATTTCGTGTTGTCTAATGAACCAGATTTAATAAGGGAACTCAAGGTAAAGGAACCGCTTGGAGGTAGTGACCATAATATGATTATTTTAAATCTGCAATTTGAGAGGGAGAAGGTTAAATCAGAAGTGTCAGTGTTGCAGTTGAACAAAGGGGACTATGAAGGCATGAGAGAGGAGCTGGCCAAAGTCAACTAGAAAAGGATCCTAGCAGGAATGACGGTAGAACAGCAATGGCAGGAATTTCTGGGCAGAATCCAGAAGATGCAGGATCATTTCATTCCAAGGAGGAAGAAAGATTCTAAGGGGAGTAAGAGGAAACTGTGGCTGACAAGGGAAGTTTGGATGGAATAAAACTAAAATAAAAGATGTATAACAAGCAAAGAGTAGCGGGAAGCCAGAAGATTGGGGAACTTTCAAAGGACAACAGAAGGTAACAAAAAGGGCTATATGGGCTGAAAAGATGAAGTACGAGGGGAAGCTGGCCAAGAAGCTGGCCAGAAACGCTGCTTGTCCAAGGCCAAAAATGTCATTAAAGACCCCACCCATCTCCATCATGGACTGTTCACCCTGCTCTGGTCAAAGGTACTGCAGCATACGGAGCAGAACTGCCAGATTCTGCAATAGCTTCTTCCCCCGACCCATTAGACTCTTGAATTCACAATGATCCGCCGCCATTATTTTATGTGCGAGTTATTTTTTTAATTTTTTTTCTTTAATCAATTTTTATTATTTGGTGTTACATTGAAGCCAGTTGCAACGGAATTTCGTTCAAATATGCACTCATCTGTATAGTTTTGAATGACAATAAAGTTATATTCATTCATTCATTCATTCATTCAATATAAAGAAGGACAGAAAAGCTTCTTTACGTATGTTAAGAGAAAAAGATTAGCAAAGACAAATGTGGGTCCCTTGAAGGCAGAAACAGGTGAAATTATTATTGGTAACAAGGAAATGGCAGAAGAGTTGAACAGGTACTTCGGATCTGTCTTCATGAAGGAAGACACAAACAATCTCCCAGATGTACTAGAGAACAGAGGATCTAAGGAGACAGAGAAACTGAAAGAAATTTGCATTAGACGAGAAACAGTATTGGGTGGACTGATGGGACTGAAGGCTGATAAACCCCCAGGGCCTGATGGTCTGCATCCCAGGAAGTGGCTCTAGAAATCATGGACGCATTGGTGATCATTTTCCAATGTTCTTTAGATTCAGGATCGGTTCCTGTGGATTAGAGGGTAGCTATTGTTATCCCACTTTTCAAGAAAGGAGCGATAGAGAAAACAGGGAATGATAAACGAGTTAACCTGACATTGGTGGTGGGGAAGATGCTGGAGTCAATTATTAAAGAAGTAATAACAGCTCATTTAGATAGTAGTAAAAGGAATGGTTTATAAAATTATCTATATCAACAAAGATTGTACAAGGCATGATTAATAAGTTTTCAAATGACATTAAATTAGCTGATATAGAAAGTGACGATAGCAAGCATTTACAGCCTGATCTTGATCAGCTGGGCAAGTGGGCCGAGGAATGACTAATGGAGTTTAATTCAGATAAGTGTGAGGTGTGACATTTTGGGAAGTCAAAACAGGGTTGAACCTTCATATGAACAGTAGGGTCCTGGGGAGCATTATAGAGCAGAAAAATCATGGAGTATAAGTTCATAGTTCATTGAAAGTAGCATAGCAGGCAGATAGGGTGGTGAAGAAAGCTTCTAACCCGTTTTATTTTCCTCATATTCCACTCCGGATTCTGCAACTCACTGCACATCAAGGGCAATTTACAGCAGTCAATTAACCCATCGATCTGCACGTCTTGGGATGTCGTTGGAAACCAGAGCACCTGGAGGAAACCCACAAAGGAAGAACATGCAAACAATGCACAGACCGCACTGGAGGTCAGAATCAAAGCAAGGTCACCAGAGCTGTGAGGCAGTGGCTCTACCCGCTGTGCCACTGTGAATAACGAAAATTTGAAATGCTCTCCCTTGAGAAGACGTTGTGTTTAGGCTGATTAAAAATCCTGAAATTGAGGCTGAAAGACATTTTTTGATTATAAAAGATAGAGAGCAATCAAGGAGAATCAACTGAATAAATGAGCAGGTCAGTTGTAATCGCACTGAATGGCACTGCAGATTCACTGCTCTTTCTTCCTTTCTATGAATAGTGAATACATCTGTGGATTCTGATAGTTCTCATAGGTGTGAGGTTGCCTTGTCTACTTACTTCACTCTGCGTTCCCGGAATAAACTGGTACGTTTAAAGTCAAACTCAGCTTTCTCTTGCTCTGTCAAGGCCTCATATTCCTCTTCATCCAGCTCTTTCAGGTAAGCCTTCTCCTTCTCTGCTTTCTCATTTTCCAATGTTTCTGTTATTTGATAGATAAACAGATAAGGTGTGATTTAAGATGTGAATTCTGTATCCAGGTATATCAACTGCATCTTTTGTTTTGAAAGAAACGGCCCAACAATGATTATCAAGAGGCACTGAAAGGGAAACTACAGATTCAGCAAAGCTGACTAATGCAGAGCATCAGCTCTCAATGATAAGATTTTACATTCAACTTCAGAATGCTTTTCTGCAGGTAGTTGTGGATTTACAAAAGGGGGGTGGGAGAGTCTAGGACCAGAGGCCATAGCCTCAGAATAAAAGGACGTACCTTTAGAAAGGAGATGAAGAGGATTTTTTTTAGGCCAGAGGTTGGTGAATCTATGGAATTCATTGCCCACAAGAGGCTGTGGAGGCAGTCAATTGATATTATTATGACAGGGATTGAAAGATTCTTGATTAATACAGGTGTCAGGGGTTATGGGGAGAAGGCAGGAGAATGGGGCTGAGAGGGAAAGATAGATCAGCCATGATTGAATGGGGGAGTAGACATGATAGACCAAATGGCCTAATTCTGCTCCTATAACATAAACATATGAATTTATTAGTATCAGGAGAGATCACGAAAAGCTCAGCCCCAGTTGTAACATTTCCTCTTCAACAACCACTGTTGTATATTTTGTATCAGAGATAAAGGGGGACTTTACAAGACTAAAACGGTACTACCTTGTTCAGTACAGTCCCATATGATGATGCCTGCTCTCTAGCTAGTAATAAATATTTTTATATTTAGGGTAAATATTCTTGTCAAGATAGTCTAGAGGAAGCTTTTGTGCTTTGATTTGAAAACAGCAGCACAGAATCATGTGCTAGCATGAGGTCTGTACGGTTAGCATCAGCAATCTCATGATGAGCTTGCAACTGCTGTGGCGTTGCTGCATGTTGCTGGATATTCCTTGATCTACAATCTTCTGAAATACTTCAGGGAAAGGTTTATTGCACACAATTGGTTGGAACCTTGTGTAAGTTTTTAGTTAGCTTCTTAATGATGCCTGCCTGAATCCAATGAAGCCCTAGCCCTAGGTGAGTTCTCAGATAGTCATGCGGTGGTGGAAAGATAGAGGAAATCCAGCAGCATGCAAGTACAGATGACGCAAGTATACTCTTTAGGTCTGTCAATGTCATAGAGTCATAGAACTACATAGCACAGACGCAGGCTCCTCACGCCATTCTCATCCATGCCAACCAAGATGCTCCATCTACACTGGTCCATTTTGCCCACATTTGGCCCTCCAAACCTTTCTATCCATGTACTTGTCTAAGTGTCTTTTAAATGCTGTTATGGTACCTGCCTGAATTATCGTCTCTGGTCGTTCATTCCAGATATCCACCATCCTCTGAGTGAAAAAGTTGGCGCTTAGGTTTCCCTTTCACCTAAACCAATGTCCTCTGGTTCTTGATTTCTCTAACCTAGGTAAGAGTTGCATTCACTCTCTTTATTCCCCTCATTCTATACACCTCTATGAAGTACTGTCACAACATTTAAAAAACATTTGGGCAGATACATGAATTGGGTAGGTTTAGAAGGATATGGGCCAAATGCAGACAGGTGGGACTCGTGTAGATAGGGCATGTTGGTCAGTGTGGGCAACCTGGGCCGAGGGGCCTGTTTCCACGCTGTATGACTCTATATGATCTCTGCTTAGTCTCCTGTGCTCCAAAGAATAAAGTCCTAGTTTGTCCAACCTTCCTCTATAGCTCAGGCCCTCATATCCTGGCAACATAACATCCTCGTAAATCACCCCTGCATTTTTTCCAGCCGAATGACATCCTTCCTATTGCTGGGTGATCAAAACTGAACACAATACTACAAATGCGAACTCAAATCCAACTGCGAATCTTGTAAAACTGCAATATACCTTGACTGACGAAGCAAAATGTATCAAAGCCTTCTTTACCACTCTGTCAATCTTTCAGGGAACTATGTACTTGTACTCCTAAGTCCTTCAGCTCTACAACACTTCCCAGTGCCTTACCATTCACTGTGAAAGTCCTGCCCTAGTCTGACTTCCCAAAATGCAACACCTCATTAAATTCCATTAACCATTATCCATTCTTCAGGCCTCTGAATTATAGAGAGATGGAGCATGAAAACAGGACTTTCAACCCACCAAGTCCATGCCAACCATCAAACACACATTTACACATCCTAAATTAAATGCTTTTTTATTCTCCAAACATTCTTATCAAATCCCCCCCACCTGGGTCTACTTCATATTCTTTGGGGAGAATTTTACAGCAGGCCAATTAATCTACCAACCTGTACGTCTTTGGAAATGAGGTGAAGAAAAAACATAAGGTGAATATGAAAAAGGATTTAGAAACATGCACTTGGAATCTATCAAGATAACTATTAATGTTATGGCAAGGCGCCTTTCAAGAAAATTTTATTATGCTTTATAACCTTGATATTTCTGGCAAAGTGTACAATTTTGGCTTTGGAGCCCGGGCTAAAGTGATCCTTTTCCCAGTGCTTTGATATATTTAAAACATCATGATAAAAATAATTTGGTTCATTTAAAATATTCTATGAGACAGTAAGTATTTTGGTACAGGAGTCACACACCTTTCTCATCAAGCTTGGCTTTCTCTGTGGCTTTCATTACTGCATATTCCTGACTGATGTTGATGAAATAGATGTGACGTCTATTGTTAATTGCTTTTAAGACAGTTAGGAGTGTAAAGGCTTCATTGTTATTGTACTGATTCTCCAGTCCATCAAATACAATCCCTCGGCAACAATCGTTCAGCTACAACAGAAAATGGTGAAAAAGAACAGGTTAATTCATGATATAAACGCAAATATGGCGAGTGCTAGAAATCTGAAATAAAAACAAAAAGTGCTAAAAATAATCTGTAAGAGTCGGAAGTAGTGACTGGACGCTGGGATTTTCTAGTACAATCTATTTCTATTTCAGGTAACTTTGGGTAATTCACTTTAGTATTGAATTTATCCTCTCTGAGGGCTTCATCTTCCCCGCCAGAAATAATAATCTGAAATGTTGTGGTTTATAAACAAAGACATGGGTTTAGGCAACTGTGCAAGTCTTTACTAGTAAGCCTTAAAGCTACATCAAAGCCAATCATTGGGCAAAGGGAAATTCAATTAATTAATAATCTTCAAATTTTAAATAGTAAATTGATCTAATGTATGATTACAATAGACAATAAGCAATAGGTGCAGGAGTAGGCCATTCGGCCCTTCGAGCCAGCACCGCCATTCAATGTGATCATGGCTGATCATTCACAATCAGTACCCCGTTCCTGCCTTCTCCCCATACCCCCTGACTCCGCTATCTTTAAGAGCTCTATCTAGCTCTCTCTTGAAAGCATCCAGAGAATTGGCCTCCACTGCCTTCTGAGGCAGAGAATTCCACAGATTTACAACTCTCTGACTGAAAAAGAGTTACTAGACATTATACTTGTACTGGGTACTTATAACACCAACAGATGAAATCTGAACAAAAATCAAACCATTTTCTAAAAGTTTGGTTTAAAATCCATGTTTAGATAAACAGGGCCATCACTAGAACTTTAAACAAGAAAGAAGCAAGAGTGATCTGCCAGAAATTGCACGTATAAAGATTTTAAAAAATGAATTGAATAGAGGTCAGACAAGGAGAAGTAGAGGTGACTTTAAAAGTCTGTGAATATATACTTCAATAAAACATGGCAACAAAAAAAAAAGAATTCAATAAAGGGAAGTGAATATGAAAGTGAACAGAGGGAGGGAAAGAAATTGCTGCAACAAAGTACAGATTTGTTACAGAACAACACAGATAAGATGGATAATATTTTGCAGTGTGGGAGAAATTAGTGAAATGCAGCAAAGAACAGGCACGCCAGTTAATTATTGGAGATTGAAACACATCTAGAAAAGATAGGGAACAAAGTAGCTAACTGGATAGCCTTGCAAATTAGTGATGACATAAAAGGTAAGAGAATAAAGAAGCATAACTAGTTAAGAAAGAATCAGAAATTAAATGGACAGTTAAAAAATATAAATGGATTGATCATAATTAAAGGTGTTCTGCAGAGCACCAATAATGGGAGAGAAGTGGAAGGAAAATATGTAAGTAATTTTTCCAAATGAATAAAATATAAAGAATAATAAACATGGAAAGTTTAATCTACCCGTAATTAAAATGGAAAATGGAGGCAAAGTATATGGGAAGTTCAAGGGACTTTTTTTAAACTCACCACAGATAGGCCATCAAGTTAGGCCATAGACATCACAACAAAATCAGTGATGATTAGATTACAAACTATAAAAAACAAATGAAATTAAGCCTGATTTACCAATGTGTTACATACAGGTGCAGAGTGTCCTTGGTTTGTGTAGAACCTATTCTAATGGACAACTTTGAATGATGCTCTTACTGCTTCTGTTTTTAATATTGCTTTTAAATATTATTCCCGAATCAATTTGTAAAACTCTCCACACTCAGCCAAGAATTTTCATTAACCAAACCTGGACTTTGGTTTCACAGTGAGGATTGGTGAAAAGGGTCCTGTGCATTTCCTCCTGAGGCCTGGAAGAGCAGAGGCCTTGTTCTTCTCTAAACAATTGAAAACAAGCTAATGAGATAATTTGCCATCGATCTTATAAACCTGGCAGTAAGAGTACTGGAAGGCAAGAGCAACAAATTCCTGTCCAGGGCCTACTTCTGACTCAGTGAACAGTGATGTCTGCTGTAGAAGTCACAAAGTCCGAACCTCCATCAGCAGCCTATAATGGCTGATTTCAACATGGAGATAGGTTATCATTTCCATTTAAAAAAACTGATGCCTTCTCGAGCAGAACTGAATGAGTGTAAAAACTTGGATCAGGACTGGAGTTTGCTGAACTGTTGCAACACCACATGGTCATCATTCAAAGCTGTTTATTTACCCCAGAGAGAAAAAGGAGAAAAAGGAAAAAACTAAATAATGATATTGTGACTGCTTTATGCATTGCTATGTTGAATGCATTATCATCATTCAGTACCTGTAGCCGCTCTTTTAGAATCTCCACCAACATTTCATCTGGCAATTGGAAACCTGCTGGATTTGTGTCTCCCATCTGGCTTGTGGTGATACTCACAGGTTGCTGTGCTATTTGAATGAGTGTGGAAACCTGGAGAAGGCAGAAAAATAGATCATATGCAATTGATCAAAATACATTTCTTTGGAAATGCTAGTGTTGACATCCACAAATGCAAACATGATGTCACAAAATCTTACCTTAAACATGAAACAGAGTTATAGTGGGTTAAATACCAAGCTAATGTTCTAACTCACGTATTTCTCCTAATTCACCCTAAAAGTGGCAGTGTTGGCAGTTGCCTGCGATAACCTGGTTTTGTGTGAACACTTGCTTGAGTTTAGACAGTCTACATAGGACATGGTCTATTTGTGATTTGGAGCAAAGATAAATGACAGAAATTTGAAATAAATACTCAACCTACTGGAATCTGAAGTAGCAATAGGGTGGCCATGGCATTACAAACAGGAATGTGCCTCCATTCTGCCCTGCTATTAACACTGAAGAAAATAGGAGCAGGAGTATTTAACCACACAAACAGCACGTCACTGCTGTATTGATCTCACTCCACCTGCTTCCAATGTCATTTACTCTCAGCCCAAGAGGGCTTCCTGCTATCCCAGATCTACAGACTTTCCATCTATCCAAATTCTTTCCAGCAAGCCCAGCATAGCTGAATCCAAGGGTCTATTCTTGCCATGTACCAATTTCTGTACAGATAGCATTTCATGAACCCTTGTATATGGAGCTCCATTCCCACCTGTATACTGATTCCTGTAAAGACAACATTCTATGCGGGACTCCAATCCCACCCATAGGCTAACTCCTGTGCAGCCAGCACATTGTAAATTCCTGAATCCAGGGCTCCATTCTTGAGACTTGAAAAAACAGGACTCTGTGCTGTGTTTCAGTTCTAATGAGGTGACATCCAGCAATGATCAGATTAAATGGTCAGGACTGCTTATTAAAGCTGAAACTCCAACGCCACATTTTGCAAAGCTCATACAATGCCAGTAATGCAGCATCTGTCATCAAGGATCCCCACTTTCTGGGCTATGCCCTCTTTTCACTGCTACCATCAGTAAGGAGGTGCAGAAGTCTGAAGTCACAATTCCCCAGGTTCAGGAACAGTCACTTTCATACAATTATCAGGTTCTTGAACCAACCTGCGCAACACTAATTCTACCTCAGCAACAGAACACTATAGACCACTCACAATTAAAAAAGAAGTGCAGATGCTGGTTTATACCAGCATGCCTGGAGAAAATGGATAGGTGATGTTTCAGTTCGAGAACCTTTTTCAGTATGAAGAAGGCTCCAGACCCAAAACGCAACCTATCCATTCACCATTGACTACCTCCTGCACTACCATGGGTGTTTTCTAGTTGAAATATGGAAGTGATGATGCCGGTTTATATTTCAGGTCGGGACCCTTCTTCCGTCAGGGTGAAGTTTTCTAATTGTGTTTTGTATTAGTGTCTTTGTTTTTTACATTCTTTTGCTTTTTAGTGACTTGCAGAATTTATGTGCAATTTATGTATAATTAATGTTTTGTGTGGTGTCTATGTGCTTGTGATGCTGCTGCATGCAAAATTTTCATTGTACTTGTACCTCCCGTACTTGTGCATACGACAATAAACTCGACTTAACTTGAGTAGGTTATTTGTGTGATGTCATTTTAGAGTACACAATGTCTATTTTAAGGATACTAAAACTAATTACATAGAAAAAAGTAATTAATCTTGAAAGATCTCCCCTCTGGTTATCCGGAAAAGAGTTTAAGAAGTTAAAATAAACACTTTAGACAACAGAAGTACAAACTGCTGTGGACTCAGCAGGTCTAGCAGCATCTGTGGGGAGGAAGAAATCGTCGATGTCTAACGTTGAGTTATTGTACGCTACCTGTGACACCTGCATGTCAATCTGCTGTTTCGGGATAATGTGACTTGTCCTTGATGTGACTTGGCTGCTCTTTGGTTGGGTAGTGAACGAACCATGTATAGTTTTGGTTTCGGAGACCGGGCTGCTTTCAGGTAGCTGCTTGTTTGGTCCATCAACATTTAGGCCTCCAGGTACTTGAAATGAATGTTGCATGGCTCCTTCTACTTGTGCTGCTGGAATGATAATATATTTTTTGAAAGCAAGGAATGAGGAGCAGAAAGATTCTTAGTTCATCTCCCTTGATGTATTCTATAAAGTTCTCTGAAAGAGAACCTACACTTTTTAGTATTTGCCTTGAATTTATCGGTTTCATTTTAGCTGGAGAAGTTATAGAGAGATACAATATATAAACAGGTCCTTTGGTCCACCAAGTCCGTAGGGACCGTCAACCATTCAGTTAGACAAATCCTACATGATACCCATTTTTTAAATTAGCTATAGTGTGATACAGCACAGAAAGAGGCCCCACAGCCCAACTCGTCTATATCTACCTGAGCTAGTCCAGTTTGGTCCAAGTTTGGCCTGTATTTCTCTAAATCTGTCCAAGTGCTTTTAAATGTTGCAGTTGTATCCATCTCATTCAAATCAAACCAACAATGCTCATGTAGCTCATTCCACGTACCCACTATTCTGTGTATGAAAAACTTGCCCCTCAGATATCCTTTAGGTCTTCCTCTCTTACCTTAAATCTATGCTCTTGAGTTTTAAACCCTTCTACACTGGTAAAAAAAAAAGTCTATCACTATCTACCCTATCTATGCCACTCATTATTTTATAAGCCTTTATCAGGTTGTCCCTCTGCTCATTGACACCCTTCCTGTAGCATGCCGACCAGAATGGCACATAATATTCCCTAAATTCTGAACCAATGGAGTTCTATGGGCTTCATGTTGTTTATGATAAGGCTGTGGATTCTTTATTTTTGTACATACAATCGGTTATTTAGATCTGGTAATATTGTTAGACATTAACACAATTGTTTTTCATTGCATTATTTTCAGCGTGCAGCCTGGAGAACTGAGTCCACTTGCATTGTTGGATGGATTTGAATGAGATGAAACTTTCCTTATTGTGCTGGCAGTAAGGATTTTATGTGAATGGATTTCAGATGGTTTCAAAGGTCATAAGTCATAAGTGATAGGAGCAGAATTAGGCCATTTGGCCTGTCAAGTTTACTCCGCCATTCAATCATGGCTGATCTATCTTTCCCCCCTAACCCCATTCTCCTGCCTTCTCCCCATAACCCCTGGCACCCATACCAATCAAAAATCCATCTCTCTCTCTGCTTTATAAATATCCATTAACTTGGTCTCCACAGCCTTCTGTGGCAAAGAATTCCACAGATTCACCAACCTTTCCAAATTCATCAGCAAAGCAGTCCCTTGAATTAAATGTGAAGTTGTATTCAGAGAGGCAAGAAGATAAATGTGAGAACCAGAAAATTTTATACTGTAAGGATCTGATTTGGGATTGAAGAGAGAATAAAATAAGATCAATGTGGGATGGGGTGCAAATGGATGCCAAAAGTCCTTTTTCCATGCTGTACGAGTCTATGAGGCCGTAATGTAGGGAACAGTTGTAGGTCAGCAGATACATTAATTGGATTCGTAATTCAAAATTCTGGATTATCAATCCAGACATCTAACTTCAAATACCAAAATGTGAATAATCTAGTTGACTCATTCCTTCAGGGAAGGAAATCTGCCATTTTCAGCCAGTCTGTGACACCAATGTGGTTGACATTAAAATTACCTTTGAAATGACTAAGGAAGCCACTGAGTTAAATAAAGAATGAGGAGTGAAAAACATACAGCACAGAAACAGAACATTCGGCCCAACTCGTTCACGCCAAAAAGGTGCCATCTTGAAATGGTCCCATTTGTCTGTGTTTGGCCCTTATCCACTAAATTTTCCTATCCACATTCCCAGCACGAATACTTTTTAAAATATTACTATTATAATTGTATCTGCCTCTACCACTTCCATGGGCGGTTTGTTCCATATACCACCTCCTGTGTGAAATATCTGACCCTTGTCCACTTTAAATCCTTTCCCCCTCCCCTTAAACCTGTGCCCTCTCGTTTTAGACTCCCCGCGCTTGTGGAAAAGACTGGCTATCCATCCTCTCTGCCCCTCATGATTTTATAAACCTCCAAAGGTCATCCCTCAGAAATGAGAAAATAAGCACTACAGACATTGCCGACGGTGCCAAGTAATGAACATTTCCCACAAGAGTAGTAACCATTTCCACTTGACATTTAATGGCATTTCCATAGCGTGGACCCCACATGATTATGCTAGTGTACAGCACTGACCAAAAACAGTCAGACTGACCACATGCCTATAACTGCAATTCAGAAGCTGAGCGTCCTGTGGCAAGTCTTTGCACCACTTAGACAAGCATTTAATAGGCAAGACATTGAAGGATATGGGCCTGGTGAAGACAAGTTAAATCCGTGACCTCCAGGTTCAAGGACAGCATCTTCCCAGCAACCATCAAACTCTTAAACACTGCACAACTCTACCCACTACCTCAGCAGATGAGATCATGGGTGGATGTGCTTAAGTCTCAGAAAACATGCCAAACTAGAACTGGCTTGTTTAGTCACATGGGGAGATTGGATATTGCTAATGGATGCGCAGATGGTGAGCAAAATAAAGGCGTCGAAACAATCACAAGTATTACCTTCCTCATTCTCTTTCTGGATCTGGTCGAGAATAGCCTTGGCCCATAACTCCTGAGCCCGCAAAGCCACAGGTGAGGTGCCACTTGAAAGTGCTTCATGTATAATGGAATCTATGGTTAAATAGGCAGCTCCATAGTGGTTTGCAAGGAATATGGCAGCGTTTGTTTTTCCTGCAACAAAATATGAAAAAGCATGTTGAAACATCAGAAAAGTCAAAAAATGAGTATCTACAGAATATGTATCTTCAAAATGTCAATATTTAATTCTTAAGGGCTATGAGGGAAAGCACTGAGGCAGTTGGGATGGCAAATGCTCAGCATTTATCTTCCATCAATTTTCAGTTATCTGATAAAAACTGAATCAAATACATTGGTCTTAACATCTCTAGATTAAGGAGAACAAAGTTGAGCCGCTTAAAAATTTCAGATGGAATCTGTCTATGGGTGGACATTGTTACCTCCTGTGTGGCTATTGGTGATAATGTGGCGAGCTTCAGAAATCTCCAGGAAAACCAACCAAAGGAAAAGCAAGAAGATTCTCAAAGGATCTTCTCTCTTAAGAAAACACCTAGCAAAGGACCATTATCTAGACACATTGAGATGCAGCATCTCTTTTGCAGACCATGAGGATTGGAATATTTGATTGCAGTATAAAGGTTAAAAATACGCTTGAAACATTTGCACAGCTGGTAGAGCTGTGGCCTCGGGGGCCAGAGAGTCAAATTCAATCCTATGTGGTTTGCACATTCCCTCTGTGACTGTGTGGGTTTCCTCCATGTGCTCTGGTTTTCTCCCAAATCCAAAAGACATGAGGGTTGGTAAGTTAATTGGCTTCTGTAAATTGCCCCTAGTGTGTAGGGAGTGAATGCAAAAGTGAGATAACATAGAGCTAGTGTGAACTGCTGGTAGGTGTGGTCAGTGAGCTGAAGGGCATGTTTCCATGCTGTGTCTTTCACTCACTTAATTAAATCAACAGTGCTGTGCAAAAGGCCAACTTCGTGTGAGGGGCTGGTTTTCTTCTGTGTCTGACATATGATTCACAGTGTTCACCATGGATGCGACTGTGTGAACCTGGCCAAGATATGGGAGAATTGCAAACTTTATGGACAAATTATTCTTCAGCAGTAACTTTTAGGAGCAACTTTGGCTTTGATGGGCAGCTAAGCTAAAGCAGTAGGCACCGTCCTTCTGACAAATGATGATACATTGTACAATGGGAGAGGGTCGTCTGGGGAAATTATAATGGCCCCACAGCCCAACCAATAAAAGGATCAATTACATCCAAAAGGATTTCATAGTTTGTTCTGATGGTAAGCACATCTACAGTAATTCACTGATGGGACTCATTAACTCTGAAGAAGGCTTTGGTCCTTCGGTTAAAATCTTCACCTGCTTACAAAACATATAATGCCTGTTCTAGTCCTTCACAGAGTGTATTCCAAGTGTTACAGCAACAGTTTCAAACAGTGGCTGTGCAGCCACTGGTATCACTGCCACATGTCTAGTGGCCTCCAAACATGAACACCAAACGCAGTGAATGGTCACTGAAAGATTCAGCTCTGTATTAGAGTGTTGAGTACATTTAATGTTGGTTGTCTTGTCTGGCCCAATAATTTAATGTCTCCAGATCTAGGTTACTGACAATGTTTACCCAAATTCATATTCCCCTTTTTCCATTCACAGTTCCTGTACCAGAGGCTGAATCAATACCTGAATAAGGAGTTCCATGTACAATAAAGGTAATGCCTTTGCGGTTCCGGAAAGCACATGCCTCTGGGGAAAAGTCAAGTCCTAGGTATCTGCCAATAGCCTTGGATACGGGGGTAACTTCCAGTTCTCCCACACCAACATTTAAAGTGGATTCGGTTTTCTCTCCTGCAATAGACACATAAATGTTACACATCGATCTTTGCACAAATTAATTTCCCTATCTTCATTCTTTCCTTATATACACAAGAAACTCTCATTAATAGTACATTCATGGTCTTGCCCACTAACCTCAGCATGATACTGTTTCCTTTCTGAACAATTAAGAGTCAATTAAGAACAGAAAGAGACGGTAAAGACGATATACAATAATTCCCAAGAAAGGACACAGGGCTCACATGATAGGGTTAGCCCTCTCAATTCCTTCCAATGTGGATTTTCTCATGCTGACCTCTATTCCTTGGTGAAGGTATGGGAAAGGAACGACATGCTCTATGTCCAGAGGCCAGGGGGACGATCGAACTTTCCCAGAGTAAAATAGCACCGGATATAGCAAGTTCAATGCTATATGTCAATGCTAAGGACCAGGACTGCATGATCCATAGTTCATAATTTTCATGTGTGATTAAAGTCAATGAAAAAACCTTCAAATGTTATATCATAACTTCACTTAAAACCATGTAATTTATCACAATCTACCAACAAGCAAAACTCCTATTGAACATCTATTGGTTCACCACTCAGCATCGCTGCAAGCCTCACATTGACAGCTTACAGCTGGCATACATTGTCCTCTCATCTTTTTGCTGACTGCCTATTGGGAATAAGGAAATAGTGGCAAGATTATTTGCTGTGAATGACCAGAGTGAAATTTGTATTTTTATTCATCGTTTTTAAGGATCTAGGGCATTACTGGAAGATTATTAGGTATAACACGTATTATCCATCCCCAAATATGCATGAGAAGGTCAAGGTAAGGCTTTACGTGAACGACTGCAGTCCTTCTGGTGAAGGTTCTCTCACTGTGCTGTTGGGGAGGGAGTTCCAGTCCCAGTTATAGTCCCAATGATCATGCAGAACCAACAATTTATTTCCAAGTCAGTATAATGTGCAAGTTGGAAGAAAATGTCAATTGTTGGGTTCCCATAGTGCTGTTGAAGAAATGTGTGGGAAGGAACTGCAGATGCTGGTTTAAATCAAAGATAGGTACACAATGCTGGAGTAACTCAGCGGGACAGGCAGCATCTCTGGAGAGAAGGAATGGGTGACGGTTTGGGTCAAGACCCTTCTTCAGAATGATCTCAGGGGAGTGGGAACTACATAGAAAGGAAGTGTATAGATAAGGAAGTGTAAGTTGTGAAAGCAGGACAAAGGGAATAGTGATCAAGGAAAATGTACATTGTTAGTCGGGAGCAGGTAACAACAAAGCAAACAGAGATAAATTGTAGTCGGTGACAGTAAGACTGGTTCGAGAACTGGGAAGTGGGAGGGGATGGAGAGAGAGGGAAAGCAAGGGTTACTTGAAGTTAGAGAAGTCATGGTTTATACCGCTGGGGTGTAAGCTGTCCAAGCGAAATATGAGGTGCTGTTCCTCCAATTTGCACTGGGCCTCACTATGACAATGGAGGAGGCCCAGGTCAGAAAGGTCAGTGTGGGAATGGGAGGGGAAGTTAAAGTGTTGAGCAACCGGGAAATCAGATAAGTTTAGGCAGGCTGAGCAGTGGTGTTCAGCGAAACAATTGCAGAGCCTGCACTTAGTCTTGCCAATATACAGGAGTCAACACCTAGAACAGCAGATGCAGTAGATGAGGTTGGAGGAGGTGCAAGTGAACCTCTGCCTCATCTGAAAAGACTGTCGGGGTCCTTGGACGGAGTCGAGGGGGGAGGTATAGGGGCAGGTGTTGCATCTCCAACGGTTGCAGGGGAAAGTACCTGGGGAAGGGATGGTTCGGGTGGGAATGGACGAGTTGACCAGAGGGAACGATCTCTACGGAAAGTGGAAGGGTGAAGATGGGAAGATGTGGCTAGTGGTGGGATCCTGTTAGAGGTGGCAAAAATGTCAGAGGATTATGTGCTGTATGTGACAGCTGATGGGGTAAAAGATGAGGACTAGGGGGAGGGGGAGCAAGAACGGAGCTGTGGGATATCGAGGAGACCCTAGTGAGGGCCTCATCTATAATGGAAGAAGGGAACCGCCGTTCCCTAAAGGATTAGGACAGCTCCAATGACCTGGTATGGAACACCTCATCTTGGGCGCAGATATGGCATAGATGGAGGAATTGGGAGTAGGGGATAGAGTCTTTACGAGAAGCAGGGTGGGAAGAAGTGCTGTTGAAGAAGAATGGGCAGGTAACTGCACTGCATTTTGTAGACAATCCACACCATATCCACTTTACCAAGATTAATAAAAGATACAGATACAGTGTTCAAGGTAGACAGAGAGAAACTAATGCCCATGATGGGAGTCAAGATAACGATTGGTATTTGTATCTGTTTATTATTGTCATGTGTTCCACTATACAGTGATAAACGTTGTTTTGTGTGCCATCGAGGCAATCCATACCATACACGAGAATAAAAGATAGTTAAAAAGAGAAAATAAAGAGAATACAGAATATAGTGTCACAGCTGTTGAGAAAGTGCAGATGCAAAAAAAAAAAGCAAAAGCCACAACAAAGTAGACTGGAAGATCAGGAATTTATCCTCAGCGTATGAGAGGACTGTTCATAAGTTTTTGAAGCAAGAATGACCAGAGTGCGAGTGGTGCTTGATTATTTGGCTGCTTCCTGAGGCAATATTAAATACATCTGGAGTAGAGGGGAGGATCGGGGTGCTGATTAGTATGATGGACTACGCTGTGTTTACAACTCTCTGCAATTTCTTGTGGTCTTAATCAGACCAATGTGATAGATCCAGATAGGATGTTTTCTCTCTTTGAGATGACCTTCCTTCCCTTTCCCTTTTTCTTCCCCATCTATTGAGAAACATAATAAATTAGAGCTAGATTGTTAAGCAAAGATATAAATAGCATTTCTTTACACTACTTGTGGTGGATGGAAAACTGCAACACACCCCCCTCAAGAAAAAATGGGATGGGAAGAATCAACTAAGAATTTAAAGAACATTTAATAAATGTTGTTTAACAACAGAATTAAGGGGTTTGGAAGTAATGTAATGCAGTTAGGATAAACTCAATTTATAGTTTTAATGGAAGATTTTGATATACCTTTGGCCTTTGTTGTTTTCTCAGTTACTTCAGTTTCAAACTCCTTTTTGTCGTCTGTAGGTGAGACAACTGTTGCCTTTGAAGATGCGTCACTTTCACTTGATTGTCTGACTTCCAAAGCTATTTGCAATTCAAACCTATCTTCCCTTTCACCTTCTATTGAGAAATCAAATAGTCACATATTGCATGGAAATTGTAATTCAAAGTTAAACAAGCTTCAGATTTCATCTTAGTTGTCTTTTAGATGTCATTAAATTGGCATGTGTTACCTGTGCTCTGGGAAATTGAAACTTTCCTTCTTATAACTACAGGACAAGTAGGAGATTGAACCTTGAACCTACAGATTCTTCCAGGAAATCAAAGGCTCGCTAGGTTTATTCATGTCACACATAATAAGCAGTTTCCACAATATTGTTCAAGGGAAAGAATATCCAGAATACAGTAGCATAAATAATGAGGTTTAGTTTAGAGATACACCGCGGAAACAGTCCCTTCCATGTCCGCGCTGACCAACGATCCCTGCACACTAAATCTGTCCTATACACACAAGGGACAATTTGCAATCGTACCATGCCAATTAACCTACAAGCTTGTACGTGTTTGGAGTGTGGGAGGAAACCGGAGATCCGAGAGAAAACTCAAGCAGGTCACAGGGAGAATGTACAAACTCCGTACAGACAAGCACCCATGGTCGGGATCAAACCCAGGTCTCTGGCGCTGTAAGCCAGCAGCTCTACCACTGTGCCAGCATGTCGCCCGTGAAGAAATATTTCTCACTAGAAAACTTTTATCAAGGCTTTATCTCACAGGAGGAAATTTAAAAAAAGTCTTAATATGTTAGAGATATAGGTAGCAAAGGCAAGGCCAGCCTTTACTGCTCATCCTGAATTAACCTGAAGGAGATGGAATTCCAAAGAAGGAAAAGCTATTGAATTTTTCTGGGTATTTGTTCCCTGAACAAATGAAATGTCAAATGCTGGGGGTTTACGTTGAGAGGAGGGGATGTTTATAGGAGATTTGCAAGGCAATTTTTACGAGCCTGTTGCCAGGACTTGGGGGCCTGAGGTATAGGGAAAGGTTGGGCAGGCTGGGATTTTATTCCTAGGAGTGCAGGAGGTTGAGGGCTAATCTTATAGAGGCGCATAAAGATCATGAGGGTATAGATAGGGTAGATGTACAGAGATTTTTACCCAGAGTAGGGGAATCAAGAACCAGAGGTGATAGGTTCAAGGTGAGAGGGGAAAGATTTAATAAGAACCTGCAAGGCAATGTTTTCACACAGAGAATGATGGGTATATGGAATGAGCTGCCAGAGGTGGTTGTCGAGGCAGGAACAATAACAACATTTTTAAAGGCATTTGGACAGGTACATGGATAGAAAAGGTTTAGAGGGATATGGGACAAACACAGGCAGATGGGACCAGTGTAGATAGACCATCATGGTCAGCATGGGAACGTTGGGCCAACAAGCCTGTTTCCATGCTGCATGACACTATGACTTTAATTCTTTTTTTACACAGAGAGAGTGGTATGTGCCTGTAATGTGTTACCAGAGGAACTAGGAAAAGCAGATATGATAACAATGTTTAAGAGGCATTTATATATATATATGTATGTGTATATATATATATATATATATACACCATGGAGGGTTATAGACCACGTGCAGGACATGGGATTAATTTTGATCGGCATCATGGTCAGCACAGACTTGGTGGGCCAAAGACCCTGTTCCATGCTGTACCGCTCTCTGTTATTACTCTGATGGGAGCAGACTTTGCAGACCAGCAGACCTTGTGACAGCAGACCAGTGTAAAAGTAGAAACAGTGCAAATGATATTGGAGATAAAGCTGGGCAGCATCTGCTGTGAAAAACTAAACAGCGTTAAAGTTTCAAGCTCATGACCTTGTGTCAAAACTGCAAATTTTAAAAATCATTAATGTGATGTAAGTAAAGTAAAGGGGGAGATGTGATGTAATTAAAGTAAAGGGTCGGGCGTATATTCATTGTGCTAGCCACAACAGGGTCTTACAGAGGACATTACAATTAAAAATCATTAAAAAGCTGTAGATAGTGGAAACCTAAAATTAAAGCAGAAAATGCTGGAAACACACAATAGGTCAGACAGCAATTTTAGAAAAGGAAACAGTTAATATTTCAGGTCAGTGATTGTTATCAGAATATTGATCTGAAAGGTTAAATCTACTTATGTTTTGTCTGCTGAAGACTCCCAGCAATTTCTCTTTTTTTTCGTAATGTTGGAGATAAACAAGTTTTACGATGCAGAGGGAGGGAATAGAACATAGAAGTATAGCACAGGAACAGGCCCTTCAGCCCACAATGTATGTGTTGAACATGATGCCATGTTAAACTAATCTCCTCTGCCTGTACCTGATCCATATCTCTCAATTTCCTGTATATCCATGTGCCTATCTAAAAGTCTCTTAAATGCTACCATTGTGACAATGCATTCAGATAGAGAGTAAAGTCACAGTGAACCTGCTTGGTGTTGTTCAAGGTGCTGTTCCACATTGATGTGCGAGTTTATTTTCTTTCGGAGTACCTACCATTTTCCCCTTCAGTAGCCTCCAGTAATTTTCTCTTTGCTTGTTCCTGTTCTTCGATTAGCATCTGCTCTTTATAGTAATCAAGTAACTCCACCGGCAACCTCTCGCCTGGTTGTCTAGGTGGCAGCAACAGTGTATTCAGTGAAGTATAACCTTTCATCATCCTCAGAATCTGTCAGTGAAAAGATGGACCAGAGAGTTCAATGTTAAAGGGTGCTGCAAATGAAACAAGACTGTGATAAAAACAGAAATGCTGGAACACCCAGCAAGCCAGATTATTTCCACAGAAAGAGAAACATTTGTTTTCATTATATTGCAGATTTGGAGCATTTGTAGATTTCTGCATTTCATATTGAAAAACCTGCATTTGTTTAATCTGCAGGAATGCGTATGCAGTTGGTTTAACATGCTACACCTCAGTGCAGTAGAATACTTGTTATTGATTAGATTACTCGTCTCACATCTCAATTCTGCCTGTGATCAATTTCCACTTCCCTTGTACAAATTCAATAACATCAGTTCACTGCAAGAAAACTCTTTTTCAATTGTCCTTTTCCTTTGAGTCACAGTGGCATTCATCTTCCATACATAGTCAAAGAGGTTTAAATAAATCTCTCCTGAGCTGTAAACTGAAAACAAAATCTCTCCTGAGCTGTAAACTGAAAACAAAAGAAACTGTAGATGTTGGTTTGCAAAAAAAAGACACAAAATGTTGGAGTAACAACGGATCAGGCAGGACCTTCTTCAGACTGATTGTGGTAGGAGGGAGTAAGCTGGAAGCAAGATAGGGGCTAGACAAAAGCCTGGCAAGTGATAGATGGATACAGGTGGAGGGGGGGGGGGGGGTGGTTGATTGGCAGAGAGTTGGATAAGGGCAAGGATGCTCTACCACAGAGAAATGTATTTTCTCAGCATTTGCCGCATTTGCCCGTGTTGTCATCTTGGGCCACATGGCTTCCAGCTCTAATTTCCAGGCTTTGCAAATCTTTGGCCTTTGTCCAGTATACTTGCATATTTAAATCCCCCATGACCACTGTAAAATTGTCTTTCTTACATGCTTTTTCTGTTTCCTGAAGTCATTTGTCCCCTACATTCTGACTACTATTCAGAGCCTTGAATATAACTCCCATCAGGGTCTTTTTACCCTTGTTGTTTCATACAATATACAGCAAATAAAAACTTCAATATATTGAAAAAACTAACAAACAAACAATAACATTGCAAAGACAAAAGCAATGCCACCAATGAACTATATAGTTCAGAGATTATTTGGAGGTTGTCGTGTTTAATAGCCTGATGATTGTACCCAGAGTGTAGGAAAATAACTGCAGATGCCGGTACAAATCAAAGGTATCACAAAATGCTGGAGTAACTCAGCGGGTCAGGCAGCATCTCTGGAGAGAAGGAATGGGTGACGTTTCGGGTCGAGACCCTTCTTCAGACCCCACCCCCTCTGCCCACCTGCCTTGCTTTTCGATATGACATTGATATTGACTAGTTGCCCAGATTTTCCAGCAAGAATTAAGAACATTTCTGGTTGCCAACATAAATATCAACAGCAATATGGGCTACAATACCTAGATAATTTTAAATCACCATTTTATACTGTGTAACCCGACAACCATAACATTACAATTAGTCAACTTCATCTTTTTCTGGCTTTAAAAGAGGTGTTGTGTGAAAATAGAGCTTCTGATAATTTGAAATCACCTTTCAGATCCTATTTCAAACTTAATCCCTTAGCACTCTGTGATCCCTGTGTAAAAGAATTGATTCATCCTAGTTTATACCAGAAAGTAAAACACAATTCAATGCTTTGTATTTTGCAGTTGTGATTTGATAAAATCAAGAGCGATTGCTACCACTGTTCCCAGAAACCAATAGCAGATATACCAGTTCCTTTTATGTGTTGTTTTATATGAAAACATCAACAATGATTTGGTGTTTCACCACATCTTGTATTGTCGGCAACATTCTCCAATGAAATTGTGAAATCACTTGAATCACATGAATCACAATCACTAAAATATACTGAAAACCTAATTTGTTGCATTGGGTCTAAATAAGTTTTTAAATGGTATTCTAAGCCATAATTACTGCTTTTAAAAATCCCTGAGTCTAATTAAATTTATGTAAGGATATTGAAATTACTTTGCATGAACATTCTAGTGCAAATGATTATGAATGAAAAACAATTACATAAAAATTGAATCACAGAATATCACTTTTTTGTGTGCTAAGATTAAATTTCAATGAAAGATCTTTTGGAATGAAAAATTGAGGACTTACTGCAAGTGGCACTATTTGCAATTTTCCATCTGGATAATAAAAAGTAAATTAGGATCTGGTCTGGTGTAAGCCACTTAGCCCTGGAGTGCTCTGCCATTTCATGAGATTGACCGTGATCTGACTGTAACCCAACATCTGCAACCAAACACTAACCTTTCACGTCCTTGCTTTTCAAGAATCAATCTTCTTCAAACTTAAAAACATCTGAAAACTCTACTACCACTGCCCTTTGAGGAGAGATTGTAAGAGCAGACCCTCAAACAAATGTTTCTTGGCACATTCGCAATCAGCTCATAAATGTGCCTTTACCAGCACCAATTTCTAGCTGTACGTTTTGAAAGAAAATATGATACTTCGCTTCTATCTTAATTGAATCTTCAGTCGGAACTGTGTATAATGGTGAAATGATGTCTTATTGTTTGATGGTGTGATTTCTGTAGGAATTCTTTGGTGAGATACGCCATTTATCTGGCAAGTACTGGGACAAGGAATTCCATAAACTGTCATCTGACAGCAGCTAGTACCCAGAAAAGAATGAAGGTTACTTGATCGTTGTGAGCAATCTTCTGTGAGATCGGCTCCCTCCACTGCCAAGGTGAAGTCACATGCAAAAACTAGAGGAACAGGAACAACTAATATTCACGGTCTGAAACAAGGTGCTGACCCATAAAAATATACTGAAAACCTAACAGGTTCCTATCCTGCAGGAAAGGGGTACTGATTTTGGATGATGAGTCATGATCATATTGAATGGCGGTGCTGGCTCGAAGGGCCGAATGGCCTACTCCTGCACCTACATTCTATGTTTCTATAGCATGGTCGTTCAATTTCTGACCGCAGCTACGACCTGGGCTGCTAAGTTCCAGAGTACTCTGTTTTTAGCATTACAGATTTCGCCTGGGTAATCAATCCAATGGCACTGACTTTGAATTATCGAATTTCAGGTAATCTGCTCCTCTGTTCCTTTTTCACACTTTCCAATATACATGGTTCTATCACACATACCCTTCTATCTCATCTCCCCTCTCGATTACAATCACCCAGTTTCCTTCCCATCCCCATCCACCCCATTCCCCTACTCTGGGCAAGGAACTGTGTGTCTACCCTCTCTATCTCTCTCATGATTTTGTACACTTCCATAAAATCACCCCTCATCCTTCTGCTCCAGGGAATAGAGTCCCAACTTGCTCAATCTCTCCCTATAGCTCAGACCCTCGAGTTCTGGAAAAATCTTTGTAAACATTTCTTCTCTACCCTTTCAATGCAGATGAAGTGTCCCAACCCAAAACGTCTACAATCCCATTTCCTTCCACAGATGCTGCCTGCCGCTCTTAAGTTCCTATAGTACTCGTACTGATGGTAATCCAGAGGACACAAATTTGATGTGGATGTTTCTTCATTTAAACCTAAATAGTGGACATTTAAATTGCTAAACTGATCTGTATCTCAAAGAACACAATAGGAACAGGAGTAAGCCAGCAGACCCCTCAAGCCTGCATCTCATTCAGTATGATCATGGCTGATCTACCCCAGGCTTCAACTGGGGCACAACTATTATGTGCCATTTCCCCATAATTTTCCATCTTTGAAAAATGTATCTAGCTCCTCTTTAAAGACATCCAATAATCTGGCCTTCACCACCCTCCTGAATGGAGAAATTTGAGAACAAATTCCTGCATAACTCACTTTTAAATGACAGCCCCTTTATCTTGTAACAATATTCCCTTGTTCAAGGCTTTCACACTAGTTGAAACGTCTCATCATCCAACCTGTCATGCCTTTCGAAGGATCTCATACATTTCAATAAGATCACCCTTCAGACTCCTGTGATCCCATCCTTACCTTAACAGTAATACTTCAATTAGGTTCCATCGCCATAATGTAAAACAAATACTGCTAGACAAACAGAAAATGTTTTGTTCCTAGAAAGATACTAAACAGTACCTTTGGCATTAAAACGGTTGCCCAGTGTGGTAATGACCATTGTGCTGAGCCACAGCTAAAAAAACAATGAACAGCTGCAGCAAGATACAGAAAAATCTCCTTCCTTTACTTTTTAAAGATACTTCGAAGGAATGGTTAATTGAGTTTCACGTAGATAAGTATGAGGTGTTGCACTTTGGGAAGTCAAACCAGGGTAGGACCTACACAATGAATGGCAGGGCCCTGGACCGTGTGGTAGAGTGGAGGGATCTAGGAATATAGGTACACAGTTCCCTGGAAGTGGCATCACAGATAGATGGTGTGTTCATGAAAGCTTTTGATACATTGTCCTTCATCAGTCAGGGTGTTCAGTATAGACATCAGTGAGGCCGCCTTTGGAGTATTATGTTCAGTTTGGTCTCCCTACTCTAGGGAAGATGTTATTAAGCTAGAAAGAGTGCAGAGACAATTTACAAGGATGTTCCCCAGACTTGAGGGTCTGAACTATAAAGAAGGCTGAGCAGGCTATGATATTATTCCTGAGACCAAAGGAGGTTAACAGAGATGCAAAAGATTATGAGGGGAATTGATAGGGTAAATGCAGAATCTTTTAACCAGAAGAGGGGAATCAGGAACCAGGGACATAGGTTAATGTGAGAGAGGAAAGATTTAAAAGGAACCAGAGAGGCAACCTTGGCACACGGAGGGTGGTGGGTATATGGAACAAGCTGCTGGAGGAGGAAGTGGAGGCAGGTACTACAACTACCAAAAGGCATTTGGACAGGTACATGGATAGGAAAGGTTTAGAGGAATATGGGCCAAATGCAGGCAGGTGGGAGTAGTGTAAATGGGGTATCTTGATCGGCATGGGCAAATTGGGCCAAAGGGCCTGTTTCCATGCTGTATCACTCCATTGCCATCTGCTCTAATCGGCTGGAAATCAAATCTTTTGAATTTGGGTTGGATAAAGAGCTCCAGGTCTGATTGGGCCTGGGAATTTGTCACCTGGTGCAGAGTGGTGATGAACTGCAATGAATTTCATAGAGTGAAAATCAGGCACATTCTGTAAACGACGGGCAATCCACTCCACCAGTGGTACTGGCAATCTGCCTCTTTGTTTCTGAGAATTTATGAAATTGATAAATATGTACAAAGACCTTTTCTTCTTCCAGGTATTTATCATCAAATTCTACAGAGTAGAATTCAACCGGGAAGCTGCAAGGATTCTTCACAACTACCGTTCCCGCCACTTCCGCGCTGAATGGTAAAATTGGACCCAGTTCCAACAAAGTGGTGGAAAAGTCTAAGGCAGGCTCCTTCCCTTGACCTCTGCCCATGATCAGCACCTGGTTACTGCTCTGTGCCAAGTTTAACACCAGCCGATGGTTATAAAGTTTCTGTTGATTTAAAAGAAACAACCATGATTAAAGTTTCCGTTGTTGTGATTGGGGTTAATTAGTTGCATTGTCACTCATAAAACATTCTGTTAACTATCATATTAGTATGAAACGGAACTCTACTTATCAATATGATTGAGCAATAACATGTTTCAGATATACAAAGAGTTTTATAGTAGCCTTTGCTCAATGGCGTCATTATGGTTGGAAATACCGCCAAGACACAAATCTCCACCGGCGGCTGGCACTTTATTCTTTGGGTAACTAACCTCCTCTGCAGGAGTGAATGTCACTTGCACATTAACTCTCTCTCCAGCATTGACCACACCACAAAGCGGCAGCATAAGAAACACCTGGACTGGTTGCTTCAACTCTTTCAATAGTTTGGATCGCAGGTGCAGGGGAACGTGCCTATCAAGCTGTTTAAATCAGAAACAGCAAAATAGTATTAACAATGTATAAGATCAATAAATTACATTTACACAGAATTATGGAGATGTTTGCAGTAAACAAGTTGACAGGTCCTGTCACTATGTATGCTGCTCCCTTTTATTCGATGAACATGTCTTTCAACTTTAAGCATTTATTTAGGAAATTGTAATCCCAAGAATTACAACACGTAGGGAGAGTGGTGAAAAGGTGTATGGTATGCTTGGTTACATCAGTTGAGGCATTGAAAATAAGAATCAGGAAGTCCCATTGCATCTTTATAAAACTTTTGTTCAGCCGCATTTGTAATACAGAGGACAGTTCTAGTCACCCCATTATAGGGCTTGATCTTGAAGCTCCTCCGAACCATCCCTGACCATCATTTAGTGCGGTTCCTTGCCAACATCCTTGCCAACCATAGTTTTGTACTCAAGACCAGCGACGCACAATCTAGTCGACTGCGACGCCTAAGAAACAGAGTCCCCCAAGGCTCGGTACTGGCCCCCATGCTCTTCAATCTCTATATCAATGATCTGCCATGCACGACCTCGCGCCAGTATGGATACGCAGATGACTTGGCCCTACTGCACTCGGACAACAGCTGGTCAAATGAGGATGTGCTCTCGGCAGATATGGAACTTGTCGCGGGCTGACTTAAGACCTGGAGACTAAAACTGAGTATGGCAAAAACCACCACAATGGCCTTTCACCTGAACAACAAGGAAGCTCAACGCCAGCTAACCGTCACCCTCAATGGGTCACCCCTACCCTACAACCCATTTCCTACATTTCAAGGGGTGAAACTAGATCGGCAGCTGACCTACAAGCAACACCTTGAAGCTCTCCGTGCTAAAGTCTCGGCACGGAACAACCTCCTGCGTTGCTTGGCCGGATCGTCATGGGGCGCCAGGACATCTACTCTTCGAACCAGTGCTCTTGCACTCGTGTACAGCGGCGCTGAGTACGCTGCCCCAGCATGGAACCGCAGCACTCATACCAGCAAGCTAGACGCCACCGTCAACGACACCATGCGGCTTATCACTGGCTGCCTACGCCCTACTCCGACTGATCTCCTGCTGGTGCTCGCAGGTATCGCACCCGCCAAGCTTTGCAGAGAGTTCTTCACTCGTAGGCTGATGTGCAAGGCCCCATCGGATGCCAAACATCCTTTGCACCACCTCGCCCAGGACTCACAGCAACTGGGACCTCAACGCCTGTCATCTCGTCACCCTTTCTCCCGTCATGCAGCGACCCTCTGTGGCTCCGGTTTCAACATACCAGGAGCATGGAGAACCAGCTGGGAACAGACATCGCGACCTCCTCAATTCACTGTCGCACCGAACACCACAGCCCCACCCGGCTCGGACATGCCCCGCAAAGAGTGGGTCGCCCTGAACCGGCTCCGCACAGGGATCGGCCGGTTCAATGCCAACATGCATCGTTGGGGGTTGTGTTCATCAGCAGCCTGCGTGTGTGGAGCAGATCAGCAAACAGTGCAGCACGTCATTTTCGACTACACTGTCCTCCGTCCCCCTGGTGGAGGGGTAGACCTCACGGCCCTTGACAACAGCACATTGCACTGGCTACAGCGCCTGGTGGGCATTTCATAATTTCTGCTGCCTCAAACGCAAGAAGATGATTCTAGGAAGGATGTGAAGACTTTGGAGAGGGTGCAGATGACATATCAGATTAGAGGGTATTGGGTATAAAAAGAGGTTGGACAAACCTGGATTATTTTTTCTGAGTGTCAGAGGTTGGAGACCTGAAATACATCCAATTATGAGAGGCATGGTCAGAACCTGTCTCTCAGGGTGGAAATATCAAGGATAGAGGGCATAGCTTTAAGGCCAGATGGGGAAAGTTTAAAGGAGATGTATGGGGCACTTTTAAAATAGAGAATAGTGGGTGCTTGGATTACATACCCAGAGATGGTGGTTGAAGAAGATACCAAAGTGGCATTTAAGAGGCTTTTTGTTAGGTACATGGATATTCTGCAAATTGAGCCATAGAGAAATATAGCAAGGAAACGGGCCCTTCGGTCCAACTCATCCATACTGACCAAGATCCCTAGTTACACTTTTTCCCTTAATATAAAATATCTTTGGATTCTCCTTTGCATATGCCAGAGCCATCTCCTGCCCCCTTTTCGCCCGGCTGTGTTACTTCTTAAGTCTGTTCTTCAGTCCCCTAAACACTTCCCATCACTTCACTTCCCGAGTCCCCGATACACTTGATCCTAGCTGGCTAAGGAGGGATATGGATCAGATGCAGGCAGAGGACATTAGGTTAACTTGACATCATGTTTGTTACAGACATGGTGGGCTGAAAGGCCTGTTCCTGTGAGATAGTGTTTTACGCTCTATGTCTTATGAAACCAGAGCACCCAGAGGAAATCACATGTGCAAACTCCACGCAGACATCGCTGGCACAGTTTTGAACCCAGATCGCTGGAGGTGTGTGGCAGACCAACTAGCTGTACCACTATCACGCCCTAAAATATAATTGTTACAGTTTCGCTAAGAGAGAGTTTTAACCTTAGCTTCTTGGCGCAACAATACTATGCAAGTATGATTAGTTCAAGAACATAATTCATTATCACCTTCTTAAGCGTAATTAGGAACTGACACCCACCACCACAAACCTGAATTAATAAAATTTAACTTTGTATTAAATGCACCTATACTAATCACTTGAACTATTCTATGAGATGGATAATTCTTTCTTCTTATCACACTGCTGAAAAAAAGTTGCTTCTAAATTTCTGAATGGGTCTATGATTAGCTTATATTTATGACACTCGGACCTAGAATTGTCAATGCATTCATATAATTGCAAGTCACTATGAAATTGAAAACATATGTTCTCACCTTTTGCTTTACAATGCTGGTATCAGTGAAGGACCATTCACAGGGAACGTCTAGATGGTTGAAGAGCTGAATAGTTATAACTTGACAATGTCCACACTGCACAGTGCCAAAGTCCAGATTGTCATTTGAGACATTCAAGGCTGGCTCTATCACTGTACCTTGCAGGATGACATTCACTGCGGGTCCACTTACAACCTGAACAAATCATTAGAAATATTATCAAACTAATTCAGCACATTTCTGTTATCTTCTCCCTCGTTCAAGGCAACCTTTTCAATGGTTCAATGATACATTATTGTCACATGTACCTAGACAGGGTGGTCAGCTTTTCTCATGGCAGAATGTGAATCTCCTCACTTGCAGACGCTGTGTTAATATGTTTTTTCTATACATTGAAGGGATGTGGTCTTTGCAGGCAGAGCCATCATCGCAATATGATAAAATGCTTATTATATAAGCATGGTTTTATGAAAGGGCGACAAATTTTGCCTGACAAATCTGTTGGAATTCTTTGAGGGAGTTAATAGCAAGATCGACAAAGGAGTCAGTAGATGTCGTTTACCTGGATTTTCAGAAGGCCTTTGAGACGGTGCCGCAAGTGAGGCTGCTAAAGAAGATTAGACCCCTTGGTATTACAGGGAAGATACTAGCATGGAAAGAAGGCTGGCTGAATGGCAGAAGGCAAAGAGTAGGAATAAAGGGGGCTATTTCTGGTTAACTGCCAGTAACTAGCGATGTTCCATAAGGGTCGGTGCTGGGGCAGCTACTCTTCACACCGTATATCAATGATTTGAATGAGGGAATTGAACGCTTTGGGAAATAAAGTGGTAGATGGAATACAGTGTAGCAAAATGTGTAGTCATGCATTTAGATAGTAGGAATAAAGGCGTAGACATTTTAAAATGGAGCGGATTCAGAAGCGGAGGTGCAAAGGGACTAGGGAATGCTGGTACATGATTCCCAAAAGATTAATTTGCAAGTTGAATCGGTAGGAAGGAAGCAAATACAATGTTAGCATTTATTTCAAGAAGCCTAGAATATGAAAGAGTTGTAATACTGAGGCTTTATAAGGCAATCGTCTGACTGCATTTGGAGTATTGTGACCAGATTTGGGCCCCATATCTGAGGAAGGATGTGCTGGCTTTAGAGAAGGTCCAAAGTAGGTTTATGAGAATGATCCCGGGGATGACTGGGTAAACAAATGATGAGCATTTGATGGCACTGGGCCTGCACTTGCTGGAATTTAGAAGGATGAAGGGGGACCTCAATGAATGTTACCGAATTGTGAAAAGCTTGGATGTGGAGAGGATGTTTCTACTAGTAGGAGAATCTAGAACCAGAGGGTATAGAGTAAAAGGACGTACCTTTAGAAAGATGAGGGCGTATTTCTTTAGTCAAAGGGTGGTGAATCTATGAAATTGCCGCAGACTGCTGTGAAGGCCAAGTCATTGGGTATTTTTACGATTGACAGATAATTGATTGGTAAGGGTGTCAAGGTTTATGGGGATAAGGCAGGAGAATGGGATTGAGAGGGAAAGATAGATCATCCATGATTGAATGGTGGAGTAGTCCCAAAGGGCCAAATGGCCTACTTCTGCTCCTGTGACTTATGAACATTATATTGGCCAACCCTAACTGTCAATGAGAAGATGGTGATGAGCTCCCTTCTTGAACCGCTGTAGTCTTTGAAAAGTAGGTATTCCCCCAATGCTGATAGGGAGGGAGTTCCAGGATTGTGATCAAAGACACTGAAGGAAGGGTGATTTATTTCCAAGTCAGGATGGTGTGTAGCTTCGAGGGCAACCTCCTGGTGCTGGCGTCTCCATAGATTTGTTGCCATTGGCCTTTTAAGACAGGTGGGTTTAGAAGGTGCAATCTAAGGAGTCTAGGTGGGTTGCTGCATGCTAGATGGAGGACAGGCTTGTGGAGAGAGGAGGAGAGTTACTCGCCACAGGATTCCTCGCCTTAAGCAGGCCAGTTCTCTTCATGTTATGTCCACTGGAAGAAGCTGCCCACTTTCTCCATTGAGATTTTCATTTCAGAGTGTCATAGACAGTTAGAGTTATACAGCATGGAAAAGGCCATTCAGCCCAAAGTCCATGCCATTCAAGATGCCCTATCCATGCTAGTTCTACCTGTCCATGTTTGGACCAATATCCCTCTAAATCTTTCCACTCCATGTACCTATCCATATGTATTTTAAATGTTGTTATTGTACCTGCCCCACCTACTTCCTCTGGCAATATGCTTCATACAACCACCATCCTATGTGTGAAAAAGTTGCCCCTCTGGTTCTTATTAAACCTTTCCCCTCTAATCTTAAACATATGTCCGCTGGTTCCTGATTCTTCTACCCTGGGCAAAAGACTCTGTGCATTCACCCTATCTATTCTACTCATAATTTTATACACCTTTAGAAGATCATCACTCAGCCTCCTGTGCTCCAAGAAATAAATCCTAGCCTGCCCAACCTCTCCTTGGAGCCCTGACACAATCCCCATAAATCCTCTCTGCACTCATCCCATCTTAATGGCATCACTTCTATAGCAGGGTGACCAAAAGTGAACACAATATCCCAAATGGAGACACACCAATGTGTTGTAACATAATATCCCAACTTCTATACTCAGTACCCTGACTGATGAAGGCCTGTGTGAAACATTAAAGAAGCATAATGAGAGTCAACTGCAATTGCCGATACTTTACATTGATTTATATGTACAACCCTTTCACAGGGAAACAGTGACAATGATCGCAGTCTGTGCTAATGATCTGTGGGCTAAATTATTACCATGGCAAAGGCCTAATCAGGCCAGTGCTCAATCACATCTTGCAGCATTTAACCCCACTCTTTCACAATTTCCATTTTGATCTTCATTCTTCACTCCCTCACAATTTTCTCTCCTTTGTATGTTCTCTCTATTTTCCCTCATCACTCCTGCCACATTTCAAGTTGGTGCAAAAACACAACCCCGTTTTAGCAGCAGAAATAGTAAAATCCATTTTCCTGACAAAGATATTTTATTATGAAGGAATACAGTTATAACCACCTCTGAATGTAAGATCAAAATTAATCCTAAATATGCTTTGTACCAATGACACTTGAGTCAAGAGCATACACAAGGCCTGAACAAGTCAGCATTGTCTGTAACCATCTAGCTGTGAGGACAACGCAACTCTTGATCTTTCTCGGCATGGTGTAGCAGGGGTGGAGATGGGCGGTAACACTGCAGTGAAGATTAAGGGATGTGTGCGGAATCACAAGCGCTTACTGCTCTTTGGCAAGTGATGCTGAAATCACCTTTATGTATGTGATGGCATTTGGATATAAAAGGTCACAAAACTTGTCTGTTTAAGGTTGACAGCTACGACATTCCTAATATATCATCTTTGACTTATCATCTTTTCATATCATATTTTTTCATATCTTATCATATTATCACCTGCGAATTGTACTGAGCAGTACAGTGAACTAGACCAAGTGATACATCCCAAAGGACATAAATTATTGTTCAAACCTGTGAAAAAATTAAATGAAACGGGTCCCTAGAAAAACCAGAGTGATTGTTAACGTACCTGTATTGATATCAAAGCTTTTGCATATCCAATAGTGAGGTTTGCACTAAGGGGATCAAATCGTACTTCAAAAATCTCACTTTCACAGAAGGGTAGATTCTTCACCCTGTGCAGTTCAATGCTGAAACCTACAACACAAATTGCATCAGATAAATCACTATACTCACATTTAACTTAATTTTACTTGAAGAACATTATAGTGAAAAGAAATTGAACCTGCTGTATTGCCCTTGCTCAATTCCACCACTGACGAGAATGTGTATCTGAAGGAGTCACTGAATAACTCTGAGTGAATTCTATGGACTTCCAATGGTTTATGAAGAGATAAATAGATATCTTAAGGCAAGTTACAGGTTATAATCTACTCATAATGTCTGGATAGCAACTTTTTACGTTGTGCAGAAATTGTGCAAAAGTGGCAAACCATAGAATTGGTGCAACCTGCAGAATTCCACTTCTCTACACACATGTGTAAACAGGATCATTATTTCCTAATAAAAATTGATGGCACCAGTTATTCTGCAGCGTCATCTGGTGCATCCTCATCTCAAACTGGATCCAAGCTCTCTGATGAAGAAATATTATTGGGCACCTACAGGAAACCAGCTTCCCCACAGTCCCTTCAACAGCAGCTGTTCAATTTAAAGGGCTATTCAGTTGCTCTGAAAATGGAGACATCTTGCAACCGCTCCAGTTCTCTGGGTTTGGAGGTAAATGATGAGGCTGATGTGGAAACTACTGACTCTTCTGCAAGTGGGGGAGGAAATGCATGGCAGGGTGAGTGATTGGGTAGCTTACACACTAATCTGCTCTTTCCACTATTTTCATGGGGCTTCTGCATATGCCCGATATACAAAATTAAGGTCCTTATTATCATCCTGAAAGCTCCTTTTTCAATTTGTGACTGTGCACCAGAAAATCCCAGGATGGCAAAGTTTGATGGGAGTAAGTAGTTTGTAGGCAAAGGGACATGCAGCAAGTGGGAGGCTTTTAAAAGTGAGAGAGCGAGAGTCCAGGGTCTGCATGTTCAAGTAAAAGTGAAAGAAAAGGCCAGCAGAAGTAAGGAATCCTGGATGCAAGGAATATTGAGGCTATGGTATGAAGAAAGGAGGTATAGGTAGCTGGGTCAAGTGAATCCTTGGAGGATAAAAGGGATGCAGGAGTATGCATCAGAAGGAAATCAGGAAGGCTAAAAGGGAGCATGAGATAGTTTTGGCATAGAAGATTGCACAGAAAAAAATGTTTTATGTATATTAAGGGGAAAAGAATGACTATCAAAAGACATATGTGGACAACAATTTTGTTCTGACTCCTCATCCAGAAAGGGGTTCCTTTGTAGCTTCCTTGCATCCCTTCCAGCCCCACAATTGGCAGCAACAGCTTTCTGTTATTGCCAGTTTCCGCAGACCACAATGAAACTGGAGAACTGCTCTGCTGTGCACTGCACTGGAAGACTCTGCAGAGGTTGCAGAATCACATTATTGAAAATCCCAATTGTTTGATAATTAAGACAGGTCTAAAACTCTTTTTAACAACTGGGCTTTTATCCTGTTCAATTTAATTTTTTTGAATCTGGACTTGATAAATCATTTTGCAGAATAAAAAAGCCTGCATTGAATTAAATCAGGTCAGCAATGATCACAAATTATGAGCAGCCTAGACAGGTGGACAGTAAGAAATTATCAATCTTTTTCTATGGTTGTTTAAATGGGATTGGATGAAAAGATTTTTTCACCCAAATGACGGTTGAAATCTGCAATGCTCTGTCGGAGGGGTTAGTGGTGTCAAGTACTCTCACAGCATTTGAATTATTATTGTGTAGAAGGCTATGGACCAACGACTACCAAATGGGGTTAATTGAGATGTGTACTTGATTGTCAGCAAGGTCATGGTGGGCCGAAGGGACTGGTTCTATGCTGTATCACTCTAATCGCTGAATACTGGAACTAAGTTTTAATATCCATATCACAACTCCAGACTCGGCGCTCCAGCCCAAATGTTTCATGATCAAGAGTGGTCAATTCCCTGCTTTACTCTCTATACCCTCTTTTAGAGCCATAACTGTCTTGACAGGAACAGCTCCAAAGCCATCTAAAAATGTGACGACGTTAACATCACTGATACCCTCTCCCTTGCCCAGTGTGTACAAAGAAAGCTCACCAATGGCTCTAATTCCTCAGACGTGTGAGGAGATTCAGCATATCATCGAATACTGTATTGAAACTCTACAAGTGTAAGGTGGAGAGCATGTTGACTGATTGCATGATAGCCAAGTTCTGTAATTTGAACATTCAAGAAAGGAGGAGGCTACAGAAAGTGGCAGGCATTACCTGGTCCATTAAGAGTTAAGGGCCTGTCCCAGTTCGGCGATTTTTAAGGCGACTGCCGGCGACTAGGCTGTTGCCGCACGGTCGCTGATGTGTAGTGGGGTGTCGCGGGCATGGTCATGAGGAGTCTCCAATGAGTCGTAGCTGTTCTCGGGTCATCACGGAAATTTCTCTCTGTTCTAAATTTTTCGGCGACACCTGGCTTGACGCCAATGATCGTAGCTTGTCGTGGGCGCTGTCGCAGGTTGTCGCCAGGTGAAGTCGGTTGTCACCGGTACTGACAACGGATGAATTTCATTGGCGACTTCCTACGTCAACTGGCAACAAGTACCGGCATCAGGAGAAGACAAGTTGCGACAGGCACTGGAAAAACCCGTCCACAGAACTCCAGCTACAACAGCAAGCCGCAATGTTGTTGAATGAGGGCGGCAACCTGACCATACGGACAGCAGGTCCAGCCAGACCTACTACTACGTCACTGGCGCCTCCGTGGCGAACGCCCGTGGTCACGGGACTTTGGGTGTTTCCTTGAGGATTGGTCTTTCTTTGTTTGGCGATTGACCTGATCAGATCTCATCTTTCACCTCAACTTAAAAAACTTCTACTTCATCTTTAAAAAATGGCACCCAGGAGAAGGAAGGGTCAGACCAAGGGCACTGGCAGCTCCAGTGCATGCCCCACCACAGCGGAGGAAAGAGAGGCAGGTCTGCGGGAGCAGATCAGCGATGTAAGCACGAACGATGAGTTCTCTTCTCATCCATCCATCCATCTCTCTTTTTGGAAAAAAATGAATTGCCTCTATCTTACTCATTTATGTTTCAGCTCATGCAACAGGTGGAAGAATCCCGCAACGTCGTGCATACCATATCACAGCCGCAGACAACACATGAGCAGGCTATGGACAGCTTTCTCGGTTTTTTGAGAACACAGATAATCAAAATCCCAGCCGATGCGTGGTAATGACTACAGCATTGCTGCTTTGAGGATGGCCCATGACTTCTCCCACCAGGTTAATACCTTCAGTGAATCTTGTGGGAAATTGACCTCAAAATTAGCCATTCATTTTTATATTGATGTTTGAAATATTCAAAATTATTTCATGTGTTGCACAATCTGCTGCAGATGGGACATCAAAAGATCGGACTGGCTATGATAGGACCACCACAGCAGCACGCTCACCAGGTATCCAATTTAATTATTTTTTGGGGGGGAGTTGGACTTGACTTTTTATTTGTTTTTAATTCTTTGCCTTTCACTTATTCTCGATATGTTTCTGTGTTGCAGTCACAGTCATTGATGAGCCCCCCACTGATGCCATATTATCAACACGCAGCACCTTTCCCATCGCAGCCGGCATATTCAATCCCAGATTACCATTGACTGGAGACACACGCACCTGCGCCAGTGACAACAGAGCGGCCCCCCAGAACGGAGAGCTCGGCCTCAAGTTCTGATGGCAGTTCTTATGGGCCATTGTATACCGGCCTCATTAAAAATTATTACATCGAAGAATCTGTTTAATGTTAAAAAATCTCTTTTTTGGTAGTTTTTGTAATTGTTTGAAGTTTATATTTTTTCAAGGATTTTTGCATGTAGTTATCCGCCTTTTATAGGAATTTAGTTTGTTTGAATAAAGTTAATTTTCGACATTTTGATAAAAGATTGATGTCTGAAGTTATTGCATTTCTTAGTACTTTCTCATGGCATCTCTTTCAAATATTTTAGTTTCATTTACTTTCACCAATGAAATAAACACACACAGGCATTGCACTGCATTTAAAAGTGAACTATTTTCATTTATTTAGATCAATGAAGCAAACACAAACAATTCACTGCATTGAAAGACGAACGCTTATCATTCTTTTCTATCAAAGAAACAAAACAAACACAACCATTGCAATGCATTGAAAGGCAAACTCTTATCATTTACTTCTATCAATGAAACAAACACAGACACAAGCATTTCACTGCATTGAAAGGCAAACACTTATCGTTTAAAACAAACACAAACACAAGCATCTCACTGCATTGAAAGGCAAACTCTTATCATTTCTTTCGATCAACCACCCTTCTAGCCCTGGTTAGCCTATAGTTGAAAATCCTCTGCTCCCTTGACATCCCCCTGTGACAGTATGGCTTCATCATCCATGACCTGAGTGGGAAGGCGTCATCACCAACCAGGTGTATGGGATGTCAGGGTTGTCTTCTCCTGGCAGAGGTTCTGGATCAGGAAAGCCTGCTCTTCCTTCTTCCAGTGCTTCCCCAAGGGAGGTCTCTATCCAGATCCCACTATCTGCGACACTGCCAGGTGTGCCCATATGCACATACAGGAAGTTGTAGTCTGCATCCACCACAGCCATCGGTACGATGGAATGGAACTTCTTGTAGTTGAAGTGGAACCTCCATTGGGTGGACACCTGATGGCCACATGCTTGCTGTCCACTGCCCCACCTATGTTCTGAAAGTTCCATCTGGTATCAAAGCCCTGCGCCACTCTCTTCCACTCATCTGTGTAGAAGGACAGGGCATGACATCATCTTCATAAACATTGATGAAGGCCTCACAGGTCTCTCGGACAACCTTGCTGATGGTGTTGTGGGCCACAAGAAAGCTATAGGAGAGGCTCTTGTAGGAGTCTCCTGATGCAAGGTAGAGGAGGGTGATGGCTAGGCACAGGCCTGGTTCCAGTGGCTTCCTCATGAAGGTCTCCCTTTTCTCCAGGAGAGGACCCACCCGTGACCTCAGTTCGTGAAAAAGCTCAGGAGGTAGCCTAGTGAAGTTTCTGAAGGCAGCCTCATCTTCTTGCTGGAGCTCAATCATCAGGTTGTCATACTGGCCCAACCTGGGTCTCTTCATGGACAAGGGCTTCAACCACACAGACCTCTTCTTGGGCTTCTTCTTCACCATTCTTCTTTTTCTTCTGCCTATCAGAATTTGAAGCGCGAGGGCCACTGCAAGCAGCAGGGCTTGCATTTGATGTAAGAACAATGTCAGCATTTTTTGCTTCCTGGTAAACATAATGCAGAATGATCGGTGACCCTACCCACACCCTTTGGCGCCAAAATTACATAAAATGGCTACCCCCGTTGTCATCAGTTGTGACCTGACAGGGTCGTAGCTTGTCGAGGGTGGAGGTAGGTTGACTTCGGTTGTCGTAGCTTGTCGTAGTCGCTGTCGTAGGTGGACGTCCTAGGTCACGAAGACTGGGTCCCCAGTTGTCGGTTGCTTGCCATCGCCTAGGTGGTCGTAGCTTGTAGTAGGCATTGTCGTAGGGGGATTCGTAGACATTGTCGTAGGGTTAAAAAAATCGAAGTTTTTCGGCGATCTGCTACGACTTTGACAGTCGCCGGCAGTCGCCTTAAAAATTGCCGAACTGAGACAGGCCCTTTATTGACCTCACCACCATCAAAGGGTTCTGCAGGAAGTGCTGCCTTAAGAATATATCAAAGAACCACAACACCCTGGCCTGCTGTCAACTCGCTACTATCATTGGGAAGAAAGTACAAGAACCTGAGAAATGTTATTTCCAGTGTGTGTAGGATAGTGTTAATGTGCGGATTTCGCTGATCGGCACGGACTCGGTTGGCCGAAGGGCCTGTTTCCAAGCTGTATCTCTAAAACTAAGCTACCCCTGCAACAAACTACTATAGACTTTGCACTAAGTACTTTGGTTTGCACTAAAAGTACAAACCTTTAGTATGGCTTACCAAGAATAACCAATAATTTACAGTATATTTATTTCTTGAGTTTAATGTGACTGTAAAGCTGCAGTGAATAAGAATTTCATTGTTTAGATCCTGGTGTATATTAAATTAAGCACTCTTCACTCTTAATAATAGCACTCACATTTGTAAATTGTGAAAATAAGAGGAAGTACGAGATTTATATTGAATATTCTCCAAAATAAATTCATATTTGGATTTGAACAAGACACCTCTATGTAGCCCCTAGCAAGGATAATGTTAGCTACAGGTGCTTACCTGTATCCCTCAGAGCACGCTGATCAGTGTGAAAAGACACTGGCAAAAAACCGGTGTTTGTAATCTTTACGATATGTATCTTCACAGTGCCAAGGATTACAAAACCAAAATCCAGGATAAACTCAGGCAAAGAACATCTGCAAATAAAAGCTATTAGATTAAGACATACAATTATATATTTTCAACAATGTAATTCATAAGTTACATTTGGAAATGAAAAAGTTGATTAGGCGTGGTCAGTATGGCTTTGTGTGAGTTTTTTGAAGAGGTGACCAAGAAGATTGATGAGGACAGTGCTACCTACCTCCTGCACCCGCGCAGAACTCATGGACTTCATTAACTTCACTTCATAACAGAACTCATGGACCATTAATTTCCATCCTGCACTCAAATCCACTTGGACCATCTCCAATACCTCCCTCCCCTTTCTTAATCTCACCATATCCATCACAGGAGATAGACTATCAAGCAATGTATATCATAAACCTACTGACTTCCATAACTATCTAGATTACATTTCTTCCCAACCTGCCTCCAGCAAAGACTTTATTCCCTACTCCCAATTCCACCATCTACACCGCATCTGCACCCAAGATGGGGTGTTCCATACCAGGACATCCGATATGCCCTCATTCTTAAGGGAACAGGGGTTCCCCTCTTCGATCAAGGAAGAGGCCATCACACGCATCTCCTCAGAACCCCACAGCTTCGCTCTTGCGCCCCCTTCCCCCAGTCGGAACTAGGACAGCCCCTCTAGTCCTCACCTTTCAACCTATCAGCCATTGAATACAACACATAATCATCTGATATTTTCGCCACCTCCAGCAGGATCCCTCCCTAGTCACATCTTCTCCCTTTCCGCTGAGACCGTTCCCTCTGCAACTCCCTGGTTAACATCCTTTTCCATCCAAATACCCCCTCCCCAGGTACCTTCCCCCGCATCCACAGGGGATGCAACACCTCTCCCTTTACCTCTTCCCTCGTCTCTGTCCAGGGACCCTGACAGTCCTTTCAGGTGAGGCAGAGGTTCACTTGCAATGTTAATACGGTTGGGTTGTAAGCTACCCAAGCAGAATATGAGGTGCTGTTCCTCCAGTTTGCGAGTGGCCTCACTCTGGCAATGGACAACGTCTAAGACAGAAAGGTAATATGGGAATCGGAGGATTTTATATGGTAAGCAACAGGGAGATCCAGTAGGCATTGGAGGACTAAGTGTTCGGTGAAATAGTTGCCGGGTGTACTCTTGGTTTCGATGATGTAAAGGAAGCCACATCAGGTACACTGGAGCAGTTGTTGATGTTAGAGGAAGTGCATGTGTCCTCTGTCTCACCTGGGAGGACTGCTGGGGTTCTTGGATGCATGTGAAGGAGGTATACGGACAGGTATTACATCCCTCGTGGTTGCAGAGAAAATTACCTGGGGATGGAGTGGTTTGGGTCGGAAAGTATGAGTGAACCGAGGAGTTCTTGTAACCCATGTTCCCTTAAGAAGTGGTCTCTGCGGAATGCGGAAAAGGGTGGGGATGAGAAGATGTGACTGGGGATCACGTTGGAGTGGCAAAATTTTGGAGAATGATGTGTTGGATGCGGATGCTGGTGAAGTGAAAGGCGAGGACCAGAGAAACTCTAGCCTTGTTCTATCTGAGGGGAGGGGGCCAAGAGCAGAACCACGGGATACAGAGGACTCTTACCCAATCACAGCTGCTCCCAATTTACTCACCCGAGCCCCTGTGTAGTATTATTGTGGTTTATTTTTCTCGTGTTGCTGCTCTGCCTCAATTTAGTACTTCCCTCAAGGCCGAGCGAGCCTTATCCTACCACATAACTATCTTAAATTTGAGTTGTGATCAATGTTTCCTATAGGTTCTCCCACTGAAATTTCAGTCTCCTAGCCAAGTTCATTTCTCAACATGATGTCCAGTACAGTCCCTCCTCGAATTGGATTATGTCCAAATGACAAGAAATGGGGTTATTTTAATGCATTTTCAATGACACAGTCCATTTTATCTCAGTCATACAGTGTGGAAACAGGCCCTTCGGCCCAACTTGCCCACACTGACTAACATGCCACATCTACAACAGTCCCACCTCCCAGCTTTCATTCCATATCCCTCTAAACCTGTCCTATACACGTACCTGTCTATATGTTTCTTCAATGTTGCAATAGTACCTGTTTCAACTACCTGCTCTGGCAGTTCGTTCCATATACCCACCACCCCTTGTCCAAAAAATGGTACCCCTCACGTTCCCATTAAATCTTTTCCCTCACCTTAAACCTACGTCTTCTGGTTCTCAACTCCCCTACTCTAGACAATCTATTCCTCTCATGATTTTGCACACCTCTACAAGATCACCCCTCAATCGTCTGCACTCTTGTCCTTAATTATGTTCGCGCATGGTATAGTAAGATTTTACTGAATTGTATGCAGAATAAAGAATTTTACTGTACCAAGATATACAGTATGTGACAATAAAGTGCCATTTACCAGTGACGTACAGCTACTACTTGAGATGAATCAAGGCCCATACAATGGGCCCATAGACAATGTGCTGTTGAATGCCACAAGTGAATCGTCCCGGGAGTCTTGGACAAGTGTAATTGCTTTTGAATTTGGTTCTAGTGCTACAGTTATTAACAATTCATTAGCACTTACATCATTAGCATCTTTATATCGAAAATTCTCAAGGAAATGAAAAGCAATGTTCGAGCACCACAGTCATACAATAGAAAAACTGGTCCTTTGGCCCATTGTTCATCAGCCATCCACATCACTAGGTTTCAGTACAGGTTCATGTTCATTATTGTCAGATGTACCAAGGTGCAGTGATTAATTTTGCATGCTATCCAAACAGATCGAATAATACATAAATGTAATCAAGTCAAACACAAGTACAATGGATAGAGCAAAGGGGAAGATACAGAGTGCAGAATGTAGTTCTCAGCATTCTAGTGCATCAGTTCCATAGACCCATTTTATTCTCCTCACATTCCTGTCAATTTCCCTAGATTCTACCACTCACAAGACACGAGAGGCAATTTATAGTGATCAGTTAACCTACTGACCTGCCTATCTTGTGGATGTAGGAGGAAACCTGAGGCCCCAGAGGGAACACACAAGATCTCAGGGAGATTATGCAAATACCACACAGACAACACTAGTGACCAGTATTGAACCCACGTTACTGGTTGTGAGGCAGTGGTTGTACTTGCTTTATCACTAGACCACCCAAATAGTGTTCAGTATTTTCAGCAAAATTGACATAGATGGAACTTTTTCGTTCCGAGGAGAGACTGGATAGGTTTCCGTGGCAGAAGGCATGGTTTAAGGTAAAATTCAGAGGGGAGATCTGAAGGCCAATTCTTTCACACTGAGTGATTGAAGTCCGTAAATCTCTTCCTGGAGTGGAGGCAGCTATTCTCTCGACACTTAACGAGCATGAGGATAAGCACTTGAATTAACATGACATAGAAGACCACAGATTGCACCTGTAATTGGGATAAGTACAGGATAAGTACTCGACGCTTGGCATGGATGTGGTGGGCTGAAAGGCATGTTTCCATGCTGAATGTCTCTTTGTACAGTATTGACTAGGTTATGGGTCAATAGGGAGAATTATTGGTGGGGGAAGGTGTTGATGTGATAGGAATTCTACATGTTACAAATAAACCTTACCGAGAGAGACAGGTGCGAAGAGACAGACACTTCCCAGACCCTCCACTGTGGGAAGAGGAGATCATGGTGTTGACGTTACTGCATTCTTTAATTAGTAGTCGATCAGCCTCCATCTGCAGCAAGGTATCGTACTGTGAAGGGCAAACACAGAATTATTGATCAACAAGTGCACTGGTCTACAGGAAGGGGTTCCAAATTTATTTTTCTTGAACAAGCCCAATTCAGTCAGGGCACCTAGTTAACAATCAAAGCAAAGCAACAACACAAGAAATGTGAACCCCAAGTTCCGTCCTTTCCCCCCATACCCCACCAGCATTTTGCTGCACTCAATAACTCTGTAATCAGCTCTTTTCAGAAAAAAGGGTGCTGTTGTGGTCATCAGCTGCTGTGATATTTTGACAATCATCAATCCCACAGATGAATCAGCATGCCAGCGAGGAGCACACTCCAGATTTAATATTTAATAACAGCAGCAACATTGTCATGGGTTTTAAGGGGGCTGTGAGTTTGGCATCACTCGCATTATGGTGAAAGATCAAGGTTTTAGAGGGGTACGTTTGTTACACAGAGAGTGGTTGATATCTGGAATACGCTGCCAGAGAAGATGAGTCAGATACAGTTGCAAAATGTAGTCAAGAGTGTTTAATTGTCATATGTACCAAAATGGAACAATGACATTCTTATTTGCAGCAGCACCATGTGTACAGCACAGTACTCAATAAATAACATAGTAAACAAGCAAAAAAAGTACAATGAAAAAAACAATATAGTGTGAAACAAAACAAACGCCTGAAGGAACTAGTACAACCAAGACAGTTTATAGTTCGGTTTAGTTGGAGTTTGTAGCATTCAATAACCTGATGGCTCTTGGGAAGAAGCTGTTCCTGAACCGATGGCAAGAGTGAAATGATAGCATGATGGTGTGGGTCCTTGATGAAGCTGGCTGCCTTTTTTCTGGCAGCGCCTTCCATAGATTTCTTCGATGGTGCGAAGGTCTGTACCCATGCTGGCCCGGACAGTGTCCACCACTTTTTATAATCTCCTTCTAATCTGATCTGTAGCGTACACCTGTAGAGGTTTCAAGAGAGCATTCGTCGATATACCGAACCTCCTCAATCTTCTAAAGAAGTAGAGACATTGGTGGGCATTCTTTAGGATTGCATCAATGTGCTAGGTCCAGGACAGATCTTCAGAGAAATGTATACCCTGAACCTATTGACTCTCTCCACCTCCGACCATCGATGAAGACATAGAAACATAGAAAATAGGTGCAGGAGTAGGCCATTCAGCCCTTTGAGCCAGCACCACCATTCAATAGACTGCTGGAAGGACTCAGCAAGTCAGGCAGCAAATATGGAGGCAAAAAGTGTAAGTCAACATTTCAGGTTGTGACCCTGGATCAGGACTCAGTAAACTTAGGCAAGGGAAGAGTCATGGTCTTAAAGCAAAACACTGCAGATGTTGAAAATCTGTAACAGTACAGAAAATGCCAGAAACTGTCAATAAACTAGTCAAGCACCTGCGAAAAGGAAGAAGAAGGTAATATTTCAAGTGGACAAACTTCTTCCAGAACTTGGAATTTAAGCTGCAGAGAACAAAAGGGAAAGTATTTGATACAGCGGGAGCAAGATCTTTTTATTCAAGCACAAAATTGCTCCAATAAAGAAGAATTATATTATATATCAAAGCACATTATTCACACATTCATGGAATGAAAGGAACTTACAGAAGGGAGGGAATTGACTACTGCCAGTTCTCCTGCTATTATCTCAGGACTGCTGATCAGGATGGCTTCAGAAGTTTCTCTCTCCATGGTTTCCTTTGCTTCTTTCAGGAATGCCTCATACGTTTCATTTCCTGTTGGAAGTCAAATTCAAATCACACAAAGTGTTGGTTTGCTTGATCAAAACAAGGTTTCAAGGTTTCAAGGTCAGTTTATTGTCACATGTACCAATTAAGGTACAGTGAAATTTGAGTTACCATGCACATGTTTTTAAGTCTTCTATTTGTGTCCACGTAAATGTGGAAACTTTGCTCAGCCAATTTCATTTTGTAACAATTCAAAGAAAATAATGCAATAAAATAGAATGTTCAGGCATTTGAATGGATACCAGACTGATATAATAAGTCTAGTGGTACCATTAAACAGACTCAATAACCAAGGTAAACAAGTGCAATGTTCCTCCGCCTTAGATGATGAAAGAAACTCTCTAGGACCCTGTCAATAGAAGTCCATGAATCCTTTGTATGGCTTTAGGAATCCAGTCTCACAGGAATATCGTCTGATCAGACAGAAGTGCAACCCTGTTACCATGTATATAGTCTACTTGCATCGACTTGTACACAGTTTTGGTGTAGTCATGAAGTTCATTGCTGTGCGCATGTGGTGCATTTGCACAGCATTGTATACAGAGCTGTATGAAGCACCCAAATTGTTCCAATGACTCCCATTGTACCACGTTGTTATGGAGTTGAAGACACCTTTCTTGAATTGCAGCTGATTCATTTCATGCTTCAACATTCTCCACATCTTCAAACCGCACAGATTCACCACCCTCTGGCTAAAGAAATTCCTCTTCCATCTCCTTTCTCAAGGTGTGTCCTTTTATTCTGAGGTTGGGGCCTCTGGTCCTGGACTCTCCCACTAGTTAAACATCTCCCCAACTGCAGTGGGGAGAAGGGACCGGGGTTACAAACATCCTTGATTCTACTGAGTGCTTTCCTGAGATATGTGTGATGAACTGGGCTACATCCACAACTCTCTGCAATATCTTGGTATCTTGAGCAGAGCTGCTCCCAAAACAAGATGTGATGCAACCAAACAGTATGCTTTCTACGGTGCATCTTTAGTTTGGTTTAGTTTAGTTTATTATTGTCACGTGTAGAGGTACAGTGAAAGGCCCCTAAAATTCCCACTCTTTGCCTTCTGCTACTCAACCAGCCTTCTGTCCATGCTAGTTCCTTCCCTCCAATACCATGATTCTCATCTTGTTTAGCAGCCTCACGTGTGGCACCTTATCAAAGTCCTTTTGAAAAATGCACTGACTTCTTTGTCTATTCTGCTATTAACATCCTTCAAAGAATTCCAACAGATTCGTCAGGCAAGATCTCCCCTTCACAAAATCATGCTGACTTTGGCATATTTTATCATGTGCTTCTAAGAACTTGAAAACCTCATCCTTTATAATGGACTCTAAAATCGTATCAACCACCGAAGTCAGGCTAACTGGCCTATAGTTTCCTCTCTTTTGCTTTGCTCACTTCTTGAACAACGGAGTGACATTTCCAATTGTACAGTCCTCTGAAACCACTCCTGACTCTAGTGATTCTTGAAAGACCATCACTAATGCCTCCACAATCTCTAAAGCCACCCCTTTCAGAACCAAGATGATGATGGATGTTGGGGACATGCCAAACTTCCTAAGCCTTCTAAGGAAGTAGAGGTGCTGGTGTGCTTTCTTGGCCATAGATATGATGTAGCTGGTCCAGGAAAAATTACTAGTAACATTTATTCCAAGGAACTTGAAACTTTTGACCATTTCTACTTCAGCACTACCTGCAGAAGTTATTAAGAGTAGTGGATACATGCAGAATTTCCAGTCTCTGAGGAAGTGGAGGCATTTTTTGGCTACTGCTTCAATGTAGTTGGTCCTGGAGATAGTTTGTAACGTTTATCTCTGGGAATTTGAAGCTCACAACCATTTCCACTTTGACACCATTGATGTTGATTGGGGCATGTATTCCACCACCCTTCCTGAAGTAAATAACTAGCTCCTTTGTCTTGCTGACACCAAGCAAGAAGTTGTTGGCCTGACACCATGTTACTGAGTTCTCCATCTCCTACTTGTGCTATGTCTCGTCATTTTTCAAGATCCAGTGGGCCAGTGTGGTTTCATTTGCAAACTTGTAGATGAAGTTAGAGCACAATTTGGTTGCACAGTCATGAATCATAGAGTCATAGGGACATACAGCATGGAAACATGCTCTTTGGTCCAACTTGTCGACCAAGATGGCCCATCTACACTAGTCCCATCTGCCCACATTTGGTGCATATCCCTCTAAACCTTTCCTATCCATGAACCTATCCAAATATCTATTAAATGTTGTATGAATGTATAGGCAGTATAGAAGGAAGCTGAAAAGGCATCACCGGTGTTGAGAATTATTGTGGATGTATTGTCATCTATCCTTCCTAATTTACTTACCTTTACAGGCCAGGGAGATGGCGTCTGTTATGGACATGTTGCAACAAAGATCTCGGAGTTTAAGTCTGTATTTCACCAGTTTTCTTTCGAAACTGTATACTTGCTTTCAAATCTGCACATGTACTCATCAGGGCCCTACTATTCGACCTCAACAACCTTTGCTTCTGTATACAGTGCATTCAGAAAGTATTCAGACCCCTTCACTTTTTCCACATGTTGCTACATTACAGCCTTATTTTAAAATGGATTAATTAATTTTCTTTATCATCAATCTACACACAATACCATAATAAAAAAGCAAAAACAGGTGTTTAGAAATTTTTGCAAAGTAATTAAAAAGAAATAACTGAAATATCACATTTACATAAGTATTCAGACCCTTTGCTATGACACACAAAATTGAGCTTATGTTCACCCTATTTCCATTGATTATCCTTGAGATGTTTCGACAACTTGATTGGACTCCACCAGTGGTAAATTAAATTGATTGGACATGATTTGGAAAGGCACACACCTGTCTATATAAGTTCCCACATTTGACAGTGCATGTCAGAGCAAAACCTAAGCCCTGAAGATAGAATTGTCCATAAACCGCCGAGATAGGATTGTGTCGAGACACAGATCTGGGGAAGGGTATAAAACAATTTATGCAGCATTGCAAGTCCCAAAGAGCACAGTGGCTTCTGTCATTCTTAAATGGAAGAACTTTGGAACCATCACAACTCTTCATAGAGCTGGCCGTCCGGCCAAACTGAGCAATCGGGGGAGAAGGGAGGTGACTAAGAACCCGATGGTCACTCTGACAGAGCTCCAGAGTTCCTCTGCGAAGATGGGAGAACCTTCCAGAAGGGCAACTATATCTGCAGCACTCCACCAATCGGGCCTTTATGGTAAAGTGGCCAGACGGAAGCCACTCCTCAGTAAAAGGCACATGACAGCCCGCTTGGATTTTGCCAAAAGGAACCTAAAGGAATCTCAGACCATAAGAAACAAGATTCTCTGGTCTGATGAAACCAAGATTGAACTCTTTGGCCTGAATGCTCATCACCTGGTCAATACCATACCTACGGTGAAGCATGGTGGTGGCAGCATCATGCTGTGGGGATGTTTTTCAGCGGTAGGAACTGGAAGACTAGTCAGGGTTGAGGGAAAGATGAACAGAGCAAAGTACAGAGAGATCCTTGATGAAAACCTGCTCCAGAGCATTCTGGTCCTCAGACTGGGGCGGAGGTTCACCTTCCAACAGGATAATGACTCTAAGCACATAGCCAAGACAACGCAGGAATGGCTTTGTGATAAATCTGTGATTGTCCTTGAGTGGACCATCCAGAGCCCAAGACTTGAACCCGATCGAACATCTCTGGAGAGACCTGAAACTAGCTGTGCATCGACGCTCCCCATCTAACCTGACAGAGCTTTAGAAGATCTGTAGAGAAAAATTGGACAAATTACTCAAATACGGGCGTGCCAAGCTTGTAGCATCATACCCAAGAAGACTTGAGGCTGTAATCGCTGCCAAAGGTGCCTCAACAAAGTACTGAGTAAAGGGTCTGAATACTTATGTAAATGTGATATTTCAGTTATTTCTTTTTAATTACTTTGCAAAAATTTCTAAACACCTGTTTTCACTTTTTATTATGGGGTATTGTGTGTAGATTGAGGATTAAAAAAATGAATTTAATCCCTTTTAACATAAGGCTGTACGTAGCAAAATGTAGTAAAAGTGAAGGGGTCTGAATACTCTGAATGCACTGTATACATGCAAATACATACTAAAAACATGCAAGGATGACAATCTATGGTACATGATTTGTCACTCAATTATATCAGCTGTTACAGAAGGTCATAGCCATACCTGTTATATTTCTGGGTAGATCCAGATAGATTCTCGGGAAGGTGCCCTCTCCCTTCACTGTGATGCTGTCAGGTTCAAAGTGAGAAACCTGAACTTTTACAGCAGTACAAAAGTTTTCAGGTACGCCAGGAAAATAAGCAACCCTTAATTCCTGTTCTGCATTTGCTTCAATGTATCCCTAGAAATGACAGTATTATGAAATAAAACACCGTGTTATGTTTTTGGAATGAGAAACATTAAATAGCCATAGAAATTAGTCAAGTATGGAAAATGCTTAAATACTAGGATGTTAAAAGTTAGTAATTAGAGAACCAAGAAGGTACTAGTGAAAAAAAAAGAGTTCTATTTGAAATCTATTGAAGAGAATATATGTGGATTTGAGAGGGGAAATGCTGAAGAACGTGGTTCACATATCCATATGAAACAGGTGTATTCTCCATTCTTTGGCCTGATGGCGGAAACTTAAGCCATTTGTGCCCTAATATACCCTCTAAATCTCTTCCCCCTACCCTTACATCTATGACCTCTAATTTTATCTATCTCTGATAGGGAGGAAAGTTCTTTGCAGCCTATCCTACACCCCTCATAATTTTACATAGATCAGTAATGTTCTCTCTTAACTTCTTACACTCCAGGGAAAACAGACCCAGTCTCTCCTCATATCTGGAAGGATCCAATCCAAGGAACATCCTGGTGAATCTACTCTGCACCCTCTTCAACACTATCACATCCTTAAGTATGAAGAACAATCTATCGGTGATGGGATATTTTGCAAGCTCTCACAGAAAAAAACAATGGCTACTCTGGCCATGAACTTCCATTTGTCTATAATTTAAATGTTCCTGTCCACTCAAGCTTTGGCTTACCAATTTGTGGCCTCTACAATATTCCAATGAGGAACAGCTTCTTCCCAACAACCATTAGGCTACTAAATACAGCGAACTCCAACTAAACTTCGAACTATGAACTTTCTTAGATGCACTGAGGACTTCAGGCTTTGATTTATTTTTCACTATTTCGGGTTTTTTATTTATTGAACTTTTTTTGGTTTGGTTATTACGTTATCTATTGAGTACTCTGTTTACAAACCTACTGTGCAGCTACAAGTAAGAATTTTATTACCTCGTTTCAATAGATACTATTGACTCCCTCCCCTCCTGATGTAACCTCATTTTCTGGCTAGTTTGATTGTCACATTCATTTGTAAGCTTTTCTCTCTCCATGGATATTGTCTGATCCTTTGGGCATTTCCAACAATCTCTTTTTACTTTGAGATTCAAGCAACAATATCTACCTTCAATAGAGGGAATCGTTTCCTGAAGTCTACCGTATCAATACCCGTAATAATTCTCTATATCTCAATAATGTCCTCTCTTAACCTCCTCCAGCCTTCCCTGTTTCTACTCATAACAGAAGCATTCTTCCTGTCTTCTATTAACCAAATGACTTTGTAAACAGTGTGGTCATCTGGAGAATCCTGCCTTGCTCTGTCAGAAATAATCCCTTTGCCAATCTCACCCAACCCTCTTTGAAATTTAAAATTTGGAAGGCTTTCACACTCTCCCAGTTCTGATGAAGCATTAATTGTTTCTATTTCCACAGATGCTGCCAGACCATTTTCTATTTGTATTCCACTCCCAATCAAGCTTGAAGGTACTGAGTTACCATGCTTACTTCTCAAGCCTCATTGGTCTTACTACTTCTTCGCTTCAAATTCACTGGTCATTGGAAGCTCTACTGAAACACCCAAACTCTGCTTCTTTGGTGGCCATCAAAGTAGATGACTGTTCATTACAGAATTAGCAAACTAAGGTGGAACCTTTATGTATGTCCCTTCCACTTCACTTCACTGGCCTTCATTTTCATTGCAAATCCCAGAAATCGAGGACCAGTGAACTCTTCGGCATTTTACCACCTATAGTATTTCTTAGCTGTGACGGATAGTTTATGTTTTGGCCTTAATTTGCTTCCACTGTACATTACTTAAATCATTTAAAAAAAAATAGTTAAAGCAAGATAATATGGATACGCAGGAAATGGAGCAATATGGATCAAAGTGCAAGCAGACCACATTAGTTTAACATAGCATCACGTTCGCCACGGACTTTGTGGGCAGAAGTGTCTGTTCCAGGCTTTTACTACTCTATGTTCTAATAATAACTTGCAAAGAAGAAATCATCAACATGTTAATTGCAAAAATCCAACCTTAGGTTACATTTGGTGATATAAACACAGAATTACATAGTTATATCATGGAAAAAGGTCTTTTGTCTAATACATTTCTAATCGGTGTAGTAACTATTAAATCATTGTTTATTCAGTTGAGATGTTTCACATTATCACAAAATTCAGTAACATCCATTATCCTACCGCATATTACCCTACAAGCACAGAAATCTAACACAGCATAGCATTCTAAAGTAATGGTCAGTATATTTGAATATTTAATATGTGGTGGTCCATTACCTCTCTTTATACTGAGAAACACAGATGAAAGGGATAGAGGTTTATACAAAAAGTAGATACTTGGTAAATAAGAAAGTGATCCTGAAAAAATCTGAAGCGAGAGAGGGAAGACATTATTGCAGTTTCAAGCGTCTGAGAAAGAATCACCTAAAAATTTGGGTTTGTAAACGACCATGAAACTGTGAGTGTTCTTTATTACACAAATAACTGCTCCATGGAAACCCCAAAGATGCTGACAGTGATTCAATGCTCCTCCACAATCTGTTGTGTTTTACATTTTTCTCTCACAAAATGAAGAAAAGTTAGTGATCTGATGATAATTATAGACTTACTAAGCATATAAATTTACTGTTTAGTAAACTACCTGTGTATTATAATTCCTCCAGTTGTATTTTTAGAAAAAATAAGACGATAGTGATGTTCATAGGTAATAGCAGCAAAAGTAGGCTATTCAGCCCATCTGGTGTACTCAATCATGGCTGATCTATCTTTCCCTCTTAACCCCATTCTCCTGCCTTCTCCCTATAGCCCCTGACACCCGTACTAATTAAGAAAGACACAGATACAATGAAAATCTTGCTTGCAGCAGAAACACAGAGACATAGAGTCAGATAATACTATTTCCACCTACAACAATTGGCACTATATAACTTGAAAAAAAGCTAAGTAGTTCCAATTACCAATTGATTTGTGGATTAATCCCATTGTATTCAAAATCTGCTCTGGTGGAAGCAACGTCTAATTATCAAGGCTTCTAGATTGGCACCATGTCCAACTATGCATGTAATTAAAGATGCATAGCAATTATCTACAAAAGACTGTTAGATTTGCTGAAGTGATATTTTTAAGAAATCAAATTCTTTAAGAGGTGTCTTTCTATGATAAGTGTATGGGCACGTGGCTCCAATTAGGCTCTGAACTGTGCCACATTTGAATGGTAACATAAAACCTGGTGTTATACTTACATACCGCTGTATTTATAATAATGTTCTTCAGAAAACTAGACCTCATAAGGAGTCGGCATGTCGTTGAATACTTAATCCAGATTCTACAGGTGTATGATGGTCAGCATACTGACTGGTTACATCATGGCCAGGTTCAGTCATTTGAATGCTCAAGAATAGGAATACTTTATTGTCACATGTGACGAGGCACAGTGAAATTCTTTGCTTGCATCCACAATGTATACAAATAGCAGTCACCTATGGCGCTGACAAAGTCACAAAGCACGGCAGCTCCCCTTTTTGTCCCCCACCAACAGTTCTCCCCACGTCTGGTCCTTCACTGTTCTTCCTCTCCCACGTCACGGCGGTCCTCCACGCTCTCATCGACCGTTGACCTCGGGTTGGCCCGCAAGGCATTGCCGCCGCCGTGAGGCTTCACCACCGCTGAGGCCCCATCGTCATGAGGCTTCACTGCTACCACGCCTTCAATGCAGCCAAGGCCTCACCGCTGCCGACATCCAACTTCACGCCTCCGTGGTGCCGACCCGGACCCCTACCGTGGGCTCCGTCGGCTGTTCCGCCGACCCGGACTCCGAACGACGAGACCCCGGCCGGGCCCCGACCCGGGCTTCTAGGCGGCAATTTGGGAGGCATCGAGACCGCGGCGCCTCAAAAAAGGCCTCCGACCGTGTTCTTGGTCCACAGCCGTGGCCTGCCGGGAAGCCATCTGGCCGCGATTGGGAGGTGGGAAATACAGCCCTGCGTATATTAGCTACATACAGCCCTATTAGCTAAATACAGCCCTACATACATTGGAATGAAGGAGGCTGCCGAAATGGACACAGCTCAGTCCATCACAGATACTAACCTCTCCACTATCAAAGGGTTCTACAGAACACACAAGAAAATCTACACCACCCTGGCCACACTCTCTTCTTGCTGCCACCATTGGGAAGAATGTGTATGAAAGAACTGCAGATGCTGGTTTAAATCGAAGGTAGACACAAAATGCTGGAGAAACTCAGCGGGTCAGGCAGCATCTCTGGAGAGAAGGAATGGGTGACGTTTCACGTCGAGACCCTTCCTCAGAGTCTGAGGAGTATAAGGAGTACAAGGAGTAAAAAAGGGCTTTGAGCACTCATCCTTGTGGAGCACCAGTGTTGAGGATTTCATAGAGGATGATGTGACACCTATCCTCTTGATTGGGGTCTGTTGAAGTTGAGGATCCAGTTGCAGAATGAGTGCTGACTCCAACTTCCATGATGGATGGGATAATGGTGTTAAAAGCAGAGCTGCAGTTTATAGAAACATAGAAACATAGAAACATAGAAAATAGGTGCAGGAGTAGGCCATTCGGCCCTTCGAGCCTGCACCGCCATTCAATATGATCATGGCTGATCATCCAGCTCAGTAGCCTGTACCTGCCTTCTCTCCATACCCCCTGATCCCTTTAGCAAAAAGGGCCACATCTAACTCCCTCTTAAATATAGCCAATGAACTGGCCTCAACTACCTTCTGTGGCAGAGAATTCCACAGACTCACCACTCTCTGTGTGAAGAAATGTTTTCTCATCTCGGTCCTAAAAGACTTCCCCCTTATCCTTAAGCTGTGACCCCTGGTCTGACGTAGGTGTCACTCTTATCCAGGAGTTCCAGGGATAACTGGAGGCCAGGGAGACGGCATCATCCATGGATCTGGTGTGGTGGCAGGCGAACGGCAGTGGGTCAAGGATGCTTGGTAGACTGGATTTAATAATTTTCATAACTAGCCTCCCATAGCACCCCATGATGGCGGATGTCTAGGTACTGGACGGTAGTCGTTAAGGCATGAGATCGTACTTTACTTTGACACCAGGATGATGGTGGTGTTCTTGAAGCAGGTGGTACCTCAGAATGGAGTTGGGAGAGATTAAAGATGTCCGTGAATACTCCTGCTAGCTGGTCCGTGCAGTTTCCAAGGATGTGGCCAGGGAGTCCTGCCCTGCTTCCCGCCCCCTGCTCCCCCCAACACTGCGTAGACATGCAGGCCTGCAGCCCAACTGGCCTCTGTGAACCGTGCGAATTGCGCAAACCACTACAGAGCCACCACCCCACAGCACCAGAGATCTGGGCCCAATGCTGACTCCAGGCACTCCCAACGACCGTACCTTTCCCCCCTCCCCCACCCACCCACCGGGCATTCCGGTACACCAGCTCTACCCCACACACTAGGGACAACTCACAGTGTGTAGGATAGAACCAGTGCGCCAGAACATGTTCCCAGAGTACTCAGAGGAAACCCACGCTGCCACAGGGAGCACCCGAGGTCAGGACTAAACTCGGGTCTCTGGCGCTGTGAGGTAGCAATTCTAACACGGTGCCCCGTACCATTCCATGGTATTGTGTATTTTGTGTCCTTTACTGTTTATTGTGTAGTGTGTGTTTATTGGCTGTTTTTCCAATAGTATTGTATATATTAACCTTCCTATTTTATTGGCTGTTTTTCCAATAGTATTGTATATATTAACCTTCCTATTCGGTTATTGTGGACAATCAGCAGTAATTTACACCTATATCCCGCCGTGGTCCAATCTAGCAAAGGTTTACTGTGATTATGGTTACCATATCGAGTGATGTTTGTGTATTTTTTTACTTACTTATTTTGTGACTTATTGATGTCTGTAAAAACAGAACCGGTACAATATCTGGTGACAGACAGCCTGGAGATGTGTTTGACTCTTATGTTCAATCAACAAGTCTTACCATTATATATCCTTTTTCATAAGAAACAAGCAATCAAGGTAACAGTTTTATCAGTATGAGGAATATCCTGTCAGGAACAATTGCCTATTCTTACTGCTTCTCCTTTTGTTTTAACTGAAGGAGCTTTCCTGGCAATCATCAGAACATTCACTAACCCTGGAAGGAGTGACAAGTGGTACACCCAGCAGAGGCTCATTGTCAGCAGCCTCCTCTTCATTTAAGACATTGTAGTCAAATCCAACCTTTCCCGTGTTCTTCAGAGTAATTTCAGTCACAGCAATATGGTTAAATAACTAGAGGAAAAGAAAACAAAGAATTATCAATTTAAAACCAAAACGCTAGATTTAATTTATTTATAATAATAATAATAATAATAAGCATTTATTTTATCATATCATATCATATATATACAGCCGGAAACAGGCCTTTTCGGCCCTCCATGTCCGTGCCGCCCAGTGATCCCCGTACATTAACACTATCCTACACCCACTAGGGACAATTTTTACATTTACCCAGCCAATTAACCTACATACCTGTACGTCTTTGGAGTGTGGGAGGAAACCGAAGATCTCGGAGAAAACCCACGCAGGTCACGGGGAGAACGTACAAACTCCTTACAGTGCAGCACCCGTAGTCAGGATCGAACCTGAGTCTCAGGCGCTGCATTCGCTGTAAAGCAGCAACTCTACCGCTGCGCTACCGTGCCGCCCAAAGTGACCTTTATGACCAAAGTGAACCAGCTATGTTCCGTAAAAACTATGGAATGCAGGTCAGAACTATAGAAAATGTCTGACTGATCAGTGTTAGTGTTGAAAGAAAAAAATAAGTCCATAATACAGATGTATGATCTGCACAAATGGCCAGTCCAATGCAGACAGAAAATCATGGCACCTGGGATGCATAAAGCATTGTTAATTACAGTATTTCAAGACCAAGAATGCATGACAGAGTGTGTGTGTGTGTGTGTGTGTGTGTGTGTGTGTGTGTGTGTGTGTGTGTGTGTGTGTGTGTGTGTGTGTGTGTGTGTGTGTGTGTGTGTGTGTGTGTGTGTGTGTGAATGAGTGAATGTGTAAGTGTGTGTGTGTGAGTGTATGTGTGACAGTTTGTGTGCGTGTGTGTGTGAATGATCTGCAAAAATGACTACTTATATTAAGGGCTATAGGGAACTGGTACGGGAGAGGAGATTAGGCAAGGGTCAGATCAGGTTTAATCACGTTGAATGGTGGAGAAAGCTTGATGAGCTGAGTGGCCTCCCCTGCTCCTTTTGTCTTATGTTCACATATGGTCACCTGGCTTTATTCTGGAAATTCAGCTAAGAAATTTCAGGCATGATGTGTCCTGCCAGATCTGATGAGATTTCAGTGTCAGACGAACATCAAGTGGCATTATTCCCCATTTTATACTCGCTGAATTATTCTGTGTTGTCTCGTGATTGACCTTCATCATTCACTCCCATGACAGCTGTGTTCATTGAAAACGATGGTATTCCAACTTTAATATTCACCTATTAACCAATCTCAGCGTAAACTCTAAGTGCCCCGGGATCCTACGCCAATTGCCCATCCCTTCAATCAACCAGATTCCTTGAGAATCCAATTGTCTGATTCCCACAACACCCAAATATAGGCTGAATGTTCTGATCCACTTCGAGCTGTAACATAATCCCACCACCAATCATATATCTCGCTCTCCTTCCCTTTCTGCATTCCACTGGGATGGTTCACTTTGTAACTCCGTGGTTCACTCTTCTGTCACCTCCCACTACTCCCCTTCCCACGGCACCTTCCCATGCAATTGGAGATGAAGCAAACACCAGTCCATTCATCTTTTCCTTCTGACCATCTAATGTCCCAAATTTGCAAATTGATTCACTCGCACTTCCTCCAATTTAGTGTACTGCATTTGGTATTCAAAATATGATTTCCCTCTATCTTGGAGAAACCAAACGCATACAGGGGGATCACTTTGCAGAGCACCTTCACTTAGGCCACGGGGGTGACCCTGAGTTTCCCATTCCATGCCATATTAATTCTTAATCTCACTGCTATTCCTACTCCTTTTCTATTCAGAAGGGTTCCAACTCGAAACATCACCTCTCAATGTTCTCCAGAGATGCTGCCTGGCCTGTTGAGTTACTCCAGCACACACTCTTTTTTTTTGTGAACCAGCATCTGTAGTTCATTGTTTCTAAGATTGAAAGAAGACCTGGTTCCAGTGTACAAGGTCATGGTGGGTTCAGTTAGTGTACACAGACTAAGCTGATCCCATTAACACAGGCAAATAACAGATTTGAAGTGATTAGTAAAATATCTAGAAATGGTGTGTTTAAATACTTTATGAGAATAACTATAATATAAAATACACTATTTGAATAGTCAAGGGCAAATGTGATAAATGACTGCAAAGAAAAGCAATTGCAAAGCTATTGGAAAAAAGTGGGAATGATGGGGGAAAATTGAGCTTCCTGGATTACTCTATTAGCATGAGGCTGAATGGCACTTCTGTATGAGAAGGATCTGTGTCTCTGTTGTACTGACCTGGTGACCATAGTCGATCTCTCTTCTGTCAAATGCATACGCGATAGATGAGGCCTCTCCTTTCAGCATAATCTCATATGTTGGCCCACCTTTCACTTTGCATATTGCTTTCACCTTGCTCCTGATGTTCATGTGCCCATAAAATGTAAAGGCCATTTGTTGAATTTCATTTGGATGTAGAACACCAAACAATGGAAGGATATCAAATACCTATCAAAGAGTGATACATGTAGTTGAAAACAAAATATCTATCAGAGATATTCCCCTTCTTCGCCTTCCTTGCAGCTTAACAAACATCTTTTGGCAGCTTTCCAGTTTTCATAAAGGTTCTTCAACCCAAAATATTAATCCTGTTTCCCTTCCCACAGATGCACCCTAACTTGAAGTATTTCCTGCTTTATATTGTAAACGACCTGGTAGTCATATTATTGTTATGTTGTTGCTGTTTATGCATTTTCTTAATTAAGGAAGTTATGTCAGCAAGATTTATTTTAATTCATATAAGGGATGTGGGTTTCACAGGTTGAGCTGATATTTAATTGCCCATCCCTAATTACCCTTGAGAAGGTTGTGGTAAGCTGACTTTATGAATCACAGCAATCCTTGAGATATCAGTATACCCACAGTGAGGGAGTTCCACAATTTTGACCCAGTGATGGTAAAGGAAGGGCGATGTATTCCCACGGCAGGCAGGTGTGTAGTTCGGAATGGTTCTTCCAGGTGGTGTGTTCCCATGCTTTTCCTGTCCTTGTCCTTCCAGCTGATAGAGCTGGTGTGTTTGAAGCGTGCTAGGAATTATTGATAAATTGGTGCAGTTCAAAGTTTCCAAGGTTCAAAGATTTAAAGGTCTTTTATTGTCACATGTACCAATTAAGGCCAACTAAAGCCAACTAAAGTGTAAAATGTACACTTTAATATATAAAGCCAATAAATATAGAATGAAATATAGAACTAGAAAAATAGAATATATGCTTGTGTTCACAGGAGTTTGGAAGAATGAGAGGGGATCTTATAGAAACATATAAAATTATAAAAGGACTGGACAAGCTAGATGCAGGAAAAATGTTCCCAATGTTGGGCGAGTCCAGAACCAGGGGCCACAGTCTTAGAATAAAGGGGAGGCCATTTAAAACTGAGGTGAGAAAAAACTTTTTCACCCAGTGAGTTGTGAATTTGTGGAATTCTCTGCCACAGAGGGCAGTGGAAGCCAAATCACTGGATGGATTTAAGAGAGAGTTAGATAGAGCTCTAGAGGCTAGTGGAGTCAAGGGATATGGGGAGCAGGCAGGCACGGGGTATTGATTGGGGATGATCAGCCATGATCACAATGAATGGCAGTGCTGGCTCGAAGGGCCAAATGGCCTCCTCCTGCACCTATTTTCTATGATTCTATGTTTCTATGTTAACAGTGATCACATCTCCCCAACCACTTCCCCAAACAATATTAATACATTACATTGTATTTTCATTCTGACACCTATCTCTCTGACAGCTGTCTCCCTTTTCTTGATCTCTCTGTCTCCGCCACAGGGGGCAGACTATCGTTTGATGTCCACTCCTACAGTTATCTGGACTTCACTTCTTCCCACCTTTTCTCTTGCAGAGATGCCATCCCCTACTCTCAATTTTTCAGTTTCCATCAAGGCAGGCAGATGGGCAGAGGGGGTTAGCTGGCTCTGCTGGTAAGGAAATAAATTTAGTCCTTAGCAAGGGATGGCATAGGATGAGAATATGTAGAATCCTTGTGGGTAGAGTTAAGGAACTGCAAGGGTAAGAAGACACCGATGGCAGTTATATGCAAGCCTGACAACACCAGCCAGGATGTAGAAACAATTGACAAGTAAGAACGGCAATGTTACAGTGGTCCTGGGGGATTTCAATATGCAGGTAAACTGGGAAAATCAGTTTGGTACTGAATTGCAAGAGAAGACATTTGTGGAATGCCTATGAGACGGCTTCCAAGAGCAGTTTATGGTCGAGCCTACTAAGGAAAGGGCAAATCTGGATTTAGTATCATGTAATAAACTGGATTTGATTAGGGGACTTAAGGTAAAGGAACCCCTAGGAGATAGTGATGATAATATGGTTAAATTTAACCTGCAGTTTGAGAGGGAGAAGATGAAATCAGATGTATTGGTATTACTGTTGAGTAAAGGTAGTTTGCAGAGGCATGAGGAAGGATTTGAAAGTTGATTGGAAAGAAACCCTAGCAGGAATGGCGGTGGGGCAGTAATGGCACGAGTTTCTGGGAGCAACTCGGAAAATGCAATATCTTTTCAACCCAAAGAGAAAGAAAGATTCTGAGAAGACAATGAGGTAGCCGTGGCTGACAAAACAAGTCAAAGACAGCATAAAAGTAAAAGAGAAGGCGTATAATATTGCAAAGATTAGTGGGAAGCTAGAGGATTGGGGAAGCATGTGAAAACCAACAGAAGGCAACTAAAAAGGAAATAAGGGGAAAAAAGATAAACCATGAAGATAAGCTAGCCAATAGAGGATATCAAAGGTTTCTTCAGATATGTAAATAGTAAAAGAGAAGCAAATGTACCACTGGAAAATGCTGGAGAGGTAGTAACGAGGAATAAAGAAAAGGGGGACGAATTGAATCTTTTTTTTGCATCAGTCTTCACAGCGGAAGACACCAGCAACTGTCAGAAATTCAAGAGAGCCAGGGCAGGGGTTAGTGGAGTTGTTATTACGAAGGAGAAAGTGTTTGGGAAGCTGAAGGGTCTGAAGGTGGATAAATCAACTGGACCAGACAGACTATACCCCAAGGTTCTGAAAGAGGTAGCTTCAGCGTTAGAGATTATGGAGGCATTAGTAGTAATATTTCAAGAATTGCTAGAGTCAGGAGCGGTCACAGAGGATTGGAAATTTGCAAATGCTACTCTACTGTTCAACAAGGGAGCGACGCAAAAGAGGGGAAACTATAAACTGACTAGCCTAACATTAATGGTTGGTAAGATTTTAGAGTCCATTACTAACGATGTTTCAGAGTAGTTAGAGATCCATGATAAAATAAGCCAAATTCAGCATGGTTTGGTGAAGGGGAGATCTTGCCTGATAAATATGTGGGAATTATTTGATTAAATATTTGAGGAAATAAATAGCAGGATAGACAAAAGAGAGCCAGTGGATGTTTAGTGCAGGAAGGAATTGCAGATGCTGGTTTAAACTGAAGATAGACACAAAAAGCTGGAGTAACTCAGCAGGACAGGCATCATCTCTGGAGAGAAGGAATGGGTCGAAGGTCTCAATCTGAAACATCACCCATTCCTTCTCTTCAGAGATGCTTGCCTGTCCCGCTGAGTTACTCCAGCTTTTTGTGTCTATCGCCCGTGGATGTTTATTTGGATTTTCAGAAGGCCTCTGATAAAGTGCTGCACATGAGGCTGCTAAACAAGACGAGAGCCCATGGTATGAGAGGGAAGATATGAGCATGGATAAGATTGGCAGAAGGCAAAGAGTAGGAATACAGGGGTCTGTTTTTGGTTGGCTGCCAGTGATTGGTGATGTTCCGCAGGGGTAGGTCAGATTAATATGCAAGTTGAATTAGAAACAAGGAAGGCAAATGCAATGTTAACATTCATTTCGAGAGGACTAGAATATAAAAACAGTGATGTAATATTGAGGCTTTATAAGGCACTGGTCAGACCGCATTTGGTGTATTGTGAGAAGTCTTGGCACCACATCTGTGGAGGGATGTGCTGGTGTTGGAGAGGGTCCAGGGGAGGATTATGAGAATGATCTTGGGGATGATTGGGTTAACGTATGATGTGCGTTTGACAGGTCTGGGCCTGTACTCGCTGGAGTTTAGAAAGATGAGGGGAGACCTCATTGAATCTTACCAAGTAATGAAAGGCCTGACTAGAGTGGATGTGGAGAAGATGTTTTGTAAGTGGGAGAGTCTAGGACCAGTGGGCACCGTCTCAGAATAATAGGGCATACCTTTAGAAAGGAGATGAGGAGACATTTATTTTTTCAGAAGGTGATCATCATCATCATCATATATATACAGCCGGAAACAGGCCTTTTCGGCCCACCAAGTCCGTGCCGCCCAGCGATCCCCGTACATTAACACTATCCTACACCCATTAGGGACAATTTTTACATTTACCCAGCCAATTAACCTACATACCTGTACGTCTTTGGAATCTGCGGAATTCTTTGTCACAGTCAGCTGTGAAGACTAAGTCTTTGGGTATTTTTCAAGTGGAGATTGACAGATTCTTGATTGGTAAAGGTGTCAAAGATTACGGGGAGAAGGCAGGAGAATGAGTTTAAGAGGGAAAGATAAATCAGGCCTGATTGAATGGTAGAGTAGACTCGATGGGCCAAATGACCTAATTCAGCTTCTATGAGTTATGAATTTATGAACCTTCTGCATAGCATGTTGTTCACTGCTATAACTTCCAGATAATTACATGTTCATATTATGCTTGTTTCTTACCTGTTCCACACCTAACACGACATCGTTCTTGTCTTGGTTACAGCTCCAGGGAAGGCACTGGCTATCTTCAGTCTCCTCTTTTAGCAGCTTCTCTGAAACAGTCTCCTCTTTTAGCAGCTTCTCTGAAACAGTCTCCTCTTTTTGCAGCTTCTCTGAATCAAGTAGATTCAATAATGTGTCCTGAAAAATACAGCAGCTATGCTCAGACAGATACCCGAGAATACTTTAACATTCCTCCTGAACACACTGCCAAATAAAGACTGAGGGTTCCCAGGTAGAAGTAATATACACCCACCTCCCACCCCTTTTACATTCCACTGTAAATTTGATGGACTCCGATTATCACCACAAGGGAAAACAGAGGACTGATAATAAGTTGAGAGCAAGATTCTGGCCAGAGTATGGAAATCTACATGTACAACTCAAATACTGCTTCTCCACTCTTTGTTCATATACTTGGATGAGTTGACAGTCAAATTCCCATTTAAAATGGACTAAAATGTTACGCATTTGGTACAGATCTAACTATGAGGGGGAAATGGATCACTTTGCAGTTTTCCATAATTAGAAGGTTAATTTGACCATCAGACAGTCCAAAGGTGAGAAAATTATTCCTCACAAGCTATCACTAAAATCATTGTTCTACATTGAACCTCAGCCTTAGATTTTTTATTTTTTTTCTCATTTCATTGCCAATAGAGGTTGAATTTCCAAGAGACCTCTGCAGACACCCAAATCCCACATTCCTCACCCCTTAGATTCTACCATGCACATGCCTTTTCTATGAGCATCGTTGTTCTCCCACTTTCACCATGGGAGGAAATTAGAACAAAATCCATACTCTACAATCTCAATAGGAATTGTAGCTATACCACTGTCCTGTGCAGCCAGATTCTGCACTCTGACATTTTTCTCTTTGCACTGATTGTTGGACATGCATAACTTGGTTGTACATGCATGGCACGATTCTGAATCTCATGTCTATGGTTTACTTCAGGCAACAACAGCTAATCTGTGCCATTTTTAGGCCATGCATCATACTGTATTAGCCGTCTACTTGAAGCAAGAAGAGGAACTTCATTTTCTCCTGGCGAAAAGATCATTGTTAATCATAGACCTCCAAGTTCTGCAATGATTGCAGGCTTGACAAATGTTCTGGAAATGACCAAATCCATACATAAAGCTGCAATTCCATGGGGGAATACAGAATTCTAAATACACAAGAATACAAGAAAATAAGAGCAGGAGTAGGCTATTCGGCTTATGGTTGATCTATGCTGGCCTCTTCTGTGCCAGTTTCCCACAGCCTCAATTCCTCGATCTTTCAAATGTTTAGCTATCTTCACCTTAAATGTATCTACTGACCTGGCATCCACCACGTTCACCTCTACCACTCCCCGGCCGGAAAATTCCAGATATTCACTACCATCCAAGAGAAGAAATTTCCATTCAACTCAGTTTTAAATGACCAGACCCTTTTTCGTAACTATGCCCTCATCTTTATGACTCACCTACTCATGGAAATATCTCAACATCCACCCTTTCAAGCCTCCTTATATGTTCAATAAGGTGTGTCATGTGAGTTTGCGCATGTCCGTGTGTTATTAAAGTTTGTGTTTGAACTCTTTCAAAACTAATAAAGTAATGGATATTTCTTTCCTGCACTGCTTACAGATCTTGCTCTGTGCAGTTTGTTCCCTGGCCTCTTATTCCCAGTGCCACCGTGTCTGGGTTCTTTTGGCACCTGCATACAGACTTTCCAGCTAGTACACAATTATGTTGAGATTGATGCCTCCTTTCCCAACTGACCATTCCATACACCAATTCCCTCAGAGCACAGGGGATAAGACAGGAGAATGGGGTTGAGAGAGAAAGGTGGATCGGCCATGATTGAATGGCGAAGTAGACCCGATGGGCCGAATGGCCAAATTCTGCTCCTATGACTTATGAACTTGTATCTCCATCTACAGGTAACAATATTTTGGACCTGATTTCAACATGTGCACTCTGACCTAAGTTAGGTCAAGACGTGATTTAAACATTTCATTGTCCACTCCCCCCCCCCCCCCCCACCCCCCCCCCCCCCCCTCCACCCCTACCCATGTTCCAATAGTGGATACCTTTTCTGCTTTATTGAAGGTAACACTTGAGCTCTCTTTGGGTGACCCAATGCCCTCCCGTACTTCATTCTCAGCATCAATTTTCTCGTCTTCATTTAAAATCACAGTTGATGATGACAGTTTTCTGTGGAGAATACATAATAATTGCTTGATTACAATCCACATATAAGGTTGTCATCCACAGCTATAAAACAAAGCGTCTCTGAGACCTTTTTTTGTATAGCTCCAAGCAAATATTTCTAATTCAGTTTCCATCAAATAAATCATTATCACAGTGAAGAAATCTCATGCGACTTCATCTCTGGAATAGAAAAAGGGTGCCTACAACAATATTTGGAAAGCAAATGAAATCTGAATGCTGCGTTACTTTTCCCAAGTAAAGATACCATTTGATGCAATATGCATTCAGTGGGTCATATGCATCACCCTTTATAAGAAGGCGGTAGTTTTTATTTTACCACTTCCACATACTGTGCAGTGACAATGCAAAACTGGAGGCTGTCATATGGCTACAACTACCAAGATTCAATCCCTGCCTCCAATGCTGTGGAGGATACTGTTGAGCCTGCAATGTGGACACTTGGCTGCGAGAGGGACATGGCTGGCAGCTCAACTTGCCTAGTTTTCAATGTTTCAGAAGGATTTAGGGTGACACAGTGGTGCAGAGGTAGAGTTGCTGCCTTACAGTGCCAGAGTCCGTGATTTGATCCTGATTACGGGTGCTGCCTTTACGGAGTTTGTACGTTCTCCCTGTGACTGTGTGGGTTTTCTCCAAGTGCTCCGGATTCCTCCACACTCCAAAGATGTACAGGTTTGGAAGTTAATTGGCTTCTGTAAATTGTAAATGTTCCCTAGTGTGTAGGATAGTGCTCGTGTTTAGACAGACCCTTCGGCCCACAAGTCCGCAACAACCAGCCGTCCCCGCACATCAACACCATCCTACACACACTAGGGACAATTCACATTTATACCAATTAACCTACATACCTGTACGTCTTTGGAGTGTGAGAGGAACTGAAGATCTCAGCGAAAACCCACACGGTCACAGGGAGAACGTACAAACTCCATACAGACAGCACTCGTAGTCGGGATTGAACCCGGGTCTCCGGTGCTGCAAGCACTGTAAGACAGCAACTCTACAGCTGTGCCACCATGGCGCCCTGTATGGGGTGATTGCTGTTCGGCATGGACTCGGTGGGCATTGTAAGGAAAACCGTGATTGACTAGGCAGATAAGGCAGCATCTCCAGAGAAAATAGATATGTGACATTTCGGGTCAGGACCCTTTTTTGAAAAGTCTGAAGGGTCCACATCTGAAATGTCACATATCCATTTTCTCCAGAGATGCTGCCTGACCCACTGAATTATTCCAGCATTTGTGTCTGCATTTGGTATAAACCAGCATCTGCAGTTCCTTTTTGTTACATAATGCTTTAACATTTCTCGTTTCATTCAGGAACTTGGAAATTTGTCAATGCCTGAATGGAAATTTTAAAGAGACTAAGAAATATTGCACTCTCATATCTCAATATCTCATTGCTTTACATTTATGTAATGTTTGCTTCCCTCAAATTAAAGTGATTTGCCAAAACTGTTTGCATCACAGGCCCATGAGGACAGGTAATGACATCGCTTGGTGCCTATAACAGCACAAAGTGTTACTGCCCCATACAAGTAGCCATTGGGTTTGGGTACATAAAACAATAATTCTGCATTGAGGTTCTGCGGAGGCTCTGTGGTAAAACAAAACTACAATGTCATTATATAAGGAGGACAAACTCCAAAGCACCAAGACTGACACATATTGTATATGGTGTTCCATCCGAAGCAGCTCTAAACTATCTTAATTTCTGTTCAAAATTCACTTGTACATTCTAACCTGTCAAGGTCCCCAATGGCCAAGATAGATTCATTAGGGGATGTTTCAAGAATGAGTTCTGCTTGGTCCTTGTGTTCCTTAAGACTTTCAGTTTCTGCTTCTGTTTTGCAAACAGGTGAACTCCTATAAAAAGAAAGAAACAGGCAAGCAGGTATTTGAAGAAGTATCAACTCCACATGCAATTAAACTATTAATCTCCTCCTCTGCTGCATGATGGGAGTCCTGTATAGAAGCAAAATCAAGGAAAATTATTCACATAACTAACTGTTAATCTATCATTCTTTGTTTAATTAAGTTTGATTAAAAATCTCTCCCTCCAACAACTCATAAACAGTGCCACAATCTCAATCTCAGTTTATAACTTCAATGCCTCATCATAACAAACACAAACACAAACAACACAAACACAAATCATCGTACTTCTCTACAATCACAATATCTGAACCGTATATGCCTGGAAAATAACTCTCATCAACTTCAGATACAACTGGATTTTAAAATGTCAAACAGAGACATTTATGGAGAGAAAATGTCAAATGGAGGCATTGAGACATTTAGTTATGCTGATAGTTCTGCAACCGCTAAGGTGCTTAATCATGCCCTCACTTCCACTTTTGATGTGCAAAGTCCCATTAAAAGCATTGTCACCATTCTGTGCCCCCCTCCCCTCCCATTTCTAATCAAGTCCAGAGAATGCAAATTGGTACACTCATGGTGACTAACTGGCTGAGTCAGTCATTGCTAAGTCTGGCCCAACCCACAAGAGACTATTGAAATCTCTCTCTACTGCACAAATAATTCAATGCCCCGGGATCATCCTATTACTCCCTGACATCTTCAGTTTTACAAAAAATGGGAGTTCATGGATTTCTTTGCTACAATGATTGATTTTGCAGCAGATTAGCAGACAGGTAGCTAGTAGTCCAGCTGTTTCTCTGTGCCAGTGACCCAGGTTCAATCTCATCTTCCAATGTGTCTTTGTGGAGTTTGCTTGTTTTCCCTGTGATGAACTGGGTTTCTTCCCACACCCCAAAGACATGTGGTGTCCCTGGCCATGTCCTCAAGACCTTTGCCGATCAGATGCCGGACATGTTCGCAGATATCTTTAACTTCTCAATACTCCATTCTGAGGATCCACACCTGCTTCAAGAAGACCACTATCATTCCGGTGACAAAAAAAGTTAAATAGTGTGCTTTAATGACTACTGTCCAGTAATTCTGACATCCATCATGAAATGCTTTGAGTGAGAGGGAATATTGATGCATATTTGTCCCAGCCTTGATCGACTGCAGTTTTCTTACCATCGCAAAAAGTCCACAGCAAACGCCAATTCCCTTGCCCTAAACTCATCTTTGGAACATCAAGCAACCAGGACTCTTACATTAGACCCCTTTTTATTGAATATAGCTCCGCCTTCAACATCATCTTTCCATCCAAACTCATCTCCACACTCTTGGATTAGCCACTTCCTCTGCTGGATCCTCAGCTTTCTGACCTACAGACCACAATCAGTGAGGATAGGTGACAGTACTCCCTCTACAATAACACTGATGGGTGGCAAGGATGCATTATTAGTCCCCTACTATACTCCCTATACATTCACAACTGTGCGGCCAAATTTGGCTCTAACTTGAGATTGTCATATGTCCCAGACAGGACAATGAAATTCTTACTTGCAGCAAGTTTACAGATGGCACCACTGTGGTGGGCCAGATAACAAACAGTGATGAGGCAGAGTACAGGAAAGAGAGAGAGAACTTAGTAATGTGGTGTCAGGAAACCAACCTCTCCATCAACGTCAGCGAGATGAAAGAGCTAGTTATTGACTTTCGGAAGCATAGTGGAGTACATACTCCAATCAGCATCAATAGTGCCAAAGTTCCTTCTAATCCTTCATTTTAGTGATTCCATCTCCTTTGTTATTCATCTCTCTGATCTCACCTTGTCCACACCTCTTAAAAACTTCGTACAACTCAAATTTCATACGACCCCTTGCCCCATTTGTTCTGAACTAAATACCCTAAGGCTAGCCAATCTCTCTTCATTAATGTTAAACCATGGCCCCTTCATTTGTCCAAATCTTGATCTCTACCATGCAAAAAACAAGAGGTCTTGTTTTTCAATTAAACCACCATCTCAAGGTTATTAATCACCCTTTCTTTTTCATACTGAGCACTTCTTAATCCATTGTGCCATTATCTTTTACTAAACTGATCAATCAATGACATGGAATTTAGATAAATACAGCCTAAAATACACATAAACTGCATCAAAGGTGCTATCATTAGTACTGAAATTTTTCAATAGTCAGAAAGACATGACCCCCCTCCCTAATAAATCCAGTGATTTTCCTTAATTTACCTACAGCTTTTCAAATGTTGAATCATGTTGTTCCTCAGTATTTTTTCCAATAATCTGCCCACCGCTAATGGCAGCTACTCTGTTAGTTCCCTTTAATGTGTTTAAGGCTGAGGTATGCTGTTATTTAACTGTGATAATCAGACCACATGCACAGAAATCACAGATTTTCAGTTAATTTTGAACATTTGCCCTCTCTTCTTGATTTAAACAAAATCAGTGAGAGATTTCCTGGAGAAAATGAAGACAATTTAGGATCAATCTTTGCCTCTGTCCAGGAATCAGATTCTGATAAAGAACAAAGATTCGGGACCAAAGCATATATTAGCAGAATAGCAAAACCTTTCCTTTATGGAAGGAACATGCATGGTAACTAAAGTAGACAATTCAGCCCTTCAAGTCCATAACTTTTCTCCTTAGATCATGGCTGATGTGCATCCTAACTCCATTTATTCATCATGTGGCTGTGTACCTAATTTTGAAAACTCCAGCAATTTCAGTTTTGGGGCTTTGAATTTAGCTCCAGTTTTTTTGGAGAGTGAATTCCAGGTTTTTGTTAACGTTTGTGCAAAGATGCCAATGCTTGATACCTGAGGCCTATGCCAATGGTGGATACCTGAGCCGTAATGTTATTGTCCTTTGTCTTCCTTGACTCATCACATGGAATTTCATGGGTTTATGACATAAGTGCTGATGAGAGCAAACCTATCACTTCAAAGGGACTCTGTTTGAATGGACTCAGTGATCTAAATGGTCTTCACTTGCTTTGAACAAGAGCTCACACTGAAGTCCCCACACTTACAAGCAAGTGGAACTATCTTAAACACTGGAATGATAAGACATCAGGTTTAAAAAATAATAACGTTTGCCTTTGTTCAAAAAAATCGCACTGCTTATAACTTAAAAAAATTGTTAAAATTCTAAAGGCATTAAATGCTTAAAACATCCTTTAGACTAGATCATATCATGCAGAAATATGGTCAATTGATATGAAGTGGTAATCAATACCCCCCAATGTAAAACTGTGAAAAAATACAGTTCAACATTTATTTTGTAGGACTGCAAAAATCAATATTGTTTGATAGAGCGAGTCAATACCAGTATCATTAGAATGTGAATTTGTGGATTTCTCTGCCACAGAAGGCAGTGGAGGTCAATTCACTGGATGAATTTAAAAGAAAGTTAAATAGAGCTCTAGGGACTAGTGGAATCAAGGGATATGGGGAGAAGACAGGCACGGGTTACTGATTGTGGATGATCAGCCATGATCACAATGAATGGCGGTGCTGGTTCGAAGGGCTAAATGACCTCCTCCTGCACCTATTTTCTACTTTTCGATGTTTCCAATGTCCAACATGCAATGTCCAGAGAAATAAAAATTGTACGAGGACACATGTCTACAAATCATGCAAATATATTTTGCTATTTTAGACCCAATACCTTTCTCTGTATAACAAAATGCATTTGATCGTGATAGGAACCAGTGAATTGTTTTTACATTCCTCAAATAATAAACCTCTTAGCTCAGTAATGGAATTGAGAAAGAGAAATCTCAGAAGAGTTGTGAAGGACCGAAAGGAAGACAACAAGAAACCATTTGCTCCACTTCTAGTGTCAAATCAAAGAATGACTTCGCTACCTACCCCATTAGCAACAATTTGGTGCAGGATTCATATTTAATTATGTGTAAGAAGGAACTGCAGATGTTGGTTTACGCTAAAGATAGACACAAAATGCTGGAGTGACTCAGAAGGTCAAGCGACATTTCGGGAGGAATAGGTGACAGTTTGGGTCGGGTCCCTTCATCAGACTGAGAGTCAGGGAGGGGGAAACTTGAGGCATGGGAAGGTACAGACCAAAGCAGAGCACGCATCGATGACTCAGGAAAGGTGGAGCCCCCAATGGTCCATTGTTGGCTGGGGACGAGGTGATAACAAAGGAATATAAACGGTGAAATTAGCATGAGGATTAGGGTGGCGGAGGGCAGAGAGAGAGGGAATGCAAGGGTTAATTGAAGTTCATGCTGCTGGGTTGTAAGCTGCCCAAGCGAAATATGAGGTGCGGTTCCTATTTGTGTGTGGCCTCTCTCTGGCAGTGGAGGTGGCCCAGGACAGAAGGTCAGTATTGGAGTAGTTGAGTATTGGAGAGGAGGAGGTGAAATGTTTGGCAACTGGGAGATCGCGTGGGTTAAGGTACACTGAGCATAAGTGTTCAGTGAAATGGTCGCCCAGTCAGCCTTTGGTCTCGATGATATATAGCATCCAACAACGGGAACATCGGATTCAGTAGATGAGGTTGGAGGCAGTATAAGTGAACCTCTGCCTCACCTGAAAGGACTGTTGGGGTCCCTGGAAGGAGTCGAGGTAGGAGGTGTATGGACAGGTGTTGCATCTCCTGCGGTTGCAGGGGAAAGTACCTTGGGAAGGGGTGGTTTAGGTGGGAAGGGAGTCGCGGAGGGAATGAAGCGGAAAGGGGCGGAGATGGGAAGATGTGACTAGTGGTGGGATCCCGTTGGAGGTGGCGAAAAATGTTGGAGGATTATATGCTGTATGCGACGGCTGATGCGGTAAAAGGTGAGGACTGGGGGGCTCTGTCCCTGTTGCGACTGGGAGGAGGGGGAGCAAGAGCAGAACTACGGGGTACCGAGGAGACACATATGAGGGCCTATCTATGATAGAAGAGAACAAGCCCCATTCAAGACGCACATGAGGGCCTCATCTATGATAGAAGATGATTTACTTAGGTTTGTTCATTTATTCAAAAATACAAACCATTCAAAATTATACTCTTGATGCAACCAACATTTACAATTACATCTGTGAAAAAGCACAAAGGTGACGCAAGTTTGGAGACTATGCCAAGAAATTCTACTGCCCCTAATGAATGTGTCAAGTAGTTGTAGCAGCACCATGCCAATAAGTTAGAGTCCCACCATGCAAGCTTGCTATTGAAAAATTGGAAGCCAGAGGTGTGGAGGAAAGGAAAAAGAGAGAAAGAACAAGTTGAGCATGAAGACCTGATATTCAAGTGGAGTGGGGTGGGAGGGGTGGTAATGTTGGAAAGCAAGATCAGGGCCCTGGACTGTGGGTGGGCAATCAACAAGCAAGTTTGGTGGCTGGAAAGGGACAGGGAGAGTAAGAAGGTGATATTGATGCCACAAGTGTTGGCCACTAAGTCAGTTTTGGATAATGATGCCTCCAGCAACGGAGTGCTGCAAGGTTGTAACCATCGAGGAATTAACCTCCAAGTCACTCAAGCTCGCCATATCATTCAAATGATCATAGATAATGTGCTCCAAGCTTCAACTCTTGCACCAGTTCCCCACAACACTCAATTCCCTGATTTTTTTAAGTTTTACCTATTTCCTCTTTAAGTTACAACTGATAAAACTCTATAGAATAAAGAATTCCAGAGATTCACCACTCACCTGGTTTAGTATCCTAGTGAAACTTGGACATAGAAACATTTGGTCTCCTTGGCCAAATTATTGATATATATCATGAATTACTGAGCACAAGCATGGGTCCCAATGGTACCCCACTAATCACAGCCTGCCATCTGAGAAGGATCTACTTAGTTCCGCTCTTTGCTTTCTGTCCAATAACCAATTCTCCACCCATGGTGCACATTACCCCAAAGTCCATGTGCTCCAACCTTGTTTACTAATGTCCTGTGTGAGGTTTTAATGAAACGTTTCCAAAAATACCCAATGCACCAAATCCACTGGTTCCTTTATATTCATTCTATTATTCAGCCTTAAAGATCTCCACTCAAAGGTTTCTCCCACTACCCCATCAATGTGAAGAAGGGACCGAATGGTCAAGATCCTTTGATCATTTTCTCCATAGATGCCGCCTAACCAGCTGAATTTTTCCAGCATTTTGTTATTTGTAGAATTCACCCTGTCTGTCTCCATCCTTGATTGTTTTCTTTCCCCATCTTTACTTATATTAGCTTCTACACCCAATTTTTATGTCTCTCACTACTCTATTCTCATATTCTATCCTGCTTTTCTTAATCAATGAAGAAGGGTCTCGACCCCAAACGTCACCCATTCCTTCTCTCCCGAGATGCTGCCTGACCTGCTGAGTTACTCCAGCATTTTGTGAATAAATCGATTTGTACCAGCATCTGCAGTTATTTTCTTATATTTCTTAATCAATGATTGGTCTTCCTTTTTAGTATATTCTAAAATGCTCCCAATCAACAGGCCTGTTGCTATTTCTGGCAACTGTTTAAGCCTCTCCTTTTCATTTAACACAATCTTTAATTGATTTTATCAGCCGCAGATGATTTGCTTTTCTTAAATTGATTGATTTAAACTATTTTCAGAAAATAATATTAATTCAACTAAATTAAGAAAGAAAACCCATTTCCCTTCACACACCCATTTTGACATCCCAATTCAGTTGAATGGAGCCGTGCTAAATGTAATCACCATGACTGTGTAGATCTGAGGAGCTAGCTGCAAAGTGCATCTAGCACCTTGGTGCACTGTGTTACAGGACACCGCAGGATTCAGTGGCAAATCCAAACCAGAGTTCAGACTTCCTGCCTGTTGCAAAGCAGCCTGCAAGCATGGAAGGCATACTTGCACACTACAGAGTAAAGGTGAGGTAGTCTGGAAGCACTACGGCTAGGAGCCATAACTGCTCCCTAATTATCATTGCACTCTGGCAAATTATATCCAAGCACAGAAGTTCAAGATAGTTCCTACAATATTTATCCTTGACAGCTTCTTATTCTGTTTTCAATATGCAGCTTCCTTCCTAGCCTTGGCATTTACAAACACACTTAGATGTTCTCCTATACAGAGGTCTCAAGGTAATCTCTCTAAAGTCCTATAGAATCTGATATGATTTTTAAAAATTGACATAGCACTAAATAAGCTATCTTACCTCTCTTGGTATATTGAATCAACCAAAAGGAAGGACCAGCGATATTTCACTAATAGCGGGCTGCAATTGGTCATCGTAATATGGTGCACCATCTCTGTATCATTCAGAATGCAGCCAAAATCCAATTCAGTGGTTTCAAAATGCAGGTTTGGAAAGTTCACCTCACCCCTCAAAACCACATAGTCCACTTGTGGGTGCTCCAAGTACTTAATTGTAAGAAACTCTTCTGCTACACGTGTGTACAAGTCATTCTTGTAAGATGGATCAAACTGAATTGACAATTCCAGGTTCTCACCAACATTCAGTTTCACTGTCTGTATGGAGAAAAGAAGCACAGGAAGACTTAGAAATATTGACGGCATAGGCAATAATCTTAGCAGTACTAAACGAAAACCATGTTTTAACGTTAACTCTAACTCTGATATTATTCCACCTTTGTTTTTTCAGTAGTTGTCTGGTTGTAATCTCAGAGTCCCAGCATCTGCAACTTATTGCTTTCTAACACTATTAACATCAGCATGAGAATCTCGGGACCTCACCGTAGTAATACCAGGTGGAATTAACACTGCAGCTGAATAGATCTTCCACTCACTTAATAGCTAGCCAAAGTGTGCAAGGGTGCAGAAACCTAAAGACAGTCCCACTGCTCTCTGAACAGGCCATTTCTTAGCAAAATTATCACAAAGACTTTCAAATCATTTGCAACGTAACAACTGCAATGTAGGATGAGCATCAGAAACACCTGCATTGTCCGGCCGGCAGGATTAAACAGCCTGCTGACAATCTTTGTCTAGACTTGTCCTCGGTGGATACTGCTGCCTGCTCATTTAGCAAATGCAGGATTTGTGTTTAATGAGAAGCACAAACATTTATAGTGGGAGAGAGGATCACCGTACAAGAAATTTAATAGAGAAAGTGCTCAATTGCATGTGAGGTGGAAAGTTGTTTAACGGCAAGAGAAACATTTTAAAAGGTAAAATTGGTAGGTCCTCATTTAATTTTATTAATTCCCAGGATACCGGGTTGTTTTTATAATCCAATCTCTAATATTTCTTTTGAAATTTAGTGGTAAGTTGTCTTTTTAACCACTAATATTGAAGGTATTCCCACAGCAGAGAGTTCAAAGATTTTCATCAAATGACAAGCTGAAGCTGTGGAACTCTCTGCCTCAGAAGGCAGTGGAGGCCAATTCCCTGGATGCTTTCAAGGGAGAGTTAGATAGAGCTTTTAATGATAGCGAGTCAAGGAATATGGGGAGAAGGCAGGAATGGGATACTGATTGTGGATGATCAGCCATGATCACAGTGAATGGCAATGCTGGCTCGAAGGGCCGAATGGCCAACTCCTGCAGCTATTGTCTATGGTCTATTGCCTAATGAAGAAGAGGAAATCCTGTCTAGTACATTGGTTCTTCTTCCTCTTCCTTTAAGTGGACAGATCCACTTGGAACAGGTGTAGTGAGTTAGATGACATCAAGTAGGTTCCTGTTATCCCAGTCTTGTCTAATATAGATGTCCTTGAAGCTCTGGCTAGTTCAGTAAGGGATCACAGAGCCCATCTTCAAGATAGACGTTAAACTCTCTGACCCAAGTATATTGAGCCCCTGATCCTTTCAGTGCATCTTCCAGGTGTTGTTTAATATGAAAAATATGAATTCATTGGCAGAATAAATTCCTCAGCAGAAGGATTTCTTGCCGTGTTACTGGGTACTGATTGAGAGTGATCAGCCATGATCGCATTGAATGGCGGTGCTGGCTTGAAGGGCTGAATGGCCTACTCCTGCACCTATTGTCCATTGTTTGACTTAAAACCAAGATATAAAAAGTGTTTAACCAGTGAGAGGAACTCTTAATGATAAGACAAGTTTAATTACTAATTTGTAAGTTTAATAGTGACTGGGGCATGTGAAAAGTTTTATTGGTGAAAGAAGTATTTCGTGGTGAGTGGAATACTTAACAAGTTAAAGAGCTAATTAATAGTCATAGGGCTAGTTATTGAGCAAGAGTAGTAATTACTTGATAGATATTTAGCAACGGGTCAAGACATTTAATGGAGAGGAGACATTAAACAAGTGGGAGAGATGTTCTGCAGGTAGGAATGTTATAGAATCAGAGTCATAAAGCTACACAGCATGGAGGCCTTCTATGACCTTCCTAATTTCATACGTTGACCAATTGCCTTCCTAAGCAAGTCCCATATGCTTTCAAACCTTTCCTATCCATGCACCTATCCAGTGTCTTTTCAGGTCATAATTATACCCACCCCTACCACTGCCACTTCTATAGACGTACACCGCTCTTGTGAAAACGTTGCTCCTCAGATTCCTATTAGATCTCTCCCCTCTCACCTTAAACCTATGCCTTCTAGTTTTAGACACCCCCACCATGGGGAAAAATACTTGGTTGTTCACCTTACCTATGCCTCTCTTGATTTTATAGGCCTCTATGTACTCAATTCTAAGCCTCTTAGGCTCCGAGGAAATAAAGACCTAGACTCCCCTTATAACTCAAACACTCTACCCCTTGTACTTTTTCGCACCCTTTTAAGTTTAATTATATCTTTTCTACAACGGGGTGCCCAGAACTGTACACATTACACCAAATGTGGCCTTACCAACTTCTTATACAGCTGTAACAAAATGATGCCCCAACTCCTGTACTCAATATCTTAACTGATAAATGCAAGCATGCCAAACATATTCTTCACCAATCTGTCTACCTGTATTGCCACCTTCAGGGAACTATGTACCTGCCTCTGCCTCTGTTCTGCAACACTCCCCAGGGTCCTACCATTTACAGTGTAAATCCTGCCTTGATTTGACTTACAAAATGCAACACCTAGAATTTTGCTGAATTAAAATCCATCTGCCATTTTTTGGCACATTGTCCCAGTTGATCAAGATCTCATTGTAATCTTAGACAACCTTCACTATCCACTACATCACCAATTTTAGTTGTTCCACAAACTTATTAACTATGGCACTTACATACCCATCCAAATTTTTAATATAAATAACAAACAACAGTGGACAAGGCACATATCCCTATGGCACATATCCCTATGGCACATGATTTGCTACAGGCCTCCAGTCTGAAAAACCTCCCCAAAATCAGCAACCTGTCTTCTACCTTCAAACTAATTTTGTATATTGCTCACCATGCATCTCAAATGATCTAATCTTCCAGACCAGCCTACCAGGTGGTACTTTGTCAAAGGTTTGCTTTCACGAGGCAGCATGACATGTAGACTGAGGGAATGGAGGGAAGGCTGCTTTGTGTAATGAACTGAGCAACATTCACATCTCTCTGCAATTTCTTTTGGTCTTCGGCAAAGCTGTTGCCAAACCAACCTATGATGCATACTGATAGGATGGCTTCTGCGGTGAATCTATAGAAGTTGGTAAGAGTCGTTGGTGACATGCTAAACGTCCTTAGCCTTCTGAGGAAGTAAAGGTATTGCTGTGGTTTCTTGGCCGTATCTTCAGTGTGGTTGGTCCAGGATAAACTGTAGGTGATATTTATGCCAAGGAACCTGAAGCTCTTGAGCATCTCCATTTACTCCATTGATGCTGACTGGGGTGTGTGCCCCATCTCATTTGTATATGCGATCCCTCTGCTTCCACAGATGCTGCTTTACCTGTTGATTCCTCCAGCGGTTTGTTTTTTGAATCATACCCAAGTGTCCAGATAAAGGCCAGGGAATTATGGTGTGTGGTTGTTGAGTAAGGCATAAAGCAATGTTTTGATTGTAGGTCTGCACAAACAATTATATTTTTACCTCATTGAAGGGTGGGAGAAAGTTGATGAGAGGGAGAGGGAAGAGGTGAGACGGAGAGGGAAGTTAGAGACAGAGGATAGTGGTTTGTGCTTTTCTATCAACCTGTGTCAAAAAGTCAGACATCTACAATTCACACTGCCTCGGCAAACCCGTCAGAATATTCATGGAGCAGTCTCATCTTGGTTACTCCCGCTTCTCCACACTCACATTAGGTAAGAGGTACAGAAGTTTGAAAAGACATACCCTCCAGATTCAGGAACAGTTTCTCCCCAGCTGTTATCACGCAACGGTCCTCTCATCAGCTGGAGGGTGGCCCTGACCTCCCATCCACCTCATTGAAAAACTTTTCACAAGTTCACAAGTTACAGGGGTAGAATTAGGCCATTCGGCCAATCGAGTCTACTCCGCCATTCAATCATGGCTGATCTCTACCTTTGACACCAGTTCTAATCAAGAATTTGTCTATCTCTGCATTAAAAATATCCACTAACGGTCTCCACACCCTCTGTGTCAATGAGCTCCACAGATTAACTACCCTCTGACTGCAGAAGTTCCCCCTCACCTTCTTTCTAAAATAGCACCCTTTAATTCTGAGGCTATGACCTCTGGTCATAGACTCTCCCACCAGTGGAAACATCCTTTCCACATACAGACTAATGAAAGGCATAGACAGAATGTAAGTTTCCATGAGGTTCCCCCACAACCTTCTAAACACCAGCGAATGGAGGCACAGTGCTGTCAAGTGCTCATCATGTGCTAACCCACTCATTCCTGGAATCATTGGAATCATTTTTGTAAATCTGCTCTGGACCCTCTCCAGAGCACAGCACATCCTTCCTCAGATATGGGGCCCAAATTTGCTCACAGGACTCCAAATGAGGCCTGACGAGCGCCTTATAGAGCCTCAGCTTTACATCTCTGTTTTTGTGTTCCAGTCCTCTTGATATAAATGCTGGCATTGAATTTGCCATCCTTACTACCAATTCAACTTGCAAATTAACTTTTTGGGAGTCCTACACCAGAACTCCCAAGTCCCTTTGCACCTCCGATTTCTGGATTCCATTGCCTTCTGCCATCCAGCCAACCCGTTATCCATGCTGGTATCTTCCCTTTAATACCATGGGTTATCATCTTCGCTAGCAGCCTGATGTGCAGTACCTTATCAAAGGCCTTCTGAAAATCTAGGTAAACAACATCTATAGCCTCCCCTCTGTCTGTCCTGCAAGATCTTCCCTTCACAAAACCATGCTGACTTTGGCCTATTTTATCATGAATCTTTAAGTGCTGCATAATCTCATCCTTTATAATTGACTAAAATCTTACCAACCACCGAAGTCAGGCTAACCGGCTTATAGTCTGTTTTGCTCCCTTCTTGTACAGCAGGGTGATATTTGCAATTTTCTAATCTTCAGGAACCACTCCTAACTCTAGTGATTCTTAAAATATCACAACTAATACCTCCATAATCTCTGAGCCCATCTCCTTCAGAATCCTGGGGTGCAATCCATCCAGTCCAGGTGACTTATCCACCCTCAGACCTGTCAGTGTTCCTAGCACCTTCTCCTCAGCAATTGCCACTCCACTAACTTTCACCTCCTCCTGACTCTCGAGGCACACTGCTGGTGTCTTCCACTGTGAAGACTGATGCAAAAAAGTTATTCCTTCAATGTTACTTCAATGTTATATCCTTGAACTAAATATTGTACCCTTTATCCTTAACTGGGCATGGTATTCCTGTATATTCTTTTCCTTGACTGGACAACACACAAATAAAAGCTTTTCAATGTACCTCAGTACATGTGATAATAATAAACCAAACGTGTCTACGTTTCCATCCATTGGATGCTGCGATATTAAACAGTAAACATAAAGCAAAACTATATTGTCATTCTACCTTTGAAGTGACCAGTGGCTCATTCTTTTTCTCTATGATTGTGAAAGGTCCTTTCATGCTGAGAGTCATGGTCAGAGGCAATGGAGAGACGTTCTTTAAATCAAAAGGCTTGTGTTGAGGAACCAGCAACTCATGCTGGAGCTATAGTGAGCAAAACACAGTTAAACTATCAATAGATGCGCAATAATAAAAACAGCTTACTTCCATTAATTCTAATTTAGCCAATACTTTGATTAAAAAATTATCATACTTGTTTTCAAATCATATTGTTGCCCTATCCCTCTCCATTACTGCAATCCACTCTTACACTCTAAAAGAAATGGCAAGCGGCATCATAGAATGTTGTCACACACAGTAACGTTATCACAATGAAAAGCTAAGGAAAAGCTTAATGAAAAGCTAAGGAACATTTATTGAAAAGCTGCAGAATGGAAAATTTTAACGTCATATTGTGACAAGTATCAAAATGTTTCAGGATTCATTGTGATGGTGAAATCCTCCTCTCATAACATACTTCACACTCAGGATAACAAACATCAACGGCTGCACTGCTCTCATAATCAAGGTCACTCTTAGACACCTTGCCGCAGGGTCTTCTGGCTGAGATGAGAAACACATGACATTTTTCCGCTCATTGCTTCATTGCAGTGACCAAGAAAACTTTTGTCAGCAAAATAGAAACCTATTTTTGATGAAGGTAACCTTTGCATTTGTAACTGAGAGGGGGTTTGGATCCTCTGCAAACCTCCCATAAGTGCAGGCATTCATATTAGCTCAAAGTAACCAGCTTTAGAATAGATATATTGGATGTGATGTTGAGGTGATGCCCTTTTAAATAAAAACAATGTAATTTATTATATCTCATCTTGATATTGATTCTCCATGAATTGTGCAGTATCAGAAGTCTAGGGTATTGTTTTATTGTTTTCTTAGGGTATTTGCATGGCCCCTGTGCAGAGGAAGATACAGCTCAGAGATAATACAGCTCAGAGATGTCACTGCAAAATCAAGTCCTTGTAAGAAAAACAAAACAACAGAGTACTGCCACAAAACAACTTAAAATTACACATTCAAAGGTTTCAAAGGTCTTTTATTGTCACATGTACCAATTAAGGTACAGTGATATGTGAATTACCGTTAGAGCCATGCGAAAAAAAAAGCAACAAGCCACCCAACTACATAAAAGTTAACATAAGCATCCACCACAGCGGATTTCCCACATTCCTCACCATGATGGAAGGCAAAAAAGTCCAAACTTCTTCCTCTTTATTCACACACACATCATACATTATTAGTCTGTAAACTACAAGGAGTAAATATATTGAATTGCTATTACCTTCTCTACTCGGAAGTTCAACTGTTTTGTAGAAAGCTCCACTATGGGTCCAATGAACTCACAAATGATGTTCACAGTCTTTATCCTCTCCTTTCCAGATTTCTTACCAATGATGGCACTGCCCACCAGTTGCCCACGAACAACCTGCACAAAATCAAATAGTGATACTTAGATGCTGTGAAAATATCAGCAAAAGTAAAAAAATAGATTTTATGTATAAACAGCTTGGAGATAAGCATTTGGAATTCATAAGTTTTGGACTCAAATTTATGGAAATATAAATGCTCTGGAAATTCAAATGGCAGAAGCCAATTTTCCCTGCACTATAGTGGCGAGGGCTCATATACATATTTACTGGTGGACCACAAGTAAGCGAATGAATTTTGCTATGAATGCAAGAATCTGCACTGTTCACTAGTAGATCGTCCATTAACGAGGGATTAAAAAAGATTGAAAGGAGAAAATAGATTCAGGGAGTCATAGAGCAGGTAAACAGGCCCTTTGGCCCAATTCATCCATGTCAACCAGGTTTTATATCTGAGCTAGTCCTATTTGCCTGCGTTTGGCCCACATTATTCTAAACCTTCTCTCCCTCAAATTGCATCACTGTTTTTTCAACTCCCCATATAGAAGAATATCTCAACATTATTTCCACTGCATTAAAGCAGCACTTTTAGGAGCACCAGCAATCCAAAAACCCCGACATTTTTTTGTCTGATGCTTGGCAGTGATAAAATAATATATAAAGCCAATATCTATTCAGATGTAGGTTACAGCATTGGCATATATCTGGAGAGCACGATTGATCGTTGTCCATCAGCTATTTTTACTCATTAACTTTTTCAAGCCATTAATCTTGGGAGATCATAAGCAGAAAATGTCCGCAATTATATTTCTCTCCAAGTCCATTAACCAAGGCTGAGCCAGACCATCTGAATCTTGTCATGCTACTCTCTGCCAAGCTGAACCTCCTTTCTATCACTTATGGCCACTACCCCAAGATCACCTTTCACCACCACTGCTACAGCTCATCTGCTGCATATAGTCAAGTATTAATGACCTCTCCACCTTTCCATATTCACCAAGCCACCTTGTATTCTCCATTAGCAAATGCCATTTAATCCACCTTTGCTCATAGATTTACATTAGTTTTTGAACCACTAACATCTAAACATTAAAATCCCATCTTCATGTGTCAATTCCTCCTCTTCACTGCCTTTCTCATCACACAGACCAACCACTGCCCCATCAACTGTATTTACACCTTGCAGCCTCGGAAAATCAGCCAGTATAATCAAGCCACTATAATCAATATAATCTTGAGGTGAAAGAGGTTATGGGGGGTAGGCAGGAGTTAGGATGGCCTAATTCTACTCCTATTCCTTATGACCTTAAGGGCAATTTTCACCCTGATCATTCCCTTTTCTTCCCTCTCCCATTGGGCAGAAGGTACAAAAGATTGATAGCACATGCCACCAAATTCAGGAACAGCTTCTTCCCTGCTGTTATCAGATGATTGAACATTTCTCTCACTAGCTAGGGTGCAGTTTCAGTCTTCCAATCTATCTTAAAGCAGACATTGAACATTTTTATCTAAACTTTCTCTGCAGCTTCATCGTTATAACACTGAAACACTATATTCTGTACTCAGTGTTTTTCTTTTTACATTACCTTTGTCTGGCTTGATTGTACTTGATCTGACGAAATGCTATGCCAAGTTTTTCCACTGTATCTCAGTACACATGACAAAAATAAAGCAATGTCCTTCAGTCCTACAATCTTCAGACATCTACATTCCTCCTATTCTGACCTCTTGCACATATTCAATTACAAATACCATTGTCGGCGGTGCCTTCAGCAATCTAAACCTGAAGCTTCCAAAAGCACTCTGCCCCTACCCCCTTTTATGCAAATCTATCCCAAGATCCCCTAATGTGATTTGGTGATAAAAAAATATTTTGAAAAGGCTCCCGTGTAGTGTGTTTAAGGTAGTTTTCTTGACAAAGGTTGGTTGAAGAGATGGATTTTGCAACGATAATTCAAGCAGCTCGCGGAATGGAAAGGAACTGTGAGTGAATTCTAGAGACAATGACTGGGAAGGTTGAAAGGTGGCCTGTAATGAAATATGCACAGAAGCCAAGGGTCTGAAAACCAAATGCCAATGTAAAGATAGGAAAGATGATAGTTTAGTAAAAGTGAGTGCATAACTTACAGGTGAGGATTTAAAATTCTATCAATTCACAAGTTCACAAGTTATAGAAGTAGAATTAGGCCATTTAGCCCATCATGTCTATTCCGCCATTAAATCATGGCTGATCTCTGCCTCCTAATCCCATTTTCCTGCCTTCTCCCCATAACCCTTGACACCCATTTAAATCACAAATTTGTCTATCTCAACTTTAAAAATATCCATTGACTTGGCCTCCACAGTCCTCTGTGGCAATGAGTTCCACAGATAAACTACACTCTGACCAAAGATACTAGAGGAACAAGATAGACCACTCAACCCTAAAAAAATTGTAGTATGTCATGGCACCATTTTAGTAGGAAGAAACTTGCAGAAACATTTTTTTTTTTAAATAACAAAAATCTGTGAATTGATAGATGAGATATATTCTGCATTTTACTGGTATCATCACACATACGGTTCCCCAAAACACTGATTATACTGCGAGAGGCATAACGGATGGCGGGTTTTGCCTACTAAAATGGCGGACGTTACGCTCCTTTGCGTACTACACTTCAGTATAGGCGATTTCAACGGAGTGGTTCATCTTGCTTTTCTAGTATCTTTGACTCTGACTAAAGAAGTTCCCCCTCACCTTTGTAAAAGAGCGCCCTTTAATTCTGAGGCTATGACCTCTGGTCCTAGACTCTCCCACCAGTGGAAACATCATTTCCACATCCACTCTATCTATGCCTTTCATTATTCTGTAAAGTTTCAATGAGGTCCCCACTCAACCTTCTAAACTTCCGCGAGTAGAGGCTCAGTGCTGTCAATCGCTAACCGACAGGAATCATTCTTGTAAACCTCCTCTGTACCCTCTCCAGAGCCAGCACATCCTTCCTCAAATATGGGGCCCAAATTTGCTCACAGTACTCCAAATGTGGCCTGACCAGCGCCTTATAGAGCCTCAGCATTACATCTCTGTTTTTGTATTCCAGTCCTCTTAACAGACTACTAGCATTGAATTTGCCTTTCTTAATACCAATTTGACTTGCAAATTAACTTTTTGGGAGTGCTGGTGCAGGACTTTTGCACCTTCGATTTCTGGATTCTCTCTCCATTTAGAAAATAATCTACACCTTTATTCTTATTACCAAAATGCTTGACTCCGCACTTTACTATATTGAATTTCATCTGCCACTTCTCTGCCACTCTCCTAACCTGTCCAAGTCCTTCTGAAGATTCCTTGCTTCCTCTACACTGCCTGCCCCTCTTAGCATCATCTGCAAACTTGGCCACAAAGCCTTCAATCGCCTTATCCAAATCATTAATATACAACATGAGGAGAAGCGGCCCCAGCACCGACCCTTGCGGAACTCCATTAGTCACAGGCAGCCAACCTGAATAAGCGCCTTTTATTGCAACTCTTTGCCTTCTGCCATCTAGCCAACCTGCTATCCATGTTAGTATCTTCCCTTTAATACCATGAGCTCTCATCTTTCCTAGTAGCCTGATGTGTGGCACCTTATCGAAGGCCTTCTGAAAATTCTGAAATTAACAGGTTTAAGAGACTGCTTGGATCAGCACGATGTACCATCGTCTCATGTTGCCCATCCAAGTATTCTCACACAAATTAGGAAAAATAAAACTGTGAATATATCTCCATTTAATGAGGTGTGATTATTAAAATAAAATTGAAGCGGTACATTAGAATTATTCCTAAAGAGACAGTGAGAGTCAGGTGAAGTTAAAGAAGTAGAAATAACATATTTGACTTATTTTTTAAAAGACATGTTTCCTTACCTGAGGCTCATCTGATTCTCCCTCCAATACCAGGATAGCACTTTGGCCTGGATTGAGGTCCATGCGCAGTGGTCTGACTTTGAAGCAGGGAACATAATGCCCCATTAGAGGGGGGGAAATTTTATATTTCATATCAAGAGATATGGGCTGTTTCTGCGGAGTGGGCTTAAAAACGAGGGGAAATTCTTCAGTCTTCCAATAAATTTGATGGTGGCGCCGACCACAGTTTGTCAGCTTAACTGAATAGCGGCAGACTTGAGAACTGTTACAAATAAGACATGACATAAATGCTTATCAAGACTTCCGATTAACGTGTTAGTAGTCATGTTAGTAGTTGGTAACATGTTAACCTGTTAGTAGTCACTATTATGAGCCAACACGAGCACCCAGGGACCAAATCTCATGACAAGAGCATGTAAATGCAGATACTGTATTAAGCTCTGAGAACCAATATCGCAAGAATTCTACCCCACCAAAGCTCTTATTGTCAATGAATGCATCTTCAAATGCCACACCACCAATTTCATGCATTATGCAATTCACCACATCCTATAACTCCCTACCAACAATCCCTGAGAATTATGGCTTCAACTAAACTTTCACTAACTTTTCAACTAATGCTCCATTGTAAAACCACCCACTCAACCTGACACCTACAACTCACATCATGTGCCCACTGCCATCCACTTAACGATGACAAATGTGCCATCAAAGAGATTATCCCTACAATTGTACTACAATCAGCCTGAAGAAGTTTCCGACCCAAATCGTCACGTATCTATTTTCTCCAGAGATTCTGCCTGACTCGCTAAATTACTCTAGCATTTTGTGTCTTTCTTTGGAACAAACCAGCATCTGCAATTCCTTTTCATTACATATTATTATCTTTCAAACTAACTGAATTTTACTTCCGTCGTTGTCTCATGTCTCTTTTAGTTCCTTTGCAAATTACCTTTAATCTGTATCTTCTGATAAACAGTTTCCATTTGAAAAGGAGACTATTTTTCCAATGTCAATTGTTTATCATTATTTTCACCATCAAAATCGTTCAACACCTATTAAATTTTACTTCAAAATTTTCTGCTCTAATGAGCACCACAAATTTACCTCAAAATTACACTCATTAATAGTGATGGGGTAATTAAAATTCAGTCTAAAATAATAAACACTTTGCGATAAAATAGATTTGTGCTTGATCTTTTAGTTTCCATATGGGCATTTTTTTTCTAATGCTTATTAAAATACCCACACTTGGTTTGTGCCCATAACAGTCCAAGGGAATCACAGAGCTGAACACATGAAGGGTAGCTTTACAGGCCCCTCTGATCTTTTCCCTTCTTCTGGCCACCACCTGTTATATAAAATGTATGCAAAATACCTGCAGGTACAAACAGAACTTGAGGATTCATGCTGCCAGATATTCTTTATGACTATAGCAATATATCCAGCATAACACAGCACTTTACAATAGACAATAGACAATAGAAAAATAGGTGCAGGAGTAGGCCATTCGGCCCTTCGAGCCAGCACCACCATTCACCGTGATCATGGCTGATCATGCACAATCAGTACCCCGTTCCTGCCTTCTCCCCATATCCCGTGACTCCGCTATCACTTGAGTGGATACCTTGCAAACAATGCTGAGAGTTCTAGTTTCACTTAAAGCTCAATTTAAAGCCTCTCTGCACTTCTCAAGTTGTGGCTGCTGTAGAGCTTGGCAGGCATTCTGCCAGTTGATCTGGTCTGAGAGACTATTAAGAAATAGGCATCACAGCAAAGCTGCAGCGAAGGAGGCAGAATGGAGAGATCCATCTGCAGAGAACTCTGCAAACAAACAATGCTAGGAGTCAAATTCCAAGGACAGAAAGTGGGTTGACTGCATTGCCTTAACCACAGAGGAGATGATGTATGTCAACACTGAAGTTGTGAAGTTGTGGACTTATGCAATTGAAGAGGACTGGTGGGATATTGTCATACCCGATCCCCTTCTTATATTCTTATTTCCCTTCATAGAATATGGAACATAGGACTGCAAACAGTACCGCACAAGGACATGCCTTCGGCCTACGATGTCTCCACTGACCATGATGCCAATCTAACTAATCCTATCAGCCTGCACATGATCCTTTTTTTCCTTGTCTGTCTAAATGCTTCTTGATCGTTGCTATCATATCTGCTTCCACCACAACCCCTGGCTGTACATTCCAGGCACCCACCATTCATTGCAAAAAAACTTCCCCCCTCTCACCTTAAATCTTTGCCTTCTAGTCGTTTGACATTTCATTTCTCAACCTCTTCTAATTTACAATTTCAGGTGGTTAAAACAAGTCACATTTACCTTTCCTGCTCTGTGATTTTAACCTCTAAAACAATTCCCCATTAAATGTTTCAGATGCCTCAACTGGAAGGCCTTGGATGGGGCTACTTGCCTGAATACTGATCCAAGATTCAGATGTGGTCCAAAGGGTTTGTTAGATATGATGGTACATCCAATGCCCTTGGCTTGCACAAGAATGCTTTTTGAATGACCGTTCTCTATCAATAAGTGCAACTTGTCTTCAGACCAGATGGTGTCATCAAGATGTGCTATAATAGTCACATCAACTTGTCCATGAGGGGGGATCACAGTTTCACTGGGTTCCACCCGCCATTTTGAGTTTTCGAGTGCCTAAGATATAAATTAGATCAGAGACAATCTATTAGTGTTACGAAACAAACCAAATGACCTAATCTGTACTAAAATTTATTTGAAATAAACCAGATTGGTATTGGTTTATTATTGCAACGTGTACTGAGATACAGTAAAGAGGTTAGTTTGCATGCTGTCCAGTCAAATCATACTATACCTGAGAACAATCAGGCCATACGCAAGTGTAGATGGAGTCAATGGTGGGGAGGTTGGTCTGTGTAATGGACTGGGCTACATCCACAACTCTCTGCAATTTCTTACGGTCTTGGACAGCTGTAGCCAACCAAGCTGTAATACATCCCAATAGGATGCTTTCTATAGTGCATCTGCAGAAGATGGTATGAGTCATTGGAGACATGCCAAACTGCCGTAGTCTTCTGAGGAAGTAGTGGCATAGGTGTGCTTTCTTGGTCATAGCTTCAATGCAGTTGATCCATGACAAATTGTGGTGGTATTTTCACCAAGGAACTTGAAGTTTTCGACTATCTCCATTTGGGCATCTTTGATGCCGGGGTTATACATTATCTTGTTTCCTGAAGTCAATAAAGAGCTTTTCCTTGCTTACGTTGAGGAAGAGGTTGTTGGCTAGGCATCATGTTACTAAGCTCTCTATCTTCTTCCTGTACTCCATCTAGTTATTGTTCAACATCCAGCCCACTACGGTGTCATCTTGTAAATGGAAAATGAGCAGATTTTGGCCACATACTCTTGATATATAAGGACCTGAGAGCACAACCTTGCAAGGCACTGGTGTTGTGAATTATAGTGGAGGACACTTTATGTATATGCTCACATTTTGTGATTTAAAGGTCAGGAAATCAAAGATCCAGTTGAGGTGGGTGCTGACTCCTAAGTCCAGGAGTTTGGTATAGAGTCTGAAAGAACCATTGTACCTAGAACCAGGATGTAAACATTATGTAGCTGATACTAGTAAGGCAGCAACTCTACTGTTGTGTCTTCTGCACTCCTCATGACATCAAGGTTGATCCCTTGGTTTGACAGTAATGGTAGCGTGATCAATATGGCAGCCCATTACATCATGCCTGCTGCTGATGACATGCTACAACACCTCATGGATGCCCAGTTTTGAGTTGCCAGATCTGTTCTGAGACTATCCATTTAGGATATGTGTAGTGCCACACAACTCAAGGCAGAGTATTGCATTGTGATGGGATTATTTCCCCAAGGACTATGCAATAGTCACTTCTGGTGGTATAGTGGATAAGGAAGAAAATTGCAAAACTTGTAAAATTGTAACGTTAAAACAGATCTCGATCAAATGGGAAAGGAGGCAAGAAAATAGTAGATGGAATTTAACTCAGACAATTTGTGAAGAGATGTATTTACGGAAAATAAACCAGGACACGCATAAAGTGAACGGCAGGTTCCTGGGTGTATTCATGAACAGTGAGTCCATGGAGTACAAATACATAGTTCCTTGAAAGTTGTGACAGTGGTGGAAAGAATGGCGAAGAAGGCATATGATATGCTTGACTTCATTGGCCATATAGTAAAGGGCATATAGTAAAGTAGTTGGAATGCCAAGTTACAAGTGTACAAATAGTTGATTAGGTTATACTGGGAGCATTTTGTGCAGCATCATACTGTAGGGATTAAGCTAAAGCAGGCGCAGAAAAGAATCAGAAGTAAGTTGCCTCGACTGAAAGGTTTGAGCTATCAGAAGAGTTTTGATAGGCTGGGACTGTTTTCTGGGTCAAAGTATGTGTGGGGTTTATAACATGATGATATGCATAGATGGGGTGGAGAGTCACAGTCTTTTTCAGGGGGTAGGGGAATCTAAAACTAGAGGGCATAGGTTTAAGATGAGAAGGGAAAGGTTTAAAGAGGATCTGAGGGGCAGCTTTTTCACAAAGAAGGTGGTGCATATGTGGTATGCCCTGCCAGAGGAGGGGTGAAATCAGGTACAATTACAATGTTTAAAAGTCATTCAGATGGGTAAATGGATGGGAAAGGTTTCAAGGAGTAAGGGCCAAATATAGCCAAAATGGGATTGTGCATAGATATGTTGCTTGGTCAGTATGTTCAATTTGGATAGAGAGGGCTGTTTCTTTGCTGTATAACTGTATGAATCTGTGAATCTACCTTCATGGCCAAATGCATCTACTACAACTGTCAATACCTTCCCCATGCTGGTTCACTCACCACTTGATACAGACCCAGTCTGGTTGTTATATCTTTAGAACTCAGCACCTTGGTCATTAGCAATGCTGCAGTCATTATTATTAATGCACAATGATGTCCGTGTAAGACAATTCAACGTGTACATGGATAGGCAAGGTTAGAAGAATATGGGCCAAACACCGTCAAATGGGACCAACTTAAATGGCATCTTGATTGGCATGGACAAGTTGGGCCCAGAGACTGTTTTTTATGTATTATTATTTGACTCTATAACACCAATAAGGATCAAGTCTTCTACTGTTTTAGAATCACAGTGCAGCACTTTCCCTTTAAGATGCTGGATTTAGCTAGTGCTGGCTTGCTTTAAGAGAGTCTAACCATTCACATTATTGGAATGCTATAGAAAAGTCCATGGTACCATTGACAGTGTATAGCAGGCAATATAAGTTGACATGATGTCCACATCAGAAGCAACAGTTATTGGTTAATTAAACCTTGTGAATCCTGTACCCATTCAGTGAGCCACTGAATTTCGACCTGTTTTCAGCTATATTCTTCCAATAGACTCTGACTTGGATTCCTCTCCTTCAAGTTTTGTGTCCAGCCTTTTACAGTCGTAGATTCTCAGTATTAGCTATTCTTGTCTCCTAGGTCTGTCAACTAATAATTTACATCCTTCAGTTTCCCTTTCCCACATTCCTCCTCTCTCACATTCCCCTCTGCCACATTCCTCTTCCACCATATTACCCTCTCCCACATTCCTCTTTCACATATTCCCCTCTCCCGCATCAACTTTTTGTTTTTTCACTCTTCCACTTTCTTTCCCAGGTTCTTTTCCTCCTCTTCCTCATTCAGCTTCCCCATCTACACATCACTTTTCCCAGATTCTACATGCTATTTTTCCCTCAGCCACTGGTCTACTTCTGTTTCTCCCTCCTGTGTTCAGTTTGACCATCCCCTCTGCCTTATCTTCTGTCTGACCACCCCTGCCTCCTGTATTCAGCTGACATCCCCACTGTCAAGTACTCTGACCTCTCTCTTGAACTCTTTTTTTTGTTCCTACCTTTTATGTTCTCTGCTGCTGTTTTCACTCAATTTCTGTCTGCATTTTCCCTGTGAAATGTACTTAAAATGTCCTTGCTTTATTGAGGAATTAATACTAATTTATTTTTATTTCATTAAAATAATTGCATTTCTATTTTCGCATATGTAAACTCATGATTATATAACACAGTATAAAACCCAGATCTATGCCCAAAATAATTAACTATTAAAACCCAGAGATGAAGTCAACAATTCTTCCGCAACAGAAAAGCATTTGTTTATACAATGAACTTCCATAAATGTCACGTGTAATTGATGTTTTACAAAAGTTTTAGCTAATCTTTATCTCAGGATAGTTACAAATCAATGGAAGATTTTAAGCTAAATAATTTTCAGTAATATATCTTTAGTTTCCTTCTTGATGCCTTTTGTGAGGCACATTACAATCATAGAGAAACTGAGTGCTATCACTGGATCCTTGAGAGGTCATCTAATGCCAAGTTGCATGAATTCAAAGACTGTGAGAGAAAGGGAAGTACTGCTACATCACTCTATTTCTATTAACCGATTTAAATTGGTATCATGATCAATGTTTGAGTCTGAAGGGTCTAGACACGAAATATCATCTGTCCATTTACCTTCACAAATGCTGCCTGACCCGCTGAGTTCCTCCAGCAATTTATATTTTACTCAAGATCCCACCACCTGCAATGTCCTGTATTTTTGCATAGATATAGTGGGTCTTTGGCTCTATTCTGGTGCTGTACTGATTTAATTTCCATGCTCCAAATGGATAGTATCAGAACGGACCATGGTACTGCTATCCGCTGGCAACAGGTCTGACTCGCCTGCCGCAGGGCCAGGAAATCCGCCACGTAGAAGGAAGCCGCCAAGCCCAGTCCCTGCTCACCCCTGAAGACCAGAAACCGGAGTGGAGGATGGAGGTGGTCAGCGGCAGTGGACACAAGAGCAAAATGCCAGTAAGAGGAATAGGGGTATTACCTTCTGCGCCCTCAAGGTTGGTTGCAGGAAACACCCCTGGGAGACAAAGGCTGAACGGTGGCCAGGCTAGGACAGGGACGATGGTTCACTGGTCAATCCAGATCGAGATGAAAGTTGGAGACCCTGCAGCAGCCCAGAAGACTGAGCGTGCGGACAAAGCCCGCAGCAGCATAGAGCTGTGGAGCAGCGGAGGAGAGTGACTACAGCTTCACTTGGCCAGGCTGACCATGCAACACCGCCAGGACAACAGGCCTTTATGGCCAGCTGCACTAAAAGCAACTTGGAATTTGGAAATGGAGACAAAACCAGGTGACTTGTAATTCTCAGTGGACTATTTCTACACACATTGTACAATCGTGGGTTATGCTTATGTATAGTGATACTTTACTGAACTGTATGTGGAAAAAGAATTTCACTTTACTTCTGTACATGTGATGATAAAGAACCACTGATCTCTTAATGTTCTTTATTACGTACAGGGGAATGTGGGAGGAAAACCTGAATGTAGCTGTATTCTTATAGAATTAAATAATGTAACGGGAGGCCACCCAACATATAAGACCTGTCTAATGCTGCACATTTTGTTATATTCTGATAGACTTGTAAAATATTCCTTTCCAAATATATATCTACATTATCTTTAAAAGAAACTATGGAATCTATGTTCACCACCCTTTCACATGGTGCATGCCAGATCATAGCAACTCTGTAGCCTAAATATATTTTTCTGCCAATTATATGAAGTTGTAAAGCTGCACCCGATACTTATCAACTCCACCAAAACTTACAGTTCTTCAGCTACAAAAGTAAAGCATGCAAACATGTAATTAAATAGTTTTGAGCATGTTAATGATGTTGGCAATTACCAGCTCGGTGCCATACTTTTCAGAGACTGTAATAAACAAAGGCTCAGGGTTGAAGCTGATCCAAGGCTGATTAGAATTTCTGGATAACTATAAAATGAAGCTGCCATTCCAATTGCAAGTTGGCTTTCACACTGACACATCCCCTCAAATCCAACCAATTCATCAACAGTGCTGCTGGTGAAAGTATTGCTGACACATCACAATAATTCATCTCTAATCCATCAGCCTTTCCAATTCAGCAGTTCCGATCAATAGTAAAAAAGTGCATTTAACATAAATTATGTTATCCATCACTAACACCATAAATTATTTGGTTAAAACAATTCTATAAGTCAGGCAGACATCGCTGCTCCAGATGTCAACTTCTCTGCATCGGCGAGACCAAGTGCAGGCTCGGCGATCGTTTCACTGAACACCTCAGCTCAGTCCGACTCAACCAACCTGATCTCCCAGTGGTTCAGCACTTCAACTCCCCCTCCCATTCCCAATCTGACCTTTCTGTCCTGGGCCTCCTCCATTGTCAGAGTGAGGCCCAGCGCAAATTGGAGGAACAGCACCTCATATTTCATTTGGGCAGTTTACAGCCCCAGTGGTATGAACATTGACAATAGACAATAGGTGCAGGAGGAGGCCATTCGGCCCTTCGAGCCAGCACCGCCATTCAATGTGATCATGGCTGATCATTCTCAATCAGTACCCCGTTCCTGCCTTCTCCCCATACCCCCTGACTCCACTATCCTTAAGAGCTCTATCTAGCTCTCTCTTGAATGCATTCAGAGAATTGGCCTCCACTGCCTTCTGAGGCAGAGAATTCCACAGATTCACAACTCTCTGACTGAAAAAGTTTTTCCTCATCTCAGTTCTAAATGGCCTACCCCTTATTCTTAAACTGTGGCCCCGTGTTCTGGACTCCCCCAACATTGGGAACATGTTTCCTGCCTCTAACGCGTCCAACCCCCTAATAATCTTATACGTTTTGATAAGATCTCCTCTCATCCTTCTAAATTCCAGTGTATACAAGCCTAGTCGCTCCAGTCTTTCAACATATGACAGTCCCGCCATTCCGGGAAATAACCTAGTAAACCTACGCTGCACGCCTTCAATATCCTTCCTCAAATTTGGAGACCAAAACTGCACACAGTACTCCAGGTGCAGTCTCACTAGGGCCCTGTACAACTGCAGAAGGACCTCTTTGCTCCTATACTCAACTCCTCTTGTTATGAAGGCCAACATTCCATTGACTTCTCAATCCCCTCCCCCTTCCCAGTTCTCCCACTAGTCTTCCTGTCTCTGACTACATCCGATCTTTATCCCCCTCCTCCCCTGACAACAGTCTGAAGGGCCTCGACCCGAAACATCACCCATTCCTTCTCTCTCAAGATGCTGCATGACCCGGTGAGTTACTCCAGCATTTTGTGTCTACCTTCAATTTAAATCAGCATCTGCAGTTTCTTTTCCTACAAATCTATAAGTCATGCAGTTAAACTGAGAAGTACTCTGACATAGTAAAAATTCATGTGTTATACAATAAATCCCCAACATAGATTTCCAACATTTCCTGGCACAAGCTAGGATTTTTCATCTAATTATCTCATGCAACCTAATATATTCAATGTGAGATTCTTCTTGTATGGCAGAGTTTTTTCAACTCTTAAAGCGCATGGGGACTTCACACGGACAAAATAGATGAGCTCACAGACAGCAAAGAGACAGCAAAAGATAAACAAGTTTTCTGATAAAAAGGAACATCAAGGATATATCCTACAATAATAAAAACTCAGGTCCATCATTGACATCTTAGTACTGCAGAAATATCTGAAGTGTTTAGCACTAAAGTGAAATGAAAAAAAAATAGGCAAAAAGGCAAAAAGAGTGCATGAAAAATATTTGCAGGTAAAGTTAGGGGATTTATAAATGCAAAAGTTTAATGGATGGATAAAGGGGCAAGAGAACAATGAAAGGAAAAAATAAATATTTTAAAGATTAAGGGCGGCACAATGGCACAACACTAGAGTTGCTGCCTTACAGTGCCAGAGATCCGGGTTTAAGGCTGACTAAGGTTGATGTCTGTGCGGAGTTTGTATGTTTTCCCTGTGACGTAGATTTTCCCCGGGTGCTCCGGTTACCTCCCACACTCCTAGGACATACAGGTTTGTAGGTTAATAGGCTTTTGTAAAAATTGTAAATTCTCCCCGATGTCTAGGATAGTGCTAGTGATCACTGATCAGCACAAACTCGGTGGGCCAAAGGGCTGTTTCCATGCTGAAGAGTTAGATTTAGCTCTTAGGGCTAAGGGAATCATGGGATATAGAGAAAAAGCCGAAATGGGGAACTGATTTTGGATGATCAGCCATGATCATATTGAATGTCGGTGCTGGCTTGAAGGGCTGAATGACCTAATCCTGTATCTATTTTCTATGTTTCTATGTTTCTATGAATCTTTAAAGTCTAAAGTAAAGGGCGGCCGAGGTAGCGCAGCGGAAGGGTTGTTGCCTTGCAGCGCCAGAGACCTGGGTTAGATCTCTATGGGTGCTGTCTGTACGGAGTTTATACATTCTCCCCATGACCACGTGGGTTTTTTCTGAGATATTCAGTTTCCCACACTCCAAAGACATGCAGGTATGTAGATTAATTGGCTTGGTGTATGTGTAAAATTGTTCCTAGTGTGTATAGGATAGTGCTTATGTGCTAGTGTTAATGTACGGGGCTCGCTGGTCGGTGCGGACTCGGTGGGCCAAAGAGAGCCTGTTTTTCCGCCCTGTATCTTAAAGTAAACTAAACTAAAGCATGGTTTGATTTTAAATTAATACTTAACATGTCTTCACAAAAAAAGGAGATGATGCAAACACTGTGATTAAGGAGGAAGAACAAATAAGAATTAGGCATGATAAAATATAAAACAGGCAGATTGTCACAGGATTAGAGGGCAGATGACTGGATGACAGCAAATGAAATAGATAAGATAATGAAATGGCAAATCAAACTAACATTGGTGACTTATTGGAAAATGGTATAAATCATTTTTAGGATAGTCATAGCTTGATCAAGGATGGTCAGCATGGATTTGAGAAGAAAGGGTGCCAACGAAGACAGAGCATTTGATATATTTTACATGGATTTTAACAAACCTTCCACATGGTCAATTACAGCCCAATGGATCCAAAGGAAAACAAAACAGTGGTTACAGATTATCTGAGAGGCAGAAAGCAAAGGGTAATGGTTGACAGATGATTTAATTAACGGACATTGTATGCAATGGGTTTTACAGAGGGAAGTGTTGGCTCTAAAGGGTGCAGTGGTGCATATTGATGACTTTGATATAGACAACAAGAAATTTGAGGATCACATAATAAACAGTTGCAAGTTGATTGCAAGGAAGAAAGTCATGCATTCAGGAAATGTAATTAAAGAGACGCAGGATCTTTTCATCCCAAAGAAGAAAAAAGATTCTAAGGGGACATTGGAAGTCAAAGACAGCATAAAAATAAAAGAGATGGCATATAATATTGCAAAGATTAGCAGGAAACCAGAGGATTGGGAAACTTAAAAATCAACAGAAGTCACCTAAAAAGGCAATAAGGGGAGAAAAGATGAAATATGAAGGTAAGCTAGCCAATATTAAAGAAGATATCAAAAGTTTCTTCTAATATATAATGAATAAAGGGGGACAAGAGTGGACATTGGATCACTGGAAAATGATACTGGAGAAATCGTAATGGGGAATTAAAAAATGGCGGACAAATTGAGCACATTTTTTTCGTTAGTCTTCACAGCGGAAGACACCCGCAAAATCCCTGAAATTCAAGAGAGTCAGGGGGCAGAAGTTAGAAGAGTTGCTATTACTAAGGAGAAGGTGCTTGGAAAGCTGAAGGTGGATGTCACCTGGACCAAATGGACTGCACCCCATGGTTCTGAAAGAGGTAGCTTTAGAAATTGTGGAATTAGTAGTGATCTTTCAAGAATCCTTAGAGTCAGGTGTGGTCCCAGAGGACTAGAAAATTGCAAACGTTACTCCACTGTTCAAGAAGGGAGCAAGGCAAAAGAGAGGAAACGATAGGCCTGACTTCAGTGGTTGGTAAGATATTATTTTACTTAGGATAAAATGCCCGTCAATATGGTTTTATGAAGGGGAATTTCTTGCCTGACAAATCTGTTGGAATTCATTGAAAAAGTAAGTAACAGGATAGAATAGTAAGTAGATGTTGTTTACTTGTATTTTTAGAAGGCTTTTGATAAGGTGCCACACATGAAGCTGCTAAGCAAGATGAGAGCCCATGGTATTAGAGGGAAGATACTAGCATGGAGAGAAGATTGGCTGAATAGCAGAAGACAAAGATTGGGAATAAAGGGAGCTTTTTCTAGTTGGCTGCTGGTGACTAGTGGTGTTCCGCAGGGGTCGGTGCTGGATTCATGACTTTTCACGTTGTGTATTAATGATTTGGATGATAGAATTGATAGCTTTGTAGCCAAGTTTGCAGATGGTACAAAGATAGGTGGAGGGAGAGACAATGTAGAGAAGCAGGACTTGAACAGGTTGGGAGAGTGGGCAAAGAAGTGGCAGATGGAATGCAACATAACACGGTCATGCACTTCCGTAGTCATGCACTTCGGTAGTACGAATACAAGCATAGACTGTTTTTCAAATGGGGAGAAGATTCAGAAATCAAAAGTGCAAAGGAACTTGGAGTGCTGATGCAGGATTCCCAAAATGTTAATTCGTAGGTTGAAATGGAGGCAAATGCAATGCTAGCATTAATTTCAAGAGGACTCGAATATAAAAGCAGCATGGAATGATGAGGCTTTATAGGGCACTGGCCAGGGTGCATTTGGAGTGCTGTGTGTAGTTTTGAGATGGGATGTGCTGGTGCTGGAGAGTGTCCAGAGGAGGTTTATCCCTGAATGATCCCGAAATTATTGGGTTAAGATACGATAAGCATTTGACAGCTCTGGGCCTATACTCGTTGGAGTTTAGAAGGATGAGGGAGTGGGGGGAATCTCATTAAAAATTATTGAATAATGATAGGCCTGGATAGAGTGAATGTAGCGAGAATGTTTCCACTAATGGGAGAGTCTGGGACAAGACGGCACAGCTTCAGAATACAAGGAATAACCTTAGTAAGGAGACGAGGAGGAATTTCTTCTGCCAGAGGGTGGTGAATCTGTGGAATTCATTGCTGCAAATGGCTGGAGAGACCGTCTTTGGGTATTTTTAAAGTGTAGATTGATAGGTTCCTAGTTAGTAAGGGTGTCAAAGGTTATGGGGAGAATGGGCTTGAGAGGGAACTATACATCAGCTATTACTGAATGACAGAGTGGACTGGATGTGCCTAACAGCTTAATTCCTATGTCTTATGAATTTATGTAAATAAACAAGAGCAGAGAAGCAGAGGACTTTGAAGTCCATGTCCTTCAATTCTTGTAAGTGACAGGGGATGTAGATAAAATGATTAAAGCAAATATGATATATTTTCCGTTATTTATTGTGACAGAGTCTCTGTCAGGAAGGCAGCCCTTATGATCTGAGATGTTTCTGCTCATGCCCTTGCTGTTGCTGATCAATCAGTCAGCTCAGGCTCCAACCAATCATGGCATGATAATGTAATCCAGGTCTCCTAGTTACCCTCCAAAGCTATTTTTAGCTTCTTCCACTGCAAGTTATTTAGAAACATAGATAGAAACATAGAAAATAGGTGCAGGAGGAGGCCATTCGGTTACTTTCAACCAGTTAAATTGCAGCACAGGGGGCACGTTGAATAGGAGACAGGCAAAGACGTAAAAGCAGGCACTAAGATGTACAAGAATCTTAATCTGTTAACATGTTCAAAAAAATGCTGTAGTAATTAGCAACAAAGTGCTATTAATATGATAAAATTGTTGTGGAATGAGGATTCATTAATTAACTTCTTTATTGTATGCTTGTTGGAATTTGTGCAGTGTTCCGTGATATCCCTTTAAATCCCAATGCAATCATAGTGCATCCGATTTTATTGGTATTACTTCTATCATCAAATGAGTGATTTATGTGCCTCTTTCTCCACAGCAGAATTTCCTAATAAACCCTTCTATAGGAAGGAACGACAGATGCTGGTTTAAACCGAAGATAGACACAAAAAGGTGGAGTAACTCAGTGGGACAAGCAGCATCTCTGGAGAACAGGAATGGGTGACAAAGAAGGGTCTCAACCCGAAACATCGTAATGTTGCAACTTTTATATTCTACATCCGGATCTTTGAAGCCAAGCATGCCTTATGCACTCTTCACCATCTATAGACCTGTGTTGATATTTTTAAGGATCTATAAATTTGAACCCTTCACACACTACCTTCACACATTACCATTCACTCCAGCATTTTGTGATACCTACCATTTACTACATATATCCTACACCTATTTGACTTCCTTTTGTTGCTCTGTTGCAAATTCTGAATTGCATGGCACTTGCAGCAATATTTATTGACCCTTCATCAGAACTCATTCTGATTTTATATGCACTTAAACATAATAAGGCTCCAGATGTAATTTACTTACTTATGGAGTTTGGTGGAATTTTTTTCCCTTAAAATCAAAGATTTCTATCAGCTTTTATGGTATCAGCTTCAATGACCTTGCCCAACCTGAAAATTGTCTTTAGTTTAAAACAATTTTCCACTGCCCTGAACAACACTAAATTAGTATTCCTGTGCACCAGAAAAAAAATACTATCACATGACACGCTTTATAATTTTTTTAAACGTAAACAGCAGATCAAGAAGATGAATTTGCTGCAGTTATTAACATTTGGTTGTTGCTTTGATAAAACATAATAGACAACTGATACTGTATGAATTAGTGTATTGAATCCCGCAAAGATTGTTGAAAGCCAAAATGTCTATCTACCTAAACATATTTTCTGAAAGGAGGAAAGAAGCTGGGAGAATAACAGATGCACATGAAATCCCACATGTGAAGCAATTATTGTCTTTAACAAGCAATTTCACTTTTTAATGACTGCAAATGACTTACCATTTTGGCTGTGACGTTGGCTGGGATAAGTGACTCGTTAGAGAGGCAGATGGTCTTGGGGAAATCGGTCAGGACACAGATCTTTCCCCAGTCAATCTGTGTAGAAGTGATATAGACTACCGGCCCCTCACCTCTGCAAGATAAGTGGATTTGCTAGTTTGAAAAAAACGAAAGAGAAAATATTGTGGCAGGTTAATGGGTGGTTGGCACTGAGTTATTATAAGTATGGACAGTGAGAATTACATTTACTTAGAATTACCCAGCATGAAAGTTATAGAAACTGGTCAATTAGTCCTTGAAGCACACATAAATGGCAGGACCCAAAGGACCATTGATGTGTCAAAGGGATCTGGGCTTGCAAGCTCATCTATATACTAAAATTCTCGTTTGTTTGTTCCTGAACTACAGCCAAAATGGTACACGATAGCGCAACAATTTTAGGCCCACCTTACTCACTGTAATCCCTTTGGTGCTAATTGAAGGTTCATTGAAATCAGTGTTATATTTTTAAAGTTATTCACATTTTAAAGTTTAAATCTACCTTCTAGGGAGGGGGGGAGGGAAGGGGGAATGAGGGAGGATAAGGGGGGTTGAGGACGATGGAGTGGGGGGGAGGAGAAGGGGGGAGGGGGACGTGGGTTGGAGGGAGAGGGAGGGGGAGGGGGAGGGGAGGGGGAGGGAGGAGAGGATGGAGGGGGAGGTGGGGAAGGGGGGGAGGTGGGGAAGGGGAGGAGGTGGGGAAGGGGGGAGGTGGGGAAGGGGAGGAGGAGGGGAGGGGGAGAGGGGGCGGAGAGGTGGTGCACCAATGCAGGAGAGGTTTGGCCCCAACGAGTCCACTTGGTCTAGTAGCTCCCTAAAAAGTGCCAACACTAGGGTATAGGATGGTAAAGAAGGGGTATACCATGCTTGCTTTCATCTGTCAGTGCATTGAGTATAATAGTTGGCAAGTCATGTCAACGAAGCTAGTTATCGACTTCAGGAAGCGTGGTGGAGTACATGCCCAAATCAACAGCAATGGTGCCAAAGTGGAAATGGTTGAGAGCTTCAAGTTCCTTAATGTTAATATTACCAATGATCTGCTGTGGACCAATCGCATTGAAGCCACAGCCAAAAAGGCACACCAACATCTCTACTTCCTTAGGAGACTAAGAACATTTGGCATGTCTCCTAGATTCTTACAAACATCTACAGATGCACCATAAAATGCATATTGTTGGGTTGCATTACCGCTTGGTTTGGGAACCTAAGACCACAATAAATTGCAGAGAGGATGGAGCCCAGTCCATTACACAGTCCAAATTCCCCATTATTGACTCCATCTATATTTCATGCTGCTTCAGAAAAGCAGACAAGATAATCAAGGACCTGTCCCATCCAGATCATTCCTTCTTCTCCTCACTCCGGTCAGGCAGAAGATACAGAAGCTTGAAAATACATGCCACCAGAAGCAGGAATAGCTTCTTCCCCTCTGTTATCAGGCTTCTGAATGGTCCTTCCAGAAGCTCGCAACAATTGCCAATAATAAATCTAAATCTAAACCTAAATAAGATATACATTTGTAATAAAAATAAACTGCAGATGCTGCTTTATACCAAAGGTAGATAAAAAATGCTTGAGTGACTCAGCGGGTCAGGCAGCAACTCTGGAGAAAATGGATAGGTGGTGTTTCAGGTCGGTACCCTTCTTCACACTATATGTATTTGGATAGACAAGATGTAATTAGGGAGAATCAGCATGGTTTTGTACGTGGGAGATTGTGCTTCGCGAATCTGAGTTTTTTTAAGAAGTAACCAAAAAAGTTGACAAGGGCAAAAGCCATAGACGTTGTCTATGTGGACTTCAGCAAAGCCGGTGAAAACGTTTCACACAATAGGCTGAGCTGTAAGGTGGGATCCAGGGAGAACCAGCTTATTTGATACAGAATTGGCTTCATGGAAGGAAGCAGAGGGTGGGGGTGGAGGTCTATGTCCAGTGGTGCGCCCCAGGGTTTGATTCTGAGCCCATTGCTGTTTGTGGTTCATATCAACGATTTAGAATGTACAAGACAAGATGAGTTTGCAGATGACACCAAAGTAGAATGTATCATACACAGTGAAGATGGTTATAACAAATTACAGCAGGATCTTAATCAGCTGTGCAAGTGGGCTGAGGAAAGGCTAATGGAGTTTAATGCAGAAAGTGCACTTGTTGCATTTTGGGAAGTCATATGGAACGAGGTGCCAGAGGTAACTGAGGCAGGTACTATTAAAACATTTGAAATCCATTTGGCCAGGTACATGGATAGGAAAAATTTAGAAGGATCCAGGCCAATTGCGGGCAGGTGGGATTAGTATAGATGGGATATCTTGGTCGGCCGAACGATCTATTTCCATACTGTATGATTCTATGACTCTATTTAATACTAACATGAGGGGCAACGTTTTCATTCAGAGGGTAATAAATACATGGAATGATCTACTGGAAGGAATGTTGAACTTGAACAGCATTTAAAAGACACCAGGGCAGTACATGGATAGGTTGGATGCCGAATTGGCTTTATGATAAGAAACTGGGAGAGGTGGTGGATCGCTAATTTTCAGACTAGAGCTTTGTAACTGTTGGTGGGCCCCAAATGTAGGTGCAGGCCCCACTGATGTTTGTCATCAATATGAACGATTTGGCTGAGAATGTACAATGCATGATTAGTAAGTTGGCAGATGACACAGAAATAGGTGGTAACATAGTTTGTGAAGATGGTTGTCAAGAATTGCAGTGGAATATTGATCAGCTGGACAAGCAGGCCAAGAAATGGCTAATGGATCTTATTTCTGATAATTTTGAAGTGTTGTCTTTACCAAATACAATACTTTAGCAATACCATGTGCACTGCTATGTGGTTTACGGCATTACATTGGCAAGTGATCCTATTGATACATCTGCCTACAGATGTTGGACAATCACCAGGCACTGAACCACAGACCATAGCTCCATTTGAAATCTTTCCATTTAAGATTATATTGTTACCAGAAAAAAACTCACAAGAGGGAATTTACTTTTGCCGAATATTGCAATAGACACTTCTGTGCCTGTTTCTGCAAGGCTCTGTGCCTCCACTAATAACGGAACCTCAACAGTAGAGCAAGGGTCAATAATTCCACAAGGCTTGAGACTGGAATAAACCACACCCAGCTTGTCATCCAAATCCTATGGAAAGAAAACACAAAAACAATAAAGGTCAAGTCAAATATCCAAATCAAGTTTCCACATACTGGATCACTGAAGTAGGATGAGATGTAAAAGCAACCATTAAAAATACTTACATAATAAAAACAAAGTAATACTCTCAGATTAAACTCAATCACTTTTTGTGAACAGTTACTCAGCAGAGAAGGAATATAGACACTCGAATGTGGACACGGGCAGGGCCACTCCGGAACATGCAGGCCCGGCTCACCCGCTGAGGTCGGATGACAGAGGAGGACTCGCCCGCGGCCTGCGAAGATGCTGGCGCGGAGCGAGTGGTCGAAGCGAGGTGGTCAGGTCGGAGCCCCGAGGTCGAGTCGAGCCCTTGGAGCCCCCACAGATGAGGTAATGGGTCGAAGCCTTAAAGTGGATGACCACAGTTTGCATCTACTATGTCCTCTCCCGTTAACCTGCCCTGCGAACATCCGTGTATCCTCACAACTCATAGTGGCACCTAATTTTGTACAGTCTAGTACAGTCTTTGGAATGCTCCTTCCCTGAACCTTCATCCACTCTTTTAGTCCATTTACACAGGATTATTAAACCAAACCAGGCAATGGGGGAGATAAATGTATGGTTTACAGTGGTAGAAGTGAGGGTACCATTGCAGTGGTGGGAATAATATTCCATTGGCACTCTCTCCACTGAAACTGACAGGGATAAATATCCAAGCAAATAAGGGCTCCAAATAATAAAAGCATGGCAGTTCAAGTGAAAGGAAGAGTTAAAGATTCAAAGTGAAAGGGCAAGACAACAGAGCAAAATAGCTGTTTGCGGTGATAAGCAGAGTGAGGCAGAATGCAAAAAGGGATTCAGCAGTCATAGTGCATTAGGAAACAAAATTAATTCAAAGAAAATTGTTAATACTAAAGACACTGTATCTTATTTATTGAAACATTCATTGCAAAATAGACAAACTAATGACATAAATAGAAATTTAATGCATTTAACTGATAGCATTTGCTGAACCCTAATTGCATGGTGACCAAGGTTAGAATTAAATATTTAGTGTACCAGGTGCTTGAAAAGAAAAAAACAAGAAAGGAGACAGAGGGGGCTGTGGAGTAGGTCACTCTCTAGAATAACAATGAACTACGTAAGAGCGAAAGTGAGGAGTGATTTTGGCCCGGTAGAACAGAGAGCAGAATGCATACATAGAAATAAAAGACAACAAAGGAAACTAAGAACACAAAGTGCTGGAGTAACTCAGCAGGGTAGGCAGCATCTCTGCGAAACATGGATAGGTGACATTTTGGGTCGGGTCCCTTCTTCAGACGGATTGTGGGGGCGAGGAGAAAGCTGGAAGAATGGTGAGGCAAGAGAAAGCATGTCAGGTAATAGGTGAATAGAGGCGAAGGGGGGTTTTGATAGGCAGATGGTTGGAACAAAGGCCAGAGATAAAAGCAGAAGATATGAGGCAGGATTGCAGAGTATGAATTGTGAAGGGAGAAGGTGGAAACAAGCAGGAGGCAGGCAGGGGGTGGTGGGAGAGGAGAAATAAGTCAGAGGCCAGGTGGAAACAGGAAGGGGGGGGGGGGGGGGGGAGAAGCATGGAAGTTAGTTAAAAGTTACCTAAAATAGGTGAATTCAATATTCATAACGTTGGGTTGTGAGCTACCCAAGGTATAAGGTGCTTTTCCTCCAGTTTACGCGGGACCTCACACTGGCAATGGAGGAGGTCCAGGACAGAAAAATCAGTATGGAAATGGGAAGGGGAGTTAAAATGGTTAGCAACCAGGAGATCCAGTAGTCCTTGGCAGATCAAGCGCAAGTTTTCAGCGAAACGGTTACCGAGTCTATATTTTGTCTCGCCAATGTACAGGAGACCACTAGATGCAATACACGAGGTTAGAGCTGGTGCACGTGAACCTCAGTCTTACCTGTCGCTCCAGCAGTAGCTTACAACCCAGCAGTATGAATAGTGAGTTCTCCAATTTTAGGTAACCTCCAACTATCCCCCCTCACCCCACTGATCAGTGAATGGGCTGGTGAGTCTGCCCAGCACTCCCGGCTCTGCGCAGCTCAACCAAGCTCCCAATTGTTATGGCTAGGTGAGGGTGGAGGTTGATGGGATAGAAAGCATATTAAAATGCCTTCTCCCACTCAGCAAAGGAAGCCCTGTAGCAGCCAGTGAATTTATCCCCACCATCCATCCTGCAGATCTCACATTCGTGTGTTTCCATAAATTGGGTATATGTAAGCCGGGGAGGACATGCATTTGATTTATGCAATAACCCCTCTGATATTAGCCCAGCTGCAATCTATTCAAGTTAAAACTCACCTGTGGAATTATGCCATAACAAGCTGGAAGGTCATTGGTATTTTGAAGCTTTATCAGGCATTGGTAGGGATATTTGATAAAGCAGCGTCCAACATCAATATATTCGTTAATTACCTCCACAATAGGAATGACACACCTGTGAAACAAAAGTAGGAAAAAATCAGTAAGATATCAGCCAGTTATTCTGCGAGTTTGAAACAATGGTGGACAAAAAGGATTACCAATAATTTGTGGCATAGAGGCCTGGAAATTCCTTCCCACGATTCTTTACAAAAAATGTTCCTGAGCAGAGCAATACTGTTCACAAAATGCTGGAGTAACTCAGCAGGTCAGGCAGCATCTCAGGAGAGAAGGAATGGGTGACGTTTCGGGTCGAGACCCTTCTTCAATACTGTTAGTCAATACTGTTAGTCAGTTTGGGATGATTTAAAATCCATCAGATATTTATTTGTTTGGCTTTGAGAAAATACACTAATACTATAAATGCAACAAAACATTTGGCACACAGCCCACAATAATGTTTCAGAAATCAGTTGCATTCTTCCATCCTTATTAGGGAAGGAAGGATGGAATTGATGGAAATGATAGTGACTTCAATCTATATTCGTGCTATCGCACCAAAAATCCTTCCTCAAAGACTCACTTTATCCCAAAATCGCCACCACCCCTACCCTCTTCCAAAATCACCACCACCTCCCAAGTCTCTATCAAAATCCCCACCCACCCCCAAAATCCCCACCAAGCCAACCCTCTCCCAAAATCCTAACCCTTTCCCAACCCCACCAACCCTCACTCTCCCAAAGTGACCACCACCACATGTTCTCCCAAAATCGCTATCATCCCCCCTCCGCCTCTAAAATCCACACCAATCCCCTTCCTCCAAATCTCCACCACCACCTTATCCTCCCCCAAAATCCACACCAACTCCCACCCAATCCCCAAATTATCCACCACATCCCCACCCTTCCATGAATACCCTACCCCACTCCCTTTCTAAAAAAAAATCATCACCACCTCCAAAATTTCCATCTGCATATATTCCACAAAATTACCACACTGCCTACCCTCACCCAAAATCACCATGAGCCTTATTCTCCCCCCAAATTCCCCACCTCCCAACCCTTGCCTAAAATTCAATCCTCTACCACCCAAACTTCCCCTCCCTTCACTATTCAAAGACTTGGTCTAAAGACATCTGGAGGGGTAATTATATTTTGGACTCAATCCACTGTTGAAGGTGCAAAGAAAATGCCTTGATTGCAATTTTTCATGGGTACATTGGGAGAGATTTGTAGGCAGCTGTCTGAGAGGAGATGTGACATTGTGGACCATCCAGTTTTTATTTCAAATAATGATGATGATTCTCCAGTTTTCCAAGGTCATTTACAAATACCACTACAGTACCTGAAATGCAGTGTTCTGCAAAAAAAAAACAATGGCGGGGTATCTGCAAACCAATTCATTACACTACTCAGCAAAGTGGATTCCCATCTTTTGACCCTAACATCCATATTCGCAGGATCAATGAAAAGGGAAGTTACCGTGCCAAGATGGGGATTGCTGAGACCTCCTGGCCAACATTTGCCACGTCCACAACCAAGGCCAACTCATATTTCTTTGCAGTGTTGGAGCACAATGTCACCTGGAAGAAAAAATGCAAGTATCAGGATTAGAAATCCCTGCTACCCACAGAGTTTGGCACAATGTCACAGTCCTGGTCCGTCCACGGAAAAACTTTGCTGAAAATTACAGTGTGTGTGTGTGTGTGTGCGTGTGCGGTGTGCCTGTGCGCGCGCCTGCCTGCCTGCCTGCCTGCCCGCCCGCCCGCTCATGCACAAGCTTGTGCAGGTGCATAACAAAAAACATACAGGTGGCAGGTTTGTTGCAGTGCTTTCATCTTCTGGTTCACAGTATGAATTTCTTGAAAAATAAGATTGATATCTAATATCTGAATGAGAGCTGATGGAATAAAAACTGCATGCATCGATTAAGTATCTCAACAGTGAACACAAAGCCCAAGTTATGCAGGATGACGAAATAGATCTTGCATGTTTGAGTTGAATATAAGCTGATCTTTGCTATTTACAGTTTGAGCTTAAGTGGTTTGGATCATGGTAGTGACAGGATCAGAGGAAGTGTAAGGGAGCAGACCAGGCTTGGTTAGTGAGGCCTGATCAGGCTAGCAATCAGAAGTTGGGGTGGGTGGTTTCGTCAGATCATAGATCAGAGGTTAGTATTCAGTCAAATAAATGAATGGTTAGACATAGGCAGTATACTGGCCATCTTCTCTCTCCACTTTCAGTCCCAACACAGGGTGTTGACCCAGAATGTCAACAACTAATCCCCCTCCTCACCCCCCCCCCCTCCCTAAAAAAAGGGGGATAGAGATGGATCCTGATGGGAAAAGGATGATGGTGAAATGGAACCAGGTGGGGAAGGGGAGGGGATGGGAAAGGTGAACAAAGAAAGAAGAAAATGAGGTCAAAAAGTGAGTGTATGTGGGAGAACACGGGAGACAGTGTGGATTCACTTCAACGTTACTTCCCCATTCCCCCCTACCCTGTACTTTTATACATTGGCAATTTTCCTTTTCCCTCTCAGTCCTGATGTAGAGTCCAAACTCAAAGCGAACTTGCAATATTTGCTTCCACAGATGCTGCTTGACGGTGAGTTCTTTAAGCATTTATATTTTGTTTATAGTGTGTGCAGGACATTTCACAACAGAATAAACTTCTTCAGTTGAAGTGCTAAACATGACATTATCTTCAACATAATTTCAATAGCCAACATCAAGTGAAATTTCACATTAGTTTACAGGAGAGTGACAATTTGAAGTCATGCAGTTAGGAAGTGGTGAATAATCGCATCCAATCATCGTATATTCCATTCCCAACAAAGACTGAATGTACATATGATTCCTAATGAATAAAGATTTTTAAAAAATGAAATAATGAGCCACTTCTAATGGAAGTACAGGTTGAAACTCTCTGGTCCAGCAACTAACGTAGAATCTGTAGTATAGATGTTTGAATCTGTAGTATAGATGTGTGCAAGTTAATTAATTCTAACTAAGATCTAACGAAGAACTAAAATGAACAAAGATCTGCACCAATCTGTATCTAATTAATCTACCAGTGCAACGTTTGCAATCTCACCTGACAGCATTCCGGCTGATGGAAAGTTCGGATTAGGTGCAGTTCTCTGAACCCTTATTTGACCGAGATAGTGTCTTTACTTAAAAATATGATCGGGGGTAATTTCTGTGGTCCAGCATCAGTCAGGTGCCAAGGATTTCAGATGAGACAGTTTCAACCAGAAAACAAATGACAAGAGTTAAGATGATATGTTGTTACCTGAATCTCCATTTCCTCTTGGGCCATGACAGTACCACTGCTAGGATCTATACTGAATTCTTTGGGTTTTGCTCCATACCCAAGGTTTGTCCAAGAAAGGATTCTTCTGTCTTCTGAGACCTGATTGACATTTGCTCTAATGACTTCAGCAGTTCCATCACCAGGGACCCACAACTTAAATATCATTGGTACAATGGAAGTGTTGATAAGGCGACATGATATAGTGCTGGGAAAACCTAAAATTTTGGGAAAAAGAAAGATCCATAAAAAGCTATGCAGATGCAATTGCACCATGCACCAAGTTGAGCTACAATATACTCCAAACATTCATTCGTTGAGAAGTTACTCAACAGAATCAAAACCAAACTTTCAAAAGCAGTGCAGCACTTTATTTTGTGCAACTTTTAATATTTGAAGTTTACTTATCTTCTTTTTCAGCTGTTAGCTTGGCAAATGTAAACTGTTCAAATCTGATACTGGGATGCCAGAATACCTGATAATCTAACAAGGCTAGGGAAACAAAGTTCCGGTTGAATTAAAGGGCAGGATCTCAATTATCTAGCTGCTGAGAGGGGCCAAAATGATAATGAAAATTATCAATTTCAATTTTCATTATCATTTTGGCCCCTCAGCAGCTAGATAACTGCAAGACCTTATGCTGGGCTTCAAAACAAAATTTCAAACATCTTTCTACCTCCACAGATAATGTCTGACCCACTGAGTCCCTCCAGCAGGTTGTTTTTCTTTTCTCCAGATTCCATGTCTGCAGTCTCTTGCATAATATCTATCAGAATGACTGGTCAGGCACAGTTTCAGAAAACCTCCAGTTAGAGAAATTCAACCTGTGACTCTGAAAACAATCTAAGCCATTCAAGAGAGGGAAGTTGATGTTCAAGCCTTGGGTATGTTTTTAGGGTTTTAGGGGGAAACCATACTGTGGTGAGGATGAGTGTTGGTGGTAAGAGATTACCACAAAGACCATTCGCGCTTGGGTTGGGATTGGGTTTCAGGTGATTTGGAATGCAGGAGAACAAAGGAAAGATTTTAAGGGAACTCTAGGGACAAGTTTTTAACAAAAGAGACAGTGGGTATTTGGAATGAGCTGCCAGAGAAGGTGGTTGAGGCAGGTACAATTACAACATTTTGATTAGGTACTTGGAAAGGAAAGATTTAGAGGGACTTGACAAACACAGATTAGCTTAGATAGGCATCTTGGGCCAAAAGGTCAGCTTTCTCACTTTTTATGAATCTTAAACAATTTGCTGGTGCTTTGTGACATTGCTTCTTGTGAGGTGTGCTATGTACAGATTGGCCGTTTAGCTCAACACTGACCATAATTCAGAAAGTTTTCATCAGCCAAGAAGTTCTTTGAGGCATTCTAAGTTTATGAAAGGCATGATACAAAAACATGTTTTTTTGTTGTATTTATTTATTTTTATCTTTAACTATGATTATTGTTCATTATTTGTATGTTTATGTTTATGTTTATTTATGTACTTATTTTCCTTGCATAACTTAAGTTATATACCCTCTAAATGGTATTATGGGTGGGGGGGTGATGGGTGGGGGGATATCTATCAGTTCAAATGTGTTCATGCATTGAATTGTCAAAGCTGTACTAACAAAAATTCATAAATAAACTTTGTTCAAAAAAAACCATGTGTGGTGGTTTTCTCCATATTTTAAATCTGTGGCCACTGCATTTCAGTTTTCAGACCCTTTCATCTTTGATAGTTTGCTTTCTCTTTCAGTGTTTTATAAGAAACCATGTCATTGCAAAGATTGCCAGTTATTGGTCTTACAAAGAATTCCTTAGAACATTCACTTTCATAAGCACCAGAGTGACACAGCAGTTAAATTCCCAGAATCATAATTCAGATACATAGACTAGCAAAGTTCAAATTCCAGATGGAATTTAAATGCAGTTAATAATTTGATGGTTGCAAAGTCTTCTATTCCATTTGCAACTCGTTCACAAATGAAGCAATCCATGCCAACATGTAACCTGATCCGCTGAGTTAATCCAGCACTTTGTGTCTATCTCTGGTATAAACCAGCATTGAAGTTCCTTGTTTCTACAAGGAGAAAAGGGTGTCAGAGAGAGTCCAAGTGAATTTGAGGCCATGGTGGAAATTAGTGGTAAAGTTGAAGAAATCAATGAGTTATGCATAGGATCAGGAGGCAGCAGTGATGCAATCATCGATGTCATGAAGAAATACTTGGGAGATGTTGCCAATGTACATTTAGAACAAGGACTATTCAACGTAACCAACAAAGTGACAAGCATAACTGGGGCCCATAGGCATGACCAGCTGAGTTACTCCAGCACTTTGTGTTTTACCTATGATTCCAGCATCTGCAGTTCATTGTGTCTCTATTATTTCTTTGGCATGTCTTTCAAACCTCTGGGATGAAGGTCATCATGATCTAGTGATTAATTACCCTTCAGGTATCCTACTTCTCATTGCAAAAAATCATATTAGCTTTGGTTCAACTTCACGTAATACTCCAGAGCACCTCCTACAAGATCAGCAAAGACTTTACTCCTTACAGTTATAAAGCTATACAACTGACAAACAGGCCATTCAGCCAACCTTGTCCCTACTGACCAATGTGGCACACTGGGCTTGTTCCATTTGCCTGAATTTAACAGCCCAGCGAGTCTACTCCACTATTCAAACATGGCTGATCTATCTTTTCCCCTCACCCCCATACCCCTGCCTTCTCCCCGTAGGTTAAAGGGAAGGAAAGTGCAGGAGAGGTGAATGACATCTCCAGAAGAAGTAATAAGACAGAAAGTTTAAAGAGGGATGCGAGTCTAAGGTCAGGCAAAATGGGAACCAATTTGAAAAGAGAGGTGGTGAATACTGAACTAAAAGTGTTATATTTGAATGCAAGCAGTATGCGGAACAAAGTGCAGTGTAGTTAGAAATTGGTAAGTATGACTTTTTGGGCATCATAGAGACGTGACTGAAAGAGGATAAGAGCTGGGATCTGAAAATCCAAGGATGCACATGCTATCGAAAAGACAGGCAGCTGGGTAGAGGGGGTGTGGTTGCTCTGTTGATAAGGAATGAAATTCAATCCTTAGCAAGGGAAGACATCGGATCAGAAGAAATTGAATGTTTGTGGGTAGAGTTAAGAAGCTGTAAGGGTAGAAAGACCCTGAGGAGAGTTGCATACAGGTGTCCGAACATTAGCCAGGTTGCAAGTTACAAATTACATTAGGAAATACAATTGGCATGTAAGAAAGGCAATGTTACAGTGGTCAAGGGGGATTTCAAAATGCAGTTAGACTGGGAAAATCAGGTTGGTGCTGGATCCCAAGAGCAGGAATTTGTAGAATGCCTACAAGATGGCTTCTTAGAGCAGCTTGTGGTCGAGCCTGCTAGGGAAAAGGCAATTCTGAATTTGATGTTGCGTAACAAGATTTGATTAGGGAGCTTAAGATAGAGGAACCAGTAGGAAGTAGTGACCATAATACAAGAAAAGTTCAACCTGCAGTTTGAGAAGGAGAAGATGAGATCAGATGTGTCGGTATTATTATTGAGTAAAGGTAACTACAGACGCATGAGAGAGGAGCTGGCTAACGTTGATTTTCTGTGGTGGTTCCTTATTTTGTTTCGTTATACCTTGTCACCTTTTCTGGGCATAATCACACATAACTCCAGATTGCAGTGGCTGTTGTCCTGCCATTCCTTTAGTTTTGCAAATATGAATTGTTGGACATTTACTTCTTCCTTGTGTCCAGTGTTAAGAAGAATGTATATCGCTATGCTAGGACTCCAGAAGGAGCAACAGTGCATCCCCTCTGCCCAACAAGTGTTCTTTGGTGCACAGCCAACAACTAATCCATGCCTATTCTCTCTACGGTCTACATATATTGGGTCAAACATAAAGGACAGATTATAGAACATAGAAAAGTACAGAAACAGCCCCTTTGGCCTCCAATACCTGCACAGGGTCATACCCCACCATTCTCTGCATATCCACGTGCATACCTAAATTCCTCTTAAATCCCACTATTATACCTGCCTCCACAACCACACCTGTCAGCACTTTCCAGGCCCCACTACCCTCTGGATAAAGAAGTTACCCGCACACCTCCCTTAAACTTTGCTCTTCTCATCATGAAGAAATGTCCACTAGTCTTTGACATTTCTACCCTGAGAGAAAGGTTCTGCCTGTCTATCCTATCCATGCCACTTTAAACTTTATATACTTCCATTTGGTCTCCCCTCAACCTTCAGCGCTACAGAGAAAAATCAATCCAAGTCTGTCCAACCTCTCCTTGTAGCAAATATGCCCTAATCTAGGCAGGATTCTGGTAAACTTCTTCTGCACCCTCTACTAAGCCTCCGCATCCTTCCTGCAATGGAACGATCTGAACTGCACCCAGTACTCCAAATGCGGCCTAACCAAAGTCCTATAGAGCTGCAACATGGCTTCTAGACACTTACATTCAATGCCCCAACTAATGCCCCAACTAACCACATGCCTGCTTTACCACTATATTTACTTGTGTTGCTACTTTCAGGGATCTATGGAGTTGGATCTCTGGATCCATCTGTAAATCAATGCTGTTAAGGATCTTGCCTATAACTATATACTTATAACTATATACTTTTCCCCTTACATTCGACCTCACAAAGTGCAACACCACAACTGAATAGCATCTGTGGAGGCAAGGAGATGTTTCGGACAAGACCCTGCATCAGACCCAGAAGTGTTGACTATCCTTTGCCACCACAGATGCTGCCTGATCCTCTAAGTTCCTCCAGCAGTTTGTTTCTTTGCTTCAGACTGTAGCATCTGCATGCTCTGCCCTTCCACCATTCATTACTTCTCAGTTAGCTAGTCATTTGGTGGTTAAAATAGTTTGCTGCTTGGGTAAACAATATCACAGGCATTTGCTTTGTTCTACAATTGTATGACCTGATTGTTGCACGAGTTCTATGCTCTGCTTGCTCCATACTGCCTGCAACAATTGTCTTGTAAATCAGATGTCATTACAAGCCAGCTTTTAAGGAGACTGGGAAGTTACCAACAAAAACTGATTAGGAGGAGTTGCAAAAACATACATTGTGTTCTGACAACTGAGTAAAGCAGAACAAAGAGTGGTATATTAAATTATGGTTTGATAAACCTTTTCATTCCACTACAGTTAAAGGCAGGATATAAAAAAGGGAGATGCATCAACTGGAAATTGTATAAATAGAAGAACAAAATAGGCAGAAACTTGGCACTCATCACAAGGGAGGCAGAACCTTTTTATTCACAAAATGCTCAGCAGGTCAGGCAGCATCTCGGGAGAGAAGGAATGGGTGACGTTTCGGGTCGAGACCCTTCTTCAGACTGATGTCGGGGGTGGGACAAAGGAAGGATATAGGTGGAGACAGGAAGATAGAGGGAGATCTGGGAAGGAGGAGGGGAAGGGAGGGACAGAGGAGCTATCTGAAGTTGGAGAAGTCGACGTTCATACCACCGGGCCGCAAACTGCCCAGGCGAAATATGAGGTGCTGCTCCTCCAATTTCCGGCGGGCCTCACTATGGCACTGGAGGAGGCCCATGACAGAGAGGTCAGACTGGGAATGGGAGGGGGAGTTAAAGTGCTGGGCCACCGGGAGATCAGTTGCGTTAATGCGGACCGAGCGCAGGTGTTCAGCGAAGCGATCGCCGAGCCTGCGCTTGGTTTCGCCGATATAGATGAGTTGACATCTAGAGCAGCGGATGCAATAGATGAGGTTGGAGGAGGTGCAGGTGAACCTCTGTCTCACCTGGAAAGAATGTTTGGGTCCTTTGATGGAGTTGAGGGGGGAGGTAAAGGGACAGGTGTTGCATCTCGTGCGGTTGCAAGGGAAAGTGCCCGGGGTTAGGGTGGTTTGGGTAGGAAGGGACGAGTGGACCAGGGAGTTGCGGAGGGAACGGTCTCTGCGGAATGCAGAGAGGGGAGGGGATGGGAAGATATGGCCAGTGGTGGGGTCCTGTTGTAGGTGACGGAAATGTTGGTGGATGATATGTTGGATCCGCTGGCTGGTGGGGTGGAAGGTGAGAACGAGGGGGATCCTGTCCTTGTTGCGAGTGGGGGGATGGGGAGCAAGAGCGGAGCTGCGGGATGTAGAAGAGACCCTAGTGAGAGCCTCTGAAAAACGAGGACATCTCGGAAGCCCTAGTCTGAAACACCTCATCCCGGGCGCAGATGCGGCGTAGACGGAGGAATTGGGAGTAGGGGATAGACTTTTTGCGGGGGACCGGGTGGGAAGAAGTGTAGTCCAGATAGCTGTGCGAGTCGGTAGGCTTGTAATAAATGTCAGTCACTAGTTTTTCTCCTGCGATGGAGATGGTGAGGTCCAGAAACGGGAGGGAGATGTCAGAGATAGTCCAGGTATATTTAAGGGCAGGATGGAAATTGGAGGTGAAGTGTATAAAGTCAGTGAGTTCTGCATGGGTGCAAGAGGTAGCACCAATGCAGTCGTCGATGTAGCGGAGGTAGAGTTCGGGGATGGGGCCAGTGTACGTCTGGAACAGGGATTGTTCGACGTACCCGACAAAGAGGCAGGCTTAGCTAGGGCCCATGCGAGTGCCCATAGCTACGCCTCTGGTTTGGAGGAAGTGGGAGGAGTCAAAGGAGAAGTTGTTGAGGGTAAGAAGCAGCTCTGCTAGGCGGAGGAGAGTGTTGGTCGATGGGGATTGGCTGGTTCTACGGTCGAGGAAGAAACGGAGGGCTTCGAGACCATCCTTGTGGGGGATGGAAGTGTAGAGTGACTGGACATCCATGGTGAAAATGAGGGAGTGGGGGCCTGGGAACCGGAAGTTATCCAGGAGATGGAGAGCGTGTGAGGTGTCTTGGACGTAGGTGGGGAGGGATTTGACCAGGGGGGATAGGATGGAGTCGAGGTAGGTAGAGATAAGTTCGGTGGGGCATGAGCAGGCAGAGACAATGGGTCTGCCGGGACAATTGTGTTTGTGGATTTTGGTGGCAGAACCTTTTGGCAGAAGAAAAGGCAGAACCTTTTGGCAGAAGTGGAAGCTTTCCACTTATTTCAATGCGGAAATAAGCTAATTGTGCAGAGTTCAGGTGTTCTTCCTGGATTTCCCCTGTTTCTTCAAACTTCCCATAGATGTCCTTGTTACCATCTTTATTGGCTCCTGCAAGTTACCCCAGAGTAGCTGTCTGGCAGGAGAATCAGGGTGGAGAAAGCAAAGTTATAGAGAAATAGGTGGATTGGTGAGTTTACTAGGAAAAGTCAGCATTGATTCAATGGGCCAGACAAATTCTTTCCATGTTGTAAGAGGGTATGAAAATAAGACTCAACTAAATATCTGGAGATTTAAGTTACCACTCCACTGTTCAAGTGTGCTCTGTATCATACCCAGATGCAATGTCATCTCCTAAGTAGGCACAAGGCACTGCAGATGCTGTTTTTTCTTTTAAAGACACAAAGTTCAGGAGTAACTCAGCGGGTCAGGTAACAACACTGAAAAACATGGATAGGTGACACTTCCAGTCGGGACCCTTCTTCAGACTGATTGTGGTGGAGAGGGAGAGAGCTGTGAGAGAGGAGGGGCAGAACAAAAGCCTGGCAAGTGATATGTGGAAACAGGTGAGGGAGGTTTTAGATAGGCAAGTGGTTGGAAAAAGGCAGAGGTGTAAAAATAAAAGGTGTAAGATAAGGACAAAAGATGTACGAATTGTGTTCATACCATTGGGTTCTAAGTTACCCAAGCGGAATACAAAGTACTGTTCCTCCAGTTTGTGTGTAGCCTCACTCTGGCAATGGTGGAGGCCTGGGACAGAAAGGTCAGTATGGGAGTAGGAAGGGAATAAAATGGTTAGCAACGGGGAAATCAAGCAGGCCTTTGTGGACCAACAGCAAGTGTTCGGCAAAACAGTCGCCAAATCTTCACTTGGTCCCAGCGAGCCGCGCGACAAAAGATCGTCTCCTGGCGAGCTGCAGCGAGCTGCCACGGCACCAAGAATGGGCCTGGGGAGATTTTACCAAGTACGTTGATCATTAGAGCAACGTCACAGGGTTGTTGAAGAAAGCGTTTGATATGCAGGCCTTCATCAGTCAGAGAGTTGAGTATATCATATCATATCATATATATACAGCCGGAAACAGGCCTTTTCGGCCCACCAAGTCCGTGCCGCCCAGCGATCCCCGTAACATTAACACTATCCTACACCCACTAGGGACAATTTTTACATTTACCCAGCCAATTAACCTACATACCTGTACGTCTTTGGAGTGTGGGAGGAAACCGAAGATCTCGGAGAAAACCATGGAATTTGAAATTTTATCAAACAGTCGTACAAGACATCGGTGAGACAACACCTAAGTATTATGTTCAGTTTTAGTTACCTTGCTATAGGAAAGATGCCATTAAGCTGGAAAGAGCACAGAAAAGACTAACAAGGAAATTGCCAGTACTCAAGGGTCTTAGCTCTTGGGAGAGGATAAGTTAGCTTGGACTTTATTCATGTTCATTAGTTCATAAATTATAGAGTAGAAATAGGAAATTATGCCCATCAATTCGACTCCGCCATTCAATCATGGCTGATCTATCTTTCTCTCTCAATGCCATTCTCCTGCCCTCTCCCCTTAACCTTTGACACCCTTACTAATCAAGAATCTGTCAATTTCCACTTTAAAAATACCCAATGATTTGACCTCCACAGCTGTCTATAGCAATGAATTCCACAGATCCACCATTCTCTGGCTAAAAAAAATCCTCTTCACCTCCTTTCTAAAGGTATGTCCTTTTATTCTGAGATTCCAGACGATATATTTTGCCTTGCTGGACGTATATGGATATCAGTGGAATGATCACTTCCCAATTAAAGAGTTCCAAGTTATTTGTTGTACTGAGAGAAAAAAACATTCTTATTTGTGTGCACAAACTGAAAGATTGAGAAAACAACTTTTTTTTATTTTTTAAATGGACCTGAATAACTTAGTTTTCCTAACAATAGTATCTTGCTCATCCACAACTAATCTACATTGATTTTATAATACCTCTTCCAATGCATCAATTTGTTCAATTTAAAAAGAAATGACAGAATTGTCTCTAATGCAGAACAGCGATTTAAAGCTCATATAGATAACATATCAGAAACAATAGACTAAATAATCAATCATCTTGACATAAAATAGATTTTATTAATGGCCGGTGCCCACTGAATGACCATAAATTTGAATATAAATGGATGATGTCTAATAATATGTCACAAGATATTTCACTGAAAACATTATATCTGGCTATTTTGCCGGGTGTCAGACTAAGATGTTTAAAATCAGCTTGCCCATGTGAGTGGTGACACAAGAAATTGCAGTTGCTGGAATCTTGAGAAAAACACGAAGGGCGAGAGAATCTCAGTGGATCAGGCAGCATCAGTGGAGGGAATGGACAGGTGACGTATCAAATTGGGACCCTTTGCAAACTGATTGTAGTAGAACAGAGAAGGCTGGAAAAGAGAGGTCAGTGTGGGACAAAGCCTGGCAATTAATATGTGGATACAGGAGAGAGAGATACAACTGACAGGTGGTTGGAGTAACGAAGGGTAGAGTTGAAAAGGAGACAAAAGGGTGTCAGGTAAGGAGAGGTGGAGTACAATGTAAAACCAGAGAGACGAATTTTGGTGGAAGGGAATAGGGGAGGATTTGAAAAGGGGAATAAAAGAGAAATAAGGGACTGGGGAATGGGAGATGAGTGTATGGAGGAGAGGAAAGGAGCAGGCTAACTGCAGAGGGGGAGGGGGGCAAGGCTGGATTAAGCTAGTGCAGGGCCTGTAGCTAGGGTTGCCAACTTCCTCACTCCCAAATATGTCACCGCCCCGTGCCCCACATGACCTCACCTAACCAGCGGTCACATGTTCCCGCTCCACCAGTGGCGTCACCCATCTCCCATCTTCTACTGGACCTCCATGAGGCGGGCGGCGTGGACTTCGCCATGGATGACAAGGGCGACAAAAGTATCCACAAACTGAAGGAGAAGGCGACGAAGAGGAAGGGGCGAGGAATTGGCTCGGAAGAAGGTGCTCGATCCAGGCTGCGAGAAGACTACGACTCCGTGGAGCAAGACGGCGACCAGCCAGGCCCTCAACGCTCGGTGGAGGGGTGGATCCTGTTCGTGACCGGGGTCCATGAGGAAGCCACCGAGGAGGACATCCATGACAAGTTTGCCGAGTACGGTGAGATCAAGAACCGGCAGCTCAACCTGGACCAGCGCACCGGCTACCTCAAGGGCTACGCTCTGGTGGAGTACGAGACATAGGCTACACGGAGGCGCAGGCGGCCGTGGAGGGTTTGAACGGGTCGGATCTGGCCGGGCAGCCCATCAACATGGACTGGGGCTTCGTTAGGGGACTCCTAGGAGCAAGAGGCAGAGTGGCCGCAGGAGAAGCCGGAACTGGCCAGACCGGAAGCGTCACTGAGCCGGGACGGAGTGCGGAGCGATCGGTGGGACTGAGTGGCCCGCATAGCGCCAGGGACCGAGACAGGCCCGCAGATCGCTGTGCCCAAACTGAGCCGTGCGTTACAGGGGCCGTTTAATCTCAGTCGGGACTGTCGTGGGGCTGGGAAGAGGGTGGGGAGGGAAGGGTAAGGTTGGCTTGTGCAAAACAACACTCAGAAATAAAGTATTTTAGTTCCAAAAAAAAATCTTCAGTCCGAAGAAGCATTTAGTGCGGGGCCCTCGAAAAGGCATATGATACTTTTGCTACTAGGTTAATCCGGCACTGGAGTGGGGGGGGGGGGGAGCTGGGATATAGTAGGAGAAATAGATACACGCCGGGGAGGGGGAGCACAGGAAAGAGGGAAGGGGTATTCTTGAAATTGGAGAATTCAATGTTCATACCGTTGGGTTGTCAGCCACCCAAGCAGTATATGAAATGCTTTTCCTCCAGTTTGCATGAAGCCACACTGTAGCAATGGAGGAGGCCAAAGACAGAAAGGTCACTTTGGGAATGGGAAGGATAGTTAAAATGCTGATAGTTAGCAACCGAGACAGAGTGCAAGTGTTCAGCAAAAAGGTTGCCTTTTCTCCACTTGGTCTTTGATGAAATGCTTGCCTAGTCTACGCTTGATTGACTATATCCCTCCCCCTGGCTTTATATTTTACTCCTCTTCACTACTTTTTGTCTCCTTTTCACCTCTAGCCTTTGCCACATACTCCACCCATCTCCCAATCAAACCCCCTGCACCTGCATTGACCTATCACTTGCCGGGCTTCATCCCGCTTCCCCCTTTCTTCTCTAGCTCTCTACCCCTACTCTATCTACAATCAGTCTACAGAAGTGTCCCGACCCGAAATGTCACCTGCCCATTCTCTCCACAGATGCTGCCTGACCCACTGAGTTCCTCGAGCACTTTGTGTTATGCCCAAGTTAGTAACAAGCTCCGGGTTTTACATCTTACATCTTGGAAGATAATGACCCATCTTAGGAATAAAGGTGCCCATTTCAAAATGCTTCCTTTACATATTCTCTCTTAAATGCAACTAGCACTCATAGCACATACAACCAGCTCCTCAGATATGTAAGGGAAATATTTTGGTTAAGATTTAGAGTACCAATCATTTAATTAAGTACAAATTTAAAAACGCCAATAGAGCAATAACTTTACTTTCCATTATTAAACAATGGGGAAAAAAAATCCTCTCCTTCATCTCTCTTTCTTACAACCTCTTGTTACTCACCATACGAAATCTCCCCAAAGTTCAGTGAAGGCAAATTGAAATGAAATGTTGGTCCAATGATACTTCCCCTGTAGAGAACATATAGTTATCAGCATGTTTTCAGCAGCAGTGGGGTTACCAATTAACAATGCATCTGCTCGGAGGTCACTTAACGATTAATTCTGAGCAGTCACAATACCTGCTCTCAGCAAGTTTCAATGATAATGAATAAATTAAGGTGAATGCGTCAATAGTGCAGTGAAACAATCTGGGCAATTTCCTTCCATTTATAACAGAGCAGCAGAAAATTTCCCTCTGCAATCGGAATTGACATTGCACAAAAAAAAATCATGCGAGATTACTCTCAGAAACGAATTTAAAGGGTTTATTGGTAGCATGTAAAAGAATGTGAAATGAGAAGCTAACTGGTGCTGCACAATTCCCTAAATGACCCTCAAAACTACAGGTAGTTTTAAAATAACAGTGTAAGTAACCCTTTACAAGGCTATGAAATGTAAAGCACCCATTTGTCATAAAGTCATATGACTCGATGGCACCAATTTGTCAATTAAAATTATTTTCTAACTTTAATCAATTGGGGGAAAACATGTTTTAACATATCTGTCCTTTTAATCCTATAAAGCCAGCCATAGACATCTCAATGACACTCATTGACTCCGTGATTCATTGTCAGATTAAACTGGAAAAAAAGGATTGCCAAAATGTTGTGCTTAAAATTTAGGCAGAAAATCAGGGGCCAAATTTGTTGTTGTCTGCACCTCTGAAGAAAGTGAAGGCTCATTAGATGTAATTATACAAAATTCCAAGCCTCAAATCATGAAGCAGAACTAACCGACAAGCTGAGGTTTGCTTTGAATTTTTTTTAAGTTTCTGGTAGTAATGGGTTCATCTTCATCTTCCTTCAGCCAAGTGTCTTCTTTAACATTTCTGCCTTGGAGTTTACCCCATCCATGCACATCCTCACTGCTGATGTCTTCAACAAGTCCTCCATGTCAAGAACATCTACCTGACTCCCTCCCTGAATTTCCCTCTGACAATCTCTCCAGATCTTAACACTCACACCCAACATCCCAACTTCAATCCCACAAGCACACATTTCCAAAATCATTAATGGCTTTCTGATCCATGCTAAGTCCAAAGTCTCAATCATCTTTTCCAATCCAACCCTCTGCCACCCCATCTTCTCAACCCACGCCACCCCATCAAGTCTTCAATGACTCTCCTACCTTAGCACTTTGCTGGCTTTGAAGTACCTTGCCCTCAACTTTCTAGGTCTCAGTAATCTCATCGAGTAATCCGCAATGGACCCAATCCTCCCTCTGACCCTCAGCCCCACCCACCTCTCTATTTCTCTCTCTCTCTCTCAAAAGTCCACCACCATAGTCCATTCACCAACACTTCCTCTGCAGTCTCCATTCTCTGCAGTGACAGAATAAATTCTATCATGCATGCCGCTAACCTCATAAGTCGTAGAATATCTACACCTAGGCTATTCATCGGCGCACATGGTGTGGGCATTAAAGGTTAAAAGTAACTGCTTTTGCACTGCCTTTATTCTTAAACTGTGGCCTCTGGTTCTGGACTCCCCCAACATTGGGAACATGTTTCCTGCCTCTAGCGTTGTCCAATCCCTTAATAATCTTATATGTTTCAATAAGATCCCCTCTCATCCTTCTAAATTCAAGTGTATACAAGCCTAGTCACTCCAGTCTTTCAACATACGACAGTCCCGCCATTCCGGGAATAAACCTAGTGAACCTACGCTGCACGCCCTCAATAGCAAGAATATCCTTCCTCAAATTTGGAGACCAAAACTGCACACAGTACTCCAGGTGCGGTCTCACTAGGGCCCTGTATAACTGCAGAAGGACCTCTTTGCTCCTGTACTCAACTCCTCTCGTCATAAAGACCAACATGCCATTAGCTTTCTTCACTGCCTGCTGTACCTGATAACTTTAAGTGACTGATGTACAAGGACACACAGATCTCGTTGTACTTCCCCATTTCCTAACGACACAATTCAGATAATAATCTGCCTTCCTGTTCTTACCACCAAAGTGGATAACCTCACATTTATTCCCATTAAACTGAATCTGCCATGCATCTGCCCACTCACACAACCGGTCCAAGTCACCCAGCATCCTCGTAGCATCCTCCTCACAGTTCACACAGCCACCCAGCTTTGTGTCATCCGCAAATTTGCTAATGGTACTTTTAATCCCTTCATCTAAGTCATTAATGTATATTGTAAATAGCTGCGGTCCCAGCACCGAGCCTTGTGGTACCCTCTACCTTGTAAACCCCAGATCATTTAATATATTTAAAGTGGAAATAGATAAATACTTGAAAGATCGAGGAATTGAGGGTTATGGGGAACTGGCACAGAAGAGGAGTTGAAACCAGCATAGATCAACCATATTGAATGACAAGACTGGCTCGAGGGCCCTGTTGGCCCACTCCTATGTTCTTAAGACCTTATAGTAATTCACTGTCATCGATGCAACCCATGACCTTCATGTATAACTCACAAAAAGAATAGTAAACCCATAGCAAGTCAGGAAGGAGATGTGACCAATCTCCCACTATTCCAGCAAAATATTGATGTCTAGATCTGCCAGTGTTAGTTTTTATTCTTCAAAACATTTCAAAGAGTTTTATGGATGTTCCATTTTCTATCCCAGCCGATAGACATAACTTGCATCAGAGATGTATGCTGGGATTTTGACCAGCACGAGGGATCCCTAACTTGCGGTGACGCAGGGGCTCAATTTGTGTGGTTTATGGGGAGGGGCAGGCTGGTAGTGATAGTGCGGGCAGACATACTGAAGACACAGGTCTCCTACATTTTCCTTCACCTCATGGCAGCCTTTTCTGCATCTGCTCCCTGGCTGCCACAGAGAGAGGTTAAGGCTCTGACACATTTTCAACACTTCATGTGATATGGCAGCTGTGATGTGCACAGGTAGCTGCTGGGGGAACCGTGTAGATAAATTACATCTAGATAAAATGCATTTAAGACCAATGAAGGGGCCGGAAAAAGGTTGCTCTCCAATTCTGATATATAATTATATATTATTGGTATGCCTTCAATTTTAAGCAAGGTTATGTTTTTTTTTAGATTGTCATTATGTTATGCAGCACAGAAACAGGCCCTTCAGCCCAACTCATCCATGCCAAATCATGTTGTCCTGAGCCAGTCCCATCTAGCTGCATTTGGCCCACCAAATCTTCCTTATCCATAGAACATAAAAATTGGGACTGTGAGGTCCGTGACAGTGGTTAGCATGGAACATCCTGCAGGCAGAAGGACTCGATGGATCCTGTGCGGTGGTTTTGTGTAGACGGTCTGGAGAAGGATGCAAGGCTCCTTGTCACAGTTCGTCCTGAACAGTTTTATGCAGAGGATTCTCTGACTTACGGGCTGTTCCCAGGGGCACACTTAGAGAAGGACATAAGTGCTGCTGAAAGACTATCAACTCAGTGAAATTGCCTGACCAAAATTTGTCAGTTTCCCAGCACAGTAAGTTGTCTGTCAGGAATGTGGCTGACTGGCATATTCCGGACTGCAAAAGAACATGCTGAGCGATACACTGAAACATGGTGCAGTCAATCCAAAGGCTGTGTGGGAAGACCACAGTCTAGGGTCCTTCTACTGCTGGACATTGAGGGGCTAAGTCTGATGAAAACACCCCTCAAACAAGGGAAGAGATATCAATCCAGTGAGCCACATGAGTGGCAAGGGTGTTTCCCTCAAATATAAGTACAAACACTACTGAATATGACACTACTGAATGTACAAATACTGAGAATGTATGAAGTTATTGCACAGTTTTTGTTTTGCATCTATTTTTTGTTCTGAATAAAATTTATTTTTGAAATTAAAATGTCTTCCAAACATTTCAATTGAACCTAGCTTTGCAGCTTCCTTCGGTGGCTCATTCCACATACTAATCACCCTTTGTTTGAATACTTAACTCTCAGGTCCCCTTTAAATCTATCCTCGCTCACCTTAAACCTATGTTCTCTAATTTTGGACTCCCCGGGCCTGAAAAAGAGACTGATGACAATTTACCTTTTTTATGCCGTTCATGATTTTATAAACTTCTGTACAGTCGCCCCTCAGCCTCTTTTGTTCCAGAGAAAATGGTCCCAGATTATTACATCTTTCCTTATCTCAAACCCTCCAGTCCAGCAACTTTAGCTGAGAGGGTAAAGATTAAAAAGAGATTTGAGGGGCAATTTCTTCATGCAGAGGGTGGAACATTTACGGATCAAGCTGCAAGAGGAAACTGGGCAGATAGGTAAAATGGTGATATTTAAAAGTTAGACAGGTTGATGCACACGAAAGGTTTAGAGGAATATGGGCCAAATGCATGAAAATCCTCAGCTCAACTATAAAAACCTGGCCGGCATGGACGAGTTAGACCGAGTTACCATGCTGTATGACTCGATGACATTTCCTGAAACCATCTGTTCCTCTTTACCCAAAGACTGCCATGAAAATACTAGTAAATTAAACTAACTGAACTACTTACTTAAAAGTCATTCTGATTGGTTTTTGGGACCCATCCACAATAAAGTATAAGTCTTCCATGATTTCCCCAAGAATGCTGGATTTAAATGTAACATCCAATACATGGTATTGGCCTGGCAACAGCGATCCTTCACTTGGGTTAACGCTGAACAAGGAGCCTATGACAGTGAATGCAGGAATCATGTGGTACACACCAACTATGTCACCCTTGTTCGCCATCAATATCTGAAAGAATAAACACAAAATGAAGAAACGACAGTTCTGCAGCAAAAATTACAAACATTTTACTTATTTTCTTTCAGAAAATTAGACTTTACCAAAATCATTTTGTGCAATAAACCACAATAATCAAGGCAAAAACAGCAGCCATTTTACATCTCTTCTGAAAAGAAAGCTGTAAAGGGAGAGGCAGGACAAAGTGTTGTAGGTAACAGGTCAACATAGGAGAGGGGGCGGTTGATAAGCAGATGGTTGCAATAAAGGCTGGAGATAAGAAAGATAGAGTTGCGGATTATGAAGGTAGAGGGAGGAAAGTAGCAGTGGGGAGGAAGGGGGTGGAGGGGAGAAATAGGTGGGAGTTAGGTGGGGCACGGGGAGGGATGGGGGTTTGTGATGGGGTGTTAGTTAGAAGTTACTTAAAATTGGGGATTTCAATGTTCTGAGTGCTGAGGGTAGTCTATGTCCTTTTGTGTATTGACCCTAGTATCACCAGTTCTTTGTTTCTACATCTCCTACAGGTCTCCTGGCAAGCCCAATAATACATTAAACCTTTAAATATGCCATCTAATCTGCTTTGTTGTGCTGGTTGGTCTATCATAATCCTCCTTTGAGCAGGATCAGTGCAAGATCTCAGCCTCCAGGAAGCTTCCGAAATAATCCCCAACACCCCATCCTCGCTGCACCCCACCTTTGCCCAGTGTGCCATCCCTTGAAATGCGTTTGTAGTGTTAGGAGCTAAACTGGTGTGTGGAGACATCAAACACGATGCTGCGGTGTTGATAGCTTTCTCACAAGAGCATTGTGGGGGAGAGGCCCTAACCAGGCAGGATTTTCAGCAATTCATAAAGGCAAAAGGGCAGAAAGGCAAGATGTGAGCATCAATGTAAGAGGGAATGCACTCAGCAAATATGCACAGAGACAGAAAATACAAAGCATTGAAGAGAATGAAGGACACAAAGAGATGAGTTCAGTCCATGCTGTCATCTGCTGATATGAATTCTGAAACTACGGTTTACTAAGTTCATAACATCCATGTCTATGGTGGCCAGCATCCATTCAACCCAAATGAGAAGCCCAGGAATTGCCTCCAATGAAGGAGATGTCGTATGTGTGCAAGCATGCTTGCATCTGACAGCTGTAAGATGTGTGACACAGTTCAAAATCCATCTTTAAATTCGCTGACGACACCACCATTATTGAATGAATTACGAATTGTGTTGAGTCAGAGTACAAGGGGGAGATCGATCGCCTGATTGAATGGTGGCAGAACAATAACCTTGCTCTCAATGTCACTAAAAACCACAAACTGATTGTTGACTTTAGAAGAGGAAAGCTGAGGATTCACAAACCTGTCTTCATCAACAGGTTGCACTTCAGATTTTGGGCTTTGTTTTGTTTTTTTGCACTATATTCATTTTTTCATTTATGAACTTTGTTTTATGTTTATTATATTATCTATTGAGTACTGTATTTACAAACTTGTTGTGCTGTTGCAAGTAAGAATGTCTTTGTTCCATTTCTGTGCATATGACAATAAACCACTCTTGAGTACTACAGGTACAATGAATGTGGAGAGAGTGTTTGGAGAGAAACCAAAAAAGGTTTACTCACATTGGTCCCCTTGCCCCTTTCCTTATTTTGGTTGTGCCCGTGTCACTAACTGTTTTGCACACATATGTATTAATGCGCCTTTGATTCCTTTGCCACTTACGTACTCCAGCAGCCAATTACTTTCAGACATGTAGAAAACTCAGGCACCCAACTGAAACCCACACAATTACATAGAGAACAGGGTGGGAGCTGCTTTACGTCATTGTCCACCCTGGATAGTTCTACAGAACTGGCAAAATTTGCAGCAAAGCGTCAACTACGGTACTCTGAAGCACTAATTGCCGCTTTTGATTGTTGTAGTTCACATACAAAAGAAGACATAGAGAACATGCAAACTCTAAACAGACAGCAGCGAGGAGGGGAGCAATCTGTGGCAGCAATGGCAATAATGGTGAAAATGGAATGCAATAATAATGGCAATCATGAATCTTGTTGCAGACGTGGGCAGATCGGGTTGGCAGGAGTGGTCCTTTTGTACTTGGAGAAGATGACCGTTGGTGGATTTAGTAGCCAGAAGCAATTTTGACGACTCCACTAGTGGGAGAGTCTAGAACCAGAGGCCATAGCCTCAGAATAAAAGGACATAACTTTAGAAAGAAGATGAGGAGGAATTTCTTTAGTCAGAGGGTTGTGAATCTGTGGAATTCATTGACCGTTATGGAGGCCAAGTCATTAGGTGTTTTAAAGGCGGTGATAGACAGATACTTGATTAATAAGGGTGTCAAGGGTTATGGGGAGAAAGCAGGTGAATGGGGTTGAGAGGGAAAGATAGGATCAGCCATGATTGAATGGTGGAGTAGACTCGATGGGCTGAATGGCCTACTTCTGCTCCTGTAACTTATGGAGAATGCCAACTGCTGTGCCACCACTAAATGTAGTGACCAGGATTAGATAAATACCCCAGAACCATTTATATATAACTAGTTTGCTTCTGTATTTTTGTCTCTACTCTGCCAAGATTCCTAATTTTTTACAAGCTTTTGCCACATTTCCTGCCACATTCAAAGATTTATGCACATCCATATATTATTTTCCTGTACACCTTTTAGAACTGTGGCAATTATTCTATTTTGCTTCTCCTCGCACCTTCTGCCAAGACGAATTACTTAGCACTTCTCCGTATTAAAATATCATCCACCACCTGTCAGCTTATTCTGCTGGTCTTTGTTCTCTTTTTGTCCCTTACTGTTGTCCTCACTGTTCATCACTTCCATCCAAGTCATTGATATAAAAGTAGTGATGGTCCTTTTATCATCCAGTCTGAAAAATATTAATTTGCCATACTTTTCTGGTCTTGGACCCTAAGCTAAGTTTTTATTTGTGCTGCTCACAGATCCTTTGACTCCATTGACATCAATTTGATTGATTGATTGAATACATTTAATTAGCCAAGTATGTATATATACAAGAAATTTGCCTTGGTGCTTTGCTCGCAAGTAACAACACGATATACAGCTGACAATTAAAAATAAAACATGTTAATAATCCTTATATGTGGGACTTTGTTGAATGCCGACTGCTACAATCCCTTAATCAATCTTCTCTGATTTCTCATCAGTATGATTTGCCTTTAATGTCCATTCTGGCTTGCTGTCATCAGTGTTATGTGTTATGCTTGCTGTCATCAGTCAGGGCATTGAGTATAAAAGCCATGAAGCCATGTTACAGGACTTTAGTTTGGCTGCATTTCAAATATTGTGGGAAATTCTGGTCATCCTATAACAGGAAGGATATGGAGGCTTGGGAGAGGGTGCAGAACAAGTTTACCATAACTCTGCCTGGATTAGAGGATATTAGCTATAAGAGAGGGACACAAAATGCTGGAATGACTCAGCGGGACAGGCAGCATCTCTGGTTAGAAGGAATGGGTGATGTTTCGGGTCGAGATCCTTCTTCAGACTGAGCTCAGTCTGAAGAAGGGTCTCCACCCGAAAGGTAACCCATTCCTTCTATCCAAAGATGCTGCCTGTCCCACTGAGTTACTCCAGCATTTTGTGTCTATCTTCAGTGTAAAGCAGCATCTACAGTTCCTTCCTACACAGCTATAAGAAGAGGTTGGACAAAGTTGGATTGTTTTCTCTAGAGCATCAGAAGCAGAGGTGAGACCTGATAGAAGTATTTTAAATTATGAGAGGCATAGATCGGGTAGTCAGTCAGAACCTATTTCCTAGGGTAAAGTCTGTAGCTTTAAGGTGATAGGTACAAAATTTAAAGGAGATGTGCGTGACAAATCTTTTACCCAGAGGATGGTGGGTGTCTGGAATGTACTGCCAGGGGTGGTGGTGGAGGCAGACATGAGTGTGATATTTAAGAGCTTTTAGATAGAACATAGAATATAGAACAGTATAGAACAGGAACAGGTCCTTCGGCCCACAATATCTGTGCAGAAAATAATGCCAAGGCCAACTTTTACCTGCATGTATATAATCCATATCCCTCCATTCCCTGCCTATCCGTGCCTATCCAAAAGTCTCTTAAATATCATTATTGTATCTGTCTCCCAGCACCAAAGACAGCACATTCCGGGCACTCACCACCCTCAAGGATTTGCACGGAATGGAGGGATGTGGAGGCAGAAGAGATTAGTTTAAGCTGACACTACGTTTGGCATGAATGTTGTTGGCTAAAGGGCCTATTCTGTGCTGTACTATTCTCTGCTCTATGTAACTCAAAGCCCACAAAATGTCTGTTAATCATTTCTAAATGCTTTCCACCAGAAAAACTAGCCAGTTTGTAGTTGCCAGCCATATCCTAATGTCCTTCTAGAATAAGGTTGTCACATTTGCTATTTTCTTTTTTTTTCTTGTACCTTTGCTATATTCTGGCAATTGCTTCTGTTGCCTCCACCTTAACGTGTATCAGTAACCTACAATTTTTTTCCCCTTGAGATCAGATGACATTGACTTCAAGTATAGCCAGCTTTTCTAGTACCTCTTCATTATTAATTTTCTCTATTTCTACTGAGAGTATGCCTACACTGTACTGAAACATACATTCTTCAAAACGCAATCTTTATTCTCTTATTGTTTTATCAATCGGCCTTTAGTTCTAATTTATTGTAGCCACATCCTTTCTCAAGCCTTTGAAATTAGGCATCTTCCAGTAATGATAACCTACCTTATAATCATCCATGCCCTTCCCCATTACTGATGCAATGATCACCGTTCCCAAACATGGTGTTCAATAACACTTTGTATACTTGTCCAGCTCATTCGCTAGAATACAATCCAGAAACATCTTTATTCTTGTTGACTGAACAACATACTGAAACATACTGAAAACACACTGAAACAAAGTTATCCTGACCACTGTTTAGAAATTGCACCCCCTCCTTTGTCCTTTACTCGAATAACAGCCAAATTAATGCAGGGTGATTGAAATTTCCTAATGCCATTAATATAATTATTGCATATGTCTGTAATTTTCCTGTTTGTTTGCTCCTCCATTTACATCTTACTTGTTGATGGCTGGCATAATATCTCCTGAGGTGTGGTAGCATCCATTTATTTGGTAACTTTTACCTTTCCTTTATGAAGCCACTTTTCAGTCTGAGCCTCAACATCAATTCTGATATATACTTATCATCAACCTTCATAACCACATCTCATGAAATTACACTTTTGCATTATGTACTTGCCTCTGACATTCTCATAGTTCTTTAATCCAACTGGTTCTGTACTATTTCCTACTCGTTATATCCCACTTATCTGTGCTAATAGTGGGGCAGGGGCGGCACAGTGGCGCAACGATAGAATTGATGCAGTACAGCACCAGAGACTCAGGTTCAATCCTGACCATGGGTGCATGGAGCTTGAACGTTCTTCCTGTGACACGTGGGTTTTCTTCCGATGCTCCGGTTATCTCCCACATTCCAAACGCTGTGTGTTTAACCACAGGTGGCGCCAGCAATGGCTGCCTCGCCAACAGTCTGTCTGTCCTTTCCTTCTTTGTGTTTTAATTGTATGTGTTAAATGTATGTTTATAATGTTCTTTAGTTTGTTTTATGTCGGGGGAGGGGGGAGGAGGTTGGGGGGAACATTTTCTAATCTCTTACCTCGACGGAGATGCGATTTTTTTCCATATTGTATTTCCGTCTGCACTGCAGCCTAACAACAAGGAGTTGGCGGCCTTTTCTGGAGACCGATTTTGGGGGCTCCACCGCGGTCGCCTGCAGACTTAGGGGCGTGGCTGCGCCTTGCGGCTGCGGCTCACCGGCAGTCTCTGTCTTTTTTTTGTCTTTGTCTATTGTTACCGTTTAAATGTATGTTTTGATTTATTTTTAGCTCTGTATATGTGGGGGGTGGTGGGGGGGTGGGGGAAACCTTTTTTTCTAATCTCCTCCTCAAAGGAGATGCGACCTTTTTCCGTGTCTTATCTCCGTTCGCGCTACGGCCTAACACTGTGGAGTTGGCGGCCTCCAGCTGGGATCGACTTTGAAGACTCCGGTCGCAGGGCCTGGACTTACCATCTCGGAGGCTTCGGCCGCGGGCCCTGCAGACCGCAACATTGGGAGCTCGCAGGTCCCTGGCTGGCGACCGGCTTTCGGGAGCTCCAGCCGTAGCAGCTTCGACCGCCCCGAATCGCGAGGTTCGATCGACCCGCTCGCAGGACCTTCATCGCCCTGCGTGGCTTGGCCGCGGCACTTTCCATCGCCCGGTGGGGGCTTAGAACCTCCAACGGCCTGCTCGGCTCGGCCTGGGACCTTCCATCGCCCGGCGGGGGTTTCAAAAGTCGGGAGCCTCGATCGCCTCGAGGCAGCAGTTTGACTGCCTGACCACGGGAGAAGAATGAGGAGGAGATAAGACTTTTCTTTGCCTTCCATCACAGTGAGGGTGTGCCTGTAGCAATCACTGTGCTGGTTGTTTGTGTTAAATTGTAATTGTGTGTCTTGTGTTCTTTATTGTTTACTGTCGTACCCTGACGTGAGAGGACGCTGGCGCTGTTTGTTCGCCGCTTCTCCGTCTGGACAAATCTTTTGTTTGTGTTTGTTTTTATGTCTTGTTTGCTCTGTAAAGCGTCTTTGAGTTTCCTGAGAAGCGCTATATAAATTAAATGTATTATTATTATTATTATTACCATCGCGGAGCTCACGATCCCATTGCCAGGAGTCAATCTCAGAGCTCCACCATGGGAGCTTGCGGACTTAACATCGCAGAACCTGCGGTCCATGGTCAGAGACAGACTTCAGGAACTCCAAGCCGCGGGAGTATCGATCGCCCCGACGCTGGAGTTTCAATCGCCCCGACGCGGGAGTTTCGATCGCCCCAACGCGAGGGCTTCGACCACGGGCTGCAGGAGCTTCGATCGCCCCGATGGATGGTGAAGGGTGACAAGGAAACTGAGGATAACGAACTTAAAAATGCAGTTACGTCTGTTACAGATGATGACTCTGTTAATGATATGGGCAAGGAAAAACTTAATCTCAAAGGAAAATACCAGGACCAAAGTACCCTCTCCTCAAAACTCAAGAAAAGAAAGTGGAGCGAAGAATATATCAAGTATGGCTTTTTTCTTCCCCAAGATGAACTAACAAGCCCTACCCCCTCAGCTCAGTGCATGTTTTGTAGTGTAAAATATAGCAACCAGTGCCTGGCTCCTTCAAATTTACAGACTCATTAAAGAAAAAAGAATAGCAATCATCAAAACAAGTCCCCATACGTTTTTTCAAAAACACTCCTGAGTATTTGTGGAGGCAGCAGAATTTCTTCCAGTTGATGGTAAAGAATGACACTGAGACTAAAAAAACTCTTCTTGCCTCTCTTCAAATAGCACATGTGCTCAGGAAAGAAAAAAAGCCATACACAGAGGCTGAGAAATTTGTCAAACCATGTTTGAAAATCGTTGCCAATCTACTACATGGAGGAAAGCAAGCAGTGGATAACGTAGTGCAAATTCCTTTGTCCAATGACACAATGAAACTTCGATCTACTATGATTGCTGAAGATCTGGATCTGAAGCATCAGCTAATGGCGAAACTGTTGGAAGCACCATTTTTCATTCTGCAGTTTGACGAAACGATGAACAACTCATTGTGAATTGTCATTTTCCAGATCAATGCTTGGGAAAAATTGTCCCTTTTGCTTGCCAGTCAGAGAGCAAACTATTTATTTTCTCCAAGCTTGACAAATTCATGGAAAATGAACATTTATCTTGGAGCAAATGTATTGCTGTGACTACAAACGGTGCTGCAGTCATGATGGGGAAACATAAAGGAGCCACCGCTCGCATCTAAGAAAATCCCATAATTGCACCTTTTTACATTGTTGTTTACATCGGGAAGCACTGGCTGCCAAGAAACTGAACACTTGTTGCAATGACCAGAAAAATGAGCTGGAACAATTGTTGCAAGATGTGGTGAAAATTGTCAATGCTATTCGCCCGCAAGCGAAAAAATGTTGGCTGTTTTCAGAGCTATGCAAGGATATGTTTGAAGATCACATGATTCTCCTCCTGCATTCCGAGTTCGATGGTTGTCATGTGGAAGAGTCCTTGAAAGAGTAGTCCCTGAAGAATGAACTGTCTGTATTTTTTACTGAGCAAGGTGACGTGAAAGCAATGCATTTCAATAATGATTTTTGGCTGGCCAAATTGTGTTACATGACTTCTATTTTTGAACATTTGAATTGGCTCAACTTGTCGCTTCAAGGTAAAGGAGGTGATATCTTCGATGTCCTTGGGAAAATAGCAGCCATGAAAATGAAGATCACTATGTAGCATATTAACATTCGTAAAGGCAATTTCGCCAATTTCCCACATTTGGAAAGCTTCCTCAAAGAGTGCGAGTGAGAAGAAAAGCAACCTGATCTGGAGAAAACACTGAAGGACATCATTTCCGACCATCTGCAGTTGCTATCTAAAAATTTTGAGACATATTTTCCTCAGAAGCATCTGCAGGACTTGGAAAATCAGATGTGGATAGTTAATCCTTTTAAACACCAGCCACATCAAGGGAGCAGATTTTGGGGAAATGCAGAAGTGTTGATGGAGCTTCATTATGACCACTCAAAAATCATCTTTTGAAATATACTCCTACTCTGGAGATTATTGGATTTGATTACTTGCTTTCCCTGAATACAAATCAATTGCCTTGAAGACCCTTCAACCACTAGTAATGATGACAAGAACTTTCCTGTCTGGACAAGGATTTTTGACCTTGGTAGAATTGAAATCCGAAAAACTCAATTCACTTCAGTATGCTGATTCGGTAATGCGGGTTGCTTTGGAGAAGGAAATTGAACCTCAGTTTGAGAAACTTGTCACAGGAGTACAGGAACATCCTAGTCATTGATGACAAGTGTAGAAGTATACTGCTTGTCATTTATTTGCAGTAAACATACACAATAAGAAAACATTGTTTCTAAGAATCTAATTCTAATTCTAAGTTCTAAGACAGTTGCTTACTAACTTTAGTTTATGTAAACTAGAAAAATTCTAATAATTTTTCTGTTCTTAATTTTTTTGTCACTCCTAGTTGGGAGGATGGGAGGGCGCCAGATATTCAGAACTGGGCAACAGACAATGTTGTGATGATGTTTTGAGCATGCGTGTGACATATACATGTCAGTACACATGCACAACTTTTTTAATATATCTGGATTTGGAAGAGCCAGCTTCTGGAGAGAAGTATACCAAATATGGCAAGTTGATATTTGGTGGTATTATGAACTTTCGTCCGGGAGTTATAGAAAGTTATTTTAGTTGGATACTAATATATTAAATCACTTACTCCATGGTTTTTTGAGCCAGTTTTCCAAGAAAATATTACTTTTCCAAGTAATCAAAGTCGAAAGGGTAGGATGGGGCTGAAGCCCAGTGTTTAGACGTTGGAATGTTTTTTTTAGCATTCTAATAAAATGATTTTCCAACTCCAGTGGTAATTAAACTTTTTTCAAACATGTTTTAAAGATGTTCAAAAAGTTGAATAAAATAAACACATAAGAAATTAGTTGATTATGTTTTTTGCTCATGTGACAAAATAAATTATATATAAAATTATACACAAGGGAGAATAAGACAAAAATTACCAAAAAACATAAGAAAATTTAGTCGAGGGTGAATGAAATTTTGTGATAAAGACTCACGGGTGAATGACACTGAAATAGTTTAAGAAGCACTGGTCTACACCATAATCAGTAAATCACATTGTACAGTTGCTAAACTGGAAACTGCTCTCCCTTACTAAACTGCAAAATGTCAAACATACTCTGCCTGCAAGAAGGACAACAAAATAAAATAATATATTTTGTATGAGTGATGCGTCAGCAGAAGATAAACTACCATTCAGAGCTCCTATGTACTGAACTTTTATGAGAATAATTACTTATGAATTAAATACCAACCTGAATGAAGCTACAGCCTTTTAAGATCTCTTGTGAAATCTGTTCACTATTTAATTTGCTTTGTTTTTAGTTTGCAAAAAATAGCGACAACATGAAGGATGTTCGGTGGCACTTAATTACAACATTACCGTCCTATTTCCAATTCAGTCAGAATCATCCAGGAAGAACTGAATTCATGATATTTGTTGTCACTGTTCATCTTAAAGAGGGACGAACAGACAATCATGAATGCTTTAGTCAGTTTAAAATAGTATTTTGCAGAAACCCCAGGACTGAAGTTGAGTGAAAATCACAGTTTAAATTGAATCAGACTGCCAGAAATGTATTGAAAGTGCAATATTTTGAATTTTCTCTCTGGACAGCTTTTCACTTCCTTTTATGGCAAATAGCCATCACTGACAAAGCCAGAATTTATGACCTATCTATAATTGCCTTTGAGAATGTGCCAGTGAGCTGAATTCTTGAATCCTGCAGGTTGTTCTGGAGAAGGTATAAGGTATAAGCTTGAGAAGGTATAAGGTATAAGCTGGAGAAGGTATAAGGTATAAGCCATGAGGTCAGATGCTCCAAGATTTTGATTCAGTCTTGGTAGAGAAACAGTAATATATTTGTTATAACATAATTTATCAAAGATGTTTAAATAGTGATAAAATTACAGTATCAATGTTGCAGATTTGCTTCACTCTTCCTCTTTGCTGTAAGATTTTTAAAAATTCTTCTTGTTTACAGGTGTAAACAAAGTACTATTTTAATGATTATGTTACATCTAGATTGTGTGCCTTCATGTTTGCTTTATCACACAGCAATAAAGGTCTGTGATTTGTGGGCATGCAGTGAAAGTGAATAAAGTTAACAGGCATTCATTTGAGCGGCTTGCACAATGTCAGATGTTATTACATAGTTTTTCTATCTAAGGCATACTGCCTTCATAAGCACCTGCTCCCAAAGTCTGCAAGAAATGTACTCTGAGTTCAATTATCACCTATATCGAGGAACAACACATTACCACACTGGTGCATCCAGTGAAATGCACGTCTTCTTGCACCTACTGCACTAAATTTCAAGCCCGAATAAAAGAACAATGCACCCAGGGGATATAAGTGAGTAATTCACTAGCAACCAAGCAGAATGAACACACCGTTGAGTAACTAAGATGAATATCTACACATAGCTTATATGTGTCTAGTCTCCACCTACTGTACTTTCTGCAGTAACTAGCCTACTTTCAATACAAAAAGTGCTGGCTCGAAGGGCCGAATGGCCTACTCCTGCACCTATTTTTCTATGTTTCTAAAAGCACAAGATGCACAAAATGGTTGTTATTTACTTGGATTTTCAGAATCATTTCTGGCGACCACAAAGTTTCAAAGTTCTTAAGAAAGTAGTCTTATCTTGGCCTTAAAGGCCCGTCATCCTGGTGGCACTGATCCCCTCCTCTGTCCAATGCGATCTTGAAAACAGCCCTTTCTCCAGTGTCTGCTGCCATTGCTGAATCCCTCCACCCTCCTCCACGGTTCCCGGTCGTCGGAGTCAGGCAGAGGTCAAGCCTCGAATGGTTCCAGATCCACAGGGGACGATGTTGGGTCCGCTACTTTTCACATTATATATTAATGATTTGGATGATTGAATTGATGGATTTATTGGCCAGGTTTGCAGAAGATACAAAGATAGGTGGAGGGACATGGTGTTGAGGAAGTAAAGAGACTGCAGAAGGACTTGGACAGGTTGCAAGAACGGGCAAATAAGTGGCAGATGGAAGACAGAGCAGCAAAGTGTGCGGTGATGGTGTAGACTATTTTCTAAATGGGGAGAGTTTCAGAATTTGGAGGTGCAAAGGGACGTGGGAGTGCTGGTGCAGGATTCCAAAATGGTTTACCGTTCTTATCATTAGTAAGAAAGGTGAATGCAAAGTTAGCATTCATTTCGAGAGGATTAGAATATAAAAGCAGGGATGTAATGCTGAGGCTTTATAGGGCACTGGACAGACACTGCATTTGGAGTATTGTGAGGAATTCTGGGCCCCATATCTGAGGAGGGATGTGCTGGCATTGGAAAGGGTCCAGAAGAGGTTTATGAGAATGATCCCGGCTATGATTGGGTTAACGTTTGATAAACGTTTGATGGCTCTGGGCCTGTATTCGCTGAACTTTAGAAAGATGAAGTGAGATCTCTATGAAACTTACTGAACAATGAAAGGCCTAAATATAATGGATGTGGAGAGGATATTTCCACTACTTGGAGCAGAGGGCACAGCCTCAGAATAAAAGGACATACCTTTGAAAGGAGACGAGGAGAAATTTCTGTAGATGGGGGTTGGTGAATCTCTGGAATTCATTGCCACAGACAGCTGTGGGGGCCAAGGTAGGGTATTTTTTTAATTAAGATTGATAGGTTCTTGAGGGTGAACCGTCGGCCACTAGAACTCAATTTTTGGACCCACAGACCATAATCAGTGAGGATAGGTACGTCTCAACACTGATGCCCCGCAGGGATGCATTCTCAGTCCTCTACTCTTCACCTTCTATTCCCAAACACCAACTACAAGTTTTATTTGCATTATTATCATTTATTTATTTGCCTTTGTACTCCACAATTTGTGATTTGTAATAGAAAAAAATTCCATGCGGTTAAAGTGCACATTGTCAGGGCACCATAATGTATGGGACACAACAATGTAAATGAAAGTAGTCGTGTTTAGTATATTGTTGCATATCCTTTGCATGCAATGACTGCATGAAGTCTGCGATTCATGGACATCACCAGTTGCTGCTCCAGTCCATGACGTTCAAGGGGTTTCCTGATCCACAGTATACAATTTAGATCTGTTAAATCCTAATACAAACTTCCAACACAACATGGGTAGCTTCTTCTCAGATATCGTATTTTGGCATAACTCGATAACTTTTGACTCTTGATTTGACCTTTTTAATAAAGTTTATGCACCAAACATTTTAATATCACAAGTATAATACAGCCATATGCTAATTACCAGGGCTTTGGATCTACAGCAGTGAAAGTGCCTACAGAAGAAGTCAGCCTCATCACAACTGCCCCATTTGCTTTCTATGAAGCAATAGTCTCAGGAAACATAGTAGTCACTGATGAGCCACCAGGAGTGCAAGTAACAATGAAGTAGGTGGTGCATCACAAGCTGCAACCCACACGAATTTCAAACAAGTATCCAAAAGTGAGCTTGAATAGGTTAAATGGTTCCCTATCATTTAATAACATTACATTGATCTTCAACCTCAACACTAACTCCCTGCTTTACCTCAGTATTCCCTAATCCGAATAATATTCAGAAATCAATCTCAAGTCTTATACTGTATATTCTCATCAACTAAGCCCTCAGAATCTAAAATCTATAGCAGACTGACTGAATAAATGTTCATCTAAATTGCCAATTTCTCGTTCTGAAAGTGTGATCTCTTGATCGATTCTCCAACCATGCACTCTGTCAAGCCTTTTAAGGACTGTATATGTTCCAACGAGATCACTGCTATTTTTCAAAATTCCAGGAGATTTAGGCAAAATCATCTTAATCTCTCTTCATAGGATAATTCCATGCCCCTGCCTCCAACATTCTAACATTCTACCCCTTGTCATATGCATCATCCATTAAACCATCTTGCACTCGTTCTACGACAACTAATGTATACCCTTCCTCTAAAAAGGAGATCAAGGTTTCAAGTCAAAAGAATAAAGTGTCTTATTGTCATTTGTGCCAAAATGGAACTTACAGCAGCACAACATCGTACTCTGTAAACATGACAATCAACAACAAAAAAGTTCAGTAATATTTTAAGAAACAAACAATAATAGTGTAAAGACAAAAATAGAATACACACAAAATCTTTTTGGTTATTTATTGTGTTCACAGATTTCTATGTTCACATGGATTGACACAAAAAGCTGGAGTAACTCAGCAGGACGGTAGCGCAGCGGTAGAGTTGCTGCTTTACAGCGAATGCAGCGCCGGAGACTCAGGTTCGATCCTGACTACGGGTGCTGCACTGTAAGGAGTTTGTACGTTCTCCCCGTGACCTGCGTGGGTTTTCTCCGAGATCTTCGGTTTCCTCCCACACTCCAAAGACGTACAGGTTTGTAGGTTAATTGGCTGGGTAAATGTAAAAATTGTCCCTAGTGGGTGTAGGATAGTGTTAATGTACGGGGATCGCTGGGCGGCACGGACTTGGTGGGCCGAAAAGGCCTGTTTCCGGCTGTATATATATGATATGATATGATATGACAGGCAGCATCTCTGGAGAGAAGGAATGGGTAACGTTTCAGGTCAAGACCCTTCTTCAGACTGGTTAGGGATAAGGGAAACAAGAGATACAGTGTAGTTGGTGATGTGGAGAGATAAAGAACAATGAATGAAAGATATGTAAAAAAGTAATGATGATAAAGGAAACAGGCCATTGTAAGCTGTTTGTAGGGTGAAAATGAGAAGCTAGTGCAACTTGGGTGGGGGAGGGATAGAGAGAGTAGGAATGCCGGGGCTACCTGAAGTGAGAGAAATCAATATTTATACCACTGGAATGTAAGCTACCCAAGCAAAATATGAGATGCTGTTCCCCCAATTTGCGTTTAGCCTCACTCTGACAATGGAGAAGACCGAGGACAGAAGGGTCTGTGTAGGAATGGGAAGGAGAACTAACGTGTCCAGCAACTGGGAGATCAGGTTGGTTCACGCGCAGGGATGAGTTAACCAGGGAGTTGCGGAGGCAACGGTCTCTGCGGAAGGCAGAAAGGGATGGAGATGGGAAAATGTGGCTAGTGGTGGGATCCCTTTGGAGGTGGCGTAAATTTCAGAGGATTACTTGTTTGTGCGACGGCTGATGGGGTGGAAGGTAAGGACTAGGGGGACTCTGTCTCTGTTGCGACTAGGGGGAGGGGGAGCAAGGGCTGAACTGCGGGGTACCAAGGAGACACAAGTGAGGGCCTCATCTTGATGGGAGGGAAACTCCCATTCCCTAAAGAAGGAGGACATCTCAGATGTTCTAGTATGGAACACCTCATCCTGGGCGCAGATGAGACACAGACGGAGGAGCTGGGAGTAGGGGATAGAGTCTTTGCAGGACGCAGGGTGGGAAGAAGTGTAGTCGAGATAGTTGTGGGAGTCAGTGGGTTTGTAATAGACGCCAGTCAATAGTCTATTTCTTGTGATGGAGACTGTGAGATTAAGAAAGGGGAGGTAGGTGTCAGAGATGGTCCAAGTAAATATGAGTGAAGGATGAAAATTGTTGGTGAAGTTGATTAAGTCCATGAGTTCTGCATTGGTGCAGGAGGTAGCACCAATACAGTCATCAATGTAACAGAGATAGAGTTCGGAGATAGGGCTAATGTATGCCTGGAACAGGGATTGTTCAACGTACCTTACAAAGAGGCAGGCATAGCCAAGGACCATGCGGGTGCCCATAGCTAAGCCTTGGACTTTGGGGAAGTGGGAGGAGTCAAAAGAGAAGTTGTTGAGGGTGAGGGCCAGCTCCCCTAGGCGGAGTAGAGTGTTAGTAGAGGGAAATAGGATGGTTCTGTGGTCAAGGAAGAAATGGAGGGCTTTAATGCCTAGTGGGGGATGGAGGTGTAGAGTGACTGAACGTCCAGAGTAAAGTGGGGGCTCGGAAAACGGAAGTCATTAAAGAGACAAAGGGCATGTGAAGTATCTTGGACATATGTCGGGAGAGATTATACCGGGGGGGGGATAGGATGCAGTCGAGGTACGTGGAAATCAATTCATTGGGACAGGAGCAGGCAGAAACAATGGGTCTGCCAGGGCAGTTGTGTTTGTGGATTTTGGGGAGAAGGTAAAATGGGCTGTGCAGGGCTGGGAAGCGATAAGGTTGGAGGCTGTGGAAGGCAGACAGCCAGAAGTGATGAAATCAGAAATGGTGTTTAAGATTGAGGCCTGGTGCTCATCTGTGGGATCATGGTCCAAGGATAAGTAGAAGGAGGTGCTTGAGAGTTGTCGCCTGGCCTCCGGTAGAGGTCAGTGCGCCAGGCTACCACGGCACCTCCCTTGTTGGTGGGTTTGATTATAATGTCAGGGTTGCTGCAGAGTGAGCAGAGGGCTGTACGTTCAGAGGGGGTGAGGTTGGAGTAGGTTAGGGGAGTGGAAAAGTTGAGACGGTTGATGTCACTCCCAGTTAGAAATAAAGAGGTCTAGAGAGTGTAGAAGGCTGTTCTGGGGAGTCTATGAGGAGGGGGACTGGAGGAGACGGGAGAATGGGGTCATCACTGGGTGGTGAGGAGTCCTTCCCATAGAAAAAGGCACAGAGGTGGAGGCGACGGAAGAAAATCTCTACGTTGTGGCGGACCCGGAACTCGTTGAGGTGGGGGTGGAGGGAAACAAAGGTGAGGCCTCCGTTGAGGACAGACCATTACGTATCAGAAAGGGGGAGGTCAGGGGAGATTGTGAGGACACGACACGAGTGGGGGTTGGGGTCAGAGGAGGGCCGGGGAGTGGACAAAGACCGAGGCAAGATCTGGTGGCGGGATGGTGGGTGTTCAGGGAGGAGGGGGGCGTGAGGACAATTGTATGGATGGGATGTTGTCGGGGTAACGTGGTTAAAAGAGGGGGAAGGGGAAGATTGAGGTTTCCTGTAGGAGGGGGGGGGGAGCAGCAGAGTCAGACCACGTGCTGTAGGAGTCTGCATTGTAGAGGCTGTGGGTCTGGTGCTGAGCCCGGAACTCAGGTGAGGCGATGGCTGGTGGGCGGTGGAAAGGCGAGGATCAGCAGAGTCGCTGGTGGAGACCCTTAGGGGGCTGGAGTGGAAATACGGGCAAGAATTTCATTGTTCCGTTGCGGGACATATGACCAAAAAACACTGTTGATTCACTTGGTAAGTGAATATCATCTGATCGTCTGGCAAGTGGACGAGGAACGGCAAATGAAGTTTAATGCAGATTAGTGCGAGGTATTCCTTTTGGGAAGTCAACCCAGGAACTTCACAATGAATGGTTGGGCTCTGGGGAGTGTTGTAGAGCAAAGGTATCTAGGAATACAATGTACGTGGCTCCCAAAAGACGGCATCATAGGTAGATAGGGGTTTTGTCATCCGTCAAGGAATTGATTATAGAAGCTGGGACGTTATGCTACAGTTATAGAAGAAGTTGGTGAGGCCGCACTTTAAGCATTGTGTGTAGTGTTGGACACATTGCTAAGGAAAGATGCCATTAAGCTGGAAAGAGTGCAGGAGATTTACGAAGATGTTAGAGTCATAGTCATGCAGCACAGAAATAAGCCCGTTGGTCTAACTTGCTCAAGTCAACCAAGATGCCCCATCCACACTAGGGCCCGTGATTGGCCCATATCCCTCTGAAACTTTCCTATCTATGTACCTGTCAAAATGTCTTTTAAATGTTGTTATAGTACCTACCTCTACTACCCCATCTGGCAACTTCTTCCATATGCCCACCAGATGAATACTTGGATTAAAGATTCAGCACATTTTTAGAAAAACTATTGACTGAATTTAACTTCTACAATTTCCATTGTGGGATTTCAGTTTGAATCAAGTCCAGACCATTCAAGTGAAGTCGTCAAGTTTATTATGGCAATAAACTCAACTTGATTCAATCCAAATAGAAGTCCCCCATTGGAAATGATGAAATATATGTTCACCTTGTAATGTGTTTTTCTCAAAATTGTCATTAGTAACAAGGACCATAAAACTAACACTGTTCTAAACAAACCTATCCTTTCGAGGAGAAAATCTGCTGTCTCTTACTCAATCTGGCATACCCATGATTCCAAGCCAAACACTGTGTTTAATTTGAGGAGAGATAAGAACAGCCAGCCTCACCAATGGCACCCAGATTCAAAAGAAATTGACTCAGTGAACAACAATTTGAAACTACTCAATTGTGGTAAACCCATTGGATCACTAATAATCCAGGAGAGGAAATTTGCTATCTTAATTCTTCTTATTCAATGTTACTTCAGGCTATAAACTCTTAACATCTCTCGGAAACTGCCGAACAAGTCAATCAGTTACAGCAGAACAACTAAAACAAGAAATACGAATAGACAAGACTACCTGACTAACAGTAGTATGAAGTGATTTCATGGTATTTAAAATTATGATAGGCATAGATAGGGTAGATAGCCCGTGCATGTTTCTTAATGTAAGTGAGTCTAAAACCAGAGGGCATAGGGTGCTGTTCAAAGGAGATTTTAGTGATATATTCTTCTCAAGAGTAGGAGAAGGTGAGACTGAACAGTGACAACATTTAAGAGGTATCTGGACGGGTACTTGAATGACCAGTGCATAACAGGATATGGATTTAATGCAAACCAGTGAAATTAGTATAGATCGGCATGATGGTCAGTATGGAACTGCTGGGTAGAAAGGCCTGTGTGTATGCTATACAACTTTATAACAAGCACTGCTATACTTCAAGAAGGACCAGCACCTTTCAAGGACAATAAAGAATGGAATTATATGTGGGCCTTATCAGCAATGCCTACATTCTATTTATGGGGAAAAAAAGGTATAAACAACAATATAACGTGATACGGAAAATCAATTCCACACTTCTTTTCAATGCTTTGAGCAAGATGAAGAATATTAACAGACTACTCTCAGAATATGTACAATGTGGTTTCATGGAAAATAAGACATCCATTATGTCCAAGCAATATGACTCACCCCCAAACCGTAAGAGCATAAGGAAAGAGTGCAATGCATTTCAGTTGTCACATCTACGGCGCTGTGACTTCTCAAAACAAGACTGCCAGTGTAGATCCCAGTAAAAGCAGTGTTGGTTTGCATCCAATATATCCTGTCCAAACTCATTTCACATATGCACTTTAAAACAACAAGGCAGAATAGTCTGAACAACTTTTGAAACCAGGTCCTGAGGGTGAAAAGCCATTCTCTGTCCCAGCCTCCTCCTTTTTTTAAAAACTGAACATCACAAAACTAAAGCAGGTTTTCAGTACAATTTATCACTTAAATGTGCAAATTATTTCCGACTTCTGCTGACAGACCACAGATGGACAGGGCAATGAGTTTTTTCAGACCTTTCAATCGTAGAACCAGAGGATAGATATAGAATTAAAATGAATCTGCCAAGGTATAATAGATAAATGGACAAGTAAATGAAAAATAGATCAGCTTGGGACATAACACTTCGTGTTGTAATCAGCTAGTACATTCTTGCTTGGTCCATGAAACTCCATAACTGAATTTTTCATTTAACTGGATTAAGTATCCTAATGATTTCAGGAAAAAATGCATTCAAGCCGATTTTCTAGATTGACAGAATGTAATTATATAATTTACCTCATATGTGTGCCTAGAGTTTATAAAGATGTGTCCCATGTCAATCTGGTCAAAATTCAGAAGCAGCTTGGGGCCCATACCTTCAGCCTTGATACGGAGAGGCAAGCGAGTCTGACGACCTGGAGGACCAAAGCATCAATGTGTGTCAATTTTAAATTTTACCAGATTTACCTAACAGAATGTGTATAAGCAGTGGCAAGCAGCATTTGTGACAGCTTGTTTTCATTGATCATTTTTGTGATCTCAGTGAACTGTGGTAGTTCACACACTGAAGCACCTGATGTCTGCAGGGAACAACTCCTCCCTAAAGAGCACCATCACCCTGCCTGACAAAAGTCTATAAGACCCTCCCATAACTTGTCTGAAATCCGCAGCCTGGATTGGACACACTCTATACTCAAAGGAACCTAATGAACACTGCTCTTGATGGCATGACACTTGGCTGAGTACAGAAAACACAATCTGTAATCTTGTAATTAAAATGAACCTGCCAAGGTATTACAGATCTATGAAAAACAGGTTGGCTTGGGGCATAATGTTTTGTCTTCTAATTCAGATAATATATTATTGTAATGAAATCACAGGCTCTAACCTTTTAGGAAACCTGAACTGCTGCCTATGTGGAGTTTGCCCATTCTCTCTGTGACCATGCAGGTTTCTGCTTGGGTGCTCTGGTTTCCTCCCATAAAATTGTGTGAGTCTGGAGGTTAATTGACCACTCTAATCACCCCTGAAATGGGGTAATTTGGAATGGAGTTGATGGGAATATGAGAATAAAATGTGTTAGGGTGGAATTGATATATAAATGAGTGCTCAATGGTTAGGATAGTCTCAGTGGCCGAAGAGACTGTTTCCATGCTATATCTCTCTAAGGCTCAATGAAAATTGAACAAGTTTCAACTGCTGTAGTACCAGCTTGGGAAAATGTGACCACATGCCTAACAATTAGAATATGAGGAACAGCCCGAGCTGTCATTGTGGACAGCCAAGTCAGATTTCTTCTACATATAGTCATGAAAGATCAATTTCTAGTGACATCACACCACTCATGATGTATCACCTGAAACCACTGAATGAATTGCTAACTCTGACATTGAAGTATGATGATTTTCCCAATCAAACGTCCATGTAACTGACAGTTTAGCAGGAGTGATAGAAGGTTCCTACTACCGTTCTGGCATGAATTGTACTCTAAACAGCAACCAATATTCATCTCACCAGTATGATAACCTTTCCCAATGGTATACCTTGAGCAATGTAGGAGCTATTGGACACTGATCCTATTTAATGCCTGGAACTCAGATGTCAATTTTATGTATGGCTGGGTAGTCGGGGTACCATATTGAGCCACTAATCATCATGTACCATGCCCAGTTCACCCTGGGCACAGCTCTCCCCACCATCGAAAGCATCGACAAGGGCTTCTTCAAGAAAGGATCGGCATGTTCCAGTAAGGAGGTGGGATAAGGATGACAAAAAGTAAGGGAACATAATATGAACCTGATGAACAGGACCAATTTCCTTGAACATGGTTCAAATACATTGTGAATGGTAAAACAAAACAAAACAAAATATCCAAGCACTGTTAAAATTCTTGAAGGCAGAGGAAAAAGCAAGCAAGATATTAGAGATTCAGACAAGAAATTGACACGAGAGAAGAATGTTAAGACATTTATCTGCAGCGGTGGAAGACGTGTGCTCAGCAAGGGAATGAGCTAGTCAGGTCGAGACAAGAGCCAGGTGACAAAACAGGGAGTGCCAGAAGTAGAGCAAGGCAAATTAAGCCTAATATTCAGTAGAGCAAAGGCGTAAAGCAGTGGGGCACAATGCAACAGTCATTTCTGGTGGAATAATTAACATGCAATATTCTGTACCTGTGACATCACAGTAGATTGTCCACTGAAATGTCTTTGCTTCTTTCGGTCTGCAGATTATACTTATTTCATTTGTTGAATTGGGCCAGATATCTCCTTCCTGATGAAAAAAAAACAAAAAGCATAGCCAGTTATATTGTCAGGAACATTCAAGTAGGCATGGTGGAGGATGAGATAGCTAATGTAACCCCACTTTTTAAAAAGGGAGGGAGAGAGAAAACGGGGAATTATAGACCAGTTAGCCTAACATCGGAAGTGGGGAAAATGCTAGAGTCAGTTATTAAAGATGTGATAGCATCACATTTGGAAAGTGGTGAAATCATCGGACAAAGTCACCATGGATTTATGAAAGGCAAATCATGCCTGACGAATCATAGAATTTTTCGAGGATGTAACTAGTAGAGTGGATAAGGGAGAACCAGTCGATGTGTTATATCTGGACTTTCAGAAGGCCTTCGACAAGGTCCCACATAGGAGATTGGGGTACAAACTTAAAACACACGGTATTGGGGGTTCAGTGTTGAGGTGGATAGAGAATAGGTTGGCGGACAGGAAGCAAAGAGTAGGAATAAACGGGTCCTTTTCGGAATGGCAGGCAGTGACTAGTGGGGTACCGCAAGGCTCAGTGCTGGGACCCCAGTTATTTACAATATATATTAATGATTTGGATGAGGGAATTGAATGCAATATCTCTAAGTTTGCGGATGACACGAAGCTGGGTGGCAGTGTTAGCTGCGAGGAGGATGCTAGGAGGCTGCAGAGTGACTTGGATAGATTAGGAGAGTGGGCAAATGCATGGCAGATGCAATATAATGTGGATAAATGTGAGGTTATCCACTTTGGCGGCAAGAACAGGAAAGCAGAGTATTACCTGAATGGTGGCCAATTAGGAAAAGGGGAGATGCAACGCGACCTGGGTGTCATGGTGCACCAGTCATTGAAAGCAAGCGTGCAGGTGCAGCAAACAGTGAAGAAAGCGAATGGTATGTTGGCATTCATAGCAAGAGGATTTGAGTATAGGAGCAGGGAGGTTCTGCTGCAGTTGGACAGGGCCTTGGTGAGACCGCACCTGGAGTATTGTGTACAATTTTGGTCTTCTAATCTGAGGAATGACATTCTAGCCTTAGAGGGAGTACAGAGAAGGTTCACCAGATTAATCCCTGGAATGGCAGGACTTTCATATGAAGAAAGACTGGATAGACTAGGCTTATACTCGCTGAAATTTAGAAGACTGAGGGGGGATCTTATTGAAACATATAAAATTCTTAAGGGGTTGGAGAGGCTAGATGCGGGAAGATTGTTCCCGATGTTGGGGTGGACCAGAACCAGGGGTCATAGCTTAAGGATAAGGGGGAAGTCTTTTAGGACCGAGATGAGAAAACATTTCTTCACACAGAGTGGTGAGTCTGTGGAATTCTCTGCCACAGAAGGTAGTTGAGGCCAGTTCATTGGCTATATTTAAGAGGGAGTTAGATGTGGCCCTTGTGGCTAAAGGGATCAGGGGGTATGGAGAGAAGGCAGGTACAGGTTACTGAGCTGGATGATCAGACATGATCATATTGAATGGCGGTGCAGGCTCGAAGGGCCGAATGCCCTACTCCTGCACCTATTTTCTATGTTTCTATGTTTCTATGTTCAATTAACTAACCAGGAAGCCATGAGAGTGGGGAACAGAGAGGGGATGTGACTTGCAATAGCAATCATAGTTATAATAAATGACCACATTAATACAAAACAACCTTATCTAATGAGAATAGGGATGCCAACTTCTATACTCAGAATCCTGACTAATGAAGGCCAATGTACTAAAGATCTTCTCGACCATCCTATACCACTTTCAGGGAACTATGTACATGCACTCCTAGATCCCTCAGTTCTACAACACTCCCCATGGCCTTGCCATTCACTGTGAATGTACTACCGTCGTTTGACTTTCCAAAATGCAACACCTTGCACTTATCTACATTAAACTCTTACCATGCATACCTCAGCCCACTTGCCCAGCTGATCTAGATCCCTCTCTATTTTTGGATAATTATCCTCCCTATCTATGATAATACCGACTTTACTGCCATCAGCAAACTTACTAATCATGTCTAGTATATTCTCATCTAAATCAATAATAATCACAAATAGCAATGGCCCAACACCAATCAGTGACGTACCTCACTAGTCACAGGCTCCAGTCTGAAAAACAGCCTTCCACCATCACCCTCTACTTCCTTCCATGAAGACAATTCTCTATCCAATTCACTAGCTTTCCTTTGACAACGTATATGGGCTTTACCCTCATCAACCTTTGTGATTGCTGGAGTAACTCAGCGGGTCAGGCAGCATCTCTGGAGAGAAGGAATGGGTGACGTTTCAGGTTGAGACCTTTCTTCAGACTAATGTCGGGGGGGGGGGGAGGGACAAAGATAGGATGTAGTAGGAGACAGGAAGACTAGTGGGAGAACTGGGAAGGGGAGGGGAACGAGAGGGACAGAGGAACTATCTGAAGTTAGAGAAGTCAATGTTCATACCGCTGGGGTGTAAACTGCCCAAGTGAAATATGAGCTGTTGTTCCTCCAATTTGCGCTGGGCCTCACTATGACAATGGAGGAGGCCCAGGACCACCTTTGTGGTTATTTCTTTGGAAAAAGTCAAGCAAATTTGTAAAAGATCTAGCATGTACAAAACCATGCTGACTATCTCTAATCATCCCCGTCTATCTAAATACATATCTTACCCCTCAGAATCCTCTCTAGTAACTTACCTACAGCAGATGTTAGGCCCACTGGTTCATAGTTCCCAGAGTTTTACTTGTGACATTTCTAAAATGGAGGCACAACATAGCCATCTTCCAGTCTCCTGCCCCTCACCCGTATCTAATAAAGATTTATATATCTCAGACAGCTGCCTGCAATTTCTTTTCTAGCTTCCTACAGTGTCCTCTGATCAGGCCCGGGAGATTTGGCTATCTTCATACGCCTTAAGAAATCCAGCACTCCTCGACCCTAATAACCATGTCCTCAATATATCTCCATTAATTCCCTAGTCTTCATGTCTTTTTAAACAGTCAAACAGAAGAGAAATAGTCAGTGAGGACCTTGCCTATCTCCTGTGTAGAACAAATATGACTACATACACTGCCCACATATGCATGATTATCTTTGCAATCCAATCCTACTACTAACCAATGGCTCAATGGACAAGGTATTATCAGACAGCAGCATCTTGTCATCCTGCACCATTCGGCAACGATTCAGAAAGGTACGGGAAAGGATGGAAATGCGTTCACGTAGTGCAGGATCTCCAGCGCACTCCTGCAAAAACATGTCCGTCTCTTCCTCTTCCTCACTCTTCAAGTCTGAAAAGAATCTGATAAAAACATCCAGATTAGGTAAGGTGCAGATCCTAAAGCTCAAATCACAAACAAGGACATGATTGAGTGCTCTACACATACATCACATCCATCATCCATAAAATGTCTTCTCTTATAAACTGACAATAATAAAAATAAGAGTGGCTGAATATACACAATGTATTAAAAGGACACGCTGACTCACCTGAGTGGAACTCTACACCTGCCAACTATTTTCTCTTCTGGCAATAACAAGCCTTCTATTTTCTGTATTTATTACAAATATCACCATTACGTATTCTTGCTAAATGATTGCAACATCACAGTGTAATTGAAGCAAAATATGAAACTCTTTACTGATGTGCAAATCAGGTAGGACCTTTTGACAAGCAAAAGACACCTTATAAATTACCATTTGTTGGTGCATAATTTGAACTGTTCAATTGATTTCAGAATAATGGCATCCCATGGTCATGATTGTGAAACCTCTGCATTTGCACATTAATTGTCCATTAAAGTTCAAAATGAATAAATTTAGAATAATTAATGCATTTCCTTTTAATTATGTGATATTTGTCAATACCTTGCAATGATTCTCTGCCCCAGAAAATTTGCTACTTAAATTCTCATGTCTTCCTTCAGGCAGTGAATTTTAGTTGAGACAGGCCAAGGCCATGGATGTCCCATTCCTTTCACCATCAAACATCATGCATATGAAAAAAAGTACTGAACTAAAGAATACAGGCAAAAATCCAACAAACTGGCTGGCAGAAAAGAAGGAAGCTAGAGAAAAATATCCATGGGTGGAATGAAGCAGATGAAGTAACCAGAAAAAAAATATCATAGGGAGAAATGAGAGATTAGGACACAGAAAGATGATCTTGAAGTGAAAAACTATGGGCCTCATCTTGTAATGATTGGCAAGCTGCGCAAGCCAAAATATTAGTTTAGTTAAGAGATACAACATGGAAGCTGGCCCTTCAGTCCACTGAGTCCACGCTGACTGACCATCACCCATACACTAGTTCTATCCTATACACTAAGGACAATTTACAGAAGCCAATTAACCTTTTGTTTTTAATACACATCCTTCCACCCTGCAATTAGCATGTCATTCTCCCAGGTTCTCCAACTCGGCAATATCTGTTCCGATGACAAGACTTTCCACAGAAGAGCCTTTAAGATGTCTTCTTTTTCCCTTTCCCAAGGTTTTCCCTCCAGCATAGTTGAAATGGATCTCAAAATGCATGTTCTACACATCTGCTCTCCTCCCAACCACAACAAGATTAGGGTTTCCACTGTCCACCTTTTGGCCCCCACTTGCCCATCCACTGTCAGAGTGTGGCCTCATGTAAATTAGAGGAACAGCACCTCATGTTTTGCTTGGGCAGCTTACAATCCAGCGGTATGAATACTGATTTCTCTAATTATAAGTAACCCTTGCATTCCCTCTCTCTCCGTCCCTCTCCAACCTTCGTCATCCTGCTAATTTTACTGTTTGCATTACCTCGTTATCACCTCCTCCACAGCCATCAATGGACCATTGTGGGCTCTCTGGCCATCGGTGCCGGCTCTGATCTCCTGTACCTTTTCATACTTCTAGTTTTCCTCTCCCCTGACTCTCAGTCTGAGGAAGGGTCTCGACCCGAAACATCACCTATTCCCATTCTCCAGAAATGCTGCTTGCACTGCTGAGTAACTCAGCATTTTGTGTCTATCTTTGGTGTCCCACTTCCTATTCAGCTAATTCCTCCAAAGTTTCTACCACATATAGCATGATTCTACTACCGCAGATATCTTTCCCTCCCTTCCCCTTTCAGCATTTCCATTACTTCCTGAAATTCCTTTCCCCTTCTTGCAGCCCCTCTCTCTGCAAACATGAGAACAATAAAACATAGAACATAGTGCATTCAGAAAGTATGCAGACCCCTTCACTTTTTCCACACTGTTACGTTACAGCCTTATTTAAAAATGGATTAAATTCATTTTTTTAATCCTCAATCTACACACAATACCCCATAATAAAAAAGCGAAAACATGTGTTTAGAATTGTTTGCAAAGTAATTAAATAGAAATAACTGAAATGTCACATTTGCATAAGTATTCAGACCCTTTACTCAGTACTTTGTTGAGGCACCTTTGGCAGTAATTACAGCCTCAAGTCTTCTTGGGTATGACACTACAAGCTTGCCACACCTGTATTTGGGTAATTTCTCCCATTCTTCTCTGCAGATCCTCTCAAGCTCTGTCAGGTTGGATGGGGAGTGTCGATGCACAGCTCTTTTCAGGTCCCTCCAGAGATGTTCGATCGGGCTCTGGCTGGGCCACTCAAGAACATTCACAGACTTGTCACAAAGTCACTCCTACGATGTCTTGGCTGTGTGCTTAGGGTCGTTGTCCTATTGGAAGGTGAACCTCCGCCCCAGTCTGAGGTCCAGAACGCTCTGGAGCAAGTTTTCATCAAGGATCCTCTCTGTACTTTGCTCCGTTCATCTTTCCCTCGATCCTGACTAGTCTCCCAGTTCCTGCCGCTGAAAAACATCCCCACAGCACGATGCTGCCACCACCATGCTTCACCGTAGGTATGGTATTGGCCAGGTGATGAGCGGTATCTGGTTTCCTCCAGACTTGGCATTCAGGCCAAAGAGTTCAATCTTGGTTTCTTCGGACCAGAGAATCTTGTTTCTCATGGTCTGAAAGCAGGGCCGGATTAAGCTAGTAGCATATGTTATAAAGGGGCCTTAAACATGGGACATGGTGACGTTACCGCCCGCGCCCCACGTGACCTCACCCAGCCAGCGGCCACGTGCTCCCGCTCCACCAATGATGGCCGCCCGGGCTGGGAGGCGGGTTGCTACCTCCGTTCGGCGAACACACTCGGCTCCGCTCCCCGAACACACTCAGCTCCGCTCCCCGAACACACTCGGCCCGGCTCCCCGAACACACTCGGCCCGGCTCCCTGAACACATTCGGCCCGGCTCCCTAAACTTCGTTAACGTTAATGAGCTCTGTTAGCATACACTGTTCGGGCCTACAGCAGTCCGCGGGCCTAATACAGGACTCTCAGAGAGTGTGTGATGGAGGGGTTTAGTTTAGAGATACAGCACAAAAACAGGCCCTTCGGCCCACCATCCGTACTGACCAACGATCCCTGCACACACTCGGGACAAGTTTACACATACACCAAGCCAATTAACCTACAAATCTGTATGTCTTTGGAGTGTGGGAGGAAACCGAAGATCTCGGAGAAAACCGATGTGGTCACGGGCGGAACGTACAAACTCTGTACAGACAGCATCCATGATTGGAATCGAACCCGGGTCTCCAGAGCTGCAAGCGCTGTAAGGCAGCAAATCTACCGCTGCGCCACCGTGGGGAGAATGACGGACGATTGTGAGAAGAGGACCGGAGGAGTGAGAGCTGAGGGTGCCAGAGAAGGAGAGACATGGAGGGCCGGAGGAATGTGGAAAAGGTAGGGCCGGAGGAGTGAATAGAGGCGGGACTGGAGGTATAGGGGTGAGAGGGACGGAGTAGGGGTAAGGAGTGCTGGAGCAGTGGATGCTGAGAGGCATGCAAGGTGTGGGTAGAGGAGGTGGTAGATGAGTGGAGGAGACAGGGCCCGGTAAGTGAGGAGAGAAGGCTATGGATTAGTGAAGAAGAGGACCTGAGCTTTTGGGATGGGTGAGAGGGAGTTGCAGGATTTTGGGAGTATGGGCCAGAAGAGTACAGAGAGGTACGGACAGGTAGGGGCCGAGAAAAGACTGAAAGTGGGAGAGGGAAAGGCCTATAGAAATGGAAAGTAAAGGCCGGAGGAGGGGGGGGGGGGGCATGGAGGGGGGTGTGGGGACAAGAGGTTCGGAAAAAACGGGGAGAGTGTAATGGAGATGCGCAGGGGGTTGAGTGGGATGGAGAAGAGGAAGGAGAGTGGGATAGAAGACTGGGAATAAAGGGGGAAGGTAGCTTGGCGGAAGAGAGGACTGGAACAGTAGCTATTTGGAGGGAGAAAAATCTGGGAGGCGAGAGGGAATGTGGATTGGGGAGAGAGATGCCCAGTGGAGTGGGGAGAAGGAGAGAGTCAGAGTAGTGGGGAGAGAGAGAAGGCCGCAGGAGTGAAGAGAGGGAGAAGGCTCTAGCGAGGAGAGGGAGGGGCGGAGGGGTAGGGAAAGATCAGGCGGGAGGTATGTGGAAGAGTGAGCAGTGGAGGATTCGGGGGAGCAAGTTCCAGAGGAGTGGGGAGAGAGCGCCGGAAGAGTAGGGAGAAGGGGGGCCAGAGGAGTGGGAGAGATGAGGGGGAGGGGTGATGAGATGGTGAAAGTGGCCCGGGGATTTGAGAGAGAGCCGATGAACGAGAAGTGAGAGGGCCATAGAAACATAGAAAATAGGTGCAGGAGGAGGCCATTTGGCCCTTCGAGCCAGCACCGCCATTCATTGTGATCATGGGTGATCATCCACAATCAGTAACCTGTGCCTGCATTCTCCCCATATCCCTTGATTCCACTAGTACCTAGAGTATCTAACTCTCTCTTAAATCCATCCACTGATTTGGCCTCCACTGTCCTCTGTGGCAGAGAATTCCACAAATTCACAACTCTCTGGGTGAAAAAGTTCCTTCTCGCCTCAGTTCTAAATGGCCTCCCCTTTATTCTAAGACTGTGGCCCCTGGTTCTGGACTCCCCAAACATTGGGAACATTTTCCTTTTATTATTTTATACGTCTCTATAAGATCCCCTCTCAACCTTCTAAACTCCAGAGAATACAAGCCTAGTCTTTTCAATCTTTCCTCATATGACAGTCCCACCATCCCAGGGATCAATCTCGTGAACCTATGCTGCACTGCCTCAATTACAAGGATGTCCTTCCTCAAATTAGGAGACCAAAACTGTGCACAATACCGTTGAGGCTCATTGAGGAGGCGCTGTGAACTGTTTGCGTGCTACTGTATGTTTCATTTTTTTCCCATTGGAACCTAATCAGATGTACAGCACTTTGGTCAACGTGGGTTGTTTTTAAATGTGCTATACAAACAAAATTGACTTGACTTGACAGGGCCCTATACAACTGCAGAAGAACCTCTTTACTTCTATACTGAAATCCTCTCATTATGAAGGCCAACATGCCATTAGCTTTCTTCACTGCCTGCTGTACCTGCACGCCACCTTTCAGTGACTGGTGTGCAAGGACACCCAGGTCTCGCTGCACTTCCCCCTTACTTAACCAGACATTATTGAAATAATAATCTGCCTCCTTGTTTTTGCTGCCAAAGTGGATAACCTCACATTTATCTGCCATGCATCTGCCCACTCGCTCAACCTGTCCAGGTCACCCTGCAACCTCCTAACATCCTTTTCACAGTTCACACTGCCATCCAGCTTTGTGTCATCTGCAAACTTGCTAGTGTTACTTCTAATTCCTTCCTCCAAATCATAAATATATATGGTGAATAGTTGCGGCCCCAACACCGAGCCTTGTGGCACTCCACTCGCCACTTCCTGCCATTCTGAAAATGACCCGTTTACTCCTACTCTTTGCTTCCTGTCTGCCAATCAATTCTCTATCCATGTCAAGACTCTAGCCACAATACCATGTGCTCTAAATGTGCTCACCAATCTCCTGTTTGGGACCTTATCAAAAGCTTTCTGAAAGTCCAGATACACTACATCCACTGGCTCCCCTTCATCCATTTTACTTGTTACATCCTCAAAAAATTCCAGATTAGTCAAGCACGACTTCCCTTCATAAATCCATGCTGACTTGGACTTATCCTTTTACTGCTATCCAAATGCACCATTATTACCTCTTCAATAATTGACTCCAGCATCTTTCCCGCCACCGATGTCAGGCTAACTGGCCTGTAATTCCCCATTTTCTCTCTCGCTCCTTTCTTGAAAAGTGGGATAACATTAGCTATCCTCCAATCCACAGGAACTGATCCTGAATCTATTGAACATTGGAAAATGATCATCAATGCATCCACTTCATAGTCCCCTTTGTTCAACTGCAACACTGACACTTCCGATTTAACCTTCTCCCTCTCAAATTGCAGATTAAAACTAATCATATTATGAACACTACCTCCAAGTGGCTCCTTTACGTCGAGTTCTCTTATCAAATCTGGTTCATTGGACAACACTAAATCCAGAATTGCCCTTTCTCTGGTAGGCTCCAGCACAAGGTGCTCTAAGAATCCATCTCGGAGGCTCTCGAAGAAACAATCTTTCTTGGGGCCCAGAGCCAACATGATTTTTCCAGTATACCTGCATATTGAAATTTACCACCAACAGAACTTCCCCACCTCCTCTGCCCACCTGTCCGTCCTTTCTATAGGATGTATAACCCTGAATATTAAGTTCCCAGGCCCGAATGTGTGGGGAGACATGGCCAATATTCGAGCAGAGAGGTCCAGAGGAGTGAGGTGTTTAGGTGAGGCTGGAGGTGTGTGGAGTAAGAGGCCCGGAGACTGGGCGGTTGGGCGGTGACGCGCCGGCTTCCCATTGGTTCCCGCAACTCCCCCGCCAACACATTCTAACCGCGCCGTTGGCAACGCATTCTAACCGCGGCGGTTGGGGAGCGGCACGCGCAACACAGCGTCCCTCAGTGGGATGCCGATTTCAAGCATTTTGCGTGGGGCCCTTGAAAGCGTGGGGCCTGTAGCAAATGCTACTTTCGCTTTTATGTTAATCCGGCCCTGTCTGAGAGTCCTTTCGGTGCCATTTGGCAAACTCCAAGTGTGCCTTTTACTGAGGAGTGGTTTCCGTCTGGCAACTCTACCATAATGGCCTAATTGGTGGAGTGCTGCAGATATAGTTGTCCTTCGGGAAGGTTCTCCCATCTTCACAGAGGACCTCTGGACACTCTCTGTCAGAGTGACCATGGGTTCTTGGTCCCTGGCCAAGGCTCTTCTCCCCCGACTGCTCAGTTTGGCCGGGCGGCCAGCTCTATGAAGTGTCCTGGTGGTTCCAAAGTGCTTCCATTTAAGAATGACGGAGGCCACTGTGCTCTCCGGGACCTACAATGCTGCCGAAATTGTTTTGTACCCTTCCCCAGATCTGTGTCTCAGCACAATCCTGTCTCGGAGGTCTACGGACAATTCCTTCGTATTCATGGCTTGGTTTTTGCTCAACTGTGGGACCTTATTTAGACAGGTATGTGCCTTTCCAAATCATGTCCAATCAATTAAATTTACCACTGGTGGACTCCAATCAAATTGTAGAAACATCAAGGATAATCAATGGAAACAGGATGAACCTAAGCTCAATTTTGAATGTCATAGCAAAGGGTCTGAATACTTATGTAAGTGTGATATTTCAGTTATATCTTTTTAATTACTTTGCAAAAATTTCTAAACACCTGTTTTTGCTTCTTCATTCTGGGGTATTGTGTGTAGATTGATGATAAAAAAAAGAATTTAATCCATTGTAAAATAAGGCTGTAACGTAACAAGATGTGGAAAATGTGAAGGGGTCTGAATATTTTCTGAATGCACTGTAGCACAGTACCGCACAGAAACAGGCCTGGTGACTCATAAACCATGCTGAACAGGAAGCCAAAGTAAACTAATCTTCTTTGCCTGCATATGTTTCATACTCCTCCATTCCCTGTATATGCATGTGCTTCACTGAAAGCCTCTTAAATACCACCATTGCATCTGCCTCCACCAATAATCCAGGATGATCTTGGTCAGCATGGACAAGTAAGACCATCATTTGTATGCTGTACGAATCATTGACAATGATTTAAAAGAGGGGACTGTGGAGATAACACACGCATCAAATATAATTAACCTGATTAGATAATATGGCACAGTGCTTCAACAATTAGTAATGCTGCCACCATAGCCCAGCGATCCACATATGAACTGACCAGGTGCTGACTATGTGGAGTTTGCATTTTCTCGCTGTGGCCTCATGGGGTTTCAACAGATCCTCCACTTCCCTTCCACACCCAGCAATGTGCTAGGGGTTTATTGGCCGCTGTAAGTTTTCTTCAGTATAGATGGTTGGTAGATGAATCAATGGGGAATTGGTGCTCAGGTAAGAGAGAATAGGTTACAGCGTGAATAAATGGGTGGGATTACTCTGAGAAATGGCACAGACTCAGTGGCCACCTTCCAAGTACATACTTGGCCAATAAACGTATTTATTCATTCATATTGTTGCGCTATCATGTTTTGGCTGTATTTCGGACACATACTCCATAAAATAAACATCGCCAATTTGATCAAATACTTCCGTGTTCATTGTTGTCATTGAACACGTGCTTCGTTGAATGATGCCTCCAGAGGTAAATGTTCAAATTTTCTTCAAGTTAAAGTTTGACCACTCAATAATATTAAAATTGTGTGTCTTTTTTTTTCCATCAATCGCTGTCACAACGGGAACCAAACGAGTCGTCTAGTAGATATAAATTTTACATTGGAGTCGGATACTCTTATTACTTCACACAGAGCCCCACATAAAATAAACTAAAACTGTTGAATAATGCAGAAAGGGCAGGAAATAAACCAGGAACAGGAAGTAATTGAAAAGTAACAAGCAAAAGCAACAATCTATTTTAAATAGTAAAATTCTAGGAAGAAGGCTGGAAAGGAAGATGATGGAAAGAAAAACTAAGTAGTTACGATAAGGTAATCCTGTGCAATCCTGAGCAGAAGATGTACACTAGGCGTGTCCCTGGAGTTGCTAATTAAACAAGGGCAGAGAACATGGATCAAAATGTTGATATACAAAACTGATTCCATAAGCTCACTTGAGATCTTCTGTCAAGAGCAAAGATAATAGAGCAGAGCAAGATAGATTACTCAACCCTAAAAACCGTAGTATGTCATGGCGCCATTTTAGTAGGCAGAAACTTGCAGAAACATTTTAAAAGAAAAATAACAAAAATCTGTGAATTGTTAGATGAGGTATATTCAGCATTTTTATGGTATCATCACCCATACTGTTCTCCCAAAACACTGATTACACTGGGAGAGGCATGGCGAACGGCGGGTTTTACCTACTAAAATGGCAGACGTTCCGCTCCTTTGCGTACTACACTTCAGTATAGGCGATTTCGAAGGAGTGGTTCATCTTGCTCCTCTAGTATCTTTGGTCAAGAGTACGATCAGCAACATGCAGAAGTTGCAGCACAACTTTTTTTATACACTTTCTAGTTTTATTTCAGAATCACATGTTCAATATTTTCCTTTTGAAATATTTGTCCTTACCTAATTTTCTGTTGCTCCTCCTCCTCTTGGCTTGCAAACGCTTTCCACTGGAAGTGTACAATTATATTGCTTCTGTTGCAAATGGACACAGTTCTCTGGTTGGCCAATGATACGTATGTTTTCTCTATCATTACTGAGCTTTTATCCAACCTTACATTTATATCCACTGCAGCTCCATATAGACTGACAAAGATATTCTCATCTGAAATGGAGCATAATGAACATTTGAATTTTTTTTAAATGATAGTCCCATTTCTACTCTATATTTCTGTGTTTCGATTCACAAACAATGAAGTGTAATCTCTGTTTTGTTAGGAGCTCCAATTAATATGCAGTGATGTTCCTGAGCAGTAATCCAATCTTGCCAAAATCAGTTTCTGAGATCACAAAAGGTTTGAAATAATTTATTTTTAATCCCTGTAACAATAAAGAGAATAGGGATGAAGGTCAGGAAGTGTGTGTAGCATTGAAATATAGAACAGAGAGCAGTACAGCACAGGAACGGGACCTTCAGCTCACCATGTTTATGCCGGACATGTCAAGTTAAACTGATCTCATTTACCTGTACATGATTCATATCCCAAAAGGGCACAAGGTGCTCGAGTAACTCAGTGGGTCAGGCAATAGACAATAGACAATAGACAATAGGTGCAGGAGTAGGCCATTCAGCCCTTCAGCACCTTTCCTCACAGAGCCGACCCCAGGAAGTAGCACTTACTACAATGCAAGCAACACTCTCCAAGCTACAGGAGAGTGTGGAAAAGAAATATGTGCTCGCTCCAATGGTGAGTGACAGTTGTCAGAAGAATCTGCACAGGCTGTTGAAGAACAATTGCACAAGGACATTTCTGATAGATTACCACGAAGGCAACTCTCTGAATGTCTGCATTATAACCAAATATTCCTGCCGCCTCAGAATGATAAAGCTACATTAAACAAAAACTGATGATAGGTTGGCCTTTTTTTATTTCAACAGCAGTGAATAGCTAATGTGAGATGTGGTACATTCCATCATGGAAAGGTAGAAAGGTCCTGAGACTGGGTTTCTGAGTGTGAGGGGGTCCATTGTCTTGAAAACCAGAGAGACACCTTGTGTGAGCTATACTTTAGGTTTTCTGAGGTCACGTAGTGAGCAAGGACTACATTGTACAAGGGATACCCACATATACATTGCTTTCCCAATAAGCATTGGAATAAAGGATGTGCGCTTTGAAGCCTGAGTGGATGAGGAGGTAGGTGGCACTCCCTTTGTACTATGTTTTTCAGTTTCATTAGTTATTTCTCAGCAGATGAACATAGAACCACTTCACAACGTGCAGGATGCTAAGCATTACATATTGTGGGGGAAATCTGTAGAAATCACCAGGTGCTGTGGGAACACAGTTTCTTTACCTTGAGTAAACTAAAGAAGGCTTTGCAGAGCAAGTGCAGCATTCTTTCAATGAATGCAGGAAACATGTGGGCGCCTGGAGGGCGACACAGAGGCACAGCTGGTAGAGTTGTGGCCTGATAGTGCCGGAGACCCAGGTTCGATCTGACCCCGGGAGCAGTCCGTGTGGAGTTTGTATGTTTTCCCTGAGACATGTGTGTTTCCTGCGGGTGCGACAATCTCCTCCCACATCCCAAAGATGTACGAGTTTGTAGGTTAATTAGCCTCCATAAATTTGCCCTCGTGGGCACGGAGTGGATGTGAAAGTGAGATAACATAGAACTTTTCCCAGGGTGGAAATGTCCAACACTTGATGGCATAGCTATAAGGGGAGAGAGGGTGAGTTTAATTGGGATGTTTTTTTACACGTAGAGTGGTGGAGGCCTGAAACGCATTGCCACGGTGGAGGCACATATGATAGTGGTGTTTAAGAGACTTTTAGATAGACACATACTGTAGATGTGCAGGTAATAGAGGGATAAGGATTATGTAATAACAAGGAACTTCAGTTTATCCTGTTAGCTGTTTTTTCGAATACGTTTCATTGTAGTGATGGTGTGTAATCAGTGAGGGCACCGCTAGCAGGTGTTCAGGTATATTTGGTGTTCTTCAGCCAGTTCGGGACACGTTCACGAACATAGAGACTGCAGAAAGTGGTGGATATTGCTGGTTCATCACAGGTAATGACTTCCTCACCATCAACAGGGTTCGAAGGAAGCGCTGCCTCAAGAAAGCGGCTAATACCTTCAAAGCCAACACCACTCTCTTCTTGCTGCTACTATCGGGAGGAAAGTACAGGACCCTCCATGCTCAAGAACAGCTCGTCCCATCAACCATCAGGTGTTGAACCTACCCTGTACAACCTTAACCACAACCCGACCTCATCACTGAAACAAGACAGACTTCGCACTACTCTGTATGTGTTGTGGGAATTACAGAGACATGACTACAAGAGGACCAGGGCTGGGAACTGAATATTCAGGGGTATACGACCTATCGTAAAGATAGACAGGTGGGCAGAGGGGGTGTGGTCACTCTGTTGGTATGGAATGATATTCACTCCCTTGCAAGCAGTGACATCGAATCAGGAGATGTAGAATCAGTATGGATAGAAATGAGGAATTGTAAGGGTAAAAAGACCCTAATGGGAGTTATCTACAGGCCCCCAAACAGTAGCCTCGACATAGGGTGCAAGTTGAATCAAGAGCTAAAATTGGCATGTCGCAAATGTAATGCTACGGCGGTTATGGGAGATTTCAACATGCAGGTAGACTGGGAAAATCAGGTTGGTAATGGACTCCAGGAAAGAGAGTTTGTGGAGTGCCTCTGAGATGGATTCTTAAAACAGGTTGTACTGGAGCCGACCAGGGAGAAGGCAATTCTGGATTTAGTGTTGTGTAATGAACCTGATCTGATAAGGGAACTCAAGGTAAAAGAGCCATTAGGAGGCAGTGATCATAATATGATAAGTTTTAATCTACAAATTGAGAGGGAGAAGGGAAAATCGGAAGTGTTAGTATTACAGTATAGCAAAGGGGATTACAGAGGTATGAGGCAGGCGCTGGCCAGATTTGACTGGAAGGAGGCCCTAGCAGGGAAGACGGAGGAACAGCAGTGGCAGGTATTCCTGGGAATAATGCAGAAGTTGCAGGGTCAATTCATCCCAAAGAGGAGGAAAGATTCTAAGGGGAGTAAGAGGCACCCGTGGCTGACAAGGGAAGTCAAGGACAGCATAAAAATAAAAGAGAAGAAGTATAACATAGCAAAGAAGAGCGGGAAGCCAGAGGATTGGGACTCTTTTAAAGAGCAACAGAAGATAACTAAAAAGGCAATACAGGGAGAAAAGATGAGGTATGAGGCCAATAATATAAAGGAGGATAGGAAAAGCTTTAGAAGGTATGTGAAGAGGAAAAAAATAGTTAAGGCAAATGTGGGTCCCTTGAAGACAGAAGCAGGGGAATTTATTATGGGAAACAAGGAAATGGCAGACGGGTTGAACCGGTACTTTGGATCTGTCTTCACTAAGGAAGATACAAACAATCTCCCAGATGTTCTAGTGGCCAGAGATCCTAGGGTGACGGAGGAACTGAAGGAAATTCACATTAGGCAGGAAATGGTGTTGGGTAGACTGATGGGACTGAAGGCTGATAAATTCCCAGGGCCTGATGGTCTGCATCCCAGGGTACTTAAGGAGGTGGCTCTAGAAATAGTGGAAGCATTGGAGATCATTTTTCAATGTTCTATAGATTCAGGATCAGTTCCTGTGGATTGGACGGTAGCTAATATTATCCCACTTTTTAAGAAAGGAGGGAGAGAGAAAACAGGAAATTATAAACCAGTCAGTCTGACATCAGTGGTGGGGAAGATGCAGGAGTCAATTATAAAAGACAAAATTGCGGAGCATTTAGATAGCAGTAACAGGATCGTTCCGAGTCAGCATGGATTTACGAAGGGGAAATCATACTTGACTAATCTTCTGGAATTTTTTGAGGATGTAACTCGGAAAATTGACAGGGGAGTGCCGGTGGATGTAGTGTACCTTGACTTTCAGAAAGCCTTCGACAAGGACCCACATAGGAGATTAGTGGGCAAAATTAGAGCACATGGTATTGGGGGTAGGGTACTGATATGGATAGAAAATTGGTTGGCAGACAGAAAGCAAAGAGTGGGGATAAATGGGTCCCTTTCAGAATGGCAGGCAGTGACTAAGTAGGGTACCGCAAGGCTCGGTGCTGGGACCGCAGCTATTTACAATATGCATTAATTACTTGGATGAAGGGATTAAAAGTAACATTAACAAATTTGCAGATGATACAAAGCTGGGTGGCAGTGTGAACTGTGAGGAAGATGCTATGAGGTTGCAGGGTCACTTAGACAGGTTGTGTGAGTGGGCGGATGCATGGCAGATACAGTTTAATGTGGATAAGTGTGAGGTTATCCACTTTGGTGGCAAGAATAGGAAGGCAAATTATTATCTGAATGGTGTCAAGTTAGGAAAAAGGGATGTACAACGAGATCTGGGTGTCCTAGTGCAGCAGTCACTGAAAGGAAGCATGCAGGTACAGCAGGCAGTGAAGAAAGCTAATGGAATGTTGGCCTTCATAACAAGAGGAGTTGAGTATAGGAGCAAAGAGGTCCTTCTGCAGTTGTACAGAGCCCTAGTGAGACCACACCGGGAGTACTGTGTGCAGTTTTGGTCTCCAAATTTGAGGAAGGATATTCTTGCTATTGAGGGCGTGCAGCGTAGGTTTACTAGGTTAATTCCCGGAATGGCGGGACTGTCGTATGTTGAAAGACTGGAGCGACTAGGCTTGTATACACTGGAATTTAGACGGATGAGAGGGGATCTTATTGAAACATATAAGATTATTAAGGGGTTGGACAAGTTAAGAGGCAAGAAACATGTTCCCAATGTTGGGGGAGTCCAGAACCAGGGGTCACAGTTTAAGAATAAGGGGTAAGCCATTTAGAACGGAGATGAGAAAAACTTTTTCAGTCAGAGAGTTGTAAATCTGTGGAATTCTCTGCCCCAGAAGGCAGTGGAGGCCAATTCTCTGAATGCATTCAAGAGAGAGCTAGATAGAGCTTTTAAGGATAGCGGAGTCAGGGGGTATGGGGAGAAGGCAGGAACGGGGTACTGATTGAGAATGATCAGCCATGATCACATTGAATGGTGGTGCTGGCTCGAAGGGCCGAATGACCTACTCCTGCACCTATTGTCTATTGTCTGTACCCAACTATTCCAACCATGAAAACTTGCTCCTCATGTCAAATAATTAATTCTCAATGCACATTGGATTTTTTTACCCCCATTTCCTGTGGTTGAACCTTGTTAACCCACTTCATTTTGTAGGAAATTATCAAAAACCTCCTGGGATCCAAGTACAACATATCCACTGACTCATCCCTTAACCTACTAATCGAATTCTCAAAGAAAACCAGCTGACCAGTCAAAATGACTTCACTTCATAAATCAAATTGCTTTGGAAAATGTCCTTAAATAGAAAATTATAAGGATGGGAAAAGTATGCGTTAAGTGCATTTTAATGGAAGGAAACATTTCATGGTATCTGACCTGAAAATGGGGATTTGGATATACAGTATAAGTGGAGTGTAGTACTGTAATGCCTTTGATAGGTTTTTCCAAGTCTATGATGCTGTTTGCATCGTGATTAAATAAATTGCCTGACACACAGATAATTTCCTACAATAACAATCCAAGAACACCATGTGACATTTCCTCAGATGCCTCGACAATATCTTTGATGATCTAAAGATCCTGCCCACACTTCCAGTCAGAGTAGCCTACTGAAGATATGACTCAATATAAGCGGTCTATTAAATCTGCCAGTCTCTGATCATATAACCATATAACCATATAACAACTACAGCACGGAAACAGGCCCGTTCAGCCCTACCAGTCCACGCCGACCACTCTCTCTGACCTAGTCTCATCTACCTGCTCTCAGACCATAACCCTCTAATCCCCTCTTATCCATATACCTATCCAATTTACTCTTAAATAATAAAATCGAGCCTGCCTCCACCACTTCCACCGGAAGCCCATTCCATACAGCCACCACCCTCTGAGTAAAGAAATTACCCCTCATGTTACCCCTAAACTTTTGTCCCTCAATTCTAAAGTTATGTCCCCTTGTTGAAATCTTCCCCACTCTCAAGGGGAAAAGCCTACCCACGTCAACTCTGTCCGTCCCTCTTAAAATTTTAAAAACCTCTATCAAGTCCCCCCTCAACCTTCTACGCTCCAAAGAATAAAGACCCAACCTGTTCAACCTCTCTCTGTAGCTTAAGTGCTGAAACCCAGGCAACATTCTTGTAAATCTCCTCTGTACCCTCTCCATTTTGTCGACATCCTTCCTATAATTTGGCGACCAGAACAGCACACCATACTCCAGATTTGGCCTCACCAATGCCCTGTACAATTTTAACATTACATCCCAACTTCTATACTCGATGCTCTGATTTATAAAGGCAAGCATACCAAACGCCTTCTTCACCACCCTATCCACATGAGATTCCACCTTCAGGGAACAATGCACAGTTATTCCCAGATCCCTCTGTTCCACTGCATTCCTCAATTCCCTACCATTTACCCTGTACGTCCTATTTTGATTTGTCCTACCAAAATGCAGCACCTCACACTTATCAGCATTAAACTCCATCTGCCATCTTTCAGCCCACCCTTCCAAAAGGCCCAAGTCTCTCTGTAGACTTTGAAACTCTACTTCATTATTAACTACACCACCTATCTTAGTATCATCTGCATATTTACTAATCCAATTTGCCACACTATCATCCAGATCATTAATGTAAATGACAAACAACAGTGGACCCAACACAGATCCTTGGGGTACTCCACTAGACACTGGCCTCCAACCTGACATACAATTGTCAACCCTTAACCTCTGGTATCTCCCATTCAGCCATTGTTGAATCCATCTTGCAACCTCACTATTAATACCCAACGATTTAACCTTCTTAATCAACCTTCCATGTGGAACCTTGTCAAATGCCTTACTGAAGTCCATATAGGCAACATCCACAGCCTTGCCCTTATCAATTTCCCTGGTAACCTCTTCAAAAAATTCAAGAAGATTAGTCAAACATGACCTTCCAGGCACAAATCCAGGTTGACTGTTTCTAATCAGGCCTTGTTTATCCAAATAATTATATATATTGTCCCTAAGTATCTTTTCCATTAATTTTCCCACCACAGACGTCAAACTAATAGGTCTATAATTGCTAGGTTTACTTTTAGAACCTTTTTTAAACAAAGGCACAACATGCGCAATGCGCCAATCTTCCGGCACCATCCCCGTTTCTAATGACGTTTGAAATATTTCCGTCATAGCCCCTGCTATTTCTGCACTAACTTCCCTCAATGTCCTAGGGAATATCCTATCAGGACCTGGAGACTTATCCACTTTTATATTTTTCAAAAGTGTCCGTACCTCCTCTTCTTTAATCCTCATAATTTCCATCACTACTCTACTTGTTTCGCTTACCTCACATAATTCAATATCCTTCTCCTCGGTGAATACCGAAGAAAAGAAATTGTTTAATATCTCCCCCATTTCTTCCGGCTCAGCACATAGCTGTCCACTCTGACTCTCTAATGGACCAATTTTCTGTGCAGCACACAATTTATTGCAACGAAAGCATTTAATGTTAGAAATTACAAGACAGTTGGTGCCATATTAGACATTGGTCTAACCTGTATCCAAATGTATCATTAGATCCTCACAATGGTCCCCAATACACTGTGGAATGAATTCTATCGTCACTTGCACGCTCTCCCCAATGTCCAGGTTTCCATGGATGGGTGCCACATTGAATGGCCTGTGAGAAATAACAAATAACAAATAATGTAAGGCACAGACTTGCAGCTGATGCACATAACAACTATTGTGATCTCACTTTTGTTTAAAAGGCGCAAAGACCACTACTCACTTGCAATATCACTTTAATGTACACATCCTTATTTTACACATCCTTACCAGTTTATTTTGATAAAAATTCAAATTCTCCTATTTCATATAATGCATCCCCAACCAGCTTACATATCCCTGGAAATCGAAAATGTTATAACTTGTATATATCCAAAACAGTTTTCGCTCAGTGATTCTACAGTATCCACAAGGCTTCAAGGGGATATCTAAGTGATTCACCAAGGATGTGTAGATGGAACATGCAAGGTCATTTAATTTGGTAGAAAAAACAGAGAAGCAGATTGAAAGGTGTTGAGGGACCAGAGTTTACTAGCCCGCTCTGCCCTCATCAACCTCACATCTTCAAAAAACGAAATCAGGTTCGTGAGATACACTCCCACGGCCAAAACCATGCTGACTACCCCTAATCAGCCCTTGTCCATCTAAATGCATGTATATCTTATCCCTTAGAACACTCTCTGGTAACCTTCAGACCACAGTTGTTAGACCTACTGCTCTGTAGCTCCCTGTGTTTTCTCTGTAACCCTTCTTGAATAGAGGCAAAACATTTGCCACCCTCCAGTCTTCTGGCACCTCACCTGTATTTAATGATGATTCACAAATCTCAGCCAGGCACCTGCAATCTCCTCTCTTGCTTCTCACAGTGTCCTTGGATATATCTGATTAGGCCCAGGAGATTTGTCTACTTTCATAAGTGTCAGGACCGTCAGCACCTCCTCAGTCATAATACTGTCTGCTTTCAAGACGCTTCCATTGACTACCCCAAGTTCCCAGTCTTCTATTTGGGGCCCTAGAGTACACTCCCATCAAGGTGATAATCCTCTTTTTATTTTTCATCTCCATCCATATAGCCTCTCTGGACGAACGATCAGTCATGTCATTTCGGATCTTCTGTGACATTCTCCTAACAGATTAGATCCTGCTTTCCTCATACAGTTTTCCCCAAGTTCTGATTCATCAGTTAAACGTGGTAGTAATCAACAAGATTTTAACTGCTTATTTAATGTATTCCCATGATACTTTTGCCTACCAATGTACATTCTCTCCCAACAGTATACCTGCTATATATTCAGCTGATCTGTCCTCAATATCAATGGTGTTGGAGGAGACAGTCTGTATTCCAATGGGTCAGGAATTACCAAAGGTTGGTGATGAAGGAGTGCGAGGAAAAAGCTGAAAGATATTTTTCCATGGATATGATTGTGTCAGTGGGAGTTATTTCAATTTTGATACTTCTCCCAGTATTGGTGGGGAAAGGATTACAGATCAGTAGGATGGGATATACCATTATCCTGGTCTTTATCTAAAAAAGACATATCCTTTTGAATTTTCTACTATTTTTAGTAGTGACTTGATATGATTGCTTGGTTTGCTAAGCCATTTCAAAGGGCAGTCAGAGCCATTCCATTGCTTGGAGCCTTTGGTTACATAACCAAACCGAGTAGGGACAGAATTTAACTTCCCAAAATTCACAGTAATTAAATTTTACAACAATCTAGTGTTTTCATGCTTGTCAAACATATTAATTTTATTTCATATTTATTTAATTCATTATCAAAATAAAAATTCCCCAACTGGAACAGTGGGATTTGAATTCCTGTCAGCAGAACATTAGTCAGGCCCTGGACACCTTTCCAGCAGTACAAGCACCTATTTCACAAACATCACATTTTAACCAATGCTCTTGCTATTTTTACTGCTTTTTCTGCAAGATGTAATGCTAATCTTTTCAAACAGCTTCTCGGATTATTCTTATCCTGTCCATAAATTCACTTAGTGTAAACTTCCAACTATCTGCTTCCTTTGTAAAAGTAGATCTGAAATATGCATTGAATATTTTAGCCATATCCACTGGCTCTATTTAAAGAGTTTGAGCTCGGTACGTGTTTGTCCAAGTTTTTGCCTAGCTGGCTACTTACCAGCTGTACATTTGCAGACTACCTTGTGATTCGATTTAATATTACCTGATCTCTGCATGTAACCATATTGTAAGTTGCCCGTTTGAACTTTTTTCAATGTCCTTTTTTCTTTCTTTAATTAATTTAAGAACTAAATTATTTAAACTAAATCTTACTCCTGACATTTGTTGCAGTTTTTAGTATCTTTTATTTTTTCAATCTGCTACTTTTCCTCTGGTCCTCAATTCAAACAAGATGTTTTCTCCTTGCATCATCTGCTTTGTGCTTCTTTGATAAAATCAACACTGCTACAATTCTCTTTCTTTTCCTCCTTTAGTTCCAGTCAATCCTGAATTTTTGATAATTGTAGATATAAAAATTCTATTAAATGGTCAATGGTGCATTATTGTCATGTGCAAATGCAGTGAAATCCCTTTTTTTGCATATAATTCCATAATGTTTTGCCATATCTAAACACAATCACTGATTAGCAACGTGTACAGAAATAGTCCAGAGACCGCATGCAAGTGGCGCCAAATTTTGGCACCATTTTAAAAGTCCAATCCGCACTCTAGGCTTTAAAAAGGGTGTCCGATCCAGGCGAGCCGCAGGCTGCTGCAGGGCCTCCGAATACAGGTGTAAAATTAAAATATTGCAAGAAGTGCAGGTCACCTTCCTTGGACGTCTGGATTGTCCACAGAACCAACGTCCCTCTCCTCATCCATTCAAATTTGTGCCCCAGGGACGACTCCACCAGCCGACCTTGAGGCCAGACAGCAGTATGCACGCCTCACATCCATCGTCGCCAGCTCCCTTCTCTCCGATCTCTGGTCTTCGGGGGATGAGCAAGGGCCGGCCTGGCGGCTACCCCATTACAGCCCACGCGGTCAGCTAGGTCCTTGTGTGTCCAGCCGCACAGCGCACCAATTCCTTGGGCTTCAGCTGTACAGCCCGCCTGGTCCTTATGCATTTCCTCGGTGGATTTCAAGCACACAGAAGTCCTGCTTGTCTTGAGCTATCCTTCTGTTGAGGCACCCACTTTATAATCATAAGTTGCACCAGTTTATCCCTGCCTTATTCATTATGCTATAAACTTAGATGCACCTTCAATTTAAGATTCAAGATTCAATTTAATTGTCATATGTACCAATTAAGGTACAGTGAAATTTGAGTTATCATACAGCAATACTAAGTAAAAAGAAGCAAGACACACAGCCACATAAAATAAAATTTAACATAAACATCCACCACAGCAGACTCCACATTCCTCACTGTGATGGAAGTTAATAAAGTTCAATCATCTTCCTCTTTGTTCACCCGCGGTCGGGGCTGTTGAACCATCCGTAGTAGCCGCTGCCGACTGTCCAGGCCCTCACGCCGAGATGATCGAAATCCCGCGTTGGGATGGTTGACAAATTCTCTGCGGGATTGGAGGTCCCAAGTCGGCCTCTTCTTCCCAGAGACCACGGGTTTCCCGATGTTAAAGTCCACAGGCCCCGCGGTTGGAGCTCTCCACAGTCGATCCTCGGCAAAGGATCGCAGCTTCCGATGTTAAAGTCCGCGCCGTGCCCGTGGCTTGAAGCGCCGGGCCGGTCACCAGGATAGGCCGCCAACTCCTCAATGTTAGGCCGCAGTGGGATGGAGATCCGATACGGAGAAAAATCGCATCTCCGTCGAGGTAAGAGATTGAAAAAAAGTGTCCCCCAATTCCCCACCCTCCCCACATAAAACAAACCAAGAAACACTAAAACATACTTTTATCACATACTTAAAATAACAAAAACAGAATAAAGGACAGATAGACTGTTGGTGAGGCAGCTAGTGCTGGTGACGCCACCCGGAGATGTCAGTGATGGAACATCCAGTTAGCCTCGGGTGCGCCTGCACTAACGGTTACTGTGGCAGACATAAATTCGGCCTTCCTAATTGTTTATCCAAGGAAAGAAACTGACCCGGATGGAGTCCCTGGCCGCATCCTCAGGACCGGTTTCTGTCTTTATGACTCGATGACTAACCATCTTGATTACTTCTTCAAAATCTTCATTCAAATTTGTGAAATACGATCATCCACGCACAAAACAATGCTGACTATCCTAATCTTCTTAAATGGATGCACAGCATTAGTCGCTCTCCAGTCTTCAGGCACCTCACCCCCATGTACAATGGTTCATATATCTCAGCCAGAACCCATACATTTTCTTCGCCAGCCTCCACAGTGTCTTTGCATATATCTGATTAGGCCTTGGAGGATTGATCTAGCTTCATAAATCTTAGGACGTCCAGCACCTCCTTGACTGTAATACAGCCTGTCCTCAAGACATCTCCATTAACTTTCTCAAGTTACCAATGTCTTTCTTCACAGTAAAAAAGAGGAGAAATATTCAGCGAAGACCTAATCCATCTTGGACAGCTCCACACATGGATGGCCACTTTGGTTTCTGAAGGGCCTCATTCTCTCTCCACTTTCTTTTTCCCCTAATATACATAAAATCTTTTTGAATTCCCCTTAGTCTTCTCGGCCAAAGCTATTTCATCACACCTTTTTCCTTTCAGATTTTCTTCGTAAGTATGTCTTGCTTAAGTATGTTCCTTGAGCTTGTCTAGTGGAACTGAAATTCTTGCTCCCTGTGCAGATGAGCGTGGCGGTTGTAGGAGGATTAGCAATCTAACCATGGCACCGTGGATCAGTGAGCCATTGAAGAGGGGAGAGAGAAGAGACATGTACACCATGTTATAGGAAAGATATTGTCAAGCTTGAAAGGGTTCAGAAAGGATTTACAAGGATGTTGCCAGGACTAGAAGGTGTGAGCTATAGGGAGAGGTTGAGTAGGCTGGGTCTCTATTCTATGGAGCGTAGGAGGATGAGGGGAGATCTTATAGAGGTATACAAGATCATGAGGAATAGATCGGGTAGATGCACAGTCTTTTGCCCAGAGTAGGGGAATCGAGGACCAGAGGACATAGGTTCAAGGTGAAGGGGAAAAGACTTACTAGGAATCCGAGGGGTAACTTTTTCACAGAGGGTGGTGGGTGTATGGAACAAGCTGCCAGAGGACGTAGTTGAGGCTGGGACTATCCCATCATTTAAGAAACAGTTGGACAGGTACATGAATTGGAATGGTTTGAGGGTTATGGACCAAGCGCAGGTAAGTGGAACTAGTGTAGCTGGGACATTGTTGGCCGGTGTGGGCAAGTTGGGCCGAAGGGCCTGTTTCCACACTGTATCACTCTACCACTCTATGACTCTATGTAGTTGTCATTGGGGATAGTATAGTAAGGGGAATAGACATGATTCTCTGGTGCAAGGATTGAGAGAACCAAAGGCTGTGTTGCCTGCCTTCTGCCCAGGTTCAGTACATCTCATCTGACCTGGAGTGGTAGGGAAAAGAACAAATCGTCATGGTCCATATTGGTACCAATGACATAGGTAGAGCAAGGAAGGAGGTTCTGCTGAGGGAATTTGAGCAGCTCGGGACTAAATTAGAAAGCTGAACCAAAAAGATAATAATCCCTGAATTCCTACATGACCCACGAGCAAAATGACATAGGGTCAAGAAGATTAAAGAGTTGAAAACATGGCTCAAAGATTGGTGCGGTAGAAGTGGGTATGGATTTGTGGGGCATTGGCATCAGAATTGTGGAAGGAGGGAGCTGTTCCGATGGGACAGCTGCCACTGGGACAACCCTACTGGGTCCAGGGTCTTGGTGAACTGCATAACTAGGGTTGCAATAGGGCTTTAAACTAAATAGTGGGAGAGGGTGGATTCAACAAATTAGAAATGTATGCATGGTTAAAGTGCAGGAGAATGCCAGAGGTAACTGAAGTCTCTAGAAGTAGTAATAAGACAGAAAATTTAAAAAGGGGTAAGAGCCTAAGTTCAGCCTCAATACCTCTTGTCATCCAAGCTTCCCTAATCCTATCAGCCTTGTCCTTCACTCTAACAGGAACATGCTGCCCCTGAAGGCTCACTATCATGTATTTGAATCCTTGGTTTCAGTATTAGAACAATTAACACCTCCAACATAATTTTGATTCAGAAATGCTGAATAAGTGGTCAAGTTTGTACATGACAATAAATTGCACTGAGCAGATCAAGATATACAAAATATGAAACATAATTTCCCTGACATTGTAGTGGCAAGCCATTGCAAAGCATCCACTATTGGATCAATTCATTCTTGCCTCTTTTAAGGTTGTCCACTGCAAACTGGTGCAAGTGTGAGTGGAAATACCACAGTGCCCTCTATAGATACTGGGTTCCAAGTGAACATAGCACAATAACTCGGCATCAATCAAATTGAAAAATTCTAAAACCAGCAAAGTGGAACCAAAAAGAAGTGTATATGGTAAATTTAATGTTAAATTTTGTAATGGAAGGTATAAACAAGAGAAAATGAAAAACTGGATTGAACAAATGTGGTTGTATTACTTAAACTCCAGAAGTGAACATTGCAATCAGGTAATAAAGAATATTTCAGAAGGTTAACTCTCTCTTTTACCAGTGTGTCTTTTTCATTTTCTGTTTTAATTATTAATAAAAAGACATTACTTTTGATTTGTCTAAGCAACACTATTACTTGACTTTCCTGTAATAACACAAACTCCCAGTAGGTTGGTTAGCTAGGAATGTTATGTGGGAAAATAAAAGCACTGTTGTTTTTGTCAAAAAATGCTGTAAAGATAATGTGCAGCCATTTTTTCATAATTCACCAGCACATCCATGAACCTAGCTAGAACCTAGATGAATGGGTCCTGGTGAGGATTCCAATAGGAATTTTGACATTACGAGGAGCAGGGTGGGTGGAGGATAAATATGCTCGAAAGATAGATTAATCAAGCCCTAAAAAAGAAAAATCAGCAAATGTGCATATCCCCAGCACTATGCAGTAATGTCTACCTTGGTACATATGAGACTAAAGATCTGAACCTGCAAAAATGAAAACCTGTACTTTAAAGTGGACTTGGAATGGAGATGGAAATATTGTAATTTCTCTCAGGGGTGAGAGAATTCACCTGAGTTTCTGCCTGCAGCTCCCTATACAGATGGGAAAAGCACAGAAAGAGATACTTGAAACATGTGGCAATTACAGAATCTTTCCAGAACTTGACAATTCCAATAGATCAGGACATTTCTAGATTTAGGGGTATGTAGATGTAAAATATGAAACAGTATGGAACAGAAATAGGTCCATTGATCAACATGCCCTTGCTGAACACAATGCCAAAATAAACTCATCTCATTTGCCTGCACATGATCCATAACTTTCCTTTCCCTGCATATCCATGCACCTATCTATAGGCCACTTAAATTCCACTCTCGCATCTGTCTCCACCACTACCCCTGGCAGCAGTTTCCAGGCACCCACCACCCTCTAAATAAAAGCTTGCCCCGCACATTTCCTTTAAACTTTGCCCCTCTCACCTTAAAACTATGCCCTCTAGTCTTTGACATTTCTGCCCTGAGTAAAAAGATTGTGATTGTCTACCCTCTCATAATTTTATGTACTTCTATCAGGTCTTCCCCTCAACCTCCCCAAGTTATAGCTTGTACACGGTCTTTTGTTTGGTGAATATTCTCTAAAAGCTAGATCTAATTCTGAAACATTGCAGAGTAAAAGACTATTATTCTTCAGCTTGTGACAACCTAAGCCTCACAATTAACATGGAGAGTGATGCACAAAGCTACATCTGGAAAAGCCTACCATTACATTCCATGGCAAACTCTTCTTTCAAGTGACTGAGCAGCACAATTTCAAGTGCAATACAGGTCAGTGATGAAATGAATTCTGACATTACTGAAGCAAGTCTCAAAAACGTGGACAGAGGCTTCAGCCAATAAGCATAACTGATGATCTATGAACCCAATGTCTTGTTTGCCTGTTATAAGCAAGCAGATCAATCCATAAAGCTGACCCACACTCATGTGAGACTTTTAGGGAAATTGAAACGGATAAGGTGATGGATTTGATCCAGACACTGTGCCCTTCACAAAGGCAAGCAGGGGAGACATACACATTCTTTTAATGCAATTAAATATAAGAAAATAAGGCCAGGTCAGCTTTGAAGTTTACTGCACAGAACAATTTGAGGAAAAGTACGGGAAGGAAGATCAGAATAAGTGCTTCAAGTGCTACAGCCCATTAATTGAGACACTTGGGAAAATCTAGATTAAAATGGTTCCATCTAGTAACACTTCATCCACAGTGAGGGCTCACAGACTTTGGGTCAAGGGGAACTGCTGTCGGATAAGCCAACCAGCTCAGATAAACATATTGGTCGGCATAGACAAGTTGGGCCAAAGAGCATACTTCCATGCTGTATGACTATTTCTCTATGATATTAATTTTCTAAAATAACAGCAGTGTGTTGGAAGAGGAGCACTTTCAAATGTTTTAGGAGTCATATCACAACATTCAAGCTATGTACACTGAATCTCCAGTAATTATTCTATTCTTTCTTTATACATCAAATATTCATAAAGGCAGGGCAACAGCTCTTACTTATTGGTCTGCAGGATGAACCTGGCTGCCCTGTTACCAATGTTCCGAACCAGAAGAGTTTTCTGAGAGTTGTATTTGACTGGACACACTGAAAAGTTGATTTGGTCAGGAAAATCCAAAATAGCACGTGCTCCAATAGCTTTTACAGGCACCAAAAACTTCTCTCTCTCGGTTACACACATCAATTCATGGAAATAGTCCTGAAATAAAAGATAGAATGAAACAGTAGTTGAGGAATTGATTATTTAATTCTTATCCACATGAGGCAGAGAATTCAGAAACTGAGTTTCTCTCAGAAAACAGGACCAATACAATTTTTCTCACTTATTCAAATGAATACTGTCAAATCATCCATATGGACAACAAAAAAAATCTTGGATCAATGAAAACTAGTCTTTAAGTAATGCTGGAATAAATTGGCAGCACTGCTCTTAGGCTTTATGGAATTTTTAAACAACGTCTTTATGTCGTTAATTTATTTGCCACTGTTACCAATGGGAAATATGGAAATTACAGCAATCAGCTTGATTTATGAGTGCATTTGGTTCTTAAGATTAAGCTAAGATGTTTAAGTAATGCCAGAAACATTCTTAGTCAATGTAGATTAAGACATAAACTTTAAATTTCAAATTAAATTTTAATGAGAGAAATATGTGCTCCAATTTGGATAAGTGGTTTAAAAAACAGCGAACACTAAAGCACTGGGCCCAGAACAATGTTTGCACCAGCATCTAAGCCTGTGAAGTCAGCAAGGAACCCATAGAGGATGCGAAGAAAATTATGGAAGAGGGGTCCTCATGAGCTATGAAGCACATCAGCCTCAGGAGCAGCCTCCAAGAATTATTCCTAGCATTTTGACCAATTATTCAGATAGCTCAACATTAGGCACCGAATAGAAGCAAGCCGAACTCCCAGATGTTAAACCGAAGCCTGTTGCCTAACATATTTAGCAGAACATCTCATTATGGACCAATATCCCACTCTATTAGAGAAGCCCAGCATCAGGTAATCCCAGTTTAGCTATTTTGGAGATTATGGGTCATTACTATTAAATTACTTTTGAGCAATGATCCATATTTCTAGATTAATGGTAGCTACTTTTAAAAACAGAAACAACTCCTGGCACTAGAGAATAAACTCCTTGGGATAACTCCAAGAAACTGGTGTTCTAATCTAGGCTAATTTCCACATAACCTTTGATACAACATTAATTAAGGTTTTCAATAATTTTACATTAACATTATTTTATCATTTCCAGCATTATTTTGTAATTCAAAAAACGTGATGTAAATAAATCATTGATCAATATAATTTACTCCTTTACTTCATGAGCAAGTAGCTGCATTCACAATAGGTTTCTGTGTTATAAACACCAAGCAGTCTTTTAACGGTGATTCAAAACAACTAAAAGTATCGTTTTAGTTTAAGTACAAAGGTCTTCTGCTATACCATATTTCATAAATCCCCATATACCAAAAAATGTTAAAGCAAATGGTAGCAGGTGGTGCACCTGGTAGAGCAGCTGCCTCATAGCGCCAGAGATCCAGATTGTACCCTGACCTCGGATGCTGTGTGTGTGGAGTTTGAACATTCTCCCATGGCTGTGTAGGTTTAATCTCATATCCATGGGTTTGTAAGCTAATTGGCCTCTGTAAATTTCCCCGAGTGTGTAGGAGGTGCAAGAGAATATGGGATAACATAGAACAAGTGTGAACTGGGTGATCGATGGTCAGAGTGGACTCCATGGGCCGAACGGCGTGTTTCCAGGCTGTATCTCCAAACTAAACTAAATCCCAATATCCCATGTCTTTTGCTTAGGTACAAGGTACAAAACCACATCTTGTTAATAAATATTTTTGTGCTTAACACACAATAATATTGCATAACACTGGTGTCCAAGAATATACCCCTTTAGTAATAAGAGGTTATTGCAAAAACTACTGCAGAACTACTGAAATAAGAACTTACTGCAGAAGTTTATTGTCTTTAGTATGGAAATCAGACCAAGGAATATGTTTCATCATCAAATGCAACACCTTTTATGAACCATGATGAAACGCGAGGTCCACTCTCAGGTGAAGTCCAAGTCTGTAGTATTCAAGTCAAACGATTCTGTCCAGAATAGGAAATCTATCTACGACCTTGGCACAGCCAATAAGGATGCCAAGAGGGAATTCCAGGCCAAATGGAGTCCTGAGACAATGACATGAATTCCTGTTGATCGCAGCAAGGCTTGCACGCTATGATGGGCTACAAAGCAACGGTTTCGCTGGCAACAAAGGGTCCCTCCCAAATGAGCTCATTGCATTCAACACCCACTTTGAACAGAAGGTTGGTGGAGGAGAATCACCCACCCCACCAGTCTCAGGTGCGTCTACACTGACCGTTCCTGTGACAGTTGTAACACTGGCCTTCCTGAGAGTGATTCTACAGAAAGCAACTGTCCCAGATAATGGAGTCCCTGATCATGTCATCAGGACTTGTTCAGATCAGTTGGAAGTGATATTCACAGACATCTTTAAACTCTCACTATTCCATTCTGAGCTCCCCACCTGCTTTAAGATCACAATCATCCAGATCCCAAAGAAGGGTAGCCTGCCTTAATGACTACCGTCAGTGGTTCTGACATCAACCATCATGAAGTGCTTCGAGAGACTGGTCACAGCACAAATTAACTCAACTTCCCAGCCAGCTTTGAACAACTGTAGTTTGCTTACCATCACAACAGGTCCACAACAGATCACAACTTCCTCACTCTAAACTTATCTATGGAACACCTAGACGATAAGGACTCCTATTTATCCATTATCTCTGCCTTCAAAACCATAATCCTATCCAAACTCATCTCCAAACTCCTGGACCCAGCAATCAGCTCACCCTCTTCTGTCACTGGATCCATAGCATAGCATTGGTGAACAAAACACAACAGCAATAGTTGGGTTGACTACCTACGCCCCCTGGCACTAGTAGTGCAGAAACATTGCAAACAAGGGGGCTTATGATTGGTTCGGGGAGGGGGCAGTGGCATGGTCTGCTCAGATAACAAATGCCATAAAGGATGGTGTCGGGCGCCCTTTTGAAGAGAGAGTCCCAGTCCTGGACCATGTCGCGAATGGGCCCATGGGATCAAGAATAGGAACATCCTGTGGCGTGCTCTGCTGTGTTCGCGAGTACGTACGGGGATACGCGAATGTATGTAGGAACATCCTGCAGCGTGCTCTGCTGTATACTCGGGGTATGCGAGTGTGTACGGGGATATACGGGGCATACAATTATTTAGCAGTGTAACAAAATACCTAGTGAAACAAACTCTGTTGTCTGAATCCAGTGAAATATCAAACACAACAACCAACCACATTAATGCAATAGACAAGAAGGCATGCCAACACCTCTACTAATATTCAGGCCTTGCCACAGTCTGCGGATGTCCGAATGATTATATCAGGACTCAGGTTTGTACTGGTATTGTCCCTTGGTATCCTTGATGGCCTTGTGAAGATCGTAGAAAAGCCATTTCAATAGGAGTAGTGATGTGATTGGGAAATTTCCGTCAATGGTGTAAGTTGATAGAAACAAGATTTTGGAGTCCTTCCTGCCTACCTTAAGGCTGCATAGTGTATTGGTATTGAGGTGAAAGTGAGGAGGGTTTCTGGTATATGGTGGAGGAAACCAGCATTATTTTCTGGTGGGATTGCCCCACATCTCGGAAAGATAAGAGTACCTGGCATGTTTTACAATTAGTTCATAATCTTAACAATGCCTCACTTTCACCCTCAGTTAGACTTTTGAGTTATGAGCTTGCTTGTCTTGACCATGATCACTTCTCATAGAAGGATGGCAAAATATTGCTTTTTCAATCTACTTCAGTTTTGTGTGATAGTGTGGGACAGGAGCACAGGAGATGAGATTAAACAGCTCATTTGACCCAATCAGATGCCTTTTATCCATGTCAGCAAAAAGGTTATTCAATATGCCATCCAAAGTCCTTTAAATGAGCTATGCAAAGTAATCTTGAACGTCAACTGAAAGGACATTTGCACACTCACTGCTCTCGTGCTATTTTGTAAACTGTAAGAGACCCACTTCTCAAACTTTATTTAAATTTATATTTTCTTATTCTAAAATTCTGATGATTTGCAGTAATTTATTCTTCTTTCAATTATTTAATTCTCTCTCAACCTTCAATATATTTAGTATCGAGTCTAATGTTCCATAAAACAGTTGTTGAAGGATTATCATGGAAATGCAAAGGCTCACTCTTTTCTTTTGGATTTTATTATCAATAGTTTTTGTATTATTATCTGGAATTTCATTCAGTATTTCTGTTTAAAAAAAATGAGAAGCTAATTTTAAAGCTCTGATGTTGCACCTTCTCTTATGGTCCTCGGATTACTTCCCTGCACTTCCACATTTTGAAGATTATTTTTAACAAAAAATGCTTCACATTGACGTTTTAAAACTATACCCCATTTCATTTATTTTGGTATCATCTGCAAATTTTAGCATCATTCTCCTAAAGTTGATATCCAAGTCTGATTATATACTTTAACTCTAACCTAATTCTGATTGTCCCACAATATCATATTCTTATCTGCTGATATTCTCCAGTGGTAGCTGTCAAAAGGCCTTCCTAAAGTCAATGCACACCAAATTCACAGTATTTCCCCGATTTACCATGTCTGTACCACTGGAAATACATTCTTTGGAGGCTTGTCAGGCAGGATTGCCCCTTTGTGCTGGCTGCTATTTTCTCTTTGTGAAAATATATGATTGTTTCAATCTGAGCTACCTTCAATATTTTTCCTACCAAGTATTTATCTGCCAACCTATAAATACTCAATCAACAAATTCAGATTAGTTTAATTTATTGTCAAGAGCACAATTTTCTTTTACAGCTGTTATTGAAATTTAGGATAGGGGTCAGATAGAATCATGTCAATATTTGCCAGGTGGGCACTCCACAGTATGTCAGTGCTTAAAGGATATTTCTCAATGTGTGAGCTAGCTGAGAACTTATCCAGTATAATGCATGTGCCAAGGCATTGCAGTTGCTCCATTATATCATTTCAATGGGCTGTAAATAGAGAGAGTACACAATGGGACTGTTGAGAAGGGCGATGAAGAAGAATACATTAATGGACATGCGCGAGCCCACGAAGAGATTTAAATACAACGGATTAGATATCCATTCTTGGTCGCATACACCAACGATACAGTGGCATTCAAGGGTTGTACTCTGGTACTGAAATTCAATTCCTTGGAGTCATGATTAAATTACTGAACATCAAATTAGATTACAGTGTGCACTTTACTCTTGTAAGTCAGTGGCTGATGAAAAATAAAAAGTGTGCCGTTAGTGAAAAGTGAATGCACAAGGTTTAAGTATATTTGATCACTTAGTGACAGGGTAGGAAGGGATATTTATGTTGTAGACTCTCTCCTCCTATTCCTTTACATCCTTCTCATTCCATTTTATCCTGTTCTTCACTTTCATTTCATCCGACCACAACCAGACCAGTGCTGAACTACTATTTACCTCATTGGTGACCCTCGGACTATCCTTGATCGGACTTTGCTGGCTTTATCTTGCACTAAACATTATTCCTTTATCATGTATCTATGTATTGTAAAGACTTGAATGTAATCATGTATTGTCTTTCTGCTGACTGGATGGCATGCAACAAAAGCTTTTCACTGTACCTCGGTACACAGGACAATAAACTAAACTAAACTGAATTTCAGCTTTTTCAAACAGTAGCAAGTGCTGTTTGAGACATAGAATTGGCTGGAGTGCGTACTGGAAAAAGGCAAACCCGATGACTAATCAGCATTTCACACTAACAGGCATCATGATCTGCATATACTTATTGCTGCCAATGCTTGTTAGGCAGAAATGTGAAAACAACTTGATGGCATCTTATACACTTTACCTCACAGCTGTTCATGTGCATCTCAGATCCAATTTTTATGCATTCCAAAGAAATTGAGTACAACACTATCCAATTTAACCCCTCGAGATTCTAATTCTTTGCAATAAATTAATGACATTTTCAGTACAACTCATTTGCAATCACACACCTTGTTTTCCTCTGGTGTGAAAACGAGCTTGAATGTGGTGACCATGCCAGGTGCTACTTTACGACCAACATCACTGGGACAGACAATTCTGAAATACGGAGAATCGTCCTGAATAACTTTAACCATTCGTGGAACCTAAAAATACATTTAATGAAATAAGATAAAATTACAAATGAAAACACTCATTTCACATAGTGGAAAGGGTATGTTATACAACAGTAAACACACTTATTCAAAATTCAGTATATAGTGGATATGGCAACATAATGTTATATCAATCAGTAATAAAAAGACCTTGATAAACAACAGAGACAAAATGTTCAAATAACTTGTTGGCAGCTTGAGAATTTTGAATGTACCTAATTACATTTTTTTTAAGAAACTGAAACATAAATAGGTGCAGGAGTATGCCATTTGGCCCTTCGAGCCAGCACCGCAATTCAACATGATTATGGCTGATCATCCAAAATCAGTACCCCGTTCCTGCTTTCTCCCCTTATCCCTTGAATCCAATAGCCCCAAGAGTTAAATCTAACTCTCTTGAAAACATCCAGTGAATTGGCCTCCACTGCCTTCTGTAGTGGAGAATTCCAGATTCACAACTCTCTGGGTGAAAAAGGTTTTCCTCATCTCAGTCCTAAATGGCCTACCCCTTATTCTTAAACTGTGACCCCTGGTTCTGGACTTCCCCAACATTGGGAACATTTTTCCTGCATCTAGCCTATCCAATCCCTCAAGAATTTTATATGTTTCCAAGAGATCTCCTCTCATCCTTCTAAATTCCAGTGAATACAAGCAACTGCAGTAAGACTTCCTTGCTCCTATACTCAAATCCTCACTATGAAGGCCAACATGCCATTTGTTTTCTTCACTGCCTGCTGTACCTGCATGCTTACTTTCAATGACTGATGTACAAGGACACCCATGTCTCGTTGTACCTCCCCTTTTCCTAATCTGATACCATTCAGATAATAATCTGCCTTCTTGTTCTTGCCATCAAAGTGGATAATCTCACATTTATCCACATTATACTGCATCTGCCATGCATCTGCCCACTCACCCAACCTATCCAAATTATCCTGCAGCCTCATAGCATCCTCCTCATAGCTCACACTGCCACCCAGCTTTGTGTCATCTGCAAACTTGGAGATGTTACATTTAATTCCCTCATCTAAATCGTTAATATATATCATAAATAACTGGAGTCCCAGCACTGAACCCTGCGGCATCCCACTAGTCACTGCCTGCCATTCTGAAAAACACCCATTAAATCCTACTCTTTGCTTCCTGTCTGCCAACCAGTTTTTTATTCATGTCAATACCCATACCCCCAATACCATGTGCTCTAATTTTGCACACTCATCTCTTGTGCGGGACCTTGTTAAAGGCTTTTTGAAAGTCCAGATATACCACATCCACTGGCTCTCCCTTATCCATTCTACTTGTTACATCCTCAAAAAATTCCATAAGATTAGTCAAGCACATTTTTCCCTTCATAAATCCATGCTGACTTTGACCAATCCCGTCACTGCTTTCCAAATGCACTGCTAGTACATCTTTAATAATCGACCCAAGCATCTTCCCCACTACCGATGTGCGGCTAACTGGTTTATAATTCCCCGTTTTCTCTCTCCCTCCTTTCTTAAAAATTGGGGTTATATTGGCTACCCTCCAGTCCACATGAACGGATCCAGAGTCTATAGAACATTGGAAAATGATCATCAATGCATCCACAATTTCTAGGGCCACCTCCTTGAGTACTCTGGAATGCAGACCATCAGGCCCTTGGGATTTATCTGCCTTCAGTCCCAGCAGTTTACCTAACACCATTTCCTGACTAATGTGGATTCACATCAGTTCCTCCCTCCCACAAGATCCTCGATCCCCTAGTATTTCTGGGAGATTGTTTGCATCTTCCTTAGAAAAGACAAAACCAAAATACTTGTTTAACTGGTCTGCCGTTTCATTCAAATCATATGCACCATTAACAGAAACTACTGAATGTTCTTAAGAAAACCTCAGCATTTCAATCTTGCTCTTATACACTCGTCCTCTCAAAATAAATGCATTTGCTTTTCTTACTGCCGACATCCTGCAAATTTACATAAAATAGACACAAAAAGCTGGAATAACTCAATTCTCGACGTCTCGACCCGAAACGTCACCCATTCTTTCTCTCCAGAGATGCTGCCTGTCCTGCCGAGTTACTCCAGCTTTTTGTGTCTATCTTTGGTTTAAACCAGCATCTGCAGTTCCTTCCTACACATTTCTTCTGCAAATTTACCTTTTGAGAATACTGCACTAAAACTCCCAAGTACCTTTCTTTGCACCTCCGATTTCTGAATCCTCTCCCCATTTAAAAAATAATCTATGCCATCATTCCTTGTGCCAAATTTCATTACCGTATCCTTTGCTACGTTGTATCCTATTTAATAATACATTCGGAACTAAAATTTAATTCTAAGAGCCTCTTCAATGCCTCATAAATCTCTACAAATTAGTGGAAAAATACAGTACGGATTTTTGAGGGTGGCCTTTTAATGTACACAAAAGATCACAAAAAATCAATGTGCTATAATTTGGGGTTTTTATATTCCGCAATCTGCGCACTATTTTTCATCACTTTGGATGAATTGCACTGTGAAAGTGGGTAGAACTTCCATTCCTCGATGTTTAGGAAAAATTATCACTGGGTTCAAAAGCAGTTTCAGGCCATCTGCACTTGTGTAATTCATCCAGTATAATTCTGGAATAGTTTAATTCACTCCAAATATCCAAAGCAGAATATCTTTGGAAAGTTTTCCAAGTTTTCCAACATCAGCAATAATCAGCAGTGGAAGAAGACACCAAACTACTGCTTTCATCTTATACACAACAAACATCTGTACTATAACTGCAAATGTTCTTTACTGCAAGACTATCAGCAGCCTTAGCAAAACTTCCCTATTTAAAATGCAATATTTAGCCAATACAGTAGCTGCCATTAGGCTTAGTGTTACCAGAGATTTTGTTGAAGGTTTCTATTTACCTGAAATAATCCACAGCTAACCACATGATGGCTACGATTTTCAAGTAAAGCTGACCTGGAATTACTTTTAACAGAATGCAACTGATACAACAGAGAATGTGATTGCTCACTAGTCCCAAGAGACTAGATATAACTTATCAATTTTTTTAAACCTTTGATTCTTCATAAATCCACTCTTATGTTGTCAAAAGTTGCCATGGAGTTTTGAAGGGGAAAAAAATCATAATAGCAATTATCCCTTTAAGATATGGTAGATAGCAACACCTTTGTACCATCAAAATTCCTTCAGCACATATTTCTGCAGAATAATGATCCCTTCTACCTCTCTCCGATCAATTGGTTTTAACTCAAGTCAATTCTGAGTCACATCATCAAGGATTTAAACCATATCCAAAAAGGCCACAAATTGTTGGAGTAACTCAGCAGGTCAGGCAGCATCTCTGGAGAATGTGGATAGGTGAAGTTTGGTGTTGCGACCCTCCTTTCAGACTCAACATCCAAGCTTCTGAAGCACAATATTAAGGTTGATCATTCAGTATTGTTCAACCAATGTAAAAGCACCTTTAAGGAAAGGTCAGAGAGGTCTCACAATTTCCTGAAGTTATTGCACTTTAAAAAATACTTAACTCACAAAGAAGTGCATTGGGACACCCAGAAGTCAGGAAAAGAACTGCATCCATATAAAATCTTTCTTTCTTTATCTTGCAATTCCAAATTTTCCTTAATAGGCCCCCAACAAAGTGAGAAAGTCAATCGTACAAACATCAGGCTAAGTAAAAATATTTCTTAAAAATTGTTCAGTATATAACCACATTGCGAAATACAGTATATTATTAAATGTCAAATAAATAGAAGACAAAAAATATTAAAGGAATCAATCTGGAATTGCTCTAATTACAATTGATCTCAACATTGATCAAATTTCATAATTCAATACATCCTACAAATACCAGCGTCAATTTCTGACACCTGTCCCAAGCATCACTCTTTGCATTTCCTTATGTCAAACACATTTCCTTATGTCAAACACATTTGTGTCTTGGCAATGGATTGGATTAGATGTAAAAGATGAAGACTGAGATGCTAGGCTTGTATACACTGGAATTTAGAAAGATGAGAGGGGATCTTATCGAAACGTATAAGATTATTAAGGGGTTGGACACGTTAGAGGCAGGAAACGTGTTCCCAATGTTGGGGGAGTCCAGAACAAGGGGCCACAGTTTAAGAATATGGGGTAGACCATTTAGAACTGAAATGAGGAAAAACTTTTTCAGTCAGAGAGTTGTGAATCTGTGGAATTCTCTGCCTCAGAAGGCAGTGGAGGCCAATTCTCTGAATGCATTCAAGAGAGAGCTAGATAGAGTTCTTAAGGCTAGCGGAGTCAGGGGGTATGGGGAGAAGGCAAGAACGGGGTACTGATTGAGAATGATCAGCCATGATCACATTGATTGGCGGTGCTGGCTCGATGGGCCGAATGACCTCCTCCTGCATCGATTGTCTATTGTCTATAATCTCTTACCAATTTGGCAATACTAATCAAAGGAAAACCTCAACACCAAAACAGTTAAATTAATCATCAAACAGATAGATAGAACTTTCCATGCAACTTCTTTGATTTGCCCAACGTTTCCTTACCTGGTCATGGTTTCGGAGATTCAGTGGAACCTCATAAATTTCACAGGGTTTATAGTTCTGAAAGAAAATTTCTGAAGGGAATGGCTGAAACAATGGCTGGTCAGCATCAATGGAGGAATACTATAAAAAAAAATGAAAGGAATAAGCCATACTTTCTAAACTACTTAAACTCAAATTTAGGATTACTGAGGTTTTCCATTCAGTTTTCAATTCAAAAGGATTAACAGAATGAGACAAGCCCACTCCTAAATATTGTAAATCCCACTTATGATGCTGGATTTTAGTAAAAGGATTATGAGTAAAATATAAAGAACTTAAAAAAAGATAATGAAATAAACTTTATTTTCCCAGAGGTAGGACCTGAGCAGTACAGGCCAGGTTGGTCACATTTTCTCACAGCTTTTTTGTTGTTGCAAAATAACATACTGTACATTAAGATCAAAAGAAGATAATTTTATCTTAAGCATAAAATGACTTAATCGTAGAAAGAATTTGCTTAGAATTTCACATGCAATGCTTTTTCTGTGTTAAAATATCATAGAAATCATAAAGCGATACACCAGTGTTCCAGGCCCTTCAGCCCAACAAGGGCTTGCTGACTACCCACCACCCATTTCAAGTCATGTCAAGTTTATTGCCATATATGTAAGCACAGTGAGGTGCAGATACAATAAAGAAATTTCTTACAGGAGCATCACAATCATGTAGGCACAGACAATATACAAAAATATAAATTATACGTAAATCACACTACAAAATAAATAGAGTCATAGAGTCATACAGTGTGGAAGCAGGCCCCTCACACCAACTTGTTGACCAACTACATTAGAACTATCGGCCTGCATCTAGCCCATATCTCTCTAAACCAACTGTATGAATCTGTCTAAATGCTTCTTAAATATTGTGATAGTACCCGCCTCACTTCCTCCTCAGGCAGCTCATTCCATATAGCTACCACACAAGCTATGTGCCCCTTCTTTACTCTTTGTACACCCACGACTATGCAGCCATGTACAATACTAATTCAATTTACAAATTCGCGACGACACCATTATGGGACATATTTCCCAATTTTTTTTTTTAATTGTGGGACAGATATCAAATAATGATGAAACACAGTACACAAAGGAGATCACGAACCTCGTGACCTGGTGTTGAGATAACAATCTTTCTCTCAATGTCAGCAAGACAAAGGAAATAGTATTTGACTTCAAGAAGCCAAGTGGTACGTATATCTCGGAATGCATTGAAGGTGCCAAAGTAGAGATGGTTGAAATCTTCAAATTCCTAGGAGTAAATAACATCAACAACTTCTCCTGGACCACCCATACTCAAGCAATGACCAAGAAAGCACACCAACACCTTTAGAAGGCTTAGGAAGTTCAGCATGACCCAACAATTCTCACCAACTTTTACAGATATCCCGTAGAAAGCATTTTATCAGGATGCATCACAGCATGGTTTGGGAACAGCTCCATCCAAGACCGAGAGAAATAGCAGAGAACCGTGTACACAGTCCAGAGCATCACACAAACCAACCTCCCTTCCATTGACTCTGTCTACACTTCATAATACCTCGGCAAGGCCACGAGCATAATCAAGGACCAGTCTCACCCCGGTCACTTCTCCCCTCTCCAATCAGGCAAGGGGTACAGAAGTGTGAAAACACACACCTCCATATTCAGGAACAGTTTCTTCCCAGCTGTTATCAGGGAACTGAACCATCCTAAAGAATAGTCCTAAACTACTATCTATCTCATTGAATTCCCTCAGACTATCTTTGATCGGACTTTACTGCCTTTATCTTGCAGTAAACAGTATTCACATTATTCCCTTTATCATGTATCTATACACTGTGAATGGCTTGATTGTAATCATGTATTGTAATTCTGCTGACTGGGTTAGCACGCAACAAAAGCTTTTTACTGTGACAATGAACTAAACCCAAATTCAAAACCAAACTCAAACTCATGTTTTATTTGTAAGGAATAATTACAAATTGCAGGATGGTAAAGATGAAATGAATTCACCTTTCCGTTCTATTTTTAAAAGGTGCATAGTTACTTGAAAATGGTTTTACAGGTGGATAGGGTGGTTAAGAAGCCTGACGGCACCATGACTTTCATCAGTCAGAGTATTGAGCATAGAAGTTGGGAGGTCATGTTACAATTATATAACTCATTGGTGAGGCCACATTTGGAGGATTGTGTTAGTTTTGGTCATGTTATAGGAACGATGTTGTCAAGCTTGAAAGGGTTCACAGAAGATTTATCAGGAAGTTGCCAGGATTCGAGGGACTGAGCTACAATCAGTCACTGTAACCCATTTGCTACCTCGATGCAGTGATCAAGAAACAATGGTGAAAGAAAAGCAAAAGGTTAATGATTAAGATTTCAATTCAGCAACATATGGAACAAGCCACATAAAATTGACTGATGCCATGAGAAGTCCTGCTATCAGTCAACTGGAAATTAGTTAAAAAAAAGAATGAGAGAGACAAATATTTTGTATGCTTTATGGAAAATCAGGATCGTTGGTGGCCACTTAGTCCATGCTGCCAAAAATGGACTTTGCACTGACCTCATTTATTGGCTCCTGGTCCACAGCCTTGAAGGATACAGTTTATCAAGTGTCCATTCTTGCACTTCTATTAGCCATTCTCTGCATACAATCAGAATTCTACACCCCTCTCAGATCTCCTCTACACTCCCAAGTGCTATTTGAGGTGGTGTTGTGACCAGATTGAGCAGCGTATTCTGTGTCCGAACAAGTACTTGATGCAGTTCTACCAAGACCTCCCTTTTCATATACTTAGCTGATCAGGAAACATTGATGAAGTGAAAAACAGAATTCACATTCCTGGTATTTTATGCTTGGGAAAAAAAGGCAAGTATCCTGAATATCTTCTTGACCTTTTTTTACCTAATCCAGTCACCTTCAGATATATGTGGGGACATACATTCCAAGAATTACTCTACACCTCTTGGTATAACTCCATTTATCATTTTTCTTGCTTGATTTCCCTAAATTATCCTACCACTTCCCAGATCAAAATCCATTTGTCAATTTTATGTACTCCGAACCTACCTCATGTTTCATCACTGTAGCTCAGAACTTCCTTCCACACTATCAAACACACCACCAGTGTGTTACTCTTTGCTCTTTTCCACAGCGTGAATTTTTATTCTAACTTTCTACATTTCCTTATATCCCAAGGACATTTACATCAATCTGGTCGGTAAAACCTTGTCAAACACCTTGCTAAAATCAATGTGTATCACATTAAATGCACAACCTGTGTTGGCACTCCGTTTCCTCCTCAAATAATTCAATCGAGTTAGTCAGACGTGACCTTCTCTTATCAAAATCAATGCTGAAGGTTCCTGATTAATATATATTCTCTAAATGCTGACTCTGCCGTCGCTCAGTATTCTTCCAACATTTTCCTCAGCAAGAACATGCAGTCGACTGGATTGAAATTAGTCTGTCCCCCTCACCTTTTTTAAACCCAAGTTCCACATCAGCAGCCTTTTAATCTCTGACATCACCTTGTTCTTGAATGGTCTAGATCTACTTTTAATATATTCGCCTTTCCCTTGAAGTTTCCCACTGGAAATATGGTAGGCTAAAAATTCTAACATTTAGTGCATTGCAGAAGACACTAAAAGCATACCAAAAAATAGGAAACAGGATAGCAAATGGAGGATGAGATGAATTTAAAATCAAAGCATCAATCCCCACTAGCTCACCGCTAATTCACAGTATTATTTGACTACTTTTGAAAAAACAATATAACAACAGACTGCAACTTTTCCCCTATTTATTATTTTTGCAGCATATGTTTAATCAATTCTGGATTTACTTCCTCATCATTATGTTCAAGATTAACCAGTGTTGCCTAATTTGGTCATTATTAATTGCATATTTGTGTGGCTGAGGAACAGACGTTTCTTCTATATTTCATTAACATAAATAATCGCTGGACTTTATTAAGTAATTACATCATAATCCCAAGAAAAAAAAATCAAATAATCCACAGGACCATTAGTACTGTTTCTACTCAGGGAGACAGTAACTTTTCAACAAGTTACGGTCTGATATTATTTTTTTACTTTATTCCTTCAGTCACTGATCCTCTCTTCCTAAAATTAAAGCCATCATGTCAGCTAAACAAGAATAATAAACTTCAGTTGAATATTTCTAAAAGACAAAAATCTGGCCATACAACAAATACATGGCTGCACGAGGTATGTTTACCTTGACTTGTTGGGAAAAGCACTGCCGACAGAGCCAACCAAGCAGGCTCAGTTCTGAAGCCGCAAGAATGCTAGTAAATTAACTGTTCTTAATAACTCAATTATGCATGTCATTATTCGTTAAATTGAGCCAAGTCTAGAAAAATGGCATGATCAAACAAAAAATCACATCAGTGAGCACCCATTGGCAGCAGACATACACCAAGATCAAAAATGACATTTCAACTTATGAGAATTTATTTTGCAGCCAAACTGCAACAGCTGTCTAGGGTCAAAGCAATCAGCTCAGTCCTATTTCCAGAGCACCAGGTTTCTTGCTGTAACATAAGAATACTGGACATTTGGACCAGTTTCTAACTTCAGTGTTGAGCCATTCCATTTTAAACATGGATAGGTATTGCCCTTTTCATCTTTTTTTAAGTTATTTGATTTTGTATTTAGTTTTCTGAGAGTCAGTGTGTCATTTTTCATCTTCAATTAGAGTCATAGAGCACAGAAACAAGTCCTTCATCCCATATTGCCCATGGTGAACAAGATGCACCATCTATGCTCGTCCCTCCTGTCCGCATTTAGTCAATATCCCTTTAAACTAAATCTTGTCATTCTCACCTTAAACCCATGTCCTCTGGTTTTTGATTCCCCTAGTCTAGGTAAAAGACTCTTAGCACTCACCCCGTCTATTCCCCTCATGATTTTATACCCCATCTTCAAGATCACCTATCAGCCTCCTATGCTCCAAGGAATTAAGTCCTAGCCTGCCCAAACTCTCCCTACCCAACCTCTCCCTACAGCCCAGGCCCTCAAGTCCTGACAACCTCCTCATAAATCTCTGCACTCTTTCTTATAGCAGAATGACCAAAACTGAACACAATATTCCAAATACAGCCTCAACAACATCTTGTACAATTGTAACATAACAACTCATGTTCTATACTCAACGCCCTTGCTTTCCTGCTCCCTCATGTTCTAATCATGGCTTACTGACGATGCCTTGAACATCAAAATCAAATTTCTTACAATCTCTAGACTTTTTTAGATTCATCTCATTGTTGTGACTTGGTGATTCCCTGTCTTTAACATGAGCCTTGAAGAATGTTAAAAAAAATGTCCTAGAGCTGAAAAACTAAACTGTACAATTTTCAAATGGTGAGCTTTGTAATGTATTGAATAATGCAGAGTACCATGGAACTACATAGAATATTCAATGCAAAAAGCAAGTTAATGACTGCATCAATCACAGCAGTGAAATGCAGAGGAGATTCACCATGACATTGCCTGGATTGGAGGACTTGAGTTTCGGGGAGAGGTTGAACAGGCTGGGCGAGTTTTCCCTGAGGCACGGGAGGGAATTGGAGAAGCTGAAAGCAGTTAACATTCCAGGGTGACTACTCTTATTGCTCACATAAAAGCATGATAGGTACAAGTCGAGCAGCTGTGGAGGATAACGGAAATGTGGAGGGTGAGTGTGAGGCCTTGGCTCAAGAGGTTTTGGCATAGAGGGTGACAGTAGGATAAGATACGGACTATGTATTTTTTTTCTTTCTTTCAGAAATCTTCCTTGGTCTAGTGCAGTAAATATGGCAGTTGTGATAGTAGTGCGCTCCTCCTCCAGGATGTGGGAAGTCAGGGAGACTTCCAGTGTCCCTGAGGACTACATCTGTGGGAGGTGCATCCAGCTGCAGCTCCCTACAAAGTGTACTATGGAACTGGAGGAGCAGCTGGACTTCTGCAGGATCATCCGAGAAACTGAAGTAGTCATAGAGTGGAATTGAGTGAGGTGGTTACATCTAGGGTACAGGCCGCAAGTAGTGGGTGACCACCAGGAAAGGGACTATGCAGAGAGTGATGGGGTTCTCTGTGGCCATTCCTCTCAAAAACAGGTGTACCCCTTTGGTGTGTTGCCTCCCTGGTGCCAAGCAGAAGACTCCCAAGGAGGAGTGTGAGCAGCTAGAAGACATTAGCACAAATGACATAGTGTCAAATGAAAAGGGATGAAGCTTTGCTGAGTGAATACATGGAGCTGGGCATAAGGTTAAAATACAGGACCTCAAGATTAGTAATTTCTGGATTGCTCCCGGTTCCATGTGCTCGTGAGGGTAAAACAGTAAGATAGGACTGCTGAATGTGTAACTAAGGAGTTGGTGCAGGGGGGCAAGGATTCTGAATTTTGTACCATTGGGAATCCTTTTGGAACAGAGGTGTTGTTTGCCAGAGGGACGGTTTGCAACTGAGCTGGAGGGGAATCCAATATACAGGCAGACAGATTTGCTCGTGCCACTGTACTTGGGATACGTTTAAACTAGATTTTCACAGAGACCTGATTCAAAGGAATGCGGCAGGTGAGAGGCTGGAAGTCTGTGAAAGCAAGGTCCATAGACAGGCGATGCAGGACCACGGGAAGAGTACGGAGGGACTTGTATTAACTGGCATCTATTGCCATGAGACATGATCAGTAATGTGGATAAACACAGGGTGCAGATAGGTACATGCGACTGGAACGTTTTCGCTGTTACAGAAACCTAGCTGGAGGAGGGACAGGACTAGCATCTTAACAATCCAGGGTACGGATACTGCAGGCAAGATAGCGGTGGGGTTAAAAGAGGAGGGGGAATTGCTTAAAGAGATGGCAACAGCAGTAAAGATGGCAGCGGCTGACGCAGGAAATGAACGGTGCCAGTATGTGGGCTGGGGTCGTACCTCCTGCCCTCAGAGGCGCTATGGGTGTTCTAAGATCAGCTGCGGGAGGAGCCACAGAGGCAGAACGGTGGCTGTGTGAGGCAAAGGACGGCTGATGCGTCTGGAGTAAAGTGGCGATGGAGTGGGCTGCTGGAGGCCCTGCAGCAGCCCAGGGCTCAAATGGATCAGATACCGCCCCGAGGCTGAGCACATGAATCAGACGCAGCCTGCAGTGGCACAGATCAGCAGAGCAGTGGTGGAGGACATCCACACCATCGCCTGGCCATTTTAACTCCCCCTTCCATTCCCATACTGACATGGACAACACACATTGCCGTACTGGTGAGTAAGGCAAGGCAGTGCCTTTACCACCTCAGACAGTTGAGGAAATTTAGAGTCTCTCTGAGGATCCTTCAGTGCTTCTATTCTGGGGCTGTAGAAAGCATCTTGTCCGGGAACATCACAATCTGGTTTGGAAACAGCTCTGCCCAGGACAGGAAGGCTCTGCGGAGAGTAGTGCGTTCGGCTGAACGCACTATGGGAACTACACTCGCCCCCCCTGCAGGACCTATTTATCAGGAGGTGCAGATCCAGAGCCAGCAACATTATGGGGGACCCCTACCACCCCAGCAACGGACTGTTCCAGCTGCTACGGTCAGGCAAACGCCTCCGCTGTCACGCTGTGAAAACAGAGGACGAGCGGAGTTTCTTCCCACAGGCCATCAGGACTGTTAACTCTCATATCACCAGGGACTAATTTAATCTACTGTATTAATTTATTTTTTGTGTTAAAAAATTTTTTTTCTATTCTGTTTTGTAGTTTAGCACAATCCGCAGGCGTTGCCACTACACATCTTGTATATGTATGTGACAAATAAACTTGACTCGACTGTCTTGGCCTCCTCCATCCCCTGAGCAAGGTTACACATAAATTGGGGGACAGCATCTCACCCTGAGGGCAGCTTACAATCTAACAGTATGAACATTGAACTTTCCAAGTTTAGGTAAGTAATGTACAAACAACCTTTTCCTTTATTTTTTCCCTTCCTACCTTCTTCCTGGCTTACCCCTCCCATCTGTATTCCTTCCGCTGGCTTCACAATTCACCCCTCCACAATGCTTATCTCTCACCTTTTGACTTTTCATCATTGTCCTTTCTCCATCCATCAGCCTATCAAAAGTCCCCCTCATCTGTGTCTACCGATCACTTGCCAGGCTTTGTCAGGCAGACAAGTGTGAGGTGTTGTACTTTGGAAAGTCAAACCAAACCAGGACCCTCACAGTGAATGGTTGGGCCCTGGGGAGTGTTGCAGAGGGTTCCTGGAGTGCAGTTGTACGGTTCCCTGTAAGTGGCATTACTGGTAGATAGCGTGGTTAAAAAAAAGGCTTTTGGTACATTGACCTTTATCAGTCAGGGCATTGAGTTTCAAAAATGGGTTGTTATGTTACAGTTGTACGAGATGCTGGTGAGACCGCATTTGGAGTATTGTATTTGGAGGATTTTACTTCAGGTAGATTGGATAGGTTAGGTATGTTTACCCATGAGCAAAAAAGGTCTTCTGAGTTGTACAACTCTGACTGTAAATGGGGCATTCTCGAGATTACCAAAATGATCTATTTTGGGCAAGTTAATATGTGAACTGAAACAGAAAATACAAACTATGTAACAAATAATTCCATGTGATCACTCTTCTAGTCATTTTGGTGTAGTCTGGGGCTGTTCAAGACACTAAAGAACAGGCAGAAGACTTTACTTTGATGTAATTGAAAAGAAATGAAGTAGGCTGCCAATCCCATATCTATATACTCTCAAGATCATACTCAATTTCCAGTGATTTATGTAATTCTCTAGGAATAAAAGCAATTTCCATGTCACTGCAGACTTAAAGACTAGCCCTCTAAAGCTTTATGGACACCCAAAAAGAGGCTTTTCCAGCTCCAATGTGGCCCATGCATGCCCAATTGTGGCTGCACATGCAACAACTAGAATTTCCAGCTTGCTACCCCAAAGATCTCAAGGTTACTTACTTGATTCTTAACTTTGGGCCACCATCAAGATAAATTTAGGTACTTTGTGCAAATGAACTGCTATAATATTCGTTGTAAACCATGAATAAAATAGTGAAACCAGATATTAAGATCTAAAATGGATCAATTTCATTATATAATCTTATGATTCAGGACTAAGATCCATGTTTATTCTAACATGTACAGTACATAAGAAATGTTAAGATTCTCATACTACATTTCCATTAAACCATGTTTGTTTCAGTCAAGACGCAAAATGTCCACATTGTGAAAGATAGATACACCTCCTACTTTATGCATCCATTGCTCTCCTCTCGGAAGGGCTGACGGGCCATGCGGCCAGAAGGAAGGGCTCGCTGGCTGCGTGACCAGAAGGAAGTGCCATGGATTGTAGAGAAAACCCGCCTGGCCCAGCCCTGCTTGTCCCCCGAGTACTGGAGAACCGGAAATGAGGATGGAGGGAGCCGGCAACGGCAAACGCAAGAGCAAGACCCAGTAAGAGAGAAAACTGAGGTCTTGCCTTGCACGCCCTCAAGGTAGGACACAAAGGCTGAAGGTGACCGGGTGAGGACAGGGACAATGGTTCACTGGACAATCCAGATGGAGGCGACGGCTGGAGGCCCTGCAGCAACCTGGGGCTCGCCTGGATTGGGCACCACTCCAGAAGATCGAGTACCGGGCTGGGCCTTGAAAACCTGTACTAATTGGAGATTGTCCTTGGGTAAAGTGATATTTTATTGAGTGGTATGCAAAAAAAAGAATTTCACTGCACGTGTATGTGTGATGATAATGAACCATTCAAAAGCACTGCAACTAATTTGGATAATTGAACTCTTTCCTTTCTGGCTCTCTTGGAAGTCCTCTTATATTTGAGTTATGAGGTTTTGGCGTCATGTCCCACTATCACAAGTTGAGCACAAAATTCTAGGCTGACATTCCAGTTTCAAAGAAGTACTGTACTCTCCAAGCTGTCACCTTTCAGATAAAATGTAAAACGAGGCCCTTTCAATGTTCTCAGCTCAGTTTAAAATATCCCACAGCAACATTTCAGAGGAGGCGTGTTATCTACTATATTATTGCCAATATTGTTCCATAAATGAATATCACATAATCAGATAATATAGTCAGCAAAATGCTATTTGTGATTTCAACATTATTTATATTACAAATGCTCTTAGATTTCCCAAGTATTTCACTGGCTGCGGAAAACACTGTGACCTTCCAAATGGAATATAAAAAGTACAAGCCTTTATTTCTTTGGCATCTGTTTCAAGGCACCACTACTTAGTACAGAAGGTGCACTGTATGAATAAATCCAAGATAACCAGGCTTACCACAGGTGAGGGCAAAATATGATTTTATAATAAAATTAGCTATGTCATAGTACAAGGCTTTCACAATGAAAAACTGCAAAGATAACATTATAAAGAAGATTCTGTAAAATCCCATCTAATTTAGTTTATTTGCACCTACAAAAATGTGCTGAGAATAATGAACTGTACCTTCTGCAGTGTGGTATCAGTCATATCGAGAAGTTCAACAATTCGAGGAAGATACATCTCACGAGTATCTGCTAACTTCTGTTTTGTGTCAAGGGACATCTCTCTCATGAATGCTGATGGAGTTAGCTGAAAGATAAAAATCAAAAAAAGTGTTCAGAAAGATAAGCTATTGGCAATATTACAGCTGTTACCCTGAGAATTCATCTTGCTTGTGACAAGTGAAGATCGATTGATGCTTAAAATTTGCCATGTTCAAGAAATCAATTTTAGACCCAAGCCAGAAAATAGACAACAGCTGGTTCTTCAAGAGCATCCCTACAGCTAAAAGAAAACATGGTATCGTGATCTTGTGAAAACAAAATACTAAGGTTATAACCTTTCATTACTGGAAAGTTGGCGTCAGGTGCAAAATCTAAAAAAAAATTCTCAACACAATTTTTTTTAACATGGTGCAAGGATTGTTCATCAAAATGTATGATATTTAATAATATAAAGCATTAATGGTACAGAATACCGTAATAACAAAGGTTTATATAGGATCAGAAGCAGGGAAAGCTAGAAGGCCAATATTTCAACAGCTCAAATCTTCTTGCATCTTAATCTCAGCAGATATGTATCAAATTATCTCTCCATTATCTTCAAGGATCCCTCATGGACAATTTAATTGCCTTTTGCACAAATAAAAATCTGCCAATTATTCATCTCTATAAACTTTCGAAATTGCAGAGATGCAATCTTGTACTGGTAATTGAGTACATGCAAGGCATTTTTTAAAGTCAATACACTAGATGAAAAATCAAATGAGTGTAAATAAAGGTTATTGTAACTCAGAGTGTCTCATAAACATAGGTAAATGAAGAGAATCTTCAAGAAATCAAACTGCTGATTTTCCAAAGACTACACATATACAAACAATGCTGGTTAATGCCATGTTCAAACATTTGCTAACAAGGAACACAGTTCTGCATAAAAAAAATTAGGGAGTAAACCACACCAAGGGATGCAAAGAGAATATCACAATTCTACTAAATTTTGGAATGATGCACAGTGATTAGGCACAACTGTAACACTTTGCCATCAATAATAATATTGAGTGAATGTACCAAACTCGAATATTATGATTGCTCAAACCAAGAGAGATTTTAAAGATAGGTCGGGCAGCATCTCGGGAGAGAAGGAATGGGTGACGTTTCGGGTCGAGACCCTTCTTCAGACTGATGTCAGGGGGGGGCGGGACAAAGGAAGGATATAGGTGGAGACAGGAAGATAGAGGGAGATCTGGGAAGGAGGAGGGGAAGAGAGGGACAGAGGAACTATCTAAAGTTGGAGAAGTCGATGTTCATACCAAGGGGCTGCAAACTGCCCAGGCAAAATATGAGGTGCTGTTCCTCCAATTTCCGGTGGGCCTCACTATGGCATTGGAGGAGGCCCATGACAGAAAGGTCAGACTGGGAATGGGAGGGGGAGTTGAAGTGCTCGGCCACCGGGAGATCAGTTTGGTTAATGCGGACCGAATCCCCATCTACCAACACTCTCCTCCGCCTAGCAGAGCTGGTTCTTACCCTCAACAACTTCTCCTTTGACTCCTCCCACTTCCTCCAAACCAGAGGCGTAGCTATGGGCACTCACATGGGCCCTAGCTATGCCTGCCTCTGTCGGGTACGTCGAACAATCCCTGTTCCGGACGTACACTGGCCCCATCCCCGAACTCTACCTCCGCTACATCGACGACTGCATTGGTGCTACCTCTTGTACCCATGCAGAACTCACTGACTTCATACACTTCACCTCCAATTTCCATCCTGCCCTTAAATATACCTGGACTATCTCCAACATCTCCCTCCCGTTTCTGGACCTCACCATCTCCATCACAGGAGACAGACTAGTGACGGACATTTACTATAAACCCACTGACTCACACAGCTATCTGGACTAACTTCTTCCCACCCGGTCCCCTGCAAAAAGTCTATCCCCTACTCCCAATTCCTCCGTCTACGCCGCATCTGCGCCCGGGATGAGGTGTTTCACACTATGGCCTCGGAGATGTCCTCGTTCTTCAGGAAACGGGGCTTCCCCTCCTCCATTATAGATGAGGCTCTCACTAGGGTCTCTTCTACATCCCGCAACTCCGCTCTTGCTCCCCCTCCCCCCACTCGCAACAAGGACAGAATCCCCCTCGTTCTCACCTTCCACCCCACCAGCCAGCGGATCCAACAAATTATCCGCCAACATTTCCGTCACCTACAACGGGACCCCGCCACTGGCCATATTTTCCCATCCCCTCCACTCACTGCGTTCCGCAGAGACCGTTCCCTCCGCAACTCCCTGGTCCACTCGTCCCTTCCTACCCAAACCACCCCAACCCCGGGCACTTTCCCCTGCAACCGCACGAGATGCAACACCTGTCCCTTTACCTCCCCCCTCAACTCCATCCAAGGACCCAAACAGTCTTACCAGGTGAGACAAAGGTTCACCTGCACCTCCTCCAACCTCATCTATTGCATCCGCTGCTCTAGATGCCAACTTATTTACATCGGCGAAACCAAGCGCAGGCTCGGCGATCGCTTCGCTGAACACCTGCGCTCGGTCCGCATTAACCAAACTGATCTCCCGGTGGCCGAGCACTTCAACTCCCCATCCCATTCCCAGTCTGACCATTCTCTCATGGGCCTCCTCCAGTGCCATAGTGAGGCCCACCGGAAATTGGAGGAACAGCACCTCATATTTCGCCTGGGCAGTTTGCAGCCCCTTGGTATGAACATCGACTTCTCCAACTTTAGATAGTTCCTCTGTCCTTCTCTTCCCCTCCTCCTTCCCAGATCTCCCTCTATCTTCCTGTCTCCACCTTATCCTTCCTTTGTCCCGCCCCCCTTGACATCAATCTGAAGACGGGTCTCGACCCGAAACGTCACCCATTCCTTCTCTCCCGAGATGCTACCCGACCTGCTGAGTTACTCCAGCACTTTGTGAATAAATACCTTCGATTTGTACCAGCATCTGCAGTTATTTTCTTATTCTACGAGATTTTAAAGATTATAGATTGGTCTGAATTTTTGAATGTCATTAATTTGCAATTCATGTAAGCAATTACATGTTCAGTTTTTTATGGAAAACTGTTCCAAATCAAGCAGCTTGATGGAGATTTTTAAAACATTGTTTCATCAGAGGTGAATGCCAGGACTGGAGAACAGCAAATGTAGTACTCTTATCCAAATGGGCAGCAGGTATAAACCAGGTAATTACAGATCAATAAATGTATTAGCTGAGGTAGGAATGTGTGGTGTGAGGGTCAAACAGACCATGTCAGCTAAGATGGAGTTGTCAGCTAAATTAGCAGCACAGCATTCCAAACTTCAAAAACAAGTTTTCGAACATGTTTCCAAACAATTCTGGTTATTAGTTTAGTTTAGTTTACTTTAGAGATACAGCTAGGAAACAGGCCCTTCGGCCCACCGAGTCCGCGCCGACCAGCGATCCTCGCACATTAATACTATCCTACACACACTAGGGACAATTTACACATACAACAAGCCAATTAACTTACAAGCGCTGTAAGGCAACAACTCTACCGCTGCGCCACCGTGCTGACCATGTGTGGGTTTGCAGAGCTGGGCGGACCACCTACCCCCTAAGTTTGCGGATAACACGAAGCTGGGGGGCAGTGTTAGCTGTGAGGAGGATGCTAGGAGGCTGCAACGTGACTTGGATAGGTTAGGTGAGTGGGCAAATGCATGGCAGATGCAGTATAATGTGGATAAATGTGAGGTTATCCACTTTGGTGGCAAGAACAGGAAAGCAGACTATTACCTGAATGGTGGCCGATTAGGAGAAGGGGAGATGCAACGAGACCTGGGTGTCATGGTACACCAGTCATTGAAAGTAGGCATGCAGGTGCAGCAGGCAGTGAAGAAAGCGAATGGTATGTTGGCATTCATAGCGAGGGGATTTGAGTATAGGAGCAGGGAGGTTCTGCTGCAGTTGTACAGGGCATTGGTGAGACCACACCTGGAGTGTTGCGTACAGTTTTGGTCTCCTAATCTGAGGAAAGACATTCTTGCCATAGAGGGAGTACAGAGAAGGTTCACCAGATTGATTCCTGGGATGGCAGGACTTTCATATGAAGAAAGACTGGATAGACTCGGCTTGTACTCGCTGGAATTTAGAAGATTGAGGGGGGATCTTATAGAAACTTACAAAATTCTTAAGGGGTTGGACAGGCTAGATGCAGGAAGATTGTTCCTGATGTTGGGGAAGTCCAGAACAAGGGGTCACAGTTTAAGGATAAGGGGGAAGTCTTTTAGGACCGAGAAGAGAATTTTTTTTTCACACAGAGTGGTGAATCTGTGGAATTCTCTGCCACAGAAGGCAGTTGAGGCCAGTTCATTGGCTATATTTAAGAGGGAGTTAGATGTGGCCCTTGTGGCTAAAGGGATCAGGGGGTATGGAGAGAAGGCAGGTATGGGATACTGAGTTGGATGATCAGCCATGATCACATTGAATGGCGGTGCAGGCTTGAAGGGCCGAATGGCCTACTCCTGCACCTATTTTCTATGTTTCTACATTTTCTATGTTTCTAAGGCAAGTAGTGCAGAAACAGTGCACACAACCAGCTAAGTGTGACAAGCCTGATTGGGCAGCCTCATGATTAGCTCACGGGAGGGGGTCAGGCACATACAGAATGGACGAGAAACGCCATTAAAGACTGTGTCGGGGGGCCTTCCAGAGGAGGAGAAAACCCCGGCTTTGGACCATGTCACGGAGGGTGTCAGGTGATCGACAACAGATCACCGCCCGGAGGCACGCTTTGCTGTGTACTCGGGGTTTGCAAGTGCGTACGCGGATAGATGAGTCTTTGTGCCTTATTTGGTAGTGTCATAAAATACCTTGCCATACAAACTCTGTTATCTGAATCTGGTGATTTATCGAACACAACAGAAAGTTATTAAAATTCTTCTATGAACGGGATTAACCTTCAGTTGTAAAAACAGGAATTAATCAAAGATAGTCAGTTTTGTTAGGGGGAAATCCTTTCTGCATAATTTTATGGCATTTTTAAAACAGATAAAATTGTGGTTGATGGTCTTCAGTAAAAGTTGTTGACAATGTCCCATTTGGAAGTACTACAAAACATCAGACTCATTCTTTGTTCCAAAATTAGCTTGGTAATAGGAAACAGAGTGTGATAGTGGAAGGTAGTTTTTGCAATAGGAAGTCTGTGAACACTGGTGTACTATAATCGTTGGCACTAGGACTTTTACCTGTTTGTTTTGCAGTCACAATTTGGATATGAATGGAGAGGCATGATCAGTAAGTTTTCAGATGACCCAAAAATCAGTAATGTTATTGATAGTGAGGAAGATGATCTTAGGATACAGAATGATGTTGGTCAGTGAGTCAGGGGAGAAGTTCAGGGCAGACAGAAATTGGTCCTGATAAGTACAAGTTGATGGATTTTGGTGTCTAATAAAGTGTGGGCTTACACCGTGAATAGTAGGACCCTAGGAGCATCAAGAATCCCTGAAGCATACGTAGATAAAGTAGTGAAGAAGTCATTGAAGATATTTGCCTTCATTAGCCGGGATGTAGAATGTAAGAGCAGGGAGATTATGGCCCATCTTTATAGAACTTTGTTTAGACTATAGCTGGAGTATTCTACGCTGTTCAATTGCTAGAAGGACATGATTGCACTAGAGAGGGTGCAGATGCGTTTCACCTGGATATTGCCTGGATTGGAGTGTTCCAGATATGAGAGACTGCATTTGTTCTCCTTGGAGCAGAGGAGGCTGAGAGAAGACATGATAAAGCTATACTAAATTTTAGAGGCGTTCAGGTAGATAAGAAGAAACATGTCCCCATAGCCGAAGTATCTGAAGGGCATAGCTTTAGGTCAAGGGGTAAGATGGGAAATGAAAGGGAACCTTTTCACTCAAATGATGGGTGTAATCTGAAATGCAATGCATGGGTGGGTGGTGAAGGATGGTATTCTCAGAATGATAAAGAAGCATTAAATAAACAATTGGATCACAGAATCATAGAAGGCTGCGAACTAAGTGCTGATAACTGGCATTGCTACAGATTGGTACAATGATCAGTATGAACATGGACCATAGGGCCTGTTTCTGCACTGTTAGGACATTATGGATTCGTGACAGGAAATGAAAATTAGTAGAAGCAGGAATGAATGCTGCAGAGAGAGTTTGAAGTAAAATGCAGGGGATTGAGGAGGAAATTGAGATGCAAGGAGAATAATGAGAAATGATCTTGGCTCAGAAGGAGGCGGAATTGGAATTACTGCAGTTAATGAATAACAAGGGATTGGTTATATGAGTAATTTACATGGCCAGAAATAATGGTAATATTGTTAAATACAGTATGAAATCAAGGAAAACTTTGTAGAACAGAAAATACACATTTTCACTTAGACCAGGAAAATCAAACAGGCACACGTGGTTTGAAATACGAGTTCACAGAATTATTTGAACTGATTTCTAGTAGAAATGCATCAAGGAATCAGGTATGAAGCAGCCAAAAATGACACTAAGTGCCGGAGTAACTCAGCGATCAGGCAGCATCTCTGTAGAACATGAATAAGTGATGTTTTGGGTTGGAACCATTCTTCACACTGATTGTGGTTGAGAGGGGTGGGTGGGAAAGGGGGGAAGGGGGGTGGCAAAGCAGCTGGAACAGAGGAAGACAGGTCAAAATCTGGCAAATAGTAGATGGATACAGGTGAGGGGAGTTATTGATAGGCAGATGGTTGGACGAAGGCCAGAGATGAAAAGACAGATGGTGTGAGAGAAAATACCTGTTTGCTCCCCATCTGTAAAAAGTTAGCACTTGATAAGCACTATGGTAAAATCAATGGGAAGTAAAATGAATGTCCCAGCAAGGACTTCTTAAATCACCTATAGTTCCTGATTTGCAGCAAAATGTGCTTCTTGTTTTACCGTGATACAAGGTTAATAACAACAGTATACCATAGGTCACAACCTATCGATCCAATTTCTGTCAGTAAGTCAGAAATGCTGCCCAAGCATACTGATGACATAATTATGTGTTCAAACTACAATAGGCAAGTAACACTAGCACATCAGGAAGAATACTGACAAATAGTACCCAGCACAATTTCACAATAGGTCAGACTTCTGCTGGAAATGGCCACAACTAGAACATAAGAGCAGTACAGCCCTGGAATAGGCACTTTCGTCCACAATGTCTATGCCCAACATAATGCAAAGACCAACTCTTATTGCCTGCACATAATCCATATGCCTACATTCCCTACATGCCCATGTATCTATCCACAAGCCTTATGAATGCCACTATCGTATCTACCTCCAACACCACCCCACCGCATGTTCCAAGCACTCACCACCCTCTGTGTAAAAAAAATGCTCCATTAAACTTTATCCCTCTCTCCTTAAAGTTGTGCCCTTTAGCATTTGATATTTACATTTGATATTTCCATTCTGGGGAAAAAGTTATTACTTAAGATAGATAGATAGATAGAGAGGCTATCAATGCCTCTCATAGTTTTATATATTTTTAGCAGGTCTCAAACTTTCAACCTTCAACGTTCCAGAGAACAAATCCAAATCTGTCCAACTGCTTCTTGTTGCCAATTTGCTCTAATCCAGGCATCGTTCTGATAAACCTTCTTTGCACCCTTTGCAAAGACATTGCAAAGGATTGTGCAAAAAAAAAAAAATTTCAATTACAGCATATAAATTTAAATTAATACAGAAAAGAAAATTTAGTCCCTGGAGTTATAATAGTTAACAGTCCTGATGGCCTGTGGGAAGAAACTCCATCTCATCCTCTCCGTTTTCACAGCATGACAGCAGAGGCGTTTGCCTGACCGTAGCAGCTGGAACAGTTCGTTGCTGGGGTGGCAGGGGTCCCTAATAATCTTGCTTGCTCTCGATCTGCACCTCCTGATGTATAGGTCCTGCAGGGGGACGAGTGTAGTTCCCATGGTGCGTTCTCCCGAACGCACTACTCTCTGCAGGGCCTTCCTGTCCTGGGCAGAGCTGTTCCCAAACCAGACTGTGATGTTGCCGGACAGGATGCTCTCTACAGCCCCAGAGTAGAAGCATTGAAGGATCCTCAGAGACACTCTGAATTTCCTCAGCTGTCTAAGGTGGTAAAGGCGCTGCTTTGCCTTACCCACCAGTGCGGCAATGTGTGTTGTCCATGTCAGATCCTCTTTGATGTGGACTCCCAGGTATTTAAAGCTGCTCACCCTACCCACAGTAGACCCATTTATTTCCAGTGGCATGTACGTCCTTGGATGTCGACTCCTTCTAAAGTCCACAATCAGCTCCTTAGTTTTTTTAACTAAGTAGCCTTTCCAAAGTCCTATAAAGCTGTATCATGACTCCCTGACTCATAAACTCAATGCCTCAACCAATGAAGGCAAGCAAACCATATGCCTTCTTTACCATTCGATCTATTTGTGTTGCCACTTTAAGGAATTTAAGGACTTGAACCCCAAGATCCTCTGTGCATCAATGCTGTTTAGGGTCTTGCCATGAATTGTATATTTTTCCCTTACATCTGACCTCCCAAAGTGCAACACTTCACACTTGCTGGGACTAAATTCCATCTGCCATTTCTCTACCCATTTCTGTACCTGATCTACATCGCACTGTATACTTTGAGAGCCTTCCTCATTGTGTGACCCCTCAATCCTCGACCCCAGCAAATGTGACAGCATCTGCAAACTTCCTAACCAACCTATCTACGTTTATGTCCACATCATTTATATATATCACAAACAGCATAGGTTCCAGCACATATCCTTACGGTACTTCACTGCAAATCTTCACTGGTCACCTACCTCCAGCCTAAATATCGTCCATCATAACACAATGTCTTTTACCAGCAATCCAATTCTGAATCCATATGACCAAGTCACTGTTAATCCTGTGCATCTTTATCTTCTGGATCAGCCTACCAATGGGGGACTTTTTTTAAATGCCTCAATAAAATCCCTCTAAACAACATCCAGTACCCCTATACTCATCAATCACCTTTGTCATCACCTCAAAAAACCTCAATCAAGTTAGTAAGCCATGGTGACTATCCCTAATTAATCCATTCTCTTCCAAATGGGAGCTAATCCTATCCCAAAGAATCCTCTCCATCAGCTTCCCAACCACTGAAGTGAAGCTCAGTGGCATATAATTTACTGGATTATTTCTACTTCAATGACTCAATGGTGCTTAATTGTCACATGTGCAAACGCACAGTGAATTTTTTTTCTTACGAACAGCCCAGTAGAGTATCACCATAATGGCAGTTGTACAGAAATAGTCTACTGAGCCCGCATACAAGAGGCGCTAGGTTTGGCACCATCGTCCCTTTTTAACCAAAGCAACAGCATTAGCACATACCTTCTCCTTGGTTACCCTCCCATTTTAATGGTATAAAAGCGTTGAGATTTTCTTTAAGCCAACTCGCCAAAGTCATTGTGTGGCCCATTTTGGCCCTTTTAATTTCTTGTTTGAGTTCTTTCACTTTATATTTCTCAAAGGCCATGTCTGATTTCATCTTCTAAAACCTTGCACATGCTTCCTTTTTCTTTTTGCCCAAATCTACAATTTCTTTGGTCATCGAAGGTTCCCTTTCTTTGTTATCCTTGTCCCTCCTCCTTACTGGAACATGCCAGTCCTGAACTTTGATCAACTGGCCTTTAAACTACTCCTTCGTCAGATGTGGAAACAAGGAACTGCAGGTGCTGATTTACAAAAAAAAGACACAACGTGCTGAAGTAACTCAGCGGGTCAGCATCTCTGGAAAACACGGTTAAAGGGTCTGAAGAAGTGTCCCAGCCCGAAACATCACTTATCCATGTTCTTTGTGTCTTTTTCCCTCACATAAGCTAAGGACTTACCCAATAACAACTGCTCCCAATGTACCCCCTTGAGCTCCTGTCTAATAACATTGTCATTTACCTTACTCCAATTTAAGTACAGGTTGAACACCAATTTTTCAGCACCCTCGGTTCCAGAACCTTTCTGGATTATCTGTTTCACCGGACCAACAAAGCTCATGTGATATTGAAATGACAATACTCCCCTGGTCCACTAAAAACACCCCTCCGGTGTATAAAGTACCATGAAGAAATGTAAATAAAACAAATATAAAATGTAAACTAAATGTGAATAGAATAACCTGCCAACCCGTTCCCATCTACTACCATCTCCCTAGCCGTTTAGAGCCCCAGCTTCTGACCCCACTCCCGACTCACAAAGTGCACCATGTCATGTTTGACACGGTTATTATTGTGGCTCACATTGTAGCCCCAGCCGACAGTCTTTTCTTCAGGTCGCCAACCCTACACCCCCTCCCTCCCCCTCCTCTCCTCCCGCCGCCCCCTCCCTCATCCTCTACTCCAGTTGACAGGGGCACAGATAAGCTAAATACCATTGTCTTTTTCCCAGGGTTTGGGAATCATGAACTAGAGGGCACCAGTTTTTACACAAGAAGAGAAACATTTAATAGGAAGCTAACGGGCAACTTTTTCATATTTCTCATAACTCAACATAACCCAGCGGTGTGAATGTTGAATTCTCTAATTTTAGGTAACATCTATAAACACACCCTTCCCCCCTCCCCTTGCTCCCCCCTCCCCTTGCTGCTAGAGTAACTAGAAAGAGAATAAGACTCCTCAGAAACCAAAGTCATCTATGTATGGAGCCGCAGGAGATGAGCAAGGCCCTCAATTAATATTTCTCCTCTGCTTTTACTGAGGTGAAAGACGTGAAGGCTAGGGAATTTGGGAAAATTAATGTCTATGTTTTGAGGGTAATCCGTATTACAGTCAAGGAAATGCTGGATGTCCTAAAACGTATGAAGATAGATAAATCTCCCCTTTCTGATCAGTTACATCCAAGGACACTTTAGGAAGCTAGAGAAGAAACAGGTCCGGGCTGAGGTATATGAATCAACATTAGATACGGGTGAGGTGCCGAAAGACTGGAGGCTGGCTAAAGTCATGCCTCTAAGTGCTACAAAGATAAACTGGGGAACTATAAACCAGTAAACCTAACATGAAATTTGGAGGGGTTTCTTAGGGATAAGATATATGTATGCATTTGGAAAGACCATGGTCGATCAGGATAGTCAGCATAAATTGGTGGAAGGTTGGTTTTCAGACTGAAAACCGGTGCCTAGCGGTGGGATTCAAGGATCATTGCTGGGCCCATTGCTATTTGTTATCTATATCAATAATTTGGATATACAAGGCATCATCAGATGACACCAAACTAAGTAATATCGTAGGTAGACACAAAATGCTGGAGTAACTCAGCGAGCCAGGTAGCATCTCTAGAGAGAAGGAAAGGGTGACGTATCGGGTTGAGACCCTTCTTCAAACTGATGTCAAGGGAGTGGCTGGGACAGAGATAGAATGTAGTCAGAGACAGTAAGACTGGTGGGAGAACTGGGAATGGGATGGAGAGAGAGAGAGAAAGCAAGGGCTATTTGAAGTTAGAGAGGTCAATGTTCATACCGCTGGGGTGTAAGCTACCCAAGCGAAATATGAGATCCTGTTCCTCCAATTTGCACTGGGCCTCACTCTGACAATGGAAGCCCAGGACAGAAAGGTCAGATTGGGAATGGGAGTTAAAGTGCTAAGCAACCGGGAGATCAGGTAGGTTAAGGAGGACTGAGCGGAGGTGTTCAGCGAAACGATCGCCGAGCAATATCGTAGACAGGGTAGAGGGTTATCAAGAAATACAGTGGGATCTTGATCAGCTGGGCAAGTAGGTGAGGCTAAATGGAGTTTAATTCACATAAGTGTGAGGAGTTGCATTTTGGGAATGCAAACCATGAAGGCCTTCATAGGTCAACAGGACCTTAGGGTGTGTTGTAGAGCAGAGAGATTGAGGATTGAAGTATATAGTTCTGTGAAAGTAACATCACAAGTAGATGTTGATGGAGAAGGCTTTTGCTATGCTGGCCTTCATCAATCAGTCAGGGAATTGAGTATAGAGGTTAGAACCTATGTTAAAGTTGGTGAGGCTGCACCTTGAGCATTGTGTTCAGTTGTGGTCAATCCACTACAGGAAAGATGCTATTAAGCTGGAAAGAGTGCAAAAATGATTTACAAATCTGACACCGGGATTCAAGGGCCTAAGCTATAGGGAGAAATCGGGCAGGCTAGCACTTTATTCCTTCAAGAGCAGGAGTCTGAGGGGCGATCTTATAGATCTTATAAAATCATGTGGGGAATAGATAGGATGAATGCATAGAGTCTTTCTCCCAGGGTAGTGAATCAAAAACTAGAGGGCATCAATTTAACATGAGGGGAAATATTTAATAGGTACACGAGGTACAACTTTTTCAACATAGAGGGTGGTGGGTATATGGAACAAGCTGACAGAGGAAGTAGTTGAGGCAGATACAATAACAATTTATCCCTGAAAGATACTTGGATGTGTACATAGAAAGGAAAGGTTTAGATATATATGGGCCAAATGCAGGCAAATATGACTAGCTTTGATGGGGTTTCTTGATTGGCAATTTCAAATAAAGTTTTCCAAGTTTGGTAGCGCAGACAGCTGCCTCTGAAGAATTAGAGACATATTGGTTGTGCTGTGTTGCAAAGATTGACACAAATGACACAGCAGAAACTAACTACTCTGAGGCCAACATAAGATCTCTCCTATGAATTTGCAATCCCCTTAATTCACCCAGTAAGATAACAAAATGCATTGCCAAACTCGTGAGCTGTAGCATGGTTGGCATTTTAATTCAGCACAGGCACTTTTTTGACCTGGAAAAAGTCCTCACTTTTAGTCTTACCTTAAGATTTGTTGCCTTTTTAACAAGCTTTGGATTGACCAGTTCCATCGCCTTCTTTTTAAATCCATCCGACAACTTGAGAAGGGTGCCCTTCATGGCTTGATCAGTTGGTTCAACGCTGTCTGTCGCCATTTTGTATTCACTTCATAATTAATCAGTTTAACTGTAAGAGTATGAAAAAGGTTAGGCACACTGTAGGTCAATGATCATACTGTACAAGAGCAAGAACCAGTATGTGGTGTTTCCCTGCACACAAGTCAAAATCACAGATACATTTTGGCATCCTCTGCTAAGACTGCTAGCTGTTCATGGGTACTGATATATATTTCTCCACCACCCCCCAAATGGAATCCAGTTGTGGTTAATCAAGAATGCACAATAAATAGTTATAATTCTATCCATAATGCTGGTGAGCAATGAGTGCTCTGCAGATAATGTAGTATGGCTATTGAATGTATTTATTTCACAAAATGCTGGAGTAACTCAGACTGAAGAAGGGTCTCGACCCGAAACGTCACCCATTCCTTCTCTCCCGAGATGCTGCCTGACCTGCTGAGTTACTCCAGCATTTTGTGAAATAAATACCTTCGATTTGTACCAGCATCTGCAGTTATTTTCTTACACTACATGGCTATTGAATGGATTTGCATCATAACCCATTGACTCGGGATGCTGTATACCAGCATGACTTCAAACAACACAAAGGAGTCCTACTCTCCATTTAAATTACCCCAATCCATCAGACCACTCATCAGATAAGACAGCTTTAAAGCATCTTTAAAGTCATAAATATTTACAGAAGGAAAGCACTGGGCCTACCCCCTTTCTTAGAAGAAATCAAAATTAATCTCTTTGAGTTACTTTGAAAATGTATCCTTTTAAAAATTGCAATAGTTTCTATTTCTCATCAAAATTCCATATTCTATCAACTTTGCCCATTATTTGTTTTCATATATAGTACCCATAATTAGCGTTTATACTGATGAAAGCAAAACATCTCAAGTTCTTCAGATTTCTATTTCCCGGTAGTAGATAACATCATAGAAGGTCTATGTGTACCCTCTATAACTCTGTGCAAAATACAGCTTACTGATAAGATTTGTATGCCTCACTAATCATTTTTTAATGTTGTATGCATTAAAACTAGGTTAATGTTACTATTGTGAACCTTAAGTGTTGCCATTAGCATGCTGTGAACCTAACACTCAAAATTCCTGAGGCTCCTCAAAAACACCAAAAGGTGGTTCCAGTCAGACAATTCTGTATGTTATTTTGTTAAAGCCGAAATGTACACATTTACACTTACTGATGCAGAATTCTTTGGTTTATTTGTCCAATTCTAGCATTATCTCTTTGCAGCTTCATTTGGATTTCTCAAGAATTCCCTTGGATTTAATTTAATCGGCTTTCACCTCATTCAGCTATATCACTTTGCCATATCAAATGACTATAAGAACAAAACCAAATGAATCTGCACAGTATCAACAGAAAGAAGATTCAGAACTATCCCGTAAAGTCCTTCCTGTAAATATCTGACGACTTCTGCCTAAATTGGGAGAGTAGATTTGTCGATGAGTCAATTGGGATCAATAGGAGATAAGCATGGAAAAAGGCCCTTCGGCCCACCAATTCCATGCTGACCATCAACCACCCATTTATACTAATCCTACATTAATCTCACATTTTCAACAACTCCCCAGAATTTACCATCTATCTGCACAAAGAACAATTTACAGAGATTAATTAACTTACCAACCCATACCTATTTGGGATGTAGAGGAAACCCCAAAGAAATCAAGTCGCAAGGTGAACATGCAAACTCCACACAGGCAGCAACCTCAGATCAGGATTGAATCTGGATCCCAGGCACTGTGAGGTAGTGACATTCTTAGCTATGCCACTGTGCTGCCCTCAATTAACAACCTGGAACACCAATCCCCATTAACATTACAGGAAAACACCAATCTTTCCACTCCCCACACCCAATTACCTTCCCCTCCTCTACTTCCTCCATCTGCTGGTGATTCGCCCTTCCAGGCTCCCACTTTTCTTCCACACCCTTGTTCCCTTCCACCCACCAGACCTCTCTCTGGTTCAACACTGCACTCTCTAACTTCCTTTCTGAACAGATTCCACCATTTGCATCTCTTTGCTTCCTCCACTTATAACTTCCAGCCTTAGTTACTATCTTCACCCTTCTCCCTTTCCAAAGAGTTCAAGGGGGAACGTGTTGGAAGTAAACAAAATTATGATGGAATAGATGGAATATTGGGAATTTTTTTCCAACAACAGAATGTCAGAAACTACAGGACATATATGTAGGTTAGGGCAAGAAGTAGAGGCGTACTTAAAGATATGAGGGACTGTAGATGGTATTTTACAAAAAAAGAAACAAAGTGCTGAAAGAACATAAAAATGAGATGCCCATCTGGTGAAGCGACACAGGACTAAATGCACACTAAGTACCCAAGGCAGTATGCAATGGGCAGAATAGTGAAGCCACAATCAAATGGTTAGATCAGAGTTCTGCAATTGTATCACATAGGTTTTTAGTGGATAATTAAACTGTTAACAGGAGAAAGCTCCATGATCAACTTATATCATCAATAAAAGTACAACCCAGTATGTGAGTGTCAAAAACAAAGCCAAAGCTTTTACAAATTTCAGCCAAAATTGCTGAGTGGATGATTCATTTCAGCCTTCTTCTGAGGTCACAAAAAAAGTCTTCATTCAATTCAATTCACTTTCTGCTATATCAGGAAATGCCTGAGAAAACTGAATACACCAAAGGTTATGGGATTTGATGACATCCTGGCTGTAACGCTGATAAATTGCACCCTGGAACTCATTACAGCCTTTGCCCAATCATGAATAAAAATTGCTAAATTCCAGAAGTAAAATTATAACAACTGTCCTTCACGCAACAGAGCATTTGACAAGGTCCCTCAAGGCCCCTGGTAAACCAAACACAAAAACAATTATGAAGAAAACATTGCATTGGCTGGTTATACCTCATGTATAGAACAGCAATTGTGTTTAATGGAGGCTTCAGAGCAATTAAATAGCCCTGAGGCTGATGCAATTGCAGCAAGTCATAGACAACAATCAGACATGGCTAGACACAAAATGCTGGAGTAACAGCTGGACAGACATCTCTAGAGACAAGGAATGGGTGACGTCACTCCAGCATTTTATATGTATCTTCAGTGTAAACCAGCATCTGCAGTTCCTTCCTACACAATCAGACATGGCTAGTCAGAACCACTCCCCTTTATGTTCTAAGGCATTGCGAAGTCCCTTAGGATCAACATTCTAGGATTCACCTTCAACCAGCCCTTCAGTGCACCAACCAAATAAAATATTTTAGCTGGAGGGCAGGTCTGAGCCAGGCTATCCTGCAGTACATAAATCACTTCTCAAGAAGTGATTCAGCTATACAGAATGGAAGCAGGCCCTTTGGCCCACCTTCTGCATGCTAGCCAAGTTGGCATTTTTCTGGGCTAGTCCCATTTGCCTGCATTTGGCACATAGCCCACTTCCCCTTCCAATCAATACATCTGTACAAATATCCTTAAAAAGTCATAATTGTATCCACATCTATAGCTTCCTCAGGTAGCTCATTCCACATGTGGACTAACCTCTTAAATCTTCCCCTCACAGCATAGGTCTATGCTCTCTTGTTTTACAATCTTCTACCCTGGGAAAAAGACAAGCATTCATTTTATCCATGCCCCTCATGATATTGTACACCTCAATCAGGGCATTTGCAGCCAAACTAACCTCTCTCTCAAAATTCAAGCCCACAAGTCCAGGAAACATCCTGGTGAATTTCATTTGCACCCTTTCCAATGTTACGGCATTCTTCCTATAACCAGGCAACGACAACTTCATACAGCACTCCAGGTAGTGTCCTACCAATGGCTTGTACAGTTACATCATTACGTCCCAACTTTCGTACTCAATAACTTCTGAATGAAGGCAAGCATGCCAAACAATTTATTCACTACACTTTCCATTTCAGAGAACTGTGCACCTGTACTCCAGTAACAGTATACAGGGCTCTATCATTTACTATAATAATAATATTATAATAATATTCATTTATTGTCATTGCAACGAGTACAACGAAATTAAAAAATAGCCAATCCTGACGGTGCGTAAAAACATGTATGCAATAAATGCAAAAACAAATAAATACAATTATATTAAGTACAAAAGTTTTAACAGTGTTGCCTAGTGCAGAAGGTAGTGTTCAGTTCTCGTATGGCCCTGGGGTAAAAACTGTTCTTAAGTCTGTTTGTTCGGGATTTGATCGACCTGAAACGTCGACCAGAGGGCAGATGAACAAACAGACGGTGGCCGGGGTGGGATATAACCCACGTGTTTCGATGAGTGGAGGTCCAACAATGTTTAATAACCAAAAAATGTACTTGGGATAAAACAACCTGCTTGTTTGGCACACCCTCATCCAGCCTAATATTCTCTGCCTCCACCAGCATCACATTATAAGTACAAAGTGTGGCATTTTCATTTGCACTGCAGCAATTCACAAAGGTCTCTCTGGCAGCTTCTCCCCAGATCAAAACTCTGACCACAGAAGTACATAGACAGCATACGATCAACACTCGCTCCAAGTCACACACTATCCTGAGTTGGAAATACAGGTCCACCACCAATTTTCCGGCACCCTTGGTTCCAGAGCTTTGCTGGATTATCCATTTTGACGGACCAAGAGAGGTCATGGCTTCTGAGAGGAGTCAAACGGTACTGGAACAGTCTGCCTATGCCACCAGGAAGGGCCGAGATACCGGCTCGCGGTCTCAGCCTCAGAAGTTAGCAATGGGAACACAACTGCCAGCTTCGGCTAGGCCGCAGTTCCAGAAACCCGGCTGCAGGAGACAAATTCGACCCGCCAATCGGCCGCAGACATTAGCAAAGGGAACGGATCTGTCGGCTCCCACCAGGCAGGAGTTCTAGAACCCCAGCCGCATGGCGCAAATTCAACCCGCCGATCGGTTACAGAAGTCCCGATGAGGTTGAGATCGGTCACCTCAAAGACTAAGATGCTTGTTAACCACCTGGCTGATCCAATGCTGCTTGTTAACCACCTGGCTGATCCAATGTAGGTAAATCTGATTGAACACAAGGCAATTGCTTAACTGGTCACCAACGTTCAGTCCTCAGGGACAGCCCTGAACTTTCCAGTACACGTCACTTTAATTGTCCATCCCACAACTCCAAACAATGAGGCCCAAAGTAAGCATGGGGGACAAGTCCTCATCTTCCACCTGGGCGTGTTGCAGCCTTCTGGACCCAATGACTTCCACAACTTTAGGTAGCTTGACTTCTATCTGCATCAATCTGCTGTGTCTGACATTGGCTAAATTTGTTTGTTACCTTTTTTCACCCCCTCGGAGTGGAAGATGTCCCCAGCCTTGCCGACCAGGCATGTCTCCCTTACCTGCATTTTATGACTCGTACATCTGTCTATGATCTCACTCTCCCATTGATTATTGGCAAGACAACCTTGTTTACATATTATCCCCATGGTTACCCAGATTTTACCCTATCAGAGACATCCCCCTCCCCCACCCTCCCTACACTTTAATTCCTTCTCTCCCGAGATGCTGCCCGACCTGCTGAGTTACTCCAGCACTTTGTGACTAAATACCTTCGATTTGTACCAGCATCTGCAGTTATTTTCTTATACTTTAATTAGTTCCTTTTGTCTCATTTCCAGTTCTGACAAAGGGCCTTCTGACCTAAACCCATTAATTCTGCTTCTCCTTCCCCAGATGCAGCCTAACCTGCTGAATATTTCCAGCATTTTCTGTTATTATCTCAGGCAAATCATTCCGTCTGATACAAGTTGAGTATCTACGTAATATCATTACTTTTGTGACATATACGGTAGTGGTGACTTATCTGTGAATCAATAAATTACCCCTTTACCTACCCCTATAATAAAGTGATCCCTACATCCTCATTTTTATAATCAATCCGTGAACTTGAGCAAAAAAACTAACAACTGGAGGAACTCTGGATCCGCTAGTATCTCTGGAAGGAAATGAACAGATGACGCTTCAGGTCAGAACCTATCTTCTCAAGTCTGAAAAATAGTCCCAAACCAAAACGTCGCCTGTCCATTTCCCTCCACAGATGCAGCCTGACCTGCCGAGTGGCTCGAACAGTTTGATTTTTTTCTCACGATTCCAGCATCTGCAGCCCTCTGACTGTGTCTCCATTGTGCTCCTTGTACTTTCGCAATACCCACTTATCCTCTCAGTATTCACATTTTTTCACCGTAAAGTTTCTTCTCCGTCAATTATACTTTTCACAGATTCACCGCACAAAACATAAACAAATAAAAAGTTTCAAAAGTGAAAAGAGAATAAGGCATAATTAGATGGGGGGGGGGGAGATAAAAATTGGCGGCCGGACCCAGCACCACAATCACCTAACCCTGAGTACACTCACACCGTCGGGAGATCATGCGGACGGACTCGGGGAGGAAGCCCTTTTCCACCGGCGAAGGCAGCTTGCTCGCCGCGTCCCCTCCTGCCCGTAGTCTCCGGCATCGGCTGCTGTGTTTCTCGTCACCATGGCAACGTTGCCCAGCCGCCGTTGGCCGACGCGATTCCTGCCCGGCCCTCACCATGGCAACAGAGCTGGGCTCAGGGATAACGGGAGCCGTCGGCCCAGGGCCCCGCTACTCGCCGTTTCCACCAAAGATAATAGTGCAGAGCAAGATAGACCACTCGTCCCTAAAAACCGTAGTATTTTACTACCGAGAGACTGGCGCCATTTTAATAGGCAGAAACTTGCAGAAACATTTTAAAAGAAAAATAACAAAAATCTGTGAATTGATAGATAAGATATATTCTGCATTTTTATGGTATCGTCACACATACTGTTCCCCCAAAACACTGATTACATTGTGAGAGGCAGAGCGAGATAACCACTTAGGAGGTGTTTGCGCAGTCATCAACCAGAACCAGAACGATGGGTTTTGCTTACTAAAATGGCGGACGTTACGCTCCTTTGCGTCAGTAAAGACTACACTCCAGTATAGGCGATTTCGACGGAGTGGTTCATCTTGCTCCTCTAGTATCTTTGGTTTCCACTTGAGTCGAGTCTCAGCCGGGAGTTGTCACTTCAGATTCCTCTTCCTGTGAATTTCTATCAACGAATTCTGCACGGGTGCAGTAGGCAGTCCCGATGCAGTTGGCGTTGCAGCAGAAAAAGAGTTGAGGGATGATGCCTGTGTACATTTGGAACAAGGACTATTCGAGGTAAACAGCAAAAAGGTAGTTGAGTTAGCACCATGGACTAGGGTTGGTACATGTGTGGAGTACTCTGTTGGTACTTGTGTGGAGTTTGAATGGAGAGATCAAAAATAAGAAAGTCGAGTTCAAAATAAGAAAAATGTCGTCAGTCTGATGGGATTATACTATTGGCCTCCTAATCGCCAGCAGGAGGTGGAGGAACAGATATAAAGGCAGATTACAGATTTTGGAAAGATGTAAGAGCAAGTGTTGTCATAGTGGGCGACTTCACCTTCCCCAGTATTGAATGGAATGTGCTCAGTGCAAAATGCTTAGATGGCGAAGAATTTTTGTTTGGTATGTCCAAAAGTGTTTCATGAAACAGTATGTACATAAACGAACTGGAGGAGGTCCCATTCTAGACCTTGTATTGGGAAACGTTCCTGGATAGGTGACTGGTGTTTCAATAGATGAGTATTTTGGGAACAGTGATGCAGGTCCGTTCATTATAAGACAATTATTATATACAAGGATAACTTTGGTCCTTGGGGTAAAGTACTAAATTAGGGAAAGGCAAACAACAATTGGAGTGCAGAGAAGATTTACAAGGATGTTGCCAGTACTTGGGGGCTGCGCTATAGGAAGAGGTTGGATAGGCTATGTCATTATTCTTTGGAGTGCAGAAGGGTGAGGGGTGATCTTATAGAGGTGTAGAAGATCACAAGGGGAATAGATAGGGTGAATGCACAGAGTCTTTTACCCAAAGGAAGGGAAACAAAAACCAGAGAACATAGGTGAAGGTGATAGGGGAAAGATTTAATAGGAACCTGAGGGGCAACGTTTTCACACAAGGAGTGGGTGGGTACCTGGAATGAGCTGCCAGAGGAGATAGTTGAGGCAGATAATATAACAGCTTTTAAAAGACATTTGGACAGGCACGTGGTGAGGAATAATTTAAAGGGATGTGGGCCAAATGCAGGCTCCTAGTGCAGATGGGGCATCTTGGTCGGCATGAGCAAGTTGGCCTAAAAGGCCTGTTTCCATGCTGTGTGACTCTATGACTCGAAAGCTTTTTAACCAGGTGCCAGGAAGAGTAAGTTGGGACCAGCTATTTTGTGGCAAATCCACTAAAGACAATTAAAGGCTAGATAAGAGAACTTTGGATGACCAGACCGGTTGTAAATTTGGTCAAAAATAAAAAGGAAGCTTATGTAAGGTTTACGAAAATGACATCCGACGGGACCTTTGAAGAATGTAAAACAAGCAGGGAAGAACTCAAACAGGCAATTAGAAGGGCCAAAAGGGCCCATGAAATAAGAAAATCCCAAGGCTTTTTGTACATACATTAAAACCAAGGAGGTAACCAGGGAGAAAATGGACCACTTAAAGATAAAAAAGGGAATTTATGCTTGGAGTCAAACGATGTAGGGAAGATACTAAACAAGAATTCACCAAGGAAAAGGGAATAGGTGACAGTGAGAGCAGTGTGAGAAATATTAATATCCAAAGGGGGTTTAAGAAAGATATGGTGTTGGGGCTCTTGAAGAGCATTAAGGTGGATAAATCCCCAGGGTCTGATGGGGTATATCCCAGTTTATTGCGAGAGGCAAGAGAGGAAATTGGAGGAGCCTTGAAGAAGATCTTTGTATCTTCTCCAGCCAAAGGTGGGGTCTCAGATGACTGGAGAGCAACTAGGAAGGGAAGTGGAGATTTTACGGAGGTGACTCTCACATCTGGGGTAGGGTTCTTCAGGATAGGATTTACATTTGGAAGAGGATAGATAATTACAATCAGTCAGCATGGCTTTGTCTGCAGCTGGTCCTGTCTAACTAACTTGATTGAGTTTTTTAAGGTGATCAATGAGGGTAGGGCAGTGCTTGTTGTTTGCATGGATTTTTGTAAGGCATTTGATAAAGTCCCACATGGTAGGCTGATCCAGAAGATTATGATACATGGGATCTATGGTAGCATTGTCATTTGGAGTTATAACACCGACATCTGTAGTGCAGTCCAAATCAATGGGTGGGAATCCCCGTCAGATCTGGAGACAGGCAGGGTTGCCCTCTCTCCGTCTGTTCGTCTGTTGTAATCCGAGTCCATCAGGAAGGACGCGCGCATAAGAGGAGTGACATTGCCAGGCAGTGGGGGCACTCAGGTCAAAACCTCCCTGTACATGGACGATGTCGCCGTCTTCTGCTCGGATCCAGGGTCGGTCCGCAGATTAATTAGCGCCTGCAACCAGTTTGAGTTGGCCACAGGACTCAGGGTGAACCGCAGGAAGAGCGAGGCCATGCTCCTTGGCAACTGGCCCGACCATCAAGCGAACTTCTTGAAGGTGTTGGGGATCTGGTTCAGGGGGGCTGAGGCGTGTGACAAGAATTGGCTGGAGTGGATAACCAGGGTGGGGAATAAACTGGATCTGTGGAAGCAGCGCTCCCTCTCCATCACGGGAAAAAATCTGGTCATCGGGTGTGAGGTGCTCTCGGGGCTGCTGTATTTGGCGCAAGTGTGGCCTGTCCTTCTCTCCTACGCCACAGGAACCACCCGGGCCATCTTCCACTTCATCTGGGGGTCGAGAATGGACCGGGTGCGACGGGCCACAATGCACATGTCGGCAGACAACGGGGGGTGAAAACGTGCCCAACGTCACCCTCATCCTGATGGCCACCTTCGTGTATGGCTGCATCAGGCGGAGCATAGAGCCAAGGCACGTGGGCACCAAATGTCACTACCTGCTGAGGTTCTTCCTATCCCCGGTGTTGCGAAGGATGGGCCTGGCGCAGTTGCCACACTATATGCCAGTCAGCTGAACATTGCCGCACCATCTGTCGTTCGTGGAAAGGTTCTTCCGGACCAACACCTTTGACCACAAGTCCATCGGGCAGTGGTCAGCATGGAATGTCCTGCAGGCACTGTAAGAAAATGACTCCATGGATCCTGTGGCGTGCTTCCCAGAGCAGACTGCCCAGCTTGTCTGGTGAAATGCCTCATCGCTAGAACTCACTAACAAGCACCTGGCTTGGCTGGCGGTGAAGGGAGCCCTCCCAGTCAGATCCTTCCTGCACCGCCGGAACCTCACCACCAGTGCAGGCTGCCCTCGGGAAGGCTGCTATGGAGAGGAGACGGTTGTCCACCTCTTCGCAAAGTGTGGATTTGCAAAGAGAGTCTGGAGAGGTTTGCAAGGGTCCCTGTCACGATTTACTCCAAACAGCTATGTCACAGAGGACTCTGTGATTTACGGACTGTTCCCAGGGACGCATTCAGACACTGACATCGCGTGCTGCTGGAAGGTGATCAACTCGGAGAAAGATGCTATTTGGTCTGCCCAAGCATTGTTGACCTCCCAGCGGAGCGAGATGTCCTTTGGGGAATGTTGCCGACTGGCCCACTGCAGACGTACGTGCTGAGGGACGCACTGAAGCTTGGTGCAGCCAATGCCAAGTCTCTGTGGGGGAAGACTGCAGTCAAGGGTCCTTCCGCTGCTGGACATGGGGGGCAGGCTGTGGTAGAGACGCCTCTCAAAATAAAATAAGGGACGGGATTCCATGCCAGTAGGCCACATGAGCGGCAATGGTGGGGGGGGAAATTTTATGAAATTGCTGTATTGAATGTATGTATTGAATGTATAGCCTCCGCGAATGTTGGATGGAGTTTTGGAAGGAACATGTTTTGTATATATTCTTGAATAAAGTATTTTTTGATAATAAAAAAACCAAATTTTTTTTAAAACGTACTGAAGCTTGTTGCAGCCAACGCCAAGGCTCTGTGGGGGAGTGCCATAGTCTAGGGTCCTTCCGCTGCTGGACGGAGGGCAGGGTGTGGTGAAGACGTCCCTCAAAATAAGGGTAGGGATTCCACACCAGTGGGCCACATGAGTGGCAAGGGTGGGGGGTAAATTTTGTGTAATTTGTGTAAACATTATTGAATGTATGTATAGCCTCCGAGAATGTCGGGTGGAGTTTTGTAAGGATCATGCTTTGTATATATTTATTTCTCGAATAAAGTATATTTAGATTTTTTTTTAAACTCAGGATGGGCAATAAATACTGTATCAACCAATTACATCTACATCCTGCGAATGAATAAAAATCAATTCCAGGTCCATTGTGTTAAAACACTTTTTTTTAACGACGTGTTTTCTTTTTCTTCCTTGCTTTGCCACTGTTCGATCATTTAGTTGACAAAGATAAGCAGATATTTCTGCTCCACCACATTCTTAGTCTCTCTCCTTTTAGAAAAACACAGATTTATCTTTCTCAGTTCTATGATGTACAGCATCACACTTCCCCACAGCGAGCACCATCTGCCATGGTTTTGCCCACTCACAGTAGTGATGCCAACCTTTAATTAATATAAAGCTGCCAGTGTTCCAGTTTCAGAGGAAATCTGATTTAAACTTAGAAATTCTCTTCAAGCAAAGCACAAAGTGCTGGAGTAACTAGGCAGATCCGTCTATGAAGAGAATGGACAGGCAACGTTTTGGGTCAGGACCCTCCTTCGGATTGATTATAGTAGAGGACAAATGCTGGAAAAGTGCTGGAGGAAGGACAAAGCTTCACAATTGATGGATGGATACAGGCAAGGGGGTTTTGATTGGAAGAATGCGTAGAGTAAGTGACAAAGGCTAGAGATAAAAGGGTGTCTCAACTCCAACACTTTGTGTCCTTTTTATACAGCATTATTAGGCAGATGCTAGGGAGAGTAAATTGGGAGCAGTTGTTATTGGTTAAATTGACATCTGACATGGGAGTTCTTTAAAGGACAGCTGATCAGAGTTCAGGTTCCAGTTAGGAGGAAAGATAAGCATGGCAAGGTAAGGAAACGATGACAAAAATGGTTGCAAATTTGGTCAAAAAGAAAAAAGGAAGCATATCGTATTTTAAAAAATTTCCAAGGCTTCATTTATACATACATTAAAATTAAGAGAAGGTAGGGCTTCCGTGGTAAAGGCAACTCAGAAAAATATGCATTTTACTGATGTTCTATTTATGAGCTTCTGCTATGGCATCATTGCTACTTTAGGATATGTCCTTCATTTACGAAGCTATTTTTTAAATTATAAAATGTTGCTCAACCAAACATTTTGCAGGAATCCAACCCTTTTGAAAATCATAGAAAACCTGCAAATCTCAGTGAAGCAGGAGGATGCAAAACAAGTTTGAGTTCCTCTGCTTCGGTCTGAGTTAGTCCCAATTAGAAGGCTGTTTTCCCTGGTATTGCAAATCAGATTCTGTTCTTCTTCATCAAAGCACCTGCTCATATACTGTCTCATAGATTAGATAAATCTATTTTGCCAAAGTTCTGTTGGTATGCCAGCCAAATTTATCATTCAAGCAAAATCATTAACAAGATAGATGATCTGTTCCTCACTGCTAAGTTTAGGAACATAGTGCACACGTGTCATTTTCTCACATTATAAAGTGACTTCATTGGCTGTGAAGCACTTAGTGATGTCCTGCGGTTATAAAGAGCGCTTCAAAAATATAAAATGTCATTAGATTCAGAAAGAGTAAAGTGGAATGGACAGAAGCCCAGCTGTGTTAATTATTCACAAAAATACTGAGTATCACATCAGCAACATTTAATATTTCAAGGGCCTGATGATTCAATTTGATTGAGTTTCCGCCACTTGGTTCTTCATTTACATTTAAGAGCAAGTAAACATATGCGCCAGCTAAGAGAATATAAAATTGACATTTACAGCAGGTCACTCCTGCAGCTGAAAAATGACAAACCATTAGCATGATCTATTCTCTGGAACCATTAACACAACTGACATTTACTAAAATGAGATATGTGACGGGTACACTCTTTGTTGAAAAGGGCAAGTGTGCTTTCCATTGACTGAGCTCAGCAATGGAAGCATCAGGCAACTGTAGATTGTGCCTTGGGCACTGCTGATGAGATTCTTCTCTGCTCCCGCCCTTTTGCCACAGCTGGGAGTCAAAATACACATTCTGGAGGTGGCACATTCAGTGCTATAGTGATGATATCCTTGAGAAACTGGGCCAATATAGGAACTTTGTAAAATTACCTTCCTTCAGTATTTACCAGTGAGGCTAACAACGTAGACATATCTCCAGAAGTGGGGTTTGAAAAAGATATCTACCCTAATTTTGCTGGATTCTGCTAGCAGCCATACATATAACTGCTGAGTTTCCCAGTGCAAGTATACAAAGGTTTCAGGAAACCAAAGCTAGCAGACAACTCCAAAGATACCAGCAGAGCTTCACTATTCATTTCCCAACTCTGCTCCAAAACGGATTTCCTTATTGAGAGTCAAGAGTTTGAAACGTTACAATGAAATTCTTGCAGCAGCACAACAGATATGTAATCAATGGACTCCCTGGTCTATTTCTTGATCATTTGAAGTTCCTTTTGGTTTCCACAATACTGTATACTTCTGTCCTAACCTTTGGTGACCCTATCTTTTGTTGTCCATGGTATTTTTTCTTCACTTTCAATTTTGTCGATATCTGTTGTGCACTTTCTTGTTTTGTTTTTAACTGGTTTGATTCTGTTTTGTAATAGAAAATCCTGTCCCATTAGGATGTCTATCCATTATCTTAACTTGGCTGCCCTTCTACTGTAATCGGTAGGGCACTTAAATGTGTTGTTCCTACCTTCCCATAATCTTGCTCTCACCTCCTTTCTTCCAAGAAGAATAAAGATGGGATTCCCTTTCCCTTGCCCTTCACCCACCAGACTCTACATCCACCACCACTTTCAATGGGATCCCACACATCCCACCCATTCCATTCCCACTGGATTCAGCATTCCGAGAGGCCATTCTCGCCACAACTCCCTGATCCATTCTTCCATCACCACCAACCATTCCTTTTCTCACATCACGATCCCAGGCGTTCAGAGGACACCTGCTCTTTCACCTTTTCCGTTTCCAGCATCCAGGGACCAAAACTGTCCTTCCAGTTGAAGGAATTTTTCACTTACACCTTTCCTAATTACATGTACTGCAAGTGTTCCGTCTTGACTACCTTTTTACTACGTCATAGAATGACCAAGCCCCTGTGCTTAAATAAAGGATTAAGTGAGATAAATATTCCGAATCCCCTCTGTGGGGCATAGTCAGTCCCAGAGCTTCTTTCCATTTTACTTGTCCCATGCTGAAAAAATATCTACAATCATTCACAGGTCTCTGTGGTTTTCAGTTGATTGCAGTGAGTGTGTTTATAAAGTGTTTGCCAAACTGGGTGCAGTAGATTGATGGTTGAGAGACCATTCCCCACCGCAGGACATCTCAAAGCACTCTACAACCAATGAATTACCTCATATAATATATGCCATAATGTCAGAAACACATTAGCCAGCTGATGCAAAATGTGATTCTGTAAGAATTCACTTCATAAAAGATCATATTATTTGTTTGTAGTGATATTATACAAGATAAATATTGTCCTGGCTCAATTGTAAAGAACATTTAATAGTTATATGCTCCAAGACCCAAAGTACCTGTTCAACTCTTCTGCCATTTCCTTGTTACCCATAATAATTTCACCCGTGTCTGCCTTCAAGGGACCCACATTTGACTTTGCTACTCTTTTTCTCTTAACATATCTAAAGAAGCTTTTACTGTCCTTCTTTATATTCTTGGCCAGCTTCCCCTCGTACTTCATCTTTTCAGCCCATGTTGCCCGTTTTGTTTCCTTCTGTTGTCCTATGAAAGTTTCCCAATCCTCTGGCTTCCGGCTACTCCTTGCTGTGTTATACATCTTTTCTTTTAGTTTTATTCCATCCCTAACTTTCCTTGTCAGCCACGGTTGCCTCCTACTCCCCTTAGAATCTTTCTTCCTTTTTGGAATGAAATAATCCTGCGTTTTCCGGATTATCAGAGTGATGGCAAAAGCAAATTATGGAGGAGAGAAGAGAGAAGAGTGTATAGACACATCCTATCTGCTCAAGTTCAAACAAATGCCTCAAAACTCATTGGCCGGTAGTTCATTCTACAGCAAGACAATGATCCCAAACATACTGCTAAAGCAACAAAGGAGTTTTCCAAAGCTAAAAAATGATCAATTCTTGAGTGGCCAAGTCAATCACCCAATCTGAACCCAATTGAGCATGCCTTTTATTTGCTGAAGAGAAAACTGAAGGGGACTAGCCCCCAAAACAAGCATAAGCTAAAGATGGCTGCAATACAGGCCTGGCAGAGCATCATCCGAGAAGACACCCAGCAACTAGTGATGTCCATGAATCACAGACTTCAAGCAGTCATTGCATGCAAAGGATATGCAACAAAATACTAAACATGACTACTTTCATTTACGTGACATTGCTGCATCCCAAACATTATGGTGCCCTGAAATGGAGGGACTATGTATAAACACTGCTGTAATTTCTACATGGTAAAACCAAAATGTGTAAAAATAGCCTTTATTAAAATCTGACAATGTGCACTTTAACCACATGTGACATTTTTATATTACAAATCTCAAATTGTGGAGTACAGAGGCAAATAAATAAAAGATGAGTCTTTGTCCCAAACATTATGGAGGGCACTGTATGTTCTGGCCTGCCCAACATCTCCTTATAGATCAGCCCTTCTTCTTCTTCTTCTTCTTCTTGTGTTTGAGGCAGCAGAAGTTATGAAGCTGCTTCTGCTGTCTCTGTTTGTTGTCGTTCGCCTGACTGAGGTCAGTTGACAGGGCTCACCACGAGGAGGTCGACAACGTGAGCCCCATAGATCAGCCCTCAAGTTGTGGCACAACCTTGAAAATCTTCTCCGCACTCTTTTCGGCTTAACAACATCCTTCTTGTAGCAGGGTGACCAACACTGAACACAATACTCCAAAACTGGTCTCCAAAATGGTGACGGCAGCAGACAGATGAGAAGAAGGATGCCAGTGAGTGGGCAGGAGGCTCACCTCCCAGCCCTCTGAGGCATTCTGTGTCGGCGGCAGAAGGTGCACAGAGGCTGAGGGATGGCTGTCGGAAGCAAGGGTCGGTGCACTCGTGGGCCAATGTTGAGGAGGTGTCCCAGTGATTGAGTCGACGAGTGGGCCACTGGGACCATTGAAGCAGCCTGGGGCTCCATTAGAACAGGCACGATTCTACATGACTGAGCACGTGGAAAGGGCGTGGCCTGCAGCAGCACAGAACGGCGGAGGACATCGAAACATCGTGTAGCCAGGACCATCCTTGCAACTCCGACCCAGTGCCGCTGTAAGGACAAGCCTTTTTGGCCAAATGAAGGTTCTAACATTTAAAAAAATAGGACTTGAAGGGTACAAGATGGCACTTGAAACATGGCAACTCTTGTTCATTGACTCAGTGTGATCTACTGTCCTACCCTACTTGTACTGAATACAATTGTGCCTCGTGCATAGTCGGATTGTAACTGAACTATTTGCAAAAAATGAATTTCATTGTACTTAGGTACAAGTGACAATAAAGTACTATTGAACATTTGAAACAACGTCTTGAACAGGTGTAAAATAACATCTCTATTTCTATACTCAGTAACCTGACTGATGAAGACCAATGTACCAAAGGCCTTCTTGACAACCCTTTCTACCCATGTATGGTACAATTAGTTCACACAAAACAACATTTTTCACTATATCTCAGTACACGTGACAATAACAACAAACCAATACCAATTCCACATATCGTTTAGCCACTGGTCGTGAGCCATGAAACAAGATATTCTTTAGGTCTAAACAGAAACACTGAAAGAACTCAGCAACATCTGGCGAAGGAATCAATAGGTGACATTTCAGGTCGGGACCTTCTTCAGACTGATTGAAGGTGGCGGGGGGGGGGGGGGGGGTTGGGGGGAGGAAGCTGCAGAAGAGAGGTGGGGCAAGACAAAGCCTGACATGTGATAGGTGGATATCTGTGAGGGTTGTTGATTTGCAAATGGGTGGAGTAAGTGACAAAGACTAGAGAAGAAAAGAGGGTGTTTTTATCTCCCCTCTTTCCCCTACCCCATCCCTATCCACCCACATCCCTCTCTGCAGGCTTACTTTTCATTCTCCCTCTCCACTCCTTATCTGACACAATTTTCACCTCTTGCCTTTGTCAATGAAGAAAAGAACGTTTGGTTTAGTTTAGTTTATTGTCACGTGTACAGAGGTACAGTGAAAAGCTTTTGTTGCGTGTTAACTAGTCAACGTAAGGACAATGCATGATTTCAATCGAGCCATTTTTTTTCCCCAATCACATTGGAAAATACAATCCTATCCCTGACTAATGGTCTTGATGATATTCTGTGCCGTGCTTAGTGTTTAAATCTAACATTATTCAGCAATCAAATTCGATATTTAATCTTGTGGCTCAGTGGCACTATCTCTGGCCAAAGTTAAAACTAATAATACGGCTATTTCTCTCAGCATAGAAGCAAATTATTTTTGTAAGACTGGAATAGCATATTTTAGAAGCAGTTGAGAGCACAGACCTGGCCTCGGCTTCACTTCTCATCCAGACATAGCAACTTTAATAGTGGAGTTGCTCTAGGGCGTCACATCCAATTATATGCCTGCATCTCTGGAGTGCAATAGGAATGACTCCAAGAAGGAAGATGTTGGTAACACCAGGGCTGATAATGTCCCTTGTGCATACAAGCTCAGACTTCAGTGAGTGCGAACCCGCAGTTTTCATTTCAAGGAGTTCCTTGTCCTAAGATCAAAGCGTGAAGGGAAAGAAAAACAGCGAGAAGCACTGTGAACAATTTTGCATAAACACCAGGAGAAGCAACATACAGATGGCAAATGTATTTCACATGTGCGATATTGTACATAGCTGAAAGAATAAATGAAATAATTTACAATCACTAGAACCATCACAAGCTCTAGAAGCTTCTGTGTCTTCAATTTGAGCCTCTTTTGCAGTCGGCATTAACCTTCATACTACCATGGGCGTATTGTCTTTTGGCTTGTTTAGGCTTGTCCCAAACCTCCCCATTCATACCTTACTCTCTGGATTAAAGTTGCCCCTCAAAAACACCCTCTCTGACCAAATTTATCGACACCCTGATGCAGTATGTGTACCCAAAGTGTCAACAGTTTCATTCCTTCCGATAGTTGATGCTCGACTCACTGAGTTCCTGCACCAATTTGTTTGCTGCAGATTCCAGCATCTGCTGTTGCTTGTGTCTCCAATACTCATGTAACAAATTTTGATTGATAATGACCTTCCAAAGCACCTTGGAACATTTATGACCAAATCAAGGCTGGGATATAAATGCAAGTTATTTCAGGGAACAGACAAAGAGATTTGGTGTTTCATTAAACTTCAATGCCGATAGATAAGGCCATAAAATAAAATGATATGACAAGCACCATTTTGGCTTTTCTATGTAGAAGTAGCAATGCCAGGAGGCAAGAATAAATATATGCATGAAGATGGCAAGGCCACAGTTAGGGCATTGTGCAAAGATTTGGACATTGCATTATGGAAAGAAAATGGAAATTATAGAGAATGAACAGCAGAGATTGACCAGAATATAAAAAGGCATGAAGGACAGCCCTGAGATATAGCAATCATCTACACACAAGCACAAGAGGTGAGCAGATCTCCTGACTTCCTGCGGCATGGAAGGAGGCTATCCATTCAATCGTGCATTGTCGGCTCTTTGAAGGAACTGTCCAATTACTATCATGATACTACCCTTTTCCCATGACCTTGCAATTTTAATATTTTCAAGTACATACTAAATGAAAACACTTTTTAATGTTTTCATCCCTATTTTCCAAAGGCTAAATAGGGAAACTATTTCCCCTAGTTAGGGAGTTGGTAAAAGAGGTCATTAATATGTCATCGGGAGGCATTTCTTCAAGTAGAGCTGTTGGATTTTGCACTGCTTTGCCGCAGGGGATGGCTCTTGGAGAGGCCATCTGGTGCGAGAACACAAATAGAAACTTGAAACAGAGGAGCACAGAGAGTCAAACGCAGAAATTGGGGTTAGATAGTGAGTGGGATTGGTTCTGGAATTGTTCCAACAAACAACCAGTCCTGTAAATAACTTTCTTCTGCAGTGAGACCCTATAATTTGACCTCAAAGGCTGTAAAGAAAAATATATAGTGTTTCCTATGGACTTTGCAATAAACTGAGCATTTAAAAAGTACTTTTGCACCTGAATGCTGATAACAGTATAGAGTGATTGCCCGGCAGGCGAGGTCACGGCCCCTGACCCGTACTGTTGCCAAGCAACGCCTGCTGGAGGGCACGCCGTGCACTGTAGTTCAATGTTGCGGCCGCACTTTGCTGCAGCTCGGCTTTCCCCAGACCCTCTGGCTGGTCTTCTCCCATCAGCGCGTCTCCAGCTCCCTCCCGGTGTTCTGACCGTCCCGACACCTCTCCTCATTCCCGCACTCCTCAAGGCTCCGCGCCCCTCTACACGCCTCGCTTCCTGTGGTTCTTTGGCCCCTCGCTGCTCCTGCTGGCCCTCCAGGCCCCTCAGCTCAGGTTCTTCCGGCTGCTCCTCTCCCAGCTCGCTCAACCCCATCCTTTCCTCCTCCTCTTCTTAGCCTCCCGCCGGTCGGTGGCCCTCTGCTTCTCAGCCTCGCTCTTCTGGCTTCCTTCTCAGCCGCGTTTCCCCTTCTCCCGCCAGCTGCCCAGACATCTTCCCAGCTGCTTCTTGCGTCTGCGGGATTGGCAGCCCTTCTCCCGGTTCCTCTTCCTCCGCCGGATCCTCTAGCTTCTTCCTCATATTTTACAGCACAAAAATTGGCCTTTTGGTGGCTTTTTAAAGGCAAGAATGTCGTGTTGCATATATTGGTAGTGTATGCTGTAAGCTGCCATGTCCTCCAGTTGCCTTGAGTGACTCCGTGCACCACGCACTTTGACCTTACGGCCTTATGTGCAATCACCTAATACATTTCATCAGAAAGCAGATGCCTGCTCATCCACTAGTGATGTCTTTGAGGTCTCATCCTTGGGAATGATGGCTCTCTAACTGACAAGTACCAAAATATGGAGACCTGGATTTCCAGACAGTTTGATGGCATACATTCCAGTATTGGGTATCAGCACGACAGGTCTCCTTTGATTTACCAGAGTGCCAATGACCAACTTTCACGATTTTGCAATTGACTCTTTAGGGTCTTTGATTTACAAGGCTTTTTAATGCTCCGATGAACAATGATCAATGTTGGCAATAAGTGGATTTGAGCAAGGAGTAATCTTGGCACAACTGCTCAGACCACTATCTGCTGAATGCACAGCTGTCTGAAAGTTGGGGAGTTGGAGTGAGGTAGGATAGCAACAGATGGGGCTGCAGGGTGCTGGAGGAAAAGAGAGTTGGAGGCAAGAAGGAGAGATGTTGTAGGAGCCATTTTGCATGTAATGTGGTGAGGTAGAGAAGATAGAGTTCGGGAGGGGTGGGGAGAAGGGAGAGATTAGATGGGGTGGTGTGGGGAAGAAAGAACTGGAAGTGGTGGAGATATAGGGAAAGGAGAGTTGAGAGGAGGTGAGGGCGATGTGGGGAAGGGAGAGTTGGGAGTAAGGTGAGGTATGGTGGACTGGATTGGAGAAGAGATTATTGGGCTTGTGCGGTTGTTGTGGGAAAATGATTGTTGGGGAGGTGGGGGCAGTGAGGGGAAGAGAGTTTAGGGGTGGGAATGGTGTAGGAAGAGACAGTTGAACAGTGGGGGTGATGTAGGAAGAGAGAGTTGGGGGGGTTTGGTGTGAGAAAGAGTTGAGGGGTAGGGGGTTGTGGGGTAGAGATTGTTGGGTAGGTAATTATGGTGTGGGGAGGAGTGTTGCAGGGTTTTGGGTGTCGTGGGGATGTTAGAGTTGGGCATGTCTTAAGATACAGAAGAGATCGTTGGTGGTCTGGGATTGTGTGTAAGAGATTGTTGCGAAGAGATTGTGTTGAATGGGGAGAGATTGTTGGGGAGATGGGGATGGTGTGGGGGAGAGATTGTTGGGGAGATGGGGATGGTGTGGGGGAGAGATTGTTGAGGATATGGGGATGGCGTGGGGGAGAGATTGTTGAGGATATGGGGATGGCGTGGGGGAGAGATTGTTGAGGATATGGGGATGGCGTGGGGGAGAGATTGTTGAGGATATGGGGATGGCGTGGGGGAGAGATTGTTGAGGATATGGGGAGGGGGAGAGATTGTTGAGGATGTGGGTGTTGGGGAAAGATTGTTGAGGATGTGGAGAAAGTGTGGGTAACCGATTGTTGGGAAGGTGGGGTGGTGTGGGGGAGAGAATGATTAGCATGTTAGAGTGGTGTGGTGAAGAGAGAGTTGGGGAGGAGTACATAGGATACATGACAGGACCAGGAAGAGCAAGGTGGCAGGAGAGGAATGGCGCAAGTCAGGGGAAGAGACCGTGGCTGGCAAGTGCTAATAGAGAGAGAGCAAGAGCTAAGGGAGAACAAGACTCGGCAAAAGCCAAGCGAGGAAGGGTGCCTGAATGAACGCCGGTGGGCATTAGGGGCAACGAAGAGCCACCAAGAGAACACGGGAGACGGGGGAAAGACATCTTGCAGATATCACTTGATGAGTACTCTGAAAGGTTATTAATTAATGTGATGTTCTTATTAGTTATTAAATTAATTGATGTATTTTTAAAACTTTTAGGGCTAAAATTCTTGATATCTAGAAACGCAACATTTTTTTTCAACATTGAAACAAATGGGGAACATTATTTTGATTCATGAGTTTTTGCTTCGAGCAATGATTTCTCGGAATGCAACTCCCTTGTTAGTCAAAGGAAACCTATACACTTGTAGAATTTAATGTGAAAATTCAAACCTTGCTTTCAATCACTCAGTGCTCATCCTCAGACTGTGTGGTTTGCAATGCATCCCCACCACAATCAATCAAAATTACATAAAACAGCGTCAATTTAAATTATTAATGAATTAATCCTGCTATAAAGTACCCCACTTTGAAACATAAGGTCTGAAAAAATGTTTAATAGCATTCTGTATATTGTCAAAATATCCGCCCTGAAACATTAACTTTATATAAGTACGTTGTTATTCCCCACAGATAAATGTTTCGAAATACAAGTAATTTTATTTTTTGTTCACTTATTCATGCTCATTGCCATTCATTTAACAAGAGGCGGCACAGTGGAGCAGCGGTAGAGTTGCTGCCTTACAGAGCCAAAGACCCGGGTTCTATCCTGACTAGGGGGGCTGTCTGTACAAAGTTTGTACGTTCTCTCTGGGTGCTCTAGTTCCCTCCCACACTCCAAAGATGTACAGGTTTGTAGATTAGTTGGCATCTGTAAATGGGAAAACATCCCTTGTGTGTAAGGTAGTGCTAGAGTATGGGGTGATTGATGGCTGGAGTGGACTTGGTGGGCTGAAGGGCCTGTTTACACACTGCATCTCCAAAGTCTAAAATATAGGGACTCGTCAATATATACAATTCCAATATTTTGTTTGCATTTAAACACTAAAACCTGCAAACACATACACATACTCATACAATTCAAAATATTCAAATAATGAAATAAATTCCACTGACCTTTATCTTGCCAATTGATGGCTCCCAATCATTTGAACTGGACTACTGTTATTTCTGTTGAAAATGAGCCATCTATGAAGGCATGCAGTGCTGCAGTGGGAGAGCCGAACCCCAAGCAACCATCTTGGAAATTGGGATTTGCAGGGAATATAAGCATCATTGTAATCATAAAGAAAGCCTCAACAACCTTAGAAGTTTGAGGAGATTCAGTATGTAGTCGAATACTCTCTTGAGGTTCTAAGTGTATCTTAAAGAGCATATTGACTAGTTGTACTGGTTCGGAAACTCGATTGTTGAGGAACAAAGAAGATCACCGAAGGTGAACACTGCCCAGTCCATCACAGTATGACCTTTCAATCATTGAAGGGATCTACAGGTGTCACTGCCTCACAAAGGCAGCCAGCATCTCCACGGACCAACCACATCCTGACCACCCTTTCATTTCACTCCTGCCATTGGGATGAAAGGAAAGGAAACTGAAAACTGTAACGGCCAGGTTCAGCAGCAGCTTCTTCCCTATAAACATTAGGCTATTAAACATTACAATCTCCAAACTGCATAGACTTGGGGGCACAAAGTTCTGGAGGAACTCAGCAGATCATGCAGCATCTCGGAAGAACATGAATAGGTGACATTTCTGGTCGAGACCCTTCTTGTAGGGGGTAGAAGACAGCTGGAAAAGGCGAGAGATAAAGAATGGTGGCTAATAGGTTGACACAGGCGAGGGGCATTGTTTTTATCTTTGCACTATTATTGTTTGTATTACATACTGAACATTTTTGGTTGTGTATTATGGTGTTTACAGAGTACAATTTGTACATATCTGTTTGTGATCCTGCAAGAATGTCATTGTTCCATTTCAGGACATAGGACAATAAAACACTTGACTCTTGACATTGATTGCTTGCATGGGATCAGAATATGTGTCGGAATGAACTGCAGATAGACTCAAAATGCTGGAGTAACTCAGCGAGACAGCATCTCTGGATAGAAGGAATGAGTGATGTTACAGGTCGAGACCCATCTTCATTCTGAAGAAACGTCACCCATTCTTTCTATCCAGAGATGCTGTCTGTTCCGCTGAGTTACTTCAGCATTTTGCATCTGTCTAATGGAATCAGAATATCGGGCTAACCCAGAAAATGCAGGGAAGTGAAATGACTCAGGTAGTCTTAGGATAGGAAGTAAATGTACAGAGAACATCCTTGATAGTAGGGTAGTCAACCAAGATACATAGAAACACACAGAAATGTGCTTGTCAGTACACATAATTATTCAGAATCAGGAATATAAGCATCAACAGAAACACAGGCAGGATAACTTCTTGCATGTCTCGTGTGGCTGTAACTCAGATATATATGATAGCAGAAGTAAAACAAAAATGACACCTTCCTTGCCTGAAGCACCCTCAACGTAAAACATCCAAAGAGATTTCACAGGAATGTTATCACAAAAATAGTGTGATAGCAAATCATAAGTTTTCAATTTTTCTTTTGATGACCAATCAATTCAAATTTGTTAAATGACTTAAAAGTAAAGAGCTTTACGGAGACAGTTACATCTTCCAGTGCTGAAGCAATGACAATCAGATATGCATGAAACGTAAATGTTGCAGTTTGGTAGCTTGTAAGATGTAACTGGGGGAGGGACAAGAAACGAACTGAACAAGGCCATGAATTTTAAAAGTTTAGTGTTGCCAGAGCAGAAAGCAAGTATGAAAATTATGTTCAGGGATGATAGGTAAACAAGGCAGCAGAGTTCTGGAGCAGTCTGAAGAAGGGTCCCTTCCTGAAACGTCACCTATCCATTTGCTGCAGAGATGCTGTCCGACCCGCTGAGTTACTCCAGCATTTTGTGTCTACTTTTAACTGTTTAGGATTGGCTTACATTCATGGAAAAAAGAAGATTGACAAAGAGACCACTGGAATAGGTATGTTTTCAAGTAAGATAAGCTTGCAGAAATGTTTCAGGAGCAATGCACCGAAGTACAGGTGGATTTGGCGGATGGACAGAAGTATAAATATGTTTTTAGGTGTTGGAGAAGATATTTGTTTGGAAACTCACTTTGAGAATTGGGGCGACATTGATCTAGTTCAGGCTCTGGGATCAGCCACAAAAGCATGGGGTCAATGATTAACAAACAGAATTTGTACTTCAGATCAAAGGGAATAGTTTTGGTCTTCCCAGAGTTTGATGGGAAGAAATTTCTGCTCAACCAAAACAGAATGCAGGATAAGTAATTTGCCAGGACAATTAGAGATTTTCAGGAACAAAGGGCATCAAGGATAGTTTTCTTCAAGGGAAGCCGTGGGTGATGGCAGTATCAGAAGGAACAGTTAACAGCATTTACAAACAGGATGGAGCAGGATGGAATTTTGTACAGTCAACAGCAATCATTATCATGAAAAATATGAGTTTGAACAGGACATGAGAGGAGACCAAGAAAAAAAAGTACATTAGTTATTTTCATATTTTTTAATTTAAAAAATCTTCTAGCGTGGATTCCATGATTTTTCTTTCGACTGGTCAATAGTTGCCCAGACTTGCTTTATAACCCTTCTTAAGCTGTGTTTTGTTAGCTTTCTACAGCTGTCCAGCTTTGCACCTTTGTCTCATGAATTATTAAATATGTCTCATCAATATCCTGGATTCCTTTAAAATGCATGGATGTAATTTGTTCAGATCAGAGGTTTTGTTCTTTTTGAGTTTGATTAATTTGTTTAATATTTCTCCTATTTTTAGCAAGGTTAAATAATTTCTAATCTCATCTACTGTAACGTTATCTCCTCTGTCTCCCTGCCAAATGTTGAAGCAAAGTAATTGTTTAATATATCTGCTATTTTGACACACTTGCTTGTGATTTTATCTTGTCCATCCCTTTGTAGTCAAGGTCCATCTCCATCTTCTTATGCCTGTGGAATATTTCACTTTTTGCTGACCAGTGAGATGACAATGATTTTAAAAAGGAACGAGTTGTTGGATAGTTTCAGATCAAATCTGGCAGCTCAGAACTATAGCTACATCAAACACTAGGGGCCATCCACAACAGAATGGCACTCCACCACAATGTGTAACCTCACCGCTTGGCATATGCCTCACTCTACATTTAACCCAACACTATCCCAACATTTAAGAAACAGTAAAACAGGTACATGCATAGGACAGGTTAGGAGGGATATGGACCAAATGCGGGCAGGTGGAACTAGTGCAGCTGGGACACATGTTGGCTGGTGTGGGCAAGTTGGGCCAAAGGGCCTGTTTCAACACTGCATCACTCTATGACTCAACCATAATTTTCAAGCCTTCTCCCAAAGTAGGAGTGTAGAAGAGTGCAACAACTGACAAAACTCCAAACTGAAGTGACAACACAAACTCTAACATTAAAGTGAGTTATAGATGGTTATCAAAATTACAACATGCTCTTGATCAGTGAGGCAATTGGGCTGAGGAATGGCAAATGGAGTTTAATGCAAATAAGTGTGAGGTGTTACATTTTGGGAAGTCAAAACGGGCTGGATTTTCACAGTGAATGGTAGAGGTTTGGGGAGTGTTGCAGAGGGAACAAGGAGTGCAGATCGTTCCTTGAAAGTGTTGTAGGAAGGAACTGCAGATTCTAGTTTACACCAGAGACAGACACAAAATGCTGGAATAACTCAGCAAGTCAGTCTGACCATCTCCCTCCTGCTCGGAGTGTCCCCCGGGTGTGGGAGAGTGACGAGAGCGTGGGGAGAGAGGAGAGAAGTGAGGGGAGAGGGGAGCCCCAGATTCCGGGCGGACGGCTCCGCTAACGGCGTCCATCTTGTTTGTGCGAGTGAAAAGGGAGGCCGTGCGTGCCCTATGGTGATGTCATAAGCACAGCACTTTGAAAAATGTGTTTAGAAATGAAAATGTTTTAAACTTTAAAATGTCTGTAACTTAAAAAATATAAGACCAATTTGAATAAAACTTGTTAGTCGCCAGGAGAGTGGCGATTAAGGTGGCGCAAACATTGTGGCGCTATGGTTTACCGTTTTGGCGGCAGACAGGCAGACAGGCATCCCAAACACAGGTAGGTAGGACCAGTGTAGATGATGCATCTTGGTCGTCTGGGTTGTGCCTGGTACGACTCTGACTTGTATTACTGTTCATCTACACCAACAGTTTGTCAACTAACAACCTTCCAAAAAGAATGTACCTGCTCTGGTTGTACACTATTAGGTGCTGGAGTGGATACTTAGTTGATAAATCGATACTTTACCTGTTCTTGGAGTGTTTCTTTGGACTGTACTGGAAGGATTTTACTCAGCATCGAAATGTGTGCTGTCACTGCCAGAGTGTTTACACTGATAGCTTCATTCTGGAGCAGCAAGGTAATTAAACCATTATTCATCGATAAAAATGCCACCCCAGTCAAGGGAGCAACAAAAAAATCAAATCAAACTTGTCTTGTGTAAATCTGAAGACATTTAATGGTTCTCCATACAAACAAAACTAGTTGTACATGGTTATTTCAATCTCTGAATATAGACCCATTTTTATTTCAAATGAAAACATTCTCCAACCAATAACATTAACATAAAAACTGGAATATTGATCTCCCACAGGCAGCAGGATTTATTGATTTCCTTTTCAGCTCCAAAGGATGTGTACGTTAAAGTGCACTTTTGAAAAAACAAAAATTATTTTACAGAAAACAATTGGAAATTAATAAACAATAAAAGGTCCCTTTTCATTCACATAATGCATTTCTCATGTAGTCAAGAGGTATCATGGTGCTACCAAGCCACATCCAGGGCCATACACCTCCCAACCCCTACTGGACATCAATATCTTCCTGGACACATTGGGATCAATCTTTATATGGTTCATCAGTAATCACTGGCTATTCAAACCCAAAAACAAACCACTAGTTACCGAGTATTTTAATTTGAAGTCCCTGGGAAACGCAGCAGGTCAGACTGCATCCGTGCAGATAGGAAAAATTGAGCTAATATCACCATTTGATGCGTCTGTATCAAAGTTATCTCTTCTAACACAAACTGGAAGGGCTGGTTATCTGACATTGTTGTTCTCTAAAAAGTGCTCAGTATCCCAATAGAATCTCCACCCACTGGCCTGGCAGACGACCCTCCTACAACCAGCAATTCAGGCAGCACTTATGTGGACTGTAGACTGACCAGGAAAACAAATTACTGGTCTTTCACAGCGTTGGCAAAAGCCCAACAGTCTAGTTATATGTGTTACACAATCCAAACTCTGCACTGAGAAAGCTCTCTTACAGACTCAAATAGGCAAACACTACTCTGCCCTTCTATTTATCTCTCACCCAAGGATCACAAGCTTCAGATACCTGCAACTGAACAAGTGTTTTAGACTCTACCACCCTTTTTCCCACCACCAGTATTCCCTGCCAAAACATTGTCCATTTTTCCTGCCTCTCTGAATAGCAGATAAACTCAAACTGGCTCCAAGAAATCCCCAGCCCTGTGCCCAAAATGTATTCCTCAATCACAAAATCAGTTCCTCCATTTGACCTGAAGCAATTTGTATGGTTTTCATGTTCATAGAATTGCAGTTGCATGTTCTACACAACAGGCGATGACGTGGCTTTGAAGAACGGCCCAACATCCTGAAATATTTATGCTTCCTCTCTCAAAGCTTCATTATTCTGTTCTGAGGTATAGTTCTGATTAAACATCTAGCTTCTGAAAATCAAATTAGCATTTTTCAGTGTTCTCACAAGATCAGCACAAGCTATACCACAGTACAAGACGTGGCTCTGATTCCAACTCCTGCTATGGCCCTCTCTTTATGCTACAGATTAACACTATGCACCTTAAGTTTAGCACAGGCATTATCTGGCAAGACAATAACCTGATGCTGGGATGAAGATATTAAAGTTTTCTAAAATAATTATTTTTTGTTTTAAACATAGAAATGTTTTAAATGTTATATTGTGGGAGTATTGTGAGCAGTTTTGGGCCATATATCCGATGATGTGCTGGCGTTGGAGAGGGTCCAGAGGTGGTTTACAAAAATGGTCCCAGGAAGGATTGGGTTAACATATGATGAGCGTTTGACAACACTGGGCCTGTACTCGCTGGAGTTTAGAAGGATTGGGGGGGGGGGGAACCGTATTGAAACTTACCTAATGCTGAAAGACGTGGATAGAATGGATGTGGAGAAGATGATTCCACTAGTGGGAGAGTCTAGGACCAGAGGCCACAGCTTCAGAATAAAAGGACATACATTTGGAAAGGAGATGAGGTATTTATTTAGTAGAGGATGGTGAATCTGTGGAATTAATTGCCACTGAAGGCTGTGGAGACCAGGTCGGATATTTTAAGGCAGAGATCGATAGATCCTTGATTAGTGCATATATCAGCAGTTTTGGGGAGAAGGCACGAGAATGCGGTTGAGAGGAAAAGGTAGATCAGCCATGATTGAATGACAGAGTAGACTTGATGGGCCGAATGGTCTAATATGCTCCTATAACTTATGAGCATGAATATCACTGTTATACAACTAATCATAGAGTTGTAGTGTCATACAGCATGGAAACAGGTCCTTTGGCCCAACTTGCCCACACTGACCAACATATCCTATCTACACTAGTCCCACCTACCTGCGTTTGGCCCATATCCTGAAGAGGAATGATTAACAATACTCACACGGTCAAGAGGAACCATCCTGACTTTTGATATGCACCTCAGACCTCACCAGCCGCACTAAACTCCCAAAATAACAGCTGCAACTACTGAGGTACAGATTGTTGGAATGGGATGGTGCTGCATTGCCAGGATACTGCTCTCCGGTAGGAGTGCACACTAAGCATCTTTGTTATACTGGGACCAAGGATAATGAGAGACAGGACACTAATTTCACTGCTGTGGGCAAGGGTTGTATTTAATACCATAGCCCATAGATTCTATCATTTGGTTAAACACTGACTCTATTCCTATAAAGTCATTTCCTAACCCATTAGAGTAATGGAGGAAAGGAAGTTCGAGAAATCAAACCAGTGATTCACAACTAGTGACTGAGTTGTAATCCGAGAGACAGCTGTACACAACTTTCCAACACTACTTGCCCTTCACATTATCTGCTTGTCTTGAAACACGACAAGAAAAAATTAATTCTAAAATGTAATCGCTCATTTGTGGAAGAGTCCCTGGCAAGCTCACAGCAGTCCCTGCTCCGAACACCCCCCATCACCAAGTCACACCTGGCTCATGAGCCACATTGTGGTGCAATGTGGTCCCCTGTGTGTGAAATAATTATTTACACAAACACAATGACTGATCAGACTCCTCATTTCACAGGGCAAACAGCACAGAGCTCAACATCTCCAGTCTGGCCCCACACATCATCGCATTTTCCATGCAAATCCCAGGCACCACACCCACCACACGGTGGAACACTCCCCACTCCCTCCCAATGTCTTTGGCTAAATATCTGGCAGCTTGGATCAGAGCCATACGATGACATCCAGCTCAATGATCTTAACCAGCCTGCATTCACACCTTGCCTGTTGCACTCTGAGCTCATGAAGCGAACACTGGGCCATAGGACCATTGCAGGCTCTGACCACCTTTGGTTGAAGCTGCAGTGCAACTCCCTTGTGACTGGACGCCTCTGGAGAATTCCCTCGCCTGCAGTGAATGCTGGCGGACTCGCTGCTCCAGCGGACCGATGCTGCTGTGTGGTCGCCTCGTGCTGACCGCCGCACGCTGGTCTAGGTAGTGATCTGGAGTGCCAGGTGAAGTCTCTGTTTGGTGATGGCGAGGTTGACCGCAATCAGGAACTCCGGCAGGGTCCCGTTGAGTAGCAGCTCCATGGGCACAAACTGCAGCACTTGCCGGGACTGCTCGCTCCCAGAGTCTGGCCACTCGCTCAGCCGGCCCTGCATGCTCCTAAGGAACTCCACCAGCTGGCTGGGGGGATGCTGAAAGCCTACGCACAGAAGGACGGCCAGGTGCCCCAAGGCATCTGAGGAGGTGGGACTGGCAAAGGACACGGCACGGAAGCAGTGTTGGAGCACGAACACCAAACCCGCCGTGAAGCGGGTGAAGCAGGAGAGGAGGGGGAGGATCAGGGCGCCGCTCTCAGTGCTCTCAGTGACTGCCTCCAGGACAGCCCCCAGGAGCCACCGCTGGTAGCCAGGGTCCCCATCATGGAGCCCAGTGCCGCGGGCAGGGGGTGGGGGCACAGACTGGCACTGCCGTAGCCGGAGGCCACTGGACTGCCTTGGGGCTGGATAGTGCTCTAGACTCCCAATCACCAGGCACTCCCAGGGCGGGCATGTTGTCACCGGGCGGTCGCCCAGCCGATCCTTCATGAAGGCCAGCTGCATGAGCACTTCCGGCCCAGTGTAGAGGCAGCAGGAAGGGCAGTGGGCAACAGGAGCAGCCTGGCACGTGACCAGTGCATCGTTTAGATCACGCAGCAGCCACGACTGGCAGAAGGGCGAGCTGGCCAGCCGGCTCAGACCACGGCCCTCCAACACGTACCAGGACAGGAGTTCGGGGTTCCCTTCTGCTCCCTGCAGGATGCAGGGACTCTCCAGGGGACGCTGGCAGTGCACGTCCACATCAGGTCCGAGGTTCCCTCTGCGCACCCGCTGCTGCCAGCCCTGACGAGCCAGCTCCTGCCTCTCGTTGTAGGAGCCAGTATGCTGCTTCCTGCCTTGGGCCAAGAGCCTGCTGGACAGTCCCCGGACAGCCCCTGGCCCCTTCAACACCCAGGCATCCCGGGACAGAGGGCGCAGGCAGAACCGGTGCAGGTAGAAGCTGGCGGCACAATCCCGTCTCTCCGCCAGCAGACTGGCCACCTGGGAGTCTGTCGTCCCAAAGAGCTGCAGATTCTCCCAGATGGTGCCGGTCTGGAGCCGGTGGAAAAGGTGGCAGCAATCCTCCAGCTGGCCCAGGAAGGAGGGCGGTACAGGGACATGGGCCATCACAGCCTCCTCCACCACCTCCGGCCCGAAGCTCTGCACCAGCTGCTCAAAGTGGCCCCCCAGCGATCTTTGTCCTGCGTAATCCAGGCAGACAGTGTAGACCTCGGAGTTGCCCGCCTTGCTGGTGCTCGGCTTGAAGACGTGGACCTTGTGGAAGCAACAGTTGAGCAGGTAGAGCAGGCAGACTGAGGAGCGCTCAAATAAGGTGAACATCTTCAGCACCAGCGAGCCGCCGGGGCTCAGCAGCCTCAGGGCGGAGATGGCCTCACAGTAGTGCAAGGGGGCCACCAGAGCCTCCTGCTCACCAGGGTTGTCCTGGCAATCCACGCTGCCGTCCGCCGTCACCAGGTGGATGCTCTTCATGTTCCGCGTGAAATCTGTTAGACCCTGGAGATACTGCTGGTCCATAATATCACCGGTGTTATCAGGACCAAAGTACCACCAAGGCAGGGTGCCTGCGATCAGCCGGTCATCCGTTATCATCATTCCGGTGTCGTTGCCCTCGTGGTAGGGGTTGAGAGTGTTGGCCACCCAGCTCCAGTCACAGGGGATGTGGTTGGACCTCAGATAGTGGTTGAGGCTGGTGATGAAAGCCCCGGGACCCTCACAGAGGTGCACAGAGTTCAGCTCCCCGTTGCGAAGGGCCTCCACTGGGAGCAGGGGGAATGTGCACAAGATCTCGTGAAACTTACACCAGGCCTGCGTGCACAGTTCAGCGTTCATGGTCCTCCTGACGTGAGGAACCACCTTCCCAGACCAGTTAGTGAAGCTGGTGTGCTCATGCCACTTCTCCAGCTCCTTGTCGCTCAGCTCATTCTTCACCTGGTTGAGCGACTCCTTCAGGGACTCCAACTTCTTGGACCGCTGGCACTGCCCTGTCGGGACATTTCGGACATCAGGCAGAGTCCACTCATTGCCATGTGGCTTCCGAAAAGTGAATGTTTTATTAAACAGCTTCTCAATGTCATTGAGAACAGGACGACTGAACTCGGAGAGATCTGCCACAGAGTCTCCACGTGGCCTTTTCCTATTGGTCTTGCAATGCTCCATGGATCTGCAAGAGGACAAACAGAAAACATTTGGTTATTTATTTCCCTTATTCAAACAAGAACTTTCAACATTCTGTGCCTTACCATCAGTTAAACGCATTGAACGCAAACAGATATTTTCCAATATCACTCCTATTTGCTTCAACTCCCAATTTTGTTTAGAAAGCAGCTATCGACTGATCATTTTGTTTTTGTGCAAGGTAAGACTACAAGCAACAAGAGTGCCTCACCAAGTGGGGTATCGACCAGTCAGTCCCAACGTATCTTCCCTCACCCTTTTTTCCCCCAATCAGGATTTCTGGGGTCTCACTATGGTGGTAACTGTCTCACACCATTCTGCTTTAGTTAAACATTTTGTTCAAGATGGCCGCGCCGTTGTGTTTGGCTGCCTGCCACTGTATGTTTCTTTTTTTTCCTAATCAGATGTGCAGCACTTTGGTCAACGTGGGTTGTTTTTAAATGTGCTATACAAATAAAATTGACTTGACTTGACTTGACCTCTGATTCTCACCCCACACACCTCAACACACAGGGCTTTCACAACACCACTCTGGCCACAATCAAGCAAGCTGCAGGGGCAGTTGGGGGGGGGGGGGGGTAAATGGTGGGGAGGTTAACAAACAAAAGCCTTCAATCCTGCTGCAGGCAAGTCCCACAAACCCTGCTCTGGATTTTGGGCAGAGGGGCAACTGTAACCGGCCAGCAGGCTCTCGCCATTTGGACAGAGGAGCCGGAAAACTTGGCTTTTAGGAAGAGGGGCAAGAACAGTTTCAGCAGGGAAACAATGTCTTGACAAATGGGGTGATGTGGGGTGAGAGACTGCTGCTGGGATCAGGTCTGAAGAGGGGACTGAAGCCTGGGGCTGTGTGGCAAGAAGGGGCCGGGCCGGGGTGCGAGGGGGAGGTGAAGGGGACCCGGGGCTGGGGAAGGAGGAGTAGTGGTGCGGGGAGTTGGGGGGGGGGGGGGGGGGGTGTAGACGGCGAGCTCCCCCACCCTCACTCATCGGCACACGACGGCGATCGGTGCCGAGGGACGGCGGCGAATACGAGCGAAAGCTGCTCACCTGCCTGCAACTTCCGGCAACTCCGGCTTCCAGTGGCCCGGTGTGCCGACTAAACCATCCGGGGGGCAACGGGTTCTCGGGCGACGAATGGGCGTGGACAGGGTCCGCTTTTATTTGGGGTACAAAATCAATGAGAGTCTTGCCTGCAGTAGCACAACTGAAGCACGCGGACACAAATCAAGCACATTAAAAAACCATATGGAAAACACACTTACATTCTACAAGTCTGTGACAAGAAATATAAAGTGCATTAGTACAAAAAAAAATTTTTTTAATCAATTCCCTGGTAGCGCAAGAGGCGGTCTGAAGCGTTCCATTCCCGAGGTAGGTTTAGGGTTGTGCAGGTCAGTAAAATAACCTGACAGTTTTTACAGGAAAGCAGCTGTCCCTGCACCTGCTGGTGTGGGGGCTTCAGTTTATGTACCTTTTGCCCGATAGTAGCAGAAAGAAGAGGTGATGATGGGGATTTGTGATGATAGATGCCACCTTCTTTGAGGCAGTGGCTGCCCAGTGTAGATGCTTTCGATAAGGTGGATGGCTGTGCTTGTGATGGACTGGGCTGAGTCCGCCACTCTGCAGCCTCTTGTGTTCCTGTGCGGTGGAATTGCCATACCAGGCCATGATTCAACCTGTCAGGATACTTTCTGCAGTGCATTTGTATCACTTTGTTAGAGTATTTGGTCTCAGGCCGAATCTGATTAAATTTCTCAGAAAGTAGAGGTGTCGGTACACCTTCTTGATTACATCTATGTACTGGGCCCACGGCAGGTCATCGAGACTTTAGCCCCCAGGATTTCGAAGGTGCTAAGTCTCTCTGCATCGCCGACCACCAATGCAAACTGGCATTTGTCTCCCAACTTCCCATTTCCGAAGTTAACAATTAATTCCTTGGTTTAATTTAGAGATACAGCACGGAAACGGACCATTTGGCCCACCGAGTCTGCACCGACCAGTGATCCCTGCACATTAACATTATCCTACACAAGGGACAATTTTTACATTTATACCAGGCCAATTAACGTACAAACCTGTACGTCTTTGGAGTGTGGGAGGAAACACCTTCTTGTAGAAGGTGGATAGGCTTTGGGGTATCAGGAGTTTATATTCTATATAGCAATATTATCCTATTCTTTGATATTGGTATTGGTTTATTACTGTCACGTGTACCAAGATACAGTGAAAAAACATTTTTTATGTGCTATCCAGGCAAATCATACTATCCACGTGCAAAGAAAATAAACAGAGTACAGAATACACTATCACAGCTGCAGAGAAAGAGCAGATAACTAAAAAAGTCCATAACAGGGTAGATTGGGAAATCAGGACTACACTCTTGGCTTATGAGAGGGCCGTCTGTTGTCTGATACAGCGGGAGAGAGGCTGTTCTTGAATCTGGTGGTGTGTACTTTCAAGCATTTGTATCTTCTGCCCAACAATAGACAATAGGTGCAGGAGGAGGCCATTCAGCCCTTCGAGCCAGCACCACCATTCAATGTGATCATGGCTGATCATTCTCAATCAGTACCCCGTTCCTGCCTTCTCCCCATACCCCCTGACTCCGCTATCCTTAAGAGCTCTATCTAGCTCTCTCTTGAATGCATTCAGAGAATTGGCCTCCACTGCCTTCTGAGGCAGAGAATTCCACAGATTCACAACTCTCTGACTGAAAAAGTTTTTCCTCATCTCAGTTCTAAATGGCCTACCCCTTATTCTTAAACTGTGCCCCTTGTTCTGGACTCCCCCAACATTGGGAACATGTTTCCTGCCTCTAACGTGCCCAATCCCTTAATAATCTTATACGTTTCGATAAGATCTCCTCTCATCCTTCTAAATTCCAGTGTATACAAGCCTAGTCACTCCAGTTTTTCAACATATGACAGTCCCGCCATTCCGGGAATTAACCTAGTAAACCTACGCTGCACGCCCTCAATAGCAAGAATATCCTTCCTCAAATTTGGAGACCAAAACTGCACACAGTACTCCAGGTGCGGTCTCATTAGGGCTCTGTACAACTGCAGAAGGACCTCTTTGCTCCTATACTCAACTCCTCTTGTTATGAAGGCCAACATTCCATTGGCTTTCTTCACTGCCTGCTGTACCTGCATGCTTCCTTTCAGTGACTGATGCACTAGGACACCCAGATCTGTTTCTAACTTGACACCATTCAGATAATACTCTGCCTTCCTATTCTTACCACCAAAGTGGGTAACCTCACACTTATCCACATTAAACTGCATCTGCCATGTATCCGCCCACTCACACAGCCTATCCAAGTCACACTGGAACCTCATAGCATCTTCCTCACAGTTCAACCTACCACCCAGCTTTGTATCATCTGCAAATTTGCTAATGGTACTTTTAATCCCTTCATCAAGTCATTAATGTATATTGTAAATAGCTGCGGTCCCAGCACCGAGCCTTGCGGTACCCCACTAGTTACTGCCTGCCATTCTGAAAGGGACCCATTTATCCCTACTCTTTGCTTTCTGTCTGTCAACCAATTTTCTACCCATGTCAGTACCCTACCTCCAATACCATGTGCTCTAATTTTGCCCACTAATCTCCTATGTGGAACCTTGTCAAAGGCTTTCTGAAAGTCAAGGTACACCACATCCACCGGCTCTCCCCTGTCAATTTTCCTAGTCACATCCTTAAAGAATTCCAGAAGATTAGTCAAGCATGATTTCCCCTTCGCAAATCCATGCTGACTCAGAACAATCCTGTTACTACTATCCAAATGCTCCGCAACGGGAGAGGACAGAAGAGAGAATTCCCAGAGTGTGGATGGTCCTTAATTCTGTTACATAGAAACATAGAAAATAGGTGTAGGAGTAGGTCATTCGGCCCTTTCGAGCCAGCACCGCCATTCAGTATGATCATGGCTGATCATCCAATATCAGTACCACGTTCTGGCTTTTTCCCAATATCCCTTCATTCCCTTAGCCCTAAGAGCTAAATTAACTCTCTCTTAAAAACATCCCGTGAATGGCCTCCACTGCCTTCCTGTGGTGGAGAATTCCACAAATTCACAACTCTCTGGGTGAAAATGTTTTTCCTCATCTCAGTCCTAAATGGCCTACCCCTTATTCTTAAACTGTGACTCCTGGTTCTGGACTCCCCCAACATCGGGAACATTTTTCCTGCATATACCCTGTCCAATCCTCTAAGAATTTTACTTGTTTCCATAAGATCCCCTCTCATCCTAAATTCCAGCGAACACAAGCCCAGTCAACCCATTCTTTTATCTTACATCAGTCCCACCATCCTGGTTGACCTATGCTGCAATGGCAATAATGTCCTTCCTCAAATTAGGAAACCAAAATTGCACACAATACTCCAAGTGCGGTCTCACCAGGGCCCTGTACGACAGCAGTAGGGCCTCCTTGCTTCTCTAAACTCAAATCCTCAGGCAATGAAGGCCAACATGCCATTTGCTTTCTTCACTGCCTGCTGTACCTGCATGCTTACTTTCAGTGACTGATGTACAAACACACCCAGGTCTCATTGCACCTCCTCTTCTCCTAATCTGACACCATTCAGATAATAATCTATCTTCCTGTTCTTGCCACCAAAGTGGATAACCTCACATTTATCCACATTATCTGCCATGCCTCTGCCCACTCACCCAACCAATCCAAGTCACCCTGCAGCCTCATAGCATCCTCCTTGCAGCTCACAATGCCACCCAGCTTTGTGTCATCCGCAAACTTAGAGATGTTACGTTTAATTCCCTTGTCTAAGTTGTTAATATATATTGTAAACAACTGGGGTCCCAGCAGCGAACCTTGCGGCACCCCACTAGTCACTGCCTGCCATTCTGAAAAGGACCCGTTAATTCCTACTCTTTGCTTCCTGTCCGCCAACCAGTTCTCTATCCATGTCAATACCCTACCCCCAATACCATGTGATCTAATTTTGCACACTAATCTCTTGTGTGGGGCCTTGTCAAAGGCATTTTGAAAGTCCAGATACACCACATTCACTGGCTCTCCCTTATCCATTCCACTTGTTACATCCTCAAAAAATTCCAACAGATTAGTCAAACATGATTTCTCCGTCATAGGTCCATGCTGACTTTGACCAATCCCGTCACTGCTTTCCAAATGCGCTGCTATAACATCTTTAATAATCGACTCCAGCATCTTCCCCACTACCGATGTAAGGCTAACTTGTCTATAATTCCCCGTTTTCTCTCTCCCTCCTTTCTTAAAAAGTGTAGTTACATTGGCTACCCTCCAGTCCACAGGAACTGATCCAGAGTCGAGAGAACATTGGAAAATGATCACCAATGCGTCCACGATTTCTAGGGCCACCTCCTTGAGTACTCTGGGATGCAGACCATCTGGCCCTGTGGATTTATCTGCCTTCAGCCCCAACAGTTTACCTAACACAATTTTCTGACTAATGTGGATTCCCTTTAGTTCCTCCCTCCCACTAGATCCTCAGTCCCCTAGTATTTCCGGGAGATTGTTTGTCTTCCTTAGTGAAGATAGAACCAAAGTACTCATTTAACTGTTCTGCCATTTCCTTGTTTCCCATTATAAATTCTGTTGGCTGCTTTTCACGAAGCAACATGAAGTGCAGATGGAGTTGATGGGTTGGAGGCTTCGCTGTGTGATGGACTGGGCTGCGTCCACAACTCTGCAAATATTTGCAGTCTCAGGCAGACCAGTTGCCAAACCCAGCTGTGATCATATTTTGGTACTTTAGTCTGCAATTCACTGTTGCCAGAAGAGAAGGAAGTTGCATTTATGTACCTGCTATCATGGCACAGGATATGATGTCCAGGAGGAGTCTAATATACAAAACCCCTTGTGTTTGGATACTCTTATTGAAGAAACATAACTTCCAGGGAAGTATTACGGATGGACTCAGCCTGAAGTTCAGCCACCACTGCAACAGATGGAATGTGTTGTGTCCAGAAGCAGAATGCCAAAAACACTCAGCATTTCAAGCAGCATCTATGGAGAGAGAAATTAACCCTGTTTTTTCCTTCTATGGATTCTCATCTGCTGAGTATTTTCTGCTTTGATGCATTCATAGAGTAAGGTGTTCCTTGACCTGTTTCACCAGAGTCGCTTGATAAGATTTTTTTTAGGTTTTTGAGATACAGCGCGGAAACAGACCCTTCGGCCCACCGGGTCCACGCCGCCCAGCGATCCCCACACATTAACACTATCCTACACAAACTAGGGACAATTTTCACATTTGCCCAGCCAATTAACCTACATACCTGTACGTCTTTGGAGTGTGGGAGGAAACAGAAGATCTCGGAGAAAACCCACGCAGGTCACGGGAAGAACGTACAAACTCCGTACAGACGGCGCCCGTAGTCAGGATCGAACCTGAGTCTCCGGCGCTGCATTCGCCGTAAGGCAGCAACTCTACCGCTGCGCCACCGTGCCGCCATCAACAATCTGATCAAATGTTGCCTCAATGCTGAGGAAAGACACTCTCACCTTTCCTCTTGTGGTCAACCAAGAAAGGTGAAGGAGTTAAGAAGGACAATTGCACAGGCCTGGGTTGAAGCGATGGAATCGGAATTGAGGGTCTCGGTTACAGGGCTGAATGTGTGTGGGTGATTACAGAGTGCGGGTAATCAAAACATAGGTGAGAATTATAAAATTGAGGAATTCCAATAATCAGGAGCCAGTGGACGTGCGAGCACAAGATCGATGTCTGATTGGGGAAACAATGCCAGTGGAATTGTGATGACCTTTATACAGTGTTGAATTAGGGTGGGTGGCTGGGTCAGTGCTAGAGTCGGGCGCTATTCCGGGGGGAAATAGGCAGTCTTAGTCATACCTTGGTCACGTGCTTTGAACCTCAGGTCAAATGCAGAACCACGGTGTTAAGCTGGTTCAGTAGCAGCAATGCCATGGAGCAGGACCAACAATAACCAAAGACAGGACTGGATGAAGACGATGAGGAGAGGAGACTTCACCAGTGCCCACAGTCTCATTGATGATGGAGTCACCACATTGTGAAATACAAGGCCAAAGCATTTTCAACATTTTCGGCTAGAAGTGCCAGGTGGATGAACTCTTCCCGATGGTCTCACCACACTTTTGCCAAGATTCATCTCACGATTGCAGGAAACAGCCAAGTGCACTGGTGCAGCAAGGGCTGTGGCTCCTAACAATGTACTGGCTGTGGGCCACAGAACTAGCTGCCCCTCTGGCCAAGCTGAGCAGGTATGTGCATTGTGGAAAATTATCCAAGTGTGTCTACACTGTCTGAGAGAGGAGAGTGGTGGAAGCAGACTCACTAACAGTATTTGAGAACTGTCTAGATAAGTGACTTGAGTTGCCGAGGACTAGAAGGCCAAGTACTGGAAGATGGGATTATTGCAGGTGGGTGCTGCATGAACTGGTCAGTGTGGACATGGTTGGCTAAATTGACTGTTTCCATTACTATAACTCCCGTTGTCAACACTTGCAGCATTCAATACCATCTAGAGCAAAGCATCTTTATTGATTGTCTTCCCTTTGCCATCTGTAACATTCACTCATTCCATCAGCAGCATACGAGATGACTACAGACCATCTACAAGGTGTCTTGGATCAACTCACCAAGTGCAAGGGCAAGTACAGCTGGCACTTATGAAAAATACCACTTCCAACTGTGGTAAATCTGAGGGGAAAAATCCCCTCCAGATCATAGTCCACTCTCAGTGCTGATGCAAGTTCTCAATCTGAAACGTCAACAATTCCAACCTCCCCCCTCCCCCCACTGACGTTGCATGACCCACTCAGTTCCTCCAGCAGTTTTTTTTACCATTAGACGACTTTGAGGACCCCATCAGCCTCAGGATGTTATTGTACTGGTCAGCTCACCAATCACCACTCTGCAAAAGTGTTGTGGCCTATAAAAAAAAACTGAGTTTTAGATTTGCTGGAAGCTTCCAGAAGCTGAGATCAGAATATTATTAGTCTTAATGGGTTCTGTCTGTTTTGCATCTCTAAGGATTTCTGTCAGACGAGCAGATGGCATTCATGTTTTAAACATTACAGAACTCACAGAGGAAGCCCAGACTTGCATTGACAGGAGGCAGGTATAATCGGTGTCAGAACAATGTTTCTCAAAATCAAAACACCTTTCCAGAAAAGTTAGTAAACAGGCATTCCTCAAGGAAACGCTGTAGGGCTTTTGGAGCATTCTTGGTTGCATTTTGGTTGCCCTCATCAGAGCCTAATGGTGACCATGGACCTGCTGTGAGTGAGAATGGCAACTCAGCTGCTTCCCTCCTTCCCAAAGGCTCTGGGACTCATCAGCAGAGAGGTTTTCTGCCCAATCTCTAACCCAACAGGCAACGGTGGAGTCTTTCCTTCCAACCGATCCCTCATCGTCATTGTGTAGATGACCGACTGCAGCTATAAGGTGCATTTTTGAATTAGACCAGTTTATTCTGTGGATCTACAGTTTAATCGGTTTATATCTGTACATTGTAGAAGCATCTTCTTGCTGTTGTTTCCTTGCAGCTTGAATGAACCCATTTCATCTGCATCTTCAACAGTTCAACAACAGTTCAACAGAGCTTTATTTGTCATTCGGTACCAAGGTACCGAACGAAACTACATAGCAGTCATACACAAAAAAGAACACAAGGCACATAACCCCAACACAAACGTCCATCACAGTGACTCCAAACACCCCCTCACTGTGATGGAGGCAACAAAACTTCCACTCTCTTCCCCATGCCCACGGTCAGACAGCTTGTCCCCGACCGACCCGCACAGTGCCCGCAAGGGGATGGAAGTCCCCGCGGCCGAGCCGCACCGGGCGCTGAAACGTCTCGCGGCCGAGCCGGGCGATGGATGGCCCCGCGACCGAGCCTTGCGCAGCTAAGTCCCGCAGCCGAGCCGCACCGGGCGATGGAAGGCCCCGCGGCCAAGCCGCACCGGGCGATGTTAAGTCCAGCGGCCGAGCCGCACCAGCGATGTAAAGTCCCGCGGCCGAGCCGCGCCGGGCGATGTAAAGTCCCGCAGCCGAGCCGCGCCGGGCGAAGTAAAGTCCCGCGGCCGAGCCGCACCGGGCGATGTTAGGCCCCGCGGCCGAGCCGCACCGGGCGATGTTGCGCCCCGTGGCCGAGCCGCACCGGGCACTGTTAAGTCCAGCGGCCGAGCCGCGCCGGGCGATGTTAAGTCCAGCAGCCGAGCCGCACCGGGCGATGGAAGGCCCCGCAGCCGAGCCGCACCCCGCGCCGTGAGGAAGAGACCTAAAAGAGAAAGGTTTCCCCCACCCCCCCACCCACACCCACACCACCACCCCCCACACATACACAACCACAAAAAAACCCAAAAAAAACCATCCCAACACAGACACACAACAAAATAAAAAAGGAAAAAAGACGAACAGACTGCTAGCTCAATATTCCCAGAGTCATTCTTGGTGTCAGGTGAATATTTTTCCTTTTGTTTCTCCTGTGGAGATCATAGTCAGATAACATGGAAACAGGCTCCTTCAGTCCACTGGGTCCAAAATTTAAGTCTGATTCAAAAACACTTCCTCTCAGCAACTCAGTTATTATACAAATGTGTTAGCTTGAATGATGTGCTCTTGTCAGTTTTATGAAAGCATAAAGAAAACCTAAAACCCTCCAATAACCCTCATTCTAAGCACCTCTTCTGCTTCAATCTTGAATTACAAATCATTCTCTTCCTCTGGAGAATCAATCATTTTAAACAGCTCGGTTGTCAGGGCCTAGCGCTGAATACACAAAAAGAGACTGATACATCTGGTTTTGGTATCTTCCCCCAATCCTGAACGAAAGGATCAGAATATCATCACTATGTGGTTCGACCGGCTTGGGCAGGTGCACGGAAAGAATGAATAATGAATGAATGTTTATTGGCCAAGAATGTACACATACAAGAAATGTGCCTTGGTGCTCCACTCGCAAGTAACAACACGAACATACAGTAAACAATTAAGAATAAGCATAAAACATTAAGAACATATTATGGCGAGTCCGAAAACTTGTTGGTTGTAGAAGAAGTTTATTGCAGCCGCAATATTCGAATACAGAGTTAAACAACAAGGTAAAGGACAACCATCAAAAACCTACTGTCTTCTTCGAAGACTTCGCCGAACTGAACATTTCGGGCGCCAAAAGCGCACATGACCACGCTGGCCAATCAGCGATGTCGCTCTCTGGACCAATCCCCATGGTCGCGTTCACACGTGACCTCGCTGGCCAATCTGAGGGTTCGACGACCCGGACCATTCTCTATGGTCGCTACATGACCCCACCCAGAACCCGAGGTACGGAACCTAGCAGGGAGCCGGATTTCGCGACCATAACGAGTACGGAGAGGGGCAGCCTGAACCACAGGAGCCGGGGGTTCCGGACTTGGAGGAACTGCCGGAACGGGGGGTCCTGGAGGAACTGCCGGAACGGGGGGTCCTGGACTGAGCGGAACTAACGGAGGTCGGCCTCTCCTAGGGGTTTGGCCGACCAGGACTGGTTGATCCGGATCCAAGTGTGCAGGTTTGAGCCGGGACACCGAGACGAGCTCACTCTTGCCGCACATGTCTAAGGTGAAGGTAGCCGTTCCCTTACGCAAAACCCGGAACGGCCCTTGATAGACCCTCTGCAACGGGGCGCGATGGGAATCTTTTCGCAGAAACGCAAACTCACAGTCCTTCAGGGAAGGCGGTTCATGTACCATGGGACACCCATGACGTGAAGTCGGAACTGGAGCCAGGGAACCCACCCGTGCCCGGAGAGATGCTAACACTGATGGGACTGTAGGCAGCTGGTCTGAAGGGTCCGGAAACAAATCTCCGGGTACTCGAAGTGTCGAGCCATATACTAGCTCCGCGGACGACGCACTGAGATCTAGCTTAGGAGCAGTCCGGATGCCTAGAAGAACCCAGGGGAGCTGGTCTACCCAGTCCGGGCCTTCAAGCCTTGCACTGAGGGACGCCTTAAGTTGACGGTGGAACCTTTCTGCAAGTCCATTTGCCTGGGGGTGATATGCAGTAGTGGGTTGTAACTTGGAACCGTACAGTTCTGCGAGCGCGGCCCAGAGGGATGAAGTGAACTGCGGCCCCCTGTCAGTGGTAATAACTGCCGGGACCCCGAAACGAGCTACCCAATGGAGGGCCAAAGTCCTGGCACAAGACGCTGACGAAATATTAGACAATGGGAAAGCCTCTGGCCACCGGGTGAACCGATCCACCACCGTGAGGAGGTGGGTGTAGCCCCGGGAGGAAGGCAAAGGCCCGACTAAATCCACGTGGATGTGGAAAAAACGAACTGCTGGGACCTCGAACTCCTGTACGGGGGGCTGGACATGGCGCTGGACTTTAGCGGTCTGACAGGGAACGCAGGAACGCGCCCAACCCGCTACCTGTTTCCGTAGGCCATGCCAGACAAACCGAGCTGCTACCAAAGCAGAGGTGGAGCGGATGGACGGGTGCGCCAGCCCATGAATGGCATCAAAAACCCGGCGCTGAAGGGAGTGCGGTACTACCGGCCTGGGACGGGGAAGAGAAACATCACACCAGACTTTCGTGCCTTCCGACCCGCAGGCTACCTGAGCCAACTTCAATCCCGAAGTGGTGGAATGGTATGCCGAAGCGGTATCCGCTAGAAGCTGTGCCTCCGCAAGCTCCTGGGGATCCACCTCGCAGTCCACCGCCGAAATAGGGGAAAAAGCAGGTCTAGACAGGGCGTCAGCAACGGCATTAAGCTTACCCGCGACATGACGGACATCGGTGGTAAATTCGGAGATAGCAGTCAGGTGCCGCTGCTGGCGGGCCGACCATGGGTCAGACAATTTGAAAAATGCAAATGTTAATGGTTTGTGGTCCGTAAAGGCCACAAATGGGCGGCCCTCAAGGAAGTACCTGAAATGACGAACAGCTAAATAGAGGGCCAGAAGCTCTCGGTCAAATGCGCTATACTTCAGCTCAGCCGAATTTAGTTGCCGGCTGAAAAACGCCAAGGGCTGCCAACGGCCACCGACCTGCTGCTCCAAGACCCCGCCCACCGCCACGTCAGAGGCGTCAACCGTCAGGGCCGTGGGGGCGGAGGGGCTCGGGTGGACCAACATGGTGGCGTCTGCTAATGCTGCCTTAGCTGCTGTAAAAGCCGACTCTGCGGCCGGGGACCATATCAACTCTACCGGTTTTCCCGCAAGGCACTGGAAAAGCGGGCGCATGACCCGCGCAGCTGCCGGAACGAACCTATGGTAGAAGTTAACCATGCCTACGAACTCCTGTAGTCCTTTTACTGTGGTGGGCCTGGGAAATGCCCGGATAGCCTCCACCTTCTCGGGCAAAGGGGAGGCGCCGGCAGGGGTAATTCTGTGCCCTAGAAAATCAAGAGAAGGGAGGCCGAATTGACACTTGGAGGGTTGGATAATGAGCCCGTGGTCTTGGAGCCGCTGGAACACAGTCCGCAAGTGGACCTGGTGTTCCTGCACTGAGGGGCTGGCGACCAGGATGTCGTCTAAATAAATAAACAAAAAGGGTAAACCCCGACCCACACGGTCCATCAGTCGTTGGAAAGCCTGTGCCGCGTTCTTTAAACCGAAAGGCATACGCAACCATTCAAACAACCCGAACGGAGTAATCGTTGCAGTTTTCTGTATGTCCTCTGGACGCACCGGAATCTGGTGGTATCCTCGCACCAAATCGATTTTGGAGAACACCACCGCTCCTTCCAGCCCAGACGAAAAGTCCTGTAGGTGCGGTATGGGGTAGCGATCAGCCGTGGTGACAGCATTGAGACGCCGATAATCGCCACATGGTCTCCACCCCCAAGATGCCTTGGAGACCATATGCAACGGCAAGGCCCACGGGCTGTCGGACTGACGGACAATTCCCATTTCCTCCATCTTCCTAAATTCCGCCCGTGCCACCACCAGTTTGTCTGGCTGTAGTCTCCTGGCCCGAGCGAAAACGGGAGGGCCCTCGGTGCGGATGTGATGGACCACGCCGTGCTTGGCCGAAGGCGTGTCAAAACGTTGGATGAGCAGCTCTGGAAACTCCGCCAGGATCTCAGCATACGAGTCAGGGGCCGCGACGACGGCCTGGACAGTAGGGCTGGGCGGGGAGGCGATTGTCGGAGCGACGGGCTCCTCGCCGGCGGAGGGTCGGAGGTCGTTACCGCGGCATCAGGGACCAGTGAAAAAGCCCAGAGAAAATCTGCGCCCAGGATCGCTTGTCTGACGTCTGCTATGATGAATGGCCATTCGTACGTGCGGAGGCCTAACACAAGGGACATCATCCGTATACCGAAAGTGCGAATGGGGCTGCCATTAACCGCGATGAGGGTGGGACCTGTCTTACCCGTTCTGATTTCGAGGTCGGTCGGCGGCACTATACTGACGATGGCTCCCGTGTCCACCAAAAATTCTGTGTCCGTGAATCGATCGTGGACGTAGAGGCGTCGGTTCTGGCCAATCGTAACTGCCCCTATGTACGATCGGCCGAGGCATTTCCCGCGAAGGTACAAGGTGAGCGGCAGTTGCGGGATTCGCTACCCCATCGTAGGTGATAATAGCACCAGCCGCGCTTGTGCGGATCTTTTTGGCGGGCTTTCGGAGAACTGGCGGGAGACGCGGTGCCATCTTGATGTCGCTGTGGCGTGGTCACTGATGTCGAGACCTTGTTGATCGAACCGCTTGCCTTGTTTTTAGCCGCTATGAGCGCGTCCGCTTTCGCTGCATATGCTTCGGGGTCCTTAAAAGAACAATCCGTGAGCAGCAGTCGGACATCCTCAGGAAGCTTCTCTCGGAATGCCTGTTCGAACATAAGGTAATCCGTATGCTCACCGGCTGGCATCATCATTTCGGCCATGAGAACGGAAGGCCGTCGATCTCCGAGGTCCGGTAGGAGCAGAAGTCTTGCAGCGCAATCATGCCTATTAAACCCGAAGGTTCGCAGTAACACTTTCTTCATGGCCTCGTACTTGCTTTCCGCAGGCGGATTAACGATGAACCGCATCGCGCGTGTGGTCGTCTCCGGTGATAGAGCGCTGACGAGGTAGTAATACATCGTCGAGTCGTCCGATATCTTCTTTATATGAAATTGAGCTTCGGTGTGGACAAACCAAGATTGCGGTGAATGTGTCCAAAACAACGGAAGGTGAACGCTTACCGCGCTTAACTCCGGTGTGCCAGGCGCGGCAATCAACAACGAGGCGTCGTGTCCCTGCATAGTCGGTGATCATCCAGATCACGTCGGGGTCACCAATATGGCGAGTCCGAAAACTTGTTGGTTGTAGAAGAAGTTTATTGCAGCCGCAATATTCGAATACAGAGTTAAACAACAAGGTAAAGGACAACCATCAAAAACTTACTGTCTTCTTCGAAGACTTCGCCGAACTGAACATTTCGGGCGCCAAAAGCACACATGACCACGCTGGCCAATCAGCGATGTCGCTCTCTGGACCAATCCCCATGGTCGCGTTCACACGTGACCTCGCTGGCCAATCTGAGGGTTCGACGACCCGGACCATTCTTTATGGTCGCTACAATATCATTAAGGTTTAAGCATGTGAGTGAAATAAACCAGGGCAAAAAGAGACTACAGACTTTTGGTTATTGAGTAGAGCTACTACCCGCGGAAAATAGCTGTGTCTGGCTGTGGCTGCTATGACAGTCCGGAGTCGCCTTCCAGAGGGAAGTGCTTCAAAGAGTTTGTGGCCAGGGTGAGAGGGGTCAGCTCGCTTCATGGCCCTTGCAGTGTATAGTTCGTCAATGGGGGGATGGATGCAGCCAACAACCTTCTCAGATGATCAAATAAGAGGGGAGAGTACACAGCCTTGTGGTGCTCCTCTGCTGAGGGAATGCGGGTCCGTGATGTGCTTTTCAAGCCTCGCATGCTGCTTCCTGTCTGTCAGGAAGTTGATGATCCACTGACAGAGGGGTTCAGGCACAGTCAACTGGGAGAGTTTGGAGTGTAGTAGCTCTGGTACAATGGTGTTAAATGCAGAGCTAAAGTCCACAAACAAAATCCTTGCATAGGTCCCCTTGCGGTCAAAGTACTGGAGGATGAAGTGCAAGCCTAGGTTGACTGCGTCATCCACCAATCTATTGGCCCTGTATGCAAACTGCAGAGAGTCCAGCAGGGGGGTTTGTGACGTTTTTCAGCTGGGCCAGCATGTCTTTCAAAGGTCTTCATGACTACAGAGGTCAGTACAACAGGCCTGTGTTCATTAAGACCAGTGATCCTTGTCTTTTTGGGTCCAGGGACAATAGTGGAGAGTTTGAAGCAGGCAGGGACAGTACAGGTTTGCAGGGACTGGTTGAAAATGTCTGTGTAGACATTTGTTCGGCACAGAACTTGAGGGTAGAGGGAGAAACATTGTCCGGTCCTGGAGACTTCCGGCTTTTCGGTCTCCTGAATAGCCTCTCCACCTCCTCAATTTCTATTGTTGGAGGTGGAGAAGTGGCCAGACTGATGTTGGGCAGCAAGGAGGGGGTGGGTAGTGTAGGAGGCCCCAGTCTTTGCAGAATGGAGTCACGCTCTAAGTGGGTGTGAATTGATTGCAGAGGGGTGGGGGGGGGGGCAGTCTTTGCAGACTGTAAGTAGGTGTGAAGTGTTGAAGGGGGCAGTCTTTGCAGACTGGAGTCAGGCTGTGTGTAGGTGTGAAGTGGTGATTGGGGAGGAGTGGGTGGGGAATGGCAGCATTTTACTGGAATGTAAATGAACAAGAGAAACTGGGAAGGGAGGGATTAAGTAGAAAGGCATGGATAAAGAGAGAGAGAAATGTACAGAAAAAGGATGAGGCTAACAGACAGATAATCAATCTAGACTAATCCTAGTTTCAAATTCCACAAGGCTTTCTGCCTTGAGAAGGAGAGACAGTTTGATCCGCCCTGGTAACATTGCCTGTGCTTGTAGGTTATAGAAACAACAACAACAACTGAACAATCCAGGGAATGTTGAAACAACACTCCTCTACCTTGTGAAACCACTGTTTTAAAAATCACTTTATAACATACAACATCACTTTACAAAAACAGCACTTTTTAGGACTTTACAAACCTGCCTGCTGCCAAAGAAAGTATGTTTCAACCCTTATCATTGTCGCAATACTAGAACCTCCCAGACAATTTTGGGTAGAGCAAGATCCCATGAACCAAGATGTGATAAAATAAAATGCTTTGCAATTATACTAGTACTGGTATTGCTTTATTATTGCCACGTGTACTACGATACAGTGAAAACCTTTATTCTGTGTGTTATCCAGGCAGATTATACCATACATGAGTACACCTGATAGTGCAAAAGAGAAAATAGACAGAATGCAGAATGTGGTGTTAAAGCTACAGAGAAAGTGAAGATTAAAAAAACGTGCAAGGGGCACAACTAAATAGATTGGAATATCAGGAAATTCGTTCTTAGTTTGTGAGGTCTATTCAACAGACTGGTAACAGCGGGAAGAAGTTGTTCTTAAATCTGGTGGAATGTGCTTTCAAACTCGTGTATCTCTGCCTAATAGGAGAGAGGAGAAGAAAGAAAGATGAGGTATAAGTGGTCCTTGATTATGTTGGCTGGTTTTCCGAGACAGCGTAAAGTGTAGATGGTGTCGATGAGGGAAGGCTGGTCTGTGTTATGGACTGGGCTACGTCCACAACTCTACAATTTCTTGCAGTTTTGGGCCCAACACTTGGCAAACCAAGCTATGATGCATTCCAATGGGATGTTTTCTATGGTGCATCTGTACAAATTGGTGAGAGTCACTGGAGATATGCTGAATTTCCTTTTGTCTTCTGAGGAAGTAGACGTTTTGGCATGGATGGACCAGGAGTTACACTGTTAGTGATATTTACTCTTAAGAACTTGAAGCTCTTGACTATCTTCACTTCAGCTCAATTAATACAAACTGGGGCATGTACTCCACCTCACTTCCTGAAGTCGATGAAGAGTTCCATTAGTTTGCAGACATTAAGGGAAAGATTGTTGCCTTGACACTATGGATTGGGGGATCAATATTATGCCCAAGACTCCAGGAAGAATTTCCAGTCTCTGTCAAGTGGTCTTTTACAAAGATCAGAAGGGGGTTGGTTAAATACCTTGAGTGTAAGATAGCATCTACCCATCAATATGCTACCCTGGGCACCCCTGTGTTTTATTCTCCAGTCTGGAACGGTTATTGAACCAACATTTTTTTAATTCAACGATGAGAGAGCAATCAATGGAGCTACACTGGCATGTCTGAGGCTGAGCAGCAGATACTGGAGAAAGGGAGTCAGTAAGTCTGAACAAGGGACTCATGCTGAAGCATGTAAAATGTGCAAAGAATGTAATGTTTAAAGGAATGTATTACACAATTTCAACGTCTATATATCTCTCTGTCAATATCAATACACCGAGATCCATATCTAGATGTCTTTTTATTCATTCAAATAATGTAGGTTGCTTAAGCTGAGCCAGCGTATACAGTGCATTCAGAAAGTATTCAGACCCCTTCACTTTTTACACATTTTGCTACGTTACAGCCTTATTTTAAAATGGATTAAATTCTTTTTTTTTTATCATCAATCTACACACAATACCCCATAATAAAAAAGTGAAAACAGGCGTTTAGAAATTTTTGCAAAGTAATTAAAAAGAAATAAGTGAAATATCACATTTACATAAGTATTCAGAGCCTTTGCTATGACACTCAAAATTGAGTTTATGTTCATCCTGTTTCCATTGATTATCCTTGAGATGTTTCTACAACTTGATTGGAGTCCACCAGTGGTAAATTAAATTGATTGGACATGTTTTGGAAAGCCACACACCTGTCTGTATAAGGTCCCACAGTTTACAGTGCATGTCAGAGCACAAACCAAGCCATGAAGACAAAGGAATTGTCCGTAGACCTCCGAGACAGGATTGTGTTGAGACACAGATCTGGGGAAGGGTATAAAACAATTTCTGGAGCATTGCAGGTCCCGAAGAGTACAGTGGCCTCCGTCATTCTTAAATGGAAGTACTTTGGAACCACCAGGACTCTTCATAGAGCTGGCCGCCCGGCCAATCTGAGCAATTGGGGGAGAAGGGCCTTGGTCAGGGAGGTGACCAAGAATCCGATGGTCACTCTGAAAGAGCTCCAGAGTTCCTCTGTGAAGATGGGAGAACCTTCCAGAAGGACAACTATATCTGCAGCACTCCACCAATCAGGCCTTTATGGTAGAGTGACCAGACGGAAGCCACTCCTCAGTAAAAGGCACATGACAGCCTGCACCTAAGGACTCTCAGACCATGAGAAACAAGATTCTTTGCTCTGATGAAACCAAGATTGCACTCTTTGGCCTGAATGCCAAGTGGCACCGCCAATCACCTGGCAAAAATTTCTAAACACCTGTTTTCGCTTTTTTATTATGGGGTATTGTGTGATGATAACATAAATGAATTTAATCCATTTTAAAATAAGGCTGTAATGTAGCAAAATATGGAAAAGATGAAGGGGTCTGAATATTTTCTGAATGCACTGTGCCCATACCTAATTGCCCTTGGGAAACCTGTGGTGAGCTGCATTGAACCATTCCAGTCTTTGATGTGTAGATATATTCACAATGCAATTAGGGAGGGAGTTCCAGGATTTTGACACAGTGACTGTGAAGGAACAGTGATATGTTTCCAAGTTAGGACTGAAAGAGTTTAAGTATTTACAAAAGAAACAGATCACAAAATGGTTGCCTGCTTCTTCTTGCACATTGTAAATTGCTTAGCTAAGCAGAAAGAGGTAAGCTGTGTCTAACCTTGAGAAGTACAACATGTACTACAAAAAAAACAACTGAACTTTAGTTGGCTTTGCTGAAATAAAGAATAAGCTGAGATTGCATTATTAAGAAAAAAAACTGACCTTTAGTTGGCTTTGCTAAAAAAAATAATGAGAATAAGCTGAGATTGCTGTATTTTTTTAAAAAACTGATCTACTGATGACTTTTTAATACTTTATATGGACATGGTCTTATTTCTTTTACTACCTTGTATGGGCATGATGTGAGTGGTGTCACCTCGTTCACTGATAAGAGAAAGATATAACTATACCATTTTGTCCTTTGTTTCGGAGAGTGGGACACGAGGTGAGCTTGGGTATCTGAGGACACCCGGTGCTGACCTCCCCACTCCCGCCTGGCGTAATAAAGACTTTACTGATTTACCACTAACTTTGTTGCATTGTTGTCTGTCTAGAGAAAACTAACTTTAACATTGGCGTAGTCAGCAGGATCTTGCTGGAACCATCAACGACTGAGTAAGAGTGACCGGGATTGGACGGGGAGAAAACTGAGCTCGAGTCGGATCCTTTGAGACCAACCTCCCAAAGAAGCTCCAGGGAACACTGTGGTCCCTCGTCTGCGGTCAAACTGATTCCTGCTGAGATCCTTTAAACGGATAACATCCGACTTGACCAATCTTGACTTGATGTGTGGCTTGGAGGGCAAATTAGAGATGGTGGTGTCCCCATGAGTTTACGGTCCGCGTCCTTCTAGCTGGTAGAGGTCTGGGTTTGAAAGATGCTGTCTAAGGTGTCTATCTAGTGAGTTGCTGCTGCACATCCTGTAAATGGTAAAAACTACTGTACTCTGCATCGACGATGGAGTGAGTAAATGGTTGTGGATGGGGTGCCTATCAAGTGGGCTACCATGTCCTGTATGGTGTTAAGCTTCTTGAGTGTTGTTGAAACTATACTGATACAGGCAAGTGGAGAGTATTCATCACACTTCTGACCTGAGTAGTGTAGTTGGGGGACATGCTTTGGGAAGTTGGGAGATTATTTATTAGCGATGAATTCTGAGCCTTTTGCAGCCACATTGTGTGTATAACCACTCCGGTTCAATTTTTGGAATTGATAGTGGGGGATACAGTGATGGTAATGCCATTGAGTGTTAGAGAATGATAGCTGGATTATCTCTTGTTGAAAATCGTAATTGCCTTGTGTGATGCAAATGTTACTTGCCATCTATTAGCTTGGGCTGGGATATAGCCAAGGTCTTGTATCATTTTGATGTGGACTGCTTCATATCTGAGGAATCACGAATGGTGCTGAAGATTGTGCAGTCATCAGCAAACAATCCTACTCATTTTATGACTAAAGGCAGGTCATATGGTTATATGGTTATTGATGTAGCAGTTGAAAGTAGTTGGGCCTAGGCACTACCTTGAGGAACTCCTGCAGTAACTTCCAACCATCTTCCTTTGTGCTAGGTGTGATTCAAATCAGCGGAGAGTTTACCTCCTATCCCAAGAAATGTTTCAGCCATGTTGAGCAGTAACCCCCCCCCGTCCATTGCAGCCTTAGTGGCAATATCTCAGGAATAAAATACTCTGCTGTTGCTAGATCAGGCACAGACATTTCACACAGGCGAGCTACATTTTAATTTAATCTTTGCTCATTTAACTGAGCCTATTTCCCACCAATCTTTGTTACATTTAAAAATTACACCCGTGAGTCTACATTGTATTATCTAAGTCAAGAAAAAATGTAATGAGGTCTCAGTTCAGATCCAGGTGAGTCACAGAGAGATAGAGGATTGAAACAGGTCCATCAACCACCTATTTACACTACAGTATACTTCAGTAATCCTGTTTATAATTCTTCCCCGTGGTTACTTTAAGTTAGGAAGTTAAGGTTGAGTGCGGTGATTTTATTTTTGTCACAGGGATGTGAGAATTTGATCTCCTCCTCAAGATGGTGAAATGAGAGCCTTTGAATAATTTTAAGGCAGAGATTGATAGTTTCTTGATGAGCAAGTTACTGTGGAAGAACAAGGATCGGGAATTGTTACAATCAGATCAGCCTGTGTTATTAAATCGTACATTTGGTCAAGTGGTTGATTCCAGCTCCTAAATGTATTTTCGGCATGTCACCTCTCACTTCCTTCCAGTTTAACTATTAGCCCTGCTCTCTGCCTTCTAGTGGGTAACAAATCACCTGAGCAGGTCAATAATGTATTGTCAATTTCACAATTCTTAATTTGAACTCCTAGATCCACAATGTAATCTAATGTTTTCACGGAGAAATTTTACATTACACCCAGAAATGTTCTTCTATCCATTACTTGGATTTCTTCCTCAAAAAATTCAATTCGGTTTGCTAGACATGATCAACATGTTACAAATCCACATTGGTTCACTATAATATGATCAATTCTTCATTTCTGCTCAGTCTGGCTGTACTTAATTGTAGATTCCAATAACTTTCCCACAACAGATGTCTGATGAGGTGGTGGATAATTTTCCTGGCCTCTTTCTCTCACCTTTCCTAATTAATGGAGTTGCACGTCCAATTTCCAATCTAAAACTTGACTCGCGAGAGAGAGCTTTAAACAATAATAGCAAAGGTATCTGCAGCCTCCTTAGCTACATCCTTTAAAACCCTGAGATTGAAACCATCAAATCCTGGGGATTTATCAGTGTTTAATGGAACTTTTTCTGATGCTGTTTCCACGCTTTTGTTAACGTTAGTGATTTTCAGTCCTTTGTTCATTATTAATGTCAAGTCTTTATCCTTGTCTAGCTTGAAAATCATACTGAGAATTACACTTCCAGGGATCAATGCCAACTGCATAATTATTTTTACAAACATACACATAATTAAAGAGCAGCACGCAAGGAAACAAAGGTTCTGGCAGCAGGACACAGAGGAGATATGAGGTTACTTGAATATGATATTGTTTTATTTTTTGATTAATTGAAAGATACATCAGCGAAAGAGACCCTTCAACTAACGGAGTCCATGCTGACCATCGATCACCTGTTCACACTAGTTCTATGTTATCGCCCTTTTGCATCTATTCCCTACACAAAAGGTACAATTTCCCAACGTCAATTAACCTACAAACCCACAAGACTTTGGGATGTGTGTGGAACTGGAGCACCCGGAGGAAACCCACGTGGTTGCAGGGAAAATGTGCAAACCCCACACAGACAGCACCCGAGGTTAGGATAGAACCTGAATCTCTGGCACTGTGAGGCTGCAGCTCTACCAGCTGCAACACTGTGCCACCCTTGTGCAGTATCAAACATTTCCTTGGAGATTTAGTTAGTAAACAAAATGCTCAGGACTGCTCTCCAGTTGTTGGTAGGATGTATAAGAAAATAACTGCAGATGCTGGTACAAATCGATTTATTCACAAAATGCTGGAGTAACTCAGCAGGTCAGGCAGCATCTCGGGAGAGAAGGAATGGGTGACGTTTCGGGTCGAGACCCTTCTTCAGACTGATGTCGGGGGCGGGACAAAGGAAGGATATAGGTGGAGACAGGAAGATAGAGGGAGATCTGGAAAGGAGGAGGGGAAGGGAGGGCAAGATGTGGTCGTAGAGTAGGAGGGCAGGAGAAATCACAGAGGGGGAGCAGCGAGAGAGCATGTTGCTAAACTCTCGTCGAAGAGAGGAGGAGAACTTCTTCAAAGTGGACATACCTCGAAGAGAAATCGCAGTGGAGCAACCAGTAATATAAGAAAATAACTGCAGATGCTGGTACAAATCAATTTCTTCACAAAATGCTGGAGTAACTCAGCAGGTCAGGCAGCATCTCGGGAGAGAAGGAATGGGTGACGTTTCGGGTCGAGACCCTTCAACATGCTCTCTCGCTGCTCCCCCTCTGTGATTTCTCCTGCCCTCCTACTCTACGACCACATCTTGCCCTCCCTTCCCCTCCTCCTTTCCAGATCTCCCTCTATCTTCCTGTCTCCACCTATATCCTTCCTTTGTCCCGCCCCCGACATCAGTCTGAAGAAGGGTCTCGACCCGAAACGTCACCCATTCCTTCTCTCCCGAGATGCTGCCTGACCTGCTGAGTTACTCCAGCATTTTGTGAATGTTGGTAGGATGGTTCAGTTGCCCGATAGCAGCTGGGAAGAAACTGTCCCTGAATCTGGAGGTGCGAGTTTTCACACTTCTATACCTCTTGCCTGATGGGAGAGGGGAGAAGAGGGAGAGGCCGGGGTGCGACTCATCCTTGATTACGCTGATGGACTTGCCGAGGCAGTATGAGGTGTAAATGGAGTCAATGGAAGGGAGGTTGGTTTGTGTGGTGGTCTGGACTGCATCCACAATTATCTGCAATTTCTTGCGGTCTTGGATGGAATTGTTCCCAAACCATGCTGTGATACATCCCAATAAAATGCTTTCTACGACGCATTTGTAGAGGTTAGTGAGAGTTGCAGGGTTCATGCCGAACTTCCTAAGCCTCCTAAGGAAGTAAAGTCGTTGGTGTGCTTTCTTGGCCATTGCTTCATTATGGGTGGTCCAGGACAAATTGGTGGTGATATTTACTCCTGGAAATTTGAAGCTTTCAACCATCTCTACTTCAGCACCGATAATGCATGTGTACTGTTTCGCTTCATAGCTGAGATGAGTAATAGCAGTGCATTTTGTATATGTTGCGCATGGCAGCCATCGTAGATTGGAGGATGGTTTGAATATTTAGCATGCAGTGCCCTCCATAATGTTTGGGACGAAGACCAATCATTTATTTATTTGTAAGAAAATAACTGCAGATGCTGGTACAAATCGATTTATTCACAAAATGCTGGAGTAACTCAGCAGGTCAGGCAGCATCTCGGGAGAGAAGGAATGGGTGATGTTTCGGATCGAGACACTTCTTCAGTCTGAAGAAGGGTCTCGATACGAAACGTCACCCATTCCTTCTCTCCCGAGATGCTGCCTGACCTGCTGAGTTACTCCAGCATTCTGTGAATAAATCCATTTATTTATTTGCATCTGTACTCCACAATTTGAGATATGTAATAGAAAAAATCACATGTGGTTAAAGTACACATTATCAGATTTTATTAAAGGGTATTTTTATACATTTTGGTTACACCATGTAGAAATTACAGCTGTGTTTATACATAGTTTATACCCCTATTTCAGGGACCAAAATGTTTGGGACACATGGCTTCACGGGTGTTTGTAATTGCTCACGTGTGCTTAAATGACTCCTTAATGCAGGTAAAAGAGAGCTCTCAGCACCTCGTCTTTCCTCCAGTCTTTCCATCACCGTTGGAAACTGTTATTGCTGTTTATCAACATGAGGACCAAAGTTGTGCCAATGAAAGTCAAAGAACCCATTATGAGACTGAGAAACAAGAATAAAACTGTTAGAGACATCTGCCAAATCTTAGGCTTACCAAAATCAACTGTTTAGAATATCATTAAGAAAAAAGAGAGCACTGGTGAGCTTACTAATCGCAAAGGGACTGGCAAGCCAAGGAAGACCTCCACAGCTGATGACAGATGAATTCTCTCTACAATAAAAAAATCCCCAAACACCTGTCCGACAGATCAGAAACATTCTTCAGGAGTGGGTTTGTCAATGATCACTGTCCACAGAAGACTTCGTGAACAGAAAGACAGAGGCTACACTGCTAGATGCAAATCACTGGTTAGCTGCAAAAATAGGATGGCCAGGTTACAGTTTGCCAAGAAGTAGAGATGGCAAGACCAAAGTATGGTGGAGAGAAGGAACTGCCCAATATCCAAAGCATACCGCCTCATCTGTGAAACATGGTGGTGGGGGTGTTATGGCCTGGGCATGTATGGCTGCTGAAGTTACTGGCTCACTTATCTTCATTGATGATACAACTGCTGATGGTAGTAGCATAATGAATTCTAAAGTGGATAGACACATCCTATCTGCTCAAGTTCAAACAAATGCCTCAAAACTCATTGGCAGGCGTTTCATTCCACAGTAAGATAATGATCCCAAACATACTGCTAAAGCAACAAAGGAGTTTTTCAAAGCTAAACAAAATGGTCATTTCTTGAGCGGCCAAGCCAATCACCCGATCAGAACCTAATTGAGCATGCCTTTTATATACTGAAGAGAAAACTGAAGGGATTAGCCCCCAAAACAAGCATAAGCTAAAGATGGCTGCAATACAGGCCTGGCAGAGCATCACCACCTTCCTTCACAAACTACCTTTTCTGACTTCCGGTGGCGTTATGGACTGAACAAGTCGCACGTCAACTAGCTCCGTGAACATTCCGATTTAGGAAGAGAGGAACGGGACGGGCCCGTTGCAACTTACCGGCAATTTTCAACGAAGGGTGGGTGACATCATCAGATCTCGACTTTTAAAAGTAAATGTCGACAAGTCGCACCCCCCCGTTAAAAACCGTTAAAAAAGGAACGGTTAGAACAAGACCTGTGGAAGAAGAAGAATCAAGCCAGATGGAAGCCTCTGCTACAGCTCAAACCTCAGCAGCGGGTCAGGATGAAACTGCCAAACGAACAACCCGGAATCCACAGCCTAAAAAAATTGGATTGGAAGAATTTCGCAGCGTTGTGGGTGAGGAGCTTTCAGATATGAAGTCTCAAGTGGTAAATATGACAGTTGAATTACAAGAGATGAAAGCTGAATGTGTTTCCCTTAAAGGAATGAAGGGGGAAATACTATCTACTATTAAGGAGCAGTTGGATAAATCAAAGGCTGAAATGTGTGTAATTATGAATGAACACATGGAGGAAGTAACCTCCAAGTTACAAAAGTTGGACTCTGATTTTTCTGGTAAGCTGAACCACATCACCGCGTCAATAGAACAACATGATGAGGCTAAAGGTGAGTTGGAAACTTTAGCTGAGACGAGTGCTGAAACTACAAAAGTAGTATTGTCGGAGACTCAGCGTCTTTCTGATTTATTGATGAGATTAACCGAAAGAATCCTTTTTTACTGACTATAATAAAGCACTGGAATTTGCTCGGGAGATCGAAAGGTCGCTGAAGGCTTGATTATGATTTCACGGCTATCTTAATTGGCAGACATCTAATTGGACTTTAAAAATATTAAAATTCAAAGATTTAAGTTTAGTGTATATACTATACGTATATTAACCGTAACTAATAATTATTAATTAAAAAACATATATATTTTTATTAATCATCATTAATAAGAAGTATAAGTAATATTTGATTTATGTAAACCTTACTTTGAATACTTAATTAATACACTTTAGATAGAAAAATCGATTTATTATAGACTAATTAGTTTCGGGCCTGCCACGTTTATCTCTCTTTTTAAAAAAAACAAAAAACAAATAATAACTGTGTTAAAAAACGGAGCTAGTATTAATTTTTTTTTACATCTCACGGAAGTCCTTACATTTTTTGCCACCTTAGGGTGGCTAACACTAACTGCACTAATTGTAGTTGTAGTTTTAGTTGTCTCTTCTTTTTTCCTGCACTCTTTTAACCTTTTATATATTGATCTTTTTTTTAGATTTAACTTTTATTATCATGTCATTTTTCAGAAATTATATACTTTTGGGAGATATTTCCGGGAGGCACTCTACGCTGTACAAAAGATCATCCACCCCTCATTCAAGAAAAATGTTGTAGTCCGGGTGCCAGACCATTTGCTTTATTATAGACCATTTATCGGTTAAGATGCAAGATTCTATTAGGAAAACAGGGGTTAAAGGTATTACATTTTGTAGTTGGAATGTCAAGGGTGTTAATGAACCAATTAAAAGAGGTAAAGTACTTTCACATTTAAAATCTATTGATGCAGACATAATGTTCCTTCAGGAAAACTCATCTAAAAAATGTAGCACATAATAGACTGAAAGGCAAATGGATTGATAAAGTATTTCACTCATCGTTTCCCTTTAAATCAAGAGGTGTTGCTATTTTAATTCGTAAGGGTATACCATTTATAAATACTTCCTCTATAGTCGACACTGAAGGTAGATATGTTATATTAGTGGGAGAACTATATTCTACAAAATTGATATTGGTGAATGTCTACGCACCAAATTTTGATAATCCGTTATTTTTTAAAAAAATATTTAATACCATTCCAGAATTTGGACAATATAACTTGATAATTGGAGGAGATTTAAATTGTACATTAGATCCTTATTTGGATAGATCTTCAACTCAAAGGAAAACAAAATCCAAGTCGTGTGAATTATTAAACTCTTATATAAATAATGCAAATATAAAAGATGTTTGGAGGATTGATAATCCTTCAGGCCGAGAGTATTCATTTTATTCACCTGTGCATAAAACTTATTCAAGAATTGATTATTTCTTGGTGGACTCCAAACTTATTCCTTATACGTATAATTCAAAATATCATAATATTATTATATCCGATCATGCCCCTTTAACATTTAGGGTAAAACTCCAAGGAGTAACGGGGAAACAGACTAATTGGAGATTTAATCCGCAAATCTTAAATGAAAAAGCATGTTATGACTATCTTAAATCGCAATTTGAGATTTTTTTTAACGCAAATGACCTTCCTGAAACACCTGCGTCCCTGCTTTGGGAAACATTTAAAGCGTTTGTGAGAGGATGTATTATTGCTTTTCAAGCGTCTCAAAACAAGAAGAACCGAGCTGAACAGAATGACCTGGAAAGTCAGATAAGACAGTTAGACATAACAAATGCCATCGCTCCCTCTATTGAAATACATAATAAAATTGCAGTTCTCAAATATAAGTTAAATTATATCCTTTCAGCTCATATTTTAAGGCTTTTTCAATATACTAAACAAAAACATTTTGAATTTGGAGATAAACCACAGAAATTGCTAGCACGTCAACTCCGTAAATTAGAAGATGATTCTACAATTCATAAAATTAGATCAGAAAATGGAGATTTGCTTAAACTACCTAAGGATATTAATCAGAGATTTTTGCAATTTTATCAGTCATTATATTCATCAAAAATAACAGATACTTCTGCGCAGATGCAAAAGTTTTTGCAGGAATGTAACCTTCCTGGTTTGAATGTGAGTGATAGAAATTTACTGGGCGCAGAAATAACTATGAAAGACGTTGAAGAGACTATTAAATCCATGAAAAATGGGAAGACTCCTGGCCCTGATGGCTTAAATAATGAATTTTATAAAAAATTCAGTGGTTTGATCTCTCCACGTTTGCAAACTGTATATAGTCACGCCTTTAAACAACAGAGATTGCCACAAACTCCGACTGAATCAACAATAATCCTCATTCCTAAAAAAGATAAGGATTCTGAAGACCCTGGTTCGTATAGGGCGATAGCTCTTTTAAATACTGATCAGAAGATATTAGCGAAAATCTTAGCTCAGAGATTAAGTCTAGTTATAGACAAATTGATACACCCCGATCAATCAGGCTTTATAGCCAAACGATATTCATTTTTCAACTTGAGACGCTTGTTTAATATAATTTATTCAAATAGACTATTAAATGAAGATTTAGCAATCATCTCGCTAGATGCTGAAAAAGCATTTGATCAAGTAGAATGGCCCTATCTTTTCTCAGTGATGGAAAAATTTCAACTAGGTGAAAATTTTTGTGCATGGGTGAAACTTTTATATACATCCCCAACAGCTAGAATATTAACTAATCAAATGCTGTCATCTAAATTTCATTTAGCTAGGGGTTGTAGACAAGGATGTCCACTATCACCACTTTTATTTGCCCTTATTGTAGAACCACTTGCTGAGAGTATTAGATCAAATTCAGATATTTATGGCTACAACACTAAACATACAACCAATAAAATTTCTTTATATGCGGATGATGTATTAATATATATTACAAAGCCAGAAATTAGCATTCCGAATTTATTAAATCTCATAACTCAATTTGGTTCATTTTCAGGTTATAGAATTAACTGGTATAAAAGTGAAATTACGCCAATAATGGAGCATAATCCGGCCATACTTCAACAATTTCCTTTTAAAATTGCCTATGAAAAGTTTAAATATCTTGGAATTTACGTGACTAGGAAATATACTTCTTTATTTAAATCAAATTTTCCTCCTTTACTTGCTAAATTACACAGAAATATCCAATTTTGGAAAACACTTCCTATATCATTAGTTGGTCGTAGTAATGCTATAAAGATGATCTTTCTTCCACAGCTACTATACTTATTTCAAGCAATTCCGATCTACCTTCCAAAAAGGTTTTTTTTTTAAATTGATTCAATTGTTACTAATTTTATTTGGGAGTACAAGACTCATAGAATAAATAAAAGACACTTATGTAAGTCTAAAATTAATGGAGGAATTGCTTTACCTAACTTTTTATTTTATTATTGGGCGGTTAATATTAAAAATATAACCGAAGAAGGGTCTCGATCCGAAACGTCACCCATTCCTTCTCTCCCGAGATGCTGCCTGACCTGCTGAGTTACTCCAGCATTCTGTGAATAAATCCATTTATTTATTTGCATCTGTACTCCACAATTTGAGATATGTAATAGAAAAAATCACATGTGGTTAAAGTACACATTATCAGATTTTATTAAAGGGTATTTTTATACATTTTGGTTACACCATGTAGAAATTACAGCTGTGTTTATACATAGTTTATACCCCTATTTCAGGGACCAAAATGTTTGGGACACATGGCTTCACGGGTGTTTGTAATTGCTCACGTGTGCTTAAATGACTCCTTAATGCAGGTAAAAGAGAGCTCTCAGCACCTCGTCTTTCCTCCAGTCTTTCCATCACCGTTGGAAACTGTTATTGCTGTTTATCAACATGAGGACCAAAGTTGTGCCAATGAAAGTCAAAGAACCCATTATGAGACTGAGAAACAAGAATAAAACTGTTAGAGACATCTGCCAAATCTTAGGCTTACCAAAATCAACTGTTTAGAATATCATTAAGAAAAAAGAGAGCACTGGTGAGCTTACTAATCGCAAAGGGACTGGCAAGCCAAGGAAGACCTCCACAGCTGATGACAGATGAATTCTCTCTACAATAAAAAAATCCCCAAACACCTGTCCGACAGATCAGAAACATTCTTCAGGAGTGGGTTTGTCAATGATCACTGTCCACAGAAGACTTCGTGAACAGAAAGACAGAGGCTACACTGCTAGATGCAAATCACTGGTTAGCTGCAAAAATAGGATGGCCAGGTTACAGTTTGCCAAGAAGTAGAGATGGCAAGACCAAAGTATGGTGGAGAGAAGGAACTGCCCAATATCCAAAGCATACCGCCTCATCTGTGAAACATGGTGGTGGGGGTGTTATGGCCTGGGCATGTATGGCTGCTGAAGTTACTGGCTCACTTATCTTCATTGATGATACAACTGCTGATGGTAGTAGCATAATGAATTCTAAAGTGGATAGACACATCCTATCTGCTCAAGTTCAAACAAATGCCTCAAAACTCATTGGCAGGCGTTTCATTCCACAGTAAGATAATGATCCCAAACATACTGCTAAAGCAACAAAGGAGTTTTTCAAAGCTAAACAAAATGGTCATTTCTTGAGCGGCCAAGCCAATCACCCGATCAGAACCTAATTGAGCATGCCTTTTATATACTGAAGAGAAAACTGAAGGGATTAGCCCCCAAAACAAGCATAAGCTAAAGATGGCTGCAATACAGGCCTGGCAGAGCATCACCACCTTCCTTCACAAACTACCTTTTCTGACTTCCGGTGGCGTTATGGACTGAACAAGTCGCACGTCAACTAGCTCCGTGAACATTCCGATTTAGGAAGAGAGGAACGGGACGGGCCCGTTGCAACTTACCGGCAATTTTCAACGAAGGGTGGGTGACATCATCAGATCTCGACTTTTAAAAGTAAATGTCGACAAGTCGCACCCCCCCATTAAAAACCGTTAAAAAAGGAACGGTTAGAACAAGACCTGTGGAAGAAGAAGAATCAAGCCAGATGGAAGCCTCTGCTACAGCTCAAACCTCAGCAGCGGGTCAGGATGAAACTGCCAAACGAACAACCCGGAATCCACAGCCTAAAAAAATTGGATTGGAAGAATTTCGCAGCGTTGTGGGTGAGGAGCTTTCAGATATGAAGTCTCAAGTGGTAAATATGACAGTTGAATTACAAGAGATGAAAGCTGAATTAGTTTCCCTTAAAGGAATGAAGGGGGAAATACTATCTACTATTAAGGAGCAGTTGGATAAATCAAAGGCTGAAATGTGTGTAATTATGAATGAACACATGGAGGAAGTAAGCTCCAAGTTACAAAAGTTGGACTCTGATTTTTCTGGTAAGCTGAACCACATCACCGCGTCAATAGAACAACATGATGAGGCTAAAGGTGAGTTGGAAACTTTAGCTGAGACGAGTGCTGAAACTACAAAAGTAGTATTGTCGGAGACTCAGCGTCTTTCTGATTTATTGATGAGATTAACCGAAAGAATCCTTTTTTACTGACTATAATAAAGCACTGGAATTTGCTCGGGAGATCGAAAGGTCGCTGAAGGCTTGATTATGATTTCACGGCTATCTTAATTGGCAGACATCTAATTGGACTTTAAAAATATTAAAATTCAAAGATTTAAGTTTAGTGTATATACTATACGTATATTAACCGTAACTAATAATTATTAATTAAAAAACATATATATTTTTATTAATCATCATTAATAAGAAGTATAAGTAATATTTGATTTATGTAAACCTTACTTTGAATACTTAATTAATACACTTTAGATAGAAAAATCGATTTATTATAGACTAATTAGTTTCGGGCCTGCCACGTTTATCTCTCTTTTTTTTAAAAAAACAAAACAAATAATAACTGTGTTAAAAAACGGAGCTAGTATTAATTTTTTTTTACATCTCACGGAAGTCCTTACATTTTTTGCCACCTTAGGGTGGCTAACACTAACTGCACTAATTGTAGTTGTAGTTTTAGTTGTCTCTTCTTTTTTCCTGCACTCTTTTAACCTTTTATATATTGATCTTTTTTTTAGATTTAACTTTTATTATCATGTCATTTTTCAGAAATTATATACTTTTGGGAGATATTTCCGGGAGGCACTCTACGCTGTACAAAAGATCATCCACCCCTCATTCAAGAAAAATGTTGTAGTCCGGGTGCCAGACCATTTGCTTTATTATAGACCATTTATCGGTTAAGATGCAAGATTCTATTAGGAAAACAGGGGTTAAAGGTATTACATTTTGTAGTTGGAATGTCAAGGGTGTTAATGAACCAATTAAAAGAGGTAAAGTACTTTCACATTTAAAATCTATTGATGCAGACATAATGTTCCTTCAGGAAAACTCATCTAAAAAATGTAGCACATAATAGACTGAAAGGCAAATGGATTGATAAAGTATTTCACTCATCGTTTCCCTTTAAATCAAGAGGTGTTGCTATTTTAATTCGTAAGGGTATACCATTTATAAATACTTCCTCTATAGTCGACACTGAAGGTAGATATGTTATATTAGTGGGAGAACTATATTCTACAAAATTGATATTGGTGAATGTCTACGCACCAAATTTTGATAATCCGTTATTTTTAAAAAAAATATTTAATACCATTCCAGAATTTGGACAATATAACTTGATAATTGGAGGAGATTTAAATTGTACATTAGATCCTTATTTGGATAGATCTTCAACTCAAAGGAAAACAAAATCCAAGTCGTGTGAATTATTAAACTCTTATATAAATAATGCAAATATAAAAGATGTTTGGAGGATTGATAATCCTTCAGGCCGAGAGTATTCATTTTATTCACCTGTGCATAAAACTTATTCAAGAATTGATTATTTCTTGGTGGACTCCAAACTTATTCCTTATACGTATAATTCAAAATATCATAATATTATTATATCCGATCATGCCCCTTTAACATTTAGGGTAAAACTCCAAGGAGTAACGGGGAAACAGACTAATTGGAGATTTAATCCGCAAATCTTAAATGAAAAAGCATGTTATGACTATCTTAAATCGCAATTTGAGATTTTTTTTAACGCAAATGACCTTCCTGAAACACCTGCGTCCCTGCTTTGGGAAACATTTAAAGCGTTTGTGAGAGGATGTATTATTGCTTTTCAAGCGTCTCAAAACAAGAAGAACCGAGCTGAACAGAATGACCTGGAAAGTCAGATAAGACAGTTAGACATAACAAATGCCATCGCTCCCTCTATTGAAATACATAATAAAATTGCAGTTCTCAAATATAAGTTAAATTATATCCTTTCAGCTCATATTTTAAGGCTTTTTCAATATACTAAACAAAAACATTTTGAATTTGGAGATAAACCACAGAAATTGCTAGCACGTCAACTCCGTAAATTAGAAGATGATTCTACAATTCATAAAATTAGATCAGAAAATGGAGATTTGCTTAAACTACCTAAGGATATTAATCAGAGATTTTTGCAATTTTATCAGTCATTATATTCATCAAAAATAACAGATACTTCTGCGCAGATGCAAAAGTTTTTGCAGGAATGTAACCTTCCTGGTTTGAATGTGAGTGATAGAAATTTACTGGGCGCAGAAATAACTATGAAAGACGTTGAAGAGACTATTAAATCCATGAAAAATGGGAAGACTCCTGGCCCTGATGGCTTAAATAATGAATTTTATAAAAAATTCAGTGGTTTGATCTCTCCACGTTTGCAAACTGTATATAGTCACGCCTTTAAACAACAGAGATTGCCACAAACTCTGACTGAATCAACAATAATCCTCATTCCTAAAAAAGATAAGGATTCTGAAGACCCTGGTTCGTATAGGGCGATAGCTCTTTTAAATACTGATCAGAAGATATTAGCGAAAATCTTAGCTCAGAGATTAAGTCTAGTTATAGACAAATTGATACACCCCGATCAATCAGGCTTTATAGCCAAACGATATTCATTTTTCAACTTGAGACGCTTGTTTAATATAATTTATTCAAATAGACTATTAAATGAAGATTTAGCAATCATCTCGCTAGATGCTGAAAAAGCATTTGATCAAGTAGAATGGCCCTATCTTTTCTCAGTGATGGAAAAATTTCAACTAGGTGAAAATTTTTGTGCATGGGTGAAACTTTTATATACATCCCCAACAGCTAGAATATTAACTAATCAAATGCTGTCATCTAAATTTCATTTAGCTAGGGGTTGTAGACAAGGATGTCCACTATCACCACTTTTATTTGCCCTTATTGTAGAACCACTTGCTGAGAGTATTAGATCAAATTCAGATATTTATGGCTACAACACTAAACATACAACCAATAAAATTTCTTTATATGCGGATGATGTATTAATATATATTACAAAGCCAGAAATTAGCATTCCGAATTTATTAAATCTCATAACTCAATTTGGTTCATTTTCAGGTTATAGAATTAACTGGTATAAAAGTGAAATTATGCCAATAATGGAGCATAATCCGGCCATACTTCAACAATTTCCTTTTAAAATTGCCTATGAAAAGTTTAAATATCTTGGAATTTACGTGACTAGGAAATATACTTCTTTATTTAAATCAAATTTTCCTCCTTTACTTGCTAAATTACACAGAAATATCCAATTTTGGAAAACACTTCCTATATCATTAGTTGGTCGTAGTAATGCTATAAAGATGATCTTTCTTCCACAGCTACTATACTTATTTCAAGCAATTCCGATCTACCTTCCAAAAAGGTTTTTTTTAAAAATTGATTCAATTGTTACTAATTTTATTTGGGAGTACAAGACTCATAGAATAAATAAAAGACACTTATGTAAGTCTAAAATTAATGGAGGAATTGCTTTACCTAACTTTTTATTTTATTATTGGGCGGTTAATATTAAAAATATAACCTGCTGGTTGGATGATTCTGATCAACAACCGGATTGGTTAAAGATGGAGAAAGAGGATTGTTTACCATTCGATATTGGTGCGATCCTCTTAGCTCCAATAAATTTAAATAAAAAAACATATGGAGGTAATCCCATTATACATAGTGTTATCCGTACCTGGAAACAATTAAAGCTTACGTTAAAATTGAGTAAATTATCTGTTTTCCTTCCTATTGCGAATAATCCTTCTTTTAAACCGTCTGTCTTAGATAGAGGCTTTGCTCAATGGAAAAGTTATGGAATCAAAAGGGTGGGAGATCTTTATCATAAGGGAACTTTTCTTTCGTTTCAGGAGTTACAGCAGAAGTACGGATTACATGTTAATAATTATTTTAGATATTTACAACTTAGAGATTATGTAAAATCACACATGCAAGAATATAAGTTTAGAGGTCCAGAAACACTTGATGTATGCCTGAATCGACATTATAACTCAAATAAATTAATATCTTTTATTTACAATATTCTCCTTGACATTGACATTCCGTCATCAGAATCTTATAGACGAGCATGGGAGGACGAATTGAATCAATTTATAATGCAAGATATATGGGATGAAAGTTTACAACATATACATCAATGTTCATTGAATACTAGACATTCCTTAATACAATTTAAAATAATACATAGATTACATTATTCGAAGACGAAATTAAATAGGATTTTTCCTAGTATCTCTCCTATGTGTGATAAATGTCAATTTCAAGAAGCTAATTTAACTCATATTTTCGTAACTTGTATAAAAATGCAAAACTTCTGGTTGGAGATTTTTAAAATAGTTTCTAAAGTTATTAATAAAAAATTAGATATGGACCCAAAATTAATTATATTAGGATTATCAGAACATACTACAAATTTTACAGTAAGTCAGGTACATTTTCTTGATTACAGTCTAATAACTGCGAAAAAACTAATACTTAAATTTTGGAAAAAACCAATAACCCCCACAATTAAAATGTGGACTATGGAAATGACAGAGACCCTGCATTTGGAAAAAATAAGGTTTGCCTTAATCGACAAACCTGAGTTATTTTTAAAAATATGGTCTCCATTTATTGAATTTTTAGAAAAGTAAATGGGTTTGGCACAGGACTAAAATTTAAAAAAATTAAATAAAAAGTTGAAACTTGAGTTGGGGGTTGGATGTACAGCTGTGGTTTTTGTCTCCCGGATCTACTCCCGTTAATTTTTATTGTTAGATCCTTTTTTTTTTTAACCCTCTTACTCTCTCTCCCCAAGTTTATAGTTTTATATTTTTATTTTTACTTTCTCTCTTCAAAAATTTAAAAATTGAAGCTATGTAAGAACTTTGTAACAAATGTGTTTTTTCTTATTTCGATTTGTACATATGCTTTTCAAAAATAAAATATTAAAAAAAAAAAAAAAGGAAGGATATAGGTGGAGACAGGAAGATAGAGGGAGATCTGGAAAGGAGGAGGGGAAGGGAGGGCAAGATGTGGTCGTAGAGTAGGAGGGCAGGAGAAATCACAGAGGGGAGGCAGCGAGAGAGCATGTTGCTAAACTCTCGTCGAAGAGTGGAGGAGAACTTCTTCAAAGTGGACATACCTCGAAGAGAAATCGCAGTGGAGCAACCAGTAATATAAGAAAATAACTGCAGATGCTGGTACAAATCAATTTCTTCACAAAATGCTGGAGTAACTCAGCAGGTCAGGCAGCATCTCGGGAGAGAAGGAATGGGTGACGTTTCGGGTCGAGAACCTTCAACATGCTCTCTCGCTGCTCCCCCTCTGTGATTTCTCCTGCCCTCCTACTCTACGACCACATCTTGCCCTCCCTTCCCCTCCTCCTTTCCAGATCTCCCTCTATCTTCCTGTCTCCACCTATATCCTTCCTTTGTCCCGCCCCCGACATCAGTCTGAAGAAGGGTCTCGACCCGAAACGTCACCCATTCCTTCTCTCCCGAGATGCTGCCTGACCTGCTGAGTTACTCCAGCATTTTGTGAATGTTGGTAGGATGGTTCAGTTGCCCGATAGCAGCTGGGAAGAAACTGTCCCTGAATCTGGAGGTGCGAGTTTTCACACTTCTATACCTCTTGCCTGATGGGAGAGGGGAGAAGAGGGAGAGGCCGGGGTGCGACTCATCCTTGATTACGCTGATGGACTTGCCGAGGCAGTATGAGGTGTAAATGGAGTCAATGGAAGGGAGGTTGGTTTGTGTGGTGGTCTGGACTGCATCCACAATTATCTGCAATTTCTTGCGGTCTTGGATGGAATTGTTCCCAAACCATGCTGTGATACATCCCAATAAAATGCTTTCTACGACGCATTTGTAGAGGTTAGTGAGAGTTGCAGGGTTCATGCCGAACTTCCTAAGCCTCCTAAGGAAGTAAAGTCGTTGGTGTGCTTTCTTGGCCATTGCTTCATTATGGGTGGTCCAGGACAAATTGGTGGTGATATTTACTCCTGGAAATTTGAAGCTTTCAACCATCTCTACTTCAGCACCGATAATGCATGTGTACTGTTTCGCTTCATAGCTGAGATGAGTAATAGCAGTGCATTTTGTATATGTTGCGCATGGCAGCCATCGTAGATTGGAGGATGGTTTGAATATTTAGCATGCAGTGCCCTCCATAATGTTTGGGACGAAGACCAATCATTTATTTATTTGTAAGAAAATAACTGCAGATGCTGGTACAAATCGATTTATTCACAAAATGCTGGAGTAACTCAGCAGGTCAGGCAGCATCTCGGGAGAGAAGGAATGGGTGATGTTTCGGATCGAGACACTTCTTCAGTCTGAAGAAGGGTCTCGATCCGAAACGTCACCCATTCCTTCTCTCCCGAGATGCTGCCTGACCTGCTGAGTTACTCCAGCATTCTGTGAATAAATCCATTTATTTATTTGCATCTGTACTCCACAATTTGAGATATGTAATAGAAAAAATCACATGTGGTTAAAGTACACATTATCAGATTTTATTAAAGGGTATTTTTATACATTTTGGTTACACCATGTAGAAATTACAGCTGTGTTTATACATAGTTTATACCCCTATTTCAGGGACCAAAATGTTTGGGACACATGGCTTCACGGGTGTTTGTAATTGCTCACGTGTGCTTAAATGACTCCTTAATGCAGGTAAAAGAGAGCTCTCAGCACCTCGTCTTTCCTCCAGTCTTTCCATCACCGTTGGAAACTGTTATTGCTGTTTATCAACATGAGGACCAAAGTTGTGCCAATGAAAGTCAAAGAACCCATTATGAGACTGAGAAACAAGAATAAAACTGTTAGAGACATCTGCCAAATCTTAGGCTTACCAAAATCAACTGTTTAGAATATCATTAAGAAAAAAGAGAGCACTGGTGAGCTTACTAATCGCAAAGGGACTGGCAAGCCAAGGAAGACCTCCACAGCTGATGACAGATGAATTCTCTCTACAATAAAAAAATCCCCAAACACCTGTCCGACAGATCAGAAACATTCTTCAGGAGTGGGTTTGTCAATGATCACTGTCCACAGAAGACTTCGTGAACAGAAAGACAGAGGCTACACTGCTAGATGCAAATCACTGGTTAGCTGCAAAAATAGGATGGCCAGGTTACAGTTTGCCAAGAAGTAGAGATGGCAAGACCAAAGTATGGTGGAGAGAAGGAACTGCCCAATATCCAAAGCATACCGCCTCATCTGTGAAACATGGTGGTGGGGGTGTTATGGCCTGGGCATGTATGGCTGCTGAAGTTACTGGCTCACTTATCTTCATTGATGATACAACTGCTGATGGTAGTAGCATAATGAATTCTAAAGTGGATAGACACATCCTATCTGCTCAAGTTCAAACAAATGCCTCAAAACTCATTGGCAGGCGTTTCATTCCACAGTAAGATAATGATCCCAAACATACTGCTAAAGCAACAAAGGAGTTTTTCAAAGCTAAACAAAATGGTCATTTCTTGAGCGGCCAAGCCAATCACCCGATCAGAACCTAATTGAGCATGCCTTTTATATACTGAAGAGAAAACTGAAGGGATTAGCCCCCAAAACAAGCATAAGCTAAAGATGGCTGCAATACAGGCCTGGCAGAGCATCACCACCTTCCTTCACAAACTACCTTTTCTGACTTCCGGTGGCGTTATGGACTGAACAAGTCGCACGTCAACTAGCTCCGTGAACATTCCGATTTAGGAAGAGAGGAACGGGACGGGCCCGTTGCAACTTACCGGCAATTTTCAACGAAGGGTGGGTGACATCATCAGATCTCGACTTTTAAAAGTAAATGTCGACAAGTCGCACCCCCCCATTAAAAACCGTTAAAAAAGGAACGGTTAGAACAAGACCTGTGGAAGAAGAAGAATCAAGCCAGATGGAAGCCTCTGCTACAGCTCAAACCTCAGCAGCGGGTCAGGATGAAACTGCCAAACGAACAACCCGGAATCCACAGCCTAAAAAAATTGGATTGGAAGAATTTCGCAGCGTTGTGGGTGAGGAGCTTTCAGATATGAAGTCTCAAGTGGTAAATATGACAGTTGAATTACAAGAGATGAAAGCTGAATTAGTTTCCCTTAAAGGAATGAAGGGGGAAATACTATCTACTATTAAGGAGCAGTTGGATAAATCAAAGGCTGAAATGTGTGTAATTATGAATGAACACATGGAGGAAGTAAGCTCCAAGTTACAAAAGTTGGACTCTGATTTTTCTGGTAAGCTGAACCACATCACCGCGTCAATAGAACAACATGATGAGGCTAAAGGTGAGTTGGAAACTTTAGCTGAGACGAGTGCTGAAACTACAAAAGTAGTATTGTCGGAGACTCAGCGTCTTTCTGATTTATTGATGAGATTAACCGAAAGAATCCTTTTTTACTGACTATAATAAAGCACTGGAATTTGCTCGGGAGATCGAAAGGTCGCTGAAGGCTTGATTATGATTTCACGGCTATCTTAATTGGCAGACATCTAATTGGACTTTAAAAATATTAAAATTCAAAGATTTAAGTTTAGTGTATATACTATACGTATATTAACCGTAACTAATAATTATTAATTAAAAAACATATATATTTTTATTAATCATCATTAATAAGAAGTATAAGTAATATTTGATTTATGTAAACCTTACTTTGAATACTTAATTAATACACTTTAGATAGAAAAATCGATTTATTATAGACTAATTAGTTTCGGGCCTGCCACGTTTATCTCTCTTTTTTAAAAAAAAACAAAACAAATAATAACTGTGTTAAAAAACGGAGCTAGTATTAATTTTTTTTTACATCTCACGGAAGTCCTTACATTTTTTGCCACCTTAGGGTGGCTAACACTAACTGCACTAATTGTAGTTGTAGTTTTAGTTGTCTCTTCTTTTTTCCTGCACTCTTTTAACCTTTTATATATTGATCTTTTTTTTAGATTTAACTTTTATTATCATGTCATTTTTCAGAAATTATATACTTTTGGGAGATATTTCCGGGAGGCACTCTACGCTGTACAAAAGATCATCCACCCCTCATTCAAGAAAAATGTTGTAGTCCGGGTGCCAGACCATTTGCTTTATTATAGACCATTTATCGGTTAAGATGCAAGATTCTATTAGGAAAACAGGGGTTAAAGGTATTACATTTTGTAGTTGGAATGTCAAGGGTGTTAATGAACCAATTAAAAGAGGTAAAGTACTTTCACATTTAAAATCTATTGATGCAGACATAATGTTCCTTCAGGAAAACTCATCTAAAAAATGTAGCACATAATAGACTGAAAGGCAAATGGATTGATAAAGTATTTCACTCATCGTTTCCCTTTAAATCAAGAGGTGTTGCTATTTTAATTCGTAAGGGTATACCATTTATAAATACTTCCTCTATAGTCGACACTGAAGGTAGATATGTTATATTAGTGGGAGAACTATATTCTACAAAATTGATATTGGTGAATGTCTACGCACCAAATTTTGATAATCCGTTATTTTTTTTAAAAATATTTAATACCATTCCAGAATTTGGACAATATAACTTGATAATTGGAGGAGATTTAAATTGTACATTAGATCCTTATTTGGATAGATCTTCAACTCAAAGGAAAACAAAATCCAAGTCGTGTGAATTATTAAACTCTTATATAAATAATGCAAATATAAAAGATGTTTGGAGGATTGATAATCCTTCAGGCCGAGAGTATTCATTTTATTCACCTGTGCATAAAACTTATTCAAGAATTGATTATTTCTTGGTGGACTCCAAACTTATTCCTTATACGTATAATTCAAAATATCATAATATTATTATATCCGATCATGCCCCTTTAACATTTAGGGTAAAACTCCAAGGAGTAACGGGGAAACAGACTAATTGGAGATTTAATCCGCAAATCTTAAATGAAAAAGCATGTTATGACTATCTTAAATCGCAATTTGAGATTTTTTTTAACGCAAATGACCTTCCTGAAACACCTGCGTCCCTGCTTTGGGAAACATTTAAAGCGTTTGTGAGAGGATGTATTATTGCTTTTCAAGCGTCTCAAAACAAGAAGAACCGAGCTGAACAGAATGACCTGGAAAGTCAGATAAGACAGTTAGACATAACAAATGCCATCGCTCCCTCTATTGAAATACATAATAAAATTGCAGTTCTCAAATATAAGTTAAATTATATCCTTTCAGCTCATATTTTAAGGCTTTTTCAATATACTAAACAAAAACATTTTGAATTTGGAGATAAACCACAGAAATTGCTAGCACGTCAACTCCGTAAATTAGAAGATGATTCTACAATTCATAAAATTAGATCAGAAAATGGAGATTTGCTTAAACTACCTAAGGATATTAATCAGAGATTTTTGCAATTTTATCAGTCATTATATTCATCAAAAATAACAGATACTTCTGCGCAGATGCAAAAGTTTTTGCAGGAATGTAACCTTCCTGGTTTGAATGTGAGTGATAGAAATTTACTGGGCGCAGAAATAACTATGAAAGACGTTGAAGAGACTATTAAATCCATGAAAAATGGGAAGACTCCTGGCCCTGATGGCTTAAATAATGAATTTTATAAAAAATTCAGTGGTTTGATCTCTCCACGTTTGCAAACTGTATATAGTCACGCCTTTAAACAACAGAGATTGCCACAAACTCTGACTGAATCAACAATAATCCTCATTCCTAAAAAAGATAAGGATTCTGAAGACCCTGGTTCGTATAGGGCGATAGCTCTTTTAAATACTGATCAGAAGATATTAGCGAAAATCTTAGCTCAGAGATTAAGTCTAGTTATAGACAAATTGATACACCCCGATCAATCAGGCTTTATAGCCAAACGATATTCATTTTTCAACTTGAGACGCTTGTTTAATATAATTTATTCAAATAGACTATTAAATGAAGATTTAGCAATCATCTCGCTAGATGCTGAAAAAGCATTTGATCAAGTAGAATGGCCCTATCTTTTCTCAGTGATGGAAAAATTTCAACTAGGTGAAAATTTTTGTGCATGGGTGAAACTTTTATATACATCCCCAACAGCTAGAATATTAACTAATCAAATGCTGTCATCTAAATTTCATTTAGCTAGGGGTTGTAGACAAGGATGTCCACTATCACCACTTTTATTTGCCCTTATTGTAGAACCACTTGCTGAGAGTATTAGATCAAATTCAGATATTTATGGCTACAACACTAAACATACAACCAATAAAATTTCTTTATATGCGGATGATGTATTAATATATATTACAAAGCCAGAAATTAGCATTCCGAATTTATTAAATCTCATAACTCAATTTGGTTCATTTTCAGGTTATAGAATTAACTGGTATAAAAGTGAAATTATGCCAATAATGGAGCATAATCCGGCCATACTTCAACAATTTCCTTTTAAAATTGCCTATGAAAAGTTTAAATATCTTGGAATTTACGTGACTAGGAAATATACTTCTTTATTTAAATCAAATTTTCCTCCTTTACTTGCTAAATTACACAGAAATATCCAATTTTGGAAAACACTTCCTATATCATTAGTTGGTCGTAGTAATGCTATAAAGATGATCTTTCTTCCACAGCTACTATACTTATTTCAAGCAATTCCGATCTACCTTCCAAAAAGGTTTTTTTTTAAAATTGATTCAATTGTTACTAATTTTATTTGGGAGTACAAGACTCATAGAATAAATAAAAGACACTTATGTAAGTCTAAAATTAATGGAGGAATTGCTTTACCTAACTTTTTATTTTATTATTGGGCGGTTAATATTAAAAATATAACCTGCTGGTTGGATGATTCTGATCAACAACCGGATTGGTTAAAGATGGAGAAAGAGGATTGTTTACCATTCGATATTGGTGCGATCCTCTTAGCTCCAATAAATTTAAATAAAAAAACATATGGAGGTAATCCCATTATACATAGTGTTATCCGTACCTGGAAACAATTAAAGCTTACGTTAAAATTGAGTAAATTATCTGTTTTCCTTCCTATTGCGAATAATCCTTCTTTTAAACCGTCTGTCTTAGATAGAGGCTTTGCTCAATGGAAAAGTTATGGAATCAAAAGGGTGGGAGATCTTTATCATAAGGGAACTTTTCTTTCGTTTCAGGAGTTACAGCAGAAGTACGGATTACATGTTAATAATTATTTTAGATATTTACAACTTAGAGATTATGTAAAATCACACATGCAAGAATATAAGTTTAGAGGTCCAGAAACACTTGATGTATGCCTGAATCGACATTATAACTCAAATAAATTAATATCTTTTATTTACAATATTCTCCTTGACATTGACATTCCGTCATCAGAATCTTATAGACGAGCATGGGAGGACGAATTGAATCAATTTATAATGCAAGATATATGGGATGAAAGTTTACAACATATACATCAATGTTCATTGAATACTAGACATTCCTTAATACAATTTAAAATAATACATAGATTACATTATTCGAAGACGAAATTAAATAGGATTTTTCCTAGTATCTCTCCTATGTGTGATAAATGTCAATTTCAAGAAGCTAATTTAACTCATATTTTCGTAACTTGTATAAAAATGCAAAACTTCTGGTTGGAGATTTTTAAAATAGTTTCTAAAGTTATTAATAAAAAATTAGATATGGACCCAAAATTAATTATATTAGGATTATCAGAACATACTACAAATTTTACAGTAAGTCAGGTACATTTTCTTGATTACAGTCTAATAACTGCGAAAAAACTAATACTTAAATTTTGGAAAAAACCAATAACCCCCACAATTAAAATGTGGACTATGGAAATGACAGAGACCCTGCATTTGGAAAAAATAAGGTTTGCCTTAATCGACAAACCTGAGTTATTTTTAAAAATATGGTCTCCATTTATTGAATTTTTAGAAAAGTAAATGGGTTTGGCACAGGACTAAAATTTAAAAAAATTAAATAAAAAGTTGAAACTTGAGTTGGGGGTTGGATGTACAGCTGTGGTTTTTGTCTCCCGGATCTACTCCCGTTAATTTTTATTGTTAGATCCTTTTTTTTTTTAACCCTCTTACTCTCTCTCCCCAAGTTTATAGTTTTATATTTTTATTTTTACTTTCTCTCTTCAAAAATTTAAAAATTGAAGCTATGTAAGAACTTTGTAACAAATGTGTTTTTTCTTATTTCGATTTGTACATATGCTTTTCAAAAATAAAATATTTAAAAAAAAAAAAAAAGGAAGGATATAGGTGGAGACAGGAAGATAGAGGGAGATCTGGAAAGGAGGAGGGGAAGGGAGGGCAAGATGTGGTCGTAGAGTAGGAGGGCAGGAGAAATCACAGAGGGGAGGCAGCGAGAGAGCATGTTGCTAAACTCTCGTCGAAGAGTGGAGGAGAACTTCTTCAAAGTGGACATACCTCGAAGAGAAATCGCAGTGGAGCAACCAGTAATATAAGAAAATAACTGCAGATGCTGGTACAAATCAATTTCTTCACAAAATGCTGGAGTAACTCAGCAGGTCAGGCAGCATCTCGGGAGAGAAGGAATGGGTGACGTTTCGGGTCGAGAACCTTCAACATGCTCTCTCGCTGCTCCCCCTCTGTGATTTCTCCTGCCCTCCTACTCTACGACCACATCTTGCCCTCCCTTCCCCTCCTCCTTTCCAGATCTCCCTCTATCTTCCTGTCTCCACCTATATCCTTCCTTTGTCCCGCCCCCGACATCAGTCTGAAGAAGGGTCTCGACCCGAAACGTCACCCATTCCTTCTCTCCCGAGATGCTGCCTGACCTGCTGAGTTACTCCAGCATTTTGTGAATGTTGGTAGGATGGTTCAGTTGCCCGATAGCAGCTGGGAAGAAACTGTCCCTGAATCTGGAGGTGCGAGTTTTCACACTTCTATACCTCTTGCCTGATGGGAGAGGGGAGAAGAGGGAGAGGCCGGGGTGCGACTCATCCTTGATTACGCTGATGGACTTGCCGAGGCAGTATGAGGTGTAAATGGAGTCAATGGAAGGGAGGTTGGTTTGTGTGGTGGTCTGGACTGCATCCACAATTATCTGCAATTTCTTGCGGTCTTGGATGGAATTGTTCCCAAACCATGCTGTGATACATCCCAATAAAATGCTTTCTACGACGCATTTGTAGAGGTTAGTGAGAGTTGCAGGGTTCATGCCGAACTTCCTAAGCCTCCTAAGGAAGTAAAGTCGTTGGTGTGCTTTCTTGGCCATTGCTTCATTATGGGTGGTCCAGGACAAATTGGTGGTGATATTTACTCCTGGAAATTTGAAGCTTTCAACCATCTCTACTTCAGCACCGATAATGCATGTGTACTGTTTCGCTTCATAGCTGAGATGAGTAATAGCAGTGCATTTTGTATATGTTGCGCATGGCAGCCATCGTAGATTGGAGGATGGTTTGAATATTTAGCATGCAGTGCCCTCCATAATGTTTGGGACGAAGACCAATCATTTATTTATTTGTAAGAAAATAACTGCAGATGCTGGTACAAATCGATTTATTCACAAAATGCTGGAGTAACTCAGCAGGTCAGGCAGCATCTCGGGAGAGAAGGAATGGGTGATGTTTCGGATCGAGACACTTCTTCAGTCTGAAGAAGGGTCTCGATCCGAAACGTCACCCATTCCTTCTCTCCCGAGATGCTGCCTGACCTGCTGAGTTACTCCAGCATTCTGTGAATAAATCCATTTATTTATTTGCATCTGTACTCCACAATTTGAGATATGTAATAGAAAAAATCACATGTGGTTAAAGTACACATTATCAGATTTTATTAAAGGGTATTTTTATACATTTTGGTTACACCATGTAGAAATTACAGCTGTGTTTATACATAGTTTATACCCCTATTTCAGGGACCAAAATGTTTGGGACACATGGCTTCACGGGTGTTTGTAATTGCTCACGTGTGCTTAAATGACTCCTTAATGCAGGTAAAAGAGAGCTCTCAGCACCTCGTCTTTCCTCCAGTCTTTCCATCACCGTTGGAAACTGTTATTGCTGTTTATCAACATGAGGACCAAAGTTGTGCCAATGAAAGTCAAAGAACCCATTATGAGACTGAGAAACAAGAATAAAACTGTTAGAGACATCTGCCAAATCTTAGGCTTACCAAAATCAACTGTTTAGAATATCATTAAGAAAAAAGAGAGCACTGGTGAGCTTACTAATCGCAAAGGGACTGGCAAGCCAAGGAAGACCTCCACAGCTGATGACAGATGAATTCTCTCTACAATAAAAAAATCCCCAAACACCTGTCCGACAGATCAGAAACATTCTTCAGGAGTGGGTTTGTCAATGATCACTGTCCACAGAAGACTTCGTGAACAGAAAGACAGAGGCTACACTGCTAGATGCAAATCACTGGTTAGCTGCAAAAATAGGATGGCCAGGTTACAGTTTGCCAAGAAGTAGAGATGGCAAGACCAAAGTATGGTGGAGAGAAGGAACTGCCCAATATCCAAAGCATACCGCCTCATCTGTGAAACATGGTGGTGGGGGTGTTATGGCCTGGGCATGTATGGCTGCTGAAGTTACTGGCTCACTTATCTTCATTGATGATACAACTGCTGATGGTAGTAGCATAATGAATTCTAAAGTGGATAGACACATCCTATCTGCTCAAGTTCAAACAAATGCCTCAAAACTCATTGGCAGGCGTTTCATTCCACAGTAAGATAATGATCCCAAACATACTGCTAAAGCAACAAAGGAGTTTTTCAAAGCTAAACAAAATGGTCATTTCTTGAGCGGCCAAGCCAATCACCCGATCAGAACCTAATTGAACATGCCTTTTATATACTGAAGAGAAAACTGAAGGGATTAGCCCCCAAAACAAGCATAAGCTAAAGATGGCTGCAATACAGGCCTGGCAGAGCATCACCACCTTCCTTCAGAAACTACCTTTTCTATTAGTGTAGCCTTGGCACCGGATATGTCTTCACAGTTCTATGACAGGACGGAGAGGGCCGGCCTTGACAAAGGCCCATCAGTGACTGTGGTCAATCTGGGGATGTGGGGTCTCCTCCGCCGTCTGTCTTCCTTTTTCTTTGTTGTAGCTCGCTGTTGGCTTTTGTCGTCGTCTAACGCGTTGACAGAATTGTTCGCACAACGCGTTACAGGGAGCATCGTGTCGTCGTTTCCGGGGATCGCCATGAGGCACAGTGTCATGACTCAGCAATGACATGTAATTGAAAGTAGTTATGTTTAGTATTTTGTTGCATATCTTTTGCATGCAATGACTGTTTGAAGTCAGCGATTCATGACACCCAGCAACTATCTACATTAGACCAGCCCTCAATCGTGAGCTACTAAGCACCTCTGTCTCTGATGAAGGAGGTATTGGGACCATCACATTCAGCTTCACATCGGTGGGCATCACATCAGTATAAAAAACCACCGCAAACGCAACTGAATCTGCCATCTCCAGTGAATGTCTCAACTGTTGCATCCCAAATCTGGATTGGTGACTTCAACTGCCACCACACCCAATGGGGCTACAACGAAAACAATGAAGATGTGAGGCAGCTTGCATGTGGGCGGAAACTGGCGGACTGATGCTTCTTCATGATGCTAAACTACCAACATCGTTCATCAGCTGTAGATGGAAGAAAACCTACAACCCTGACCTGATCTTCACAAGAAACATCACCAATTGCCACAAAACGCTTGAACAGCCAATTCCAGGGTCTCAGCATCGACCAATTGGGATCTGCATTAGGGCCGCAGTGACCCCAAAACACCCTCCCGTATTCCAACGGCGATTCAATTTCAGAAAAGCGGACTGAGAGGCTTTTGCTAAGGCTACTGATAAAACGTGCAAGATATAGAAAGTTCACCACACAACTACAATCAGTTTGTTGATGTATAATTATAATAATAATATAATAATAATAATATATTCCTTTATTCGTCCCACACTGGGGAAATTTACAGTGTTATAGCAGCAAAGTGGGTAGCAAGAGAGCAAGAGATCATTCATTATAAATAAAAGATACATAAATTGTCATCAGTTTCCATGTTTTCTTAGCTGTTATTGTTGACTCGTCTGCTGGGAGTAGTGCTGGTTGTGCAGTCTCACAGCAGCAGGAAGGAAGGACCTCCTATATCTCTCCTTCACGCACTTGGGGTGAAGGAGTCTGTCACTGAAGGAGCTACTCAGTGCAGTGACAGTGTCCTGCATGGGGTGCGAGTCATTGTCCAGCAGCGATGTTAACTTTGCCATCATCCTCCTCTCTCCCACCACCTGCACTGAGTCGAGGGGGCAACCCAGGACAGAGCTGGCCTTCCTGACCAGCTTGTCAAGTCTCTTCCCTTCCGCCGCTGAGATGCTGCTGCTCCAGCAGACCACTCCATAGAAAATGGCTGATGCAACCACCGTGTTGTAGAAGGTCCTTGGGAATGCCCCCTGCACTCCAAAGGACCTGAGTCTCCTCAGCAGATAGAGTCTGCTCTGGCCCTTTCTGTATAGCGCATCGGTGTTTTAAGTCCAGTCCAATTTATTATTGAGGTAGACACCCAGGTACCCATAAGAATCCACCCTCTCGATGTCCATTCCCTGGATGTTCACCGGTGTCGGGGGACCTGGCTGTGCCTGCAGAAATCTACCACCATCTCCCTGGTTTTCCCCGCGTTGATCCAGAGACGGTTCCACTGGCACCAGTCCACAAACTCTTTGATCAACTCTCTGTATGCCCTGTCATCATCGCCTGTGATGAGGCCGACGATGGCAGAGTCGTCAGAGAACTTCTGTAGATAGGAGTTTGCTGAGCTGTGCCTGAAGTCTGCAGTGTACAGGGTGAACAAGAATGGAGCTCGCACTGTTCCCTGCGGAACCCCTGTGCTGCAGACCACCATGTCCGAGACCAGTCATTTGTCCTCACATACTGTGGTCAGTTGGTGACGTAGTCCAGAATCCAGGATGTGAGGTGGTGATCCACTCCTGTGTGCTCCAGCTTGCCCCCCAGAAGCCCCGGCTGGATGGTGTTGAATGCACTGGAGAAATCAAAAAACATGATTCTCACAATGCTATCCGGCTTCTCCAGGTGTGAAAGAGCTCTGTTCCGTAGGTAGATGATGGCGTCCTCCACCCCGATATGAGTCCGATAGGTGAACTGCAGCGGATCCATTGATGGTCTCACCAGGAGGCGGAGATTGGCGACGACCAGACGCTCCAGTGTCTTCATCAGGTGTGATGTCAGTGCCACCGGCCTGTAGCTGTTGAGTTCCTTCGGGTGCGGCGTCTTTGGTAGCGGTACCACAACTGTGGAACTCTCCCCAGTTTCAGCCTCAGATTGAAGACATGCTCCACTATTCTGCACAGCTGGTCTGCACAGGACTTGAGGAGCATCGAGCTGATGCCGTCCGGACCAGCCGCCTTCCTCGCATTGATCCTCCTGAGCTAATTTCTCACCTGGTCTGTGGAGAAAGACAGATTGGAGCACGGTGGCTGGGTGCTCAAAGGTGTGAGAGGAGGAGGGGGTGTGGGGGGGGGGGGGGGATGGTATGGGGGGAGGAGGTGGGGATGGTGGGGTTGGGGCAGGAGAAGCAGAAGCAGTGGGTGGTGACTGTGACCCAAGTGCTGTGGGAGGGGAGGTGGGGCAGTGTGCTGGACGTGCAGACAAGGGGGGCTGCAGCAGGGGTGACTCGACCGGGGGAGGGGTAGGTGACTGATCAAACCTGTTGAAGAAAAGGTTCGGATCGTTCACCCACTTCTGGTCCCCCACGGCCCAGGAGTCCGGTTCCTTGTACCCAGAGATGGTTTTGAGGCCTCTCCAGACTCCACTAATGTTGTTCCTCTGCAGCTGGTCCTCCATCTTCTTCCTGTAGCTGTTCTTCCCCTCTCTGATCTTCCTCCTCAGCTCCTTTTGCACAGCCTTGATCCACACAGCAGCATGCAAGAACATTCCGCGGGGCTGCCAGCTTAACTACATTGCAGGCGTGGACGATGAAACTGCTGATTTACCATCCATGTACGAAGAACTTTTCGATGAAGACCCATTCGCAGACAAAACAGCTGAGATGAGGAAACAGCTCACAGGTGCATTCAATGAGGCAAAATGCAGACAATGGCAGGAGTTAATAGAAACAACAGACCGACACAGCAGCAGGAAGGCATGGGCAGCACTGAGACGTCTCGGTAATGACCCCATCCACAGTAAACCATGTGGAAATGTGACTGCTAACCAGGTTGCCCACCAGTTGTTGCTAAACGGCAAGGGTAGTGGTAAGAAACCTCCACCCCCAAAGGTTGCTGATGGCAACAACCGAAACGACGGATGGTACACTCAACCTTTCAACATGGACGAACTCATCAAAGCCCTGAAAGTGATGAAGCCTAACAAGGCAGTTGGCTTAGATAATATCAGAACTGAGATGCTGCAACATCTGGGTCCCAGAGCATGAGAATGGCTGCTGGAGATGTTTAACATCTGCACAGCAATCGACTCCATTCCACGAGTCTGGCGGAAATGGAAGGTTGTTGCTTTACCAAAACTAGGCAAAGATGCCAATCCTCTCAGCAGCTACCGACCGGCCTATATCCTTGCTGTGCCAACCATACAAACTGGTGGAAAGATGCATACTGAACCGCATCACGCTGGATGTAGACAATGTCCTGATACCTGAACAGGCTGGGTTCCACCACAGAAAGTCAACAACAGGACAACTGCTGAACCTCACTCAGCACATTGAAGATGGCTTTGAGTGGAAGATGATCACAGGTGCAGTATTTGTAGACTTATTCACAGCATATGACACTGTAAACCACTGTACCATGAAAGTCAAACTGCAACAAACACTACAGGACTCTCATCATGTCCAATTCATCATGACAATGATGGAGAACCACCGCTTCTTCGTATGCCTGAATGGTCAGAACAGCTGTTGGAGACGCCAAAAGAATGGTCTACCACAGGGCAGTGTCCTTGCCCCAACGTTGTTTAATATATATACCAATGACCAACCCATCACCCCAAAACTAGGTTGTTTCTGTATGCCGATGACTTATGCATCGCAACACAATCCTCAGACTTCAGCCGGATTGAGATCGTACTAGAGGCTGCTGTGCAGAATATGACAACATACTACCAACAGAATTCCCTGCATCCAAACCCAACAAAAACGCAAAGTGCAGCTTTCCACCTCCAGAACCAGGATGGGAAACGTCAATTGCAGGTGCAATATAATGCTGTCCTGTTGGAACACTGCCTAGCCCCAAAGTACCTAGGTGTGGTCCTCGATCGCACGTTATCATATCGCCAACATGTTGAGAAAACCAAGGCAAAGGTTAACACCCGGAACAATGTCTTCGAAAAACTGGCAAACAGCTCATTTGGAAGTGACCCAACAACAATCCGCACTGCAGCCCTGGCACTCTGTTTCTCAGCGGCAGAATATGCAAGCCCTGTCTGGAGCCGCTCTAAACATGGACGCAAGGTGGACTCTGCAGTGAACACTGCCTGCAGGAAAATCACAGGATGCCTGAAGCCGACAAAAGTTGAACATCTGTACAAGCTGGTTGGCATCGATGAACCATCTTGAAGACGTGATCGGGCAGTTGCAGTAGAACGCTTTAATGCAGACACAGACCTCTGTAACCCCTTGCATAATCACCAACATGCCAAGAAATGCTTGAAGAGTCGGAACAGCTTCATGGAACTAGAGTCAACCATGCCAGGTACCAAAACCAAACAACAGATGGCACCAGGATACCACCTGCCTTATACTACCTGGAAAGCCCTGCAGTGGGACATTGTGGACTCAACCTGAAGAAGTGGGGCTTCACGGACTCTGACAAATGCAACTGTGGAGAGGTACAGACAATGGCCCACCTACTGACCTGCGGCAGAGAGGGATACACAGCGGACGATCTCCGCAGAGGCACAGATGTGGCACTGGCTGTGGCAAAGCGATGGCAGAACATCGTCTGACACACGAGTGAACGCTGTGTCCCAAACATTATAGTGCCCTGAAATGGGGGGACTATGTGTAAACATTGCTGTAATTTCTATATGGTGAAACGAAAATGTATAAACAATATCCTTTATTAAAATCTGACAATGTGCACTTTAACCACATGTGATATTTTTCTATTACAAATCTCAAATTGTGGAGTGCAGAGGCAAATAAATAAATGATGGGTCTTTGTCCCAAACATTATGGAGGGCACTGCAGTTATTGAGATTCCATTCAAATCAGCAATTTGACTTCGAGCTCCTCAGGTCATTGGAATGAACTCATTGAAATGAACTTATCCATGCAGTGGAAAGGGTCCATCACACTTCTGACTTATGCTTCGCGGGGAGAGAAAAGGTTGTGGGGCATCAGCAGCTAAGTCACTTGTTGCAAAATGCCCAGTCTCTGACCCACTCCTGCAGCCATAGTACAGGTAGTTGTGCAAAAGCAATAGGGTGTTCAAAAGGAACCCCGTGTTTTAGAAAATAGAAAACCTGTTTTAAAAACCTGTTCAATACATTCAAAACTCCGCTGCCCGTCTACTCACCCACACCCCGATCCGTGACCATATCACCCCCGTCCTTTACAAACTCCACTGGCTCCCCATCCCCCAGAGAATCCAGTACAAAATCCTCCTCATGACCGACAAAGCCCTCCATAACCTGGCCCCATCCTACCTGACTGACCTCCTCCACAGGCACACTCCCACCTGCACCCTCCGCTCTGCTGCTGCCAATCTCCTATCCCCCCCCCATCCGGACCAAACTCAGATCCTGGGGGGACAGGGCCTTCTCCATCGCTGCTCCCACCCTATGGAACTCACTACCCCAAATCGTCAGAGACTCCTCCTCACTCACCACATTCAAAACATCACTGAAGTCTCACCTGTTCAGTACTGCCTTCAACCACTGAAGGTCACCTCACCTTCTGTCTCCTTTCTCTGTTCGTTTACTTATTTATCTATTTATTCACTTCCCTATGTTCTTTAAATCCCTGTAAAGCGTCTTTGAGTGTATGAAAAGCGCTATATAAATGTAATGCATTATTATTATTATTATTAAAGACAATTGTGTCAATGGGGAAAGGATGGTTAGCAGCTCGAGAGTTTCCCACTGGCAACAACAATGTTATTCTTCCTGCAAGTTTTTTCTCAATAGTAATCAGTTTATTTTTGTCAGTGGAAGGTTAAAATACTAAATCATTTATAACTTACATTATTTAATAGAATGTCATTGGACAAATGTCAATAGAAGCAATTGCTTATCAATTTCTATGGCCTCCATAGAAGGAGCAACTGTGTTCTTAAGAGAAAATGTTATTTGATTACTGTGGGGATGGTGTACGGAAACCTGTAGTGTTTGATTACTGTGGGGATGGTATTCCACCCCCCTCCCCCACACCCCGCCGCCCCAACACTGTTTAAATCCAAGACATCCTTTTTTGCCTGTCAATTTCCAAAGTACATTTTAAGTGGTTCTCTAACCCCGATCGAAATCGCGTAATAAACAATTACACCTAAATTATGTAAATAGTGTTACCTAATTCATCAAAGATGGACACAAAATGCTGGAGTAACTCAGCGGAACAGGCAGCATCTCTGGAGAGAAGGAATGGGTGACGTTTCGGGTCGAGGCTGTTTCTCAACCCGAAACGTCACCCATTGCTTCTCTGCAGAGATGCTGCCTGTCCCGCAGTTACTCCAACATTTAGTGTCTATCCTCGGTGTAAACAAGCATCAGCAGTTCAATTCCTACGCATCCCTAATTCACCAGTCGCGTTATATACAGTTCGTGTCATGGAAACACATGTTTCAGCTGCATTATATATTGCTGGCGCAGCTGAGTGTTCTGGTCGAAGGTGACCCGAAGACTGTTACAAAGCACTCAGCGATGGATAATTCCAGCCTGCCCCCCGTCCAGGAGGTCTCCTGTGGCAAGAGGACTGTGTTTGCCCCTCTCATACTAGCCGACTGTACAAAGAAACTGATCAGCAATAGAGGGGACAATTCAGTCAGTCTCCCCGTTCAATCTCGCCATGGTTGATCATACATCAATTACAATGTCCTGCCTTTGAAACAGTTGTCACTTGCAGCCTTGTTAGCTCCAGCTCTCCCGGGATCCACAACTCTGGGGAAATCTTGAGCTAAATTGAACCCAAGCCAAATGCAAAGCATCGCGGGGTCTCAGCGGGTCAGGCAGCTTCTGGGGTGGGAATTGTCAGTCTTCTTCGGACTGAAGTAGGGTCCCGACCCGAAACTTCATCTGTCCATTCCCTCCACAGATGCTGCCTGACCCGTTCTGTTCCTCCCGCACTTTCTGTTTTGCTCAAGATTTCAGCATCTGCAGTTTCACGAGTCTCCAAGGTGAATCCCTAATTTTCTTCCCGAATAGCTAGCTGTTCATTTTGAAATGCATTCAAGAGAGAGCTAGATAGAGCTCTTAAGGATAGCGGAGTCAGGGGGTATGGGGAGAAGGCAGGAACGGGGTACTGATTGAGAATGATCAGCCATGATCACATTGAATGGCGGTGTTGGCTCGAAGGGCTGAATGGCCTCCTCCTGCACGGTAGCGCAGCGGTAGAGTTGCTGCTTTACAGCGAATGCAGCGCCGGAGACTCAGGTTCGATCCTGACTACGGGTGCTGCACTGTAAGGAGTTTGTACGTTCTCCCCGTGACCTGCGTGGGTTTTCTCCGAGATCTTCGGTTTCCTCCCACACTCCAAAGACGTACAGGTATGTAGGTTAATTGGCTGGGTAAATGTAAAAATTGTCCCTAGTGGGTGTAGGATAGTGTTAATGTGCGGGGATCACTGGGCGGCACGGACTTGGAGGGCCGAAACGGCCTGTTTCCGGCTGTATATATATGATATGATATGATATGAAATCACTCCATCTGAACTGCATTTACTCCACGTCGACCATTTTAAGATCGGACACGTCTGATAGATACCCCTGTCTAAATCCAAGGAGACCCAAATCAAATTAAGACAATCCATGCTCCCAATTTAACTTTACAGTCGGGGCTTCTTGCGTGGGGAGGGGGTTGTTTGTTGAATGAAAACATGTCACAGTCCCCCGTTTATTTTTTAACACCCTTTATTACGGGTTCAGGGGAGGCAAGGCGCTCCTCTGTCCAAGTCGCATTGTCTTGTGAAATTAAAATAGTTTTAATCGTTTTAATCTGGGGTCGCGGGACCTTTGCCCTGACGTCAGGGCGGGGCAGTCTAATTCCCTCCTTTGACGGCGGCAGGGCGAGTTGATCCCGCAGTTACCCTTGAAGCAGGAAGGGAGAGAGTGACAATCAAGGGCGAGGAGGTGCAGCGCAGTGGTGCGGGGTGACTGGAGCCGCTGGGAGAATGGCCGCGGTGGAGTGCAGGTGAGCCGGGCTGGGGACTGGGGGCTGGGGACTGGCGACAGATGCATGCCATCTCTAGAGGGACGAGGGCCTCAGTGTATCAGCCAAACGCTGCCGAGCATCGGGCCATGTATCCGTGTAGGGGGGCGGGCCCGTCCCTCTCCCAACGCACAGTCAGCGGCAAGTGTTTACCTCTTGTATAAGAAAATAACTGCAGATCCCTCTATTGCTGGTACAAATCGATTGATTCACAAAATGCTGGAGTAACTCAGCAGGTCAGGCAGCATCTCGGGATGTCTCAGGACGTTTCGTCACCCATTCCTTCTCTCCCGAGATGCTGCCTGACCTGCTGAGTTACTCCAGCATTTTGTGAATCAATCGAAGTGTTCACCTCTTGCTATCTATCCCACACCTTGACCAATCCAGATGATGGCCCAGAGTTCGGTGGCTCCCGTCCGCTTAAGGTCGAGGAATACAGAGACGCCGCTACATTGCAAACAAGGCAGCACCTTGCAGTGGCCGACTCTTTAACTCCCGGGGGGGGGGGGGGGGGGGATGCCCAATTTTTGGCAGCGACGATGCTGCTTTCGATCATCATTTTAGTGGTCTCATATCATCATATCATATATATACAGCCGGAAACAGGCCTTTTCGGCCCTCCAAGTCCGTGCCGCCCAGCGATCCCCGTACATTAACACTATCCTACACCCACTAGGGACAATTTTTACATTTACCCAGCCAATTAACCTACATACCCCGTTCCTAAATTCCATCAATCCCCTTGGACGACTCACAATTTTTGGCGAGGATGTGGGGTTCGCAGTATTTAATACTTAATATTTAATTGCCCTTGAGGAGGCATTGACGAGCTGCCTTCTTGAACCGCCGCAGTCCTTGGTGTGTGGGTGGGTGAACGCACAATACTGGGTCGGGAGCATTTTGACCCAGGGACGGTTGAGGAATGGAGACTAATTACCAAGTCAGGATGTGTGTGGCTTTTAGGGTAATTTACAGTTGTTACCATGTTTTGCTGCCCATGTCCTTCTAGCTGGTTTAGAAGATGCTCTCCAATGTGTATTGGAGACTTGCTGCAGTGCATCCTGTAGATGGTACAAACTATTGTTACTATCTGTTGCTAATAGAACGAGTGGATTTTTGTGGGAAGGGTGGCAGTCGGGCTGACTACTATGTCCTGTATGGGCATAAATAGGGTAGACAGTCAGAACCTTTTTTTCCCAGGGTGGAAATGTCCAATGGAGATGTGCAGGACAAGTTTTTTTGCACAAAGTGGTGAGGGCCTGGAATGCACTGCCAGAGGTGGTGGTAGAGGCAGATAGGACAGTGGCATTTAGGATGCTTTTAGATAGGCATGATAAAGTGCAGGGAATAGAGGGATAGGGATCATGTGCAGGCGGATGAGATCAGTGCACTCTGCATCATGTTTGGCACAAATATTGTGGGCCAAAGGAAGTGTTCCCGTGCTGTACTGTTCTAAGTTCCATGTGTAGTGTTGAGCTTCTTGAATGTTGTTGAAATTGCACTGATCCAGGAGGTGGAGAGTATTCTATCACATTCCTGACCTGATCCTTCAAGATGGTGGACAGGCTGTGGGGAATGAGGAGGAGAGTTAATTGCCACAGGGTTCCTTGTCTCTGACCTGCGCTTGTAGCCACATTGAGGATATGGTTACTCCAGTTCCGTTACTGGTCAATGTGTGGCTTGGCAAAAAAAAATTAAATGTGCAATTTACAGGCACTGATTCAAGGGTGGGGAAGTGTGAAGTTTGGATTATTATTTTATATTACACTTATACCTCGAATATACAAGGAATGAAAAAGCAAAAGTTGCAAGTTTCTGGGGTTTTTTCGGAATGTTCATTGTAGCTGTTCAGACCAGCTATTTTCTAGGGGTAAAAAACAAACTGCTGGAAGAACTCAGCGGGTCAAGCAGCATCCGAGGAGGCAAAGAGATTTTCATTTTCCCCAAAATAAACTTTATTCATAATAAAAAATATATACAAAACAAGAACAGTGCCAAACTCTTCCGAAATTCTCAGCGTCTATACATTTGTTAGTGTTATATTTGGTAGTGTTTGCTAATTATCCTTATACCAGGTACCCCTGCCATTCATGTGCCCCCCTGGGGATCATATCCCTTCCCTTGTTTGAGCGGTGTCTCTACCAGGCCCTACCCCCCCCCCCCCCCCAATGTCCAGCAGCAGAGGGACGCTAGACTGTGGTCCGTCCCCACAGAGCCTTGGTGTTAGCTGTGCCAAGCTTCATTGAGCCCCTCAGCATGTGCTCCTGCAGTCTGGAATGGGTCAGTTGGCAACATTCCCTCATGGACATCTTGCTCTGCTGGGAATAAGCTTTGGCCAGACTAAAGAGCGGCATACACTGAGTTGATGATCTTCCAGCATCACTTGATGTCCTTCTCCGAATGTATCCCTGGGAACAGTCTGTAAATCAGAGAGTCCTCTGTTATAGAACTGTTCAGGGTAACCCGTAGCAGGGACCCTTGCATCATTCTCCAGACTCTCTTTGCAAATCCACAATCTGGGAAAAGTGGGCAAACATTTCCTCTCCAGAGCTGCCGTCCCGAGGGCAGCATGCATTGGCAGAAAGATTCCGGTGGTGCAGGAAGGATCTGACTGGGAGGGCCCCTCTCACCACCAAGTTTACGGTGCTTGGTGGTGAGTTCTGAGGCATTTCGTCAGACAGGCTGGGCAGTCTGCTCAGGGAACCAGACACAGGATCCATCAAGTCCTTGTCCTGCAGTGCCTGCAGGATGTTCCGTGCCGACCACTGCCCGATGGACTTGTGGTCAAAGGTGTTTGTCCGGAAGAACCTTTCCACAAAGGACAGGTGGTGTGGCAATGTCCTGCTGACTGGCACATTGTGTGGCATCAGAGCCAGGCCCATCCTTCACAATACTTTGGCTCTATGCAAAGCCTGATGCAGCCACATATGAAGATGACCATCAGGATGAGGGCTTTTTGCCCCTGTTGTCTGCTGACTTGCGCAACGTGATCAGTTGGACCTGCTCCATCTTTGATCCCCAAATGAACTGGAAGACAGCCTGGGTGATCTCTGCGGCAGAGGAGTGGGGGATGGGCCAGACATGCACCCAGTGCACAGCCCCGAGAGCAGCTCCCACCTGATGACCAGGTTTTTTCTGGTTATCGAGAGGGAATGCTGCTTCAACAGACCCTATTTTTGCTTCACCTTGGCTGTTCTCTCCAACTTTGTTCTCTCTTATATGCTTTGGCCCCCCTGACCCAGATCCCCAGCACTTTCAAGAAGTCACACCGGATGGTGAAGGGGATGGAAGGTGATGTTTCAGGTCGAGGTCCTGCATCAGGACTGAGAGTGTAGGGGGAAGCCAGGGTAAAAAAAGTGAGGAGGAGGAGTGGAACAGAGGTTGAGATAGTGATAGGTCGAATCAGGTGGGGTGGGGCACGATAGGTGGTATGAACTCGCCTCTGTTTCTCCCACGCCTTTACAATAGCTATCCGCCCTCGAAAATCTGTCCTAATATATGGTCTCGATTTGAAACGTTGACCACCCCTTTGCTTCCACAGATGCTGCCTGACCCACTGCATTTCTCCAGCAGTTTATTTTTTGATCCAGATCCAGCATACGCAAACTCCTGTTTTTATGGTTTGGTGGTGATATTGGTATTATTTTATTTTTGTCACATGTGCTGAGATACAGTGTTAAACTTGATTTTGTATGCAATCATGCCATTCATAAATACAATAAAACCATACACAAATTCATCACATAGTGCAAAGAAGATGGAAAGAGAGTACAGAATACATATAGTATAAGAAAATAACTGCAGATGCTGGTACAAATCGATTTATTCACAAAATGCTGGAGTAACTCAGCATGTCAGGCAGCATCTCGGGAACATCCCGAGATGCTGCCTGAGCTGCTGAGTTACTCCAGCATTTTGAGTACAGAATATAGCTTGACTGCTACAGAGAAAGTGCAGATAAAAAGCACAAGGGCCACAATAAGGTTTCTAGTATCCGGGGATATTTATGGTTCGTGTGAGAATATCCTATTTCTTTCTCCCTCCTGTACTTAACACTTTTCGTTAATGTACCTGTGCTTTCCTCCTCCATCTGAAAGCAAGTTCCGATTTCTGACCACTCTGAGAAAGTGGTTTCTCCTGAGTTGGATTTATGAACTCCTTATTCTCCTTACTTCATACATCTTACTCTCCCAGTTTCTGCCTTTGGGCCAATTGCCAAGTGTCACCATCTCTAAATCTCCCCTGTCAAACCCATTCACAATTTTCAGCCTTCCATAAAGTAACTCCTCAGACTGCTTTATTCAAGGGGAAAGACCACAGTTGCTTCAGTCATTGCCAATAGTCAAGACCTGATTTTATCAGTGTAAATCTTTTTATACCTTCTCCAATGTCTTAGTGTCTTTTATATAATATGGAGACCAGAACTGCATGCTTTGCTCTGTGTTTTGCTGTGCCAAACCTTTTAATGTAGATGGGCAAATAGGTCAGCATCAGACATGTTGTGCTGAAGTGCCTGTTTCTGTGCTGTACATTTCTGTGACTCCATGACTATTGCTAATATTGTACTGCAGAATAAACCAACACAGAAACACAAAGCTCTTTTCACTGTGAACTGTTTGGCCATTGTGATACATTCAAAACATCAGATTCCTTTTGTCTGTACACAATGTGTCATTTATACCCCGGTTGCCCTGAGATCATTACGTGTGAAGCACGAGGCATTCTAATGGAGTCAGCAATGGAGCAAACACGGTAAGGATTTTCTTGTAGATGCAATGAACTGCAGATGCTGGTTTACAAAGAAATACATAAAGTGCTGGAGTAACTCAGCAGGTCAGGCGCATCTTTGGAGAATATGGATAGGTGATATTTCGGGTCAGGACCTTTCTTCAAACTGATAGTAGTAAAGCAGAGGGTGGGGGGAGGGTAGAAGAAACCTCAGAGAGAGGTGGGGGTTGGAAAAAGTTTGGCAAATGTAGGTGGATAGAGATGAGGCGAGTTTTTGGTTGGCAGATGGTTGGACAAAGGCCAGAGATAAAAAGAGAAAAAGTGTGAGAAAAGGAGATATGGATAGAAGGGGCACAAAATGTGAAGCTAGAGGAAAGAATATAGGTGGAAGGGGTCGGGAGGAGGGAGAAACAGGTGCACATCCAGGTGGGACAGAAGAGGAAAAAGGTGGGGCAAGTGGGGTGGTGTTGTACATTAGTTATCTTATATTGGAGAATTCAATGTTCATACCATTAGGTAGTAAGCTACCCAAGCGTTATATGTGCTGTTCCTCCAGTTTGCATGTGGCCTCACTCTGGCAACAGAGAAAGGCCCAGGACAGAAAGGTCAGTATGGGATTGGAAAGGAGTTAAATTGGTTAGCAACAGGGAGATCCAGCAGGCCTTGGCAGACTGAGCACGTGTTTGGCAAAACGGTCACCGTGTAGTGGGTGCGGTCACCGCGGAAATCAGGCCAGACGCCAGGTGAGTAGTAGATATACTTTATTTCCTAAGGCACACAAACACCGCACTCAAGAACTCCTGAGTCGACACACCCAAAACCTTTTATAGTCCCAGACCACCTGACCCAAGGGAACTGACCCAGGAAGTGACCTAATCCCTCCTGTCCACTGAGTGCCGAGTGGAATGACCAAGGGAGTGGCCTAGCCCCCGGGCGCCGCCACAACCTTGTCTATACCTGGTCTCACTATTATAAAGGGGGCCACGTTGGGAGCACCAACTGCAGTAGATGAGGTTAGAGGAGGAGCACATGAACCTCTGTCTCTCCACGGAGGACTGCTGAGGTCCGTGTATGAATGTGAGGGAGGATGGGTAGGGACAGGTGTTAGATTTCCTGGGGAGGGGGCGATGTGGGTGGGAACGGATGAATGACCAAAGGAGTTGCGGAGCAAGGGGTAAGGATTCCTTGCTTGGTTCTCTCTGCAATTCTCTGCCTCAGAAGGCAGTGAAGGCCGATTTTCTGGATGCTTTCAAGAGAGAGTTAGATAGAGCTCTTAATGATAGCTGATTGTGAATGATCAGCCATGCTCGAAGGGCCGAATGGCCAACTCCTGCACCTATTGTCTATTGTCTTTTGTCTATTCTCCAGTTGGACTTTTACTGCAGTTGTTCCTGTCACCAACCACAAATTATCAGATGTATGGTATCCAATTTCCCAAACTGCCCTGCTTGGATTTGCTCATATCTTTTAATGGCAATATCAAAAAGGCTGTTCCAATCGTCAACACCCTTTCAACCGTCATTTATGTAATATGCAAAACCTGATGTGAACATAGATAGTGTTATATATTGTGAGGAAGGTCATAGATCAGATCACCTCTTTCTGGAGGTGCTGCCTTGTTTTGTTACACCAAACTCTACCTCAGTCGGTTATTCCATTATAGCACTTTGATATGTTTTGCACTGCTTCAGATAGCACTACAATCTTTGCATTTATTGTCATATCTATCATTGCCATGAGGAGATTCACCAGTATATTGCCGGGATTGAAGAGGATTAGTTATGGGGAGAGATCGGACAGGCTGTGTTTGTTTTCCCCGAAGCAAAAGTCACTGAGGGGTGGCCTGATAGATTATGTAGAGGCACAGATAGGGTAGAGAATCAAAATCATTCCCCCAAGGTATGGGTACAAAAACAGATAGCACTACAATCTTTGCAGTATTTTGTTTTTTTTGCACTAACTTCAGATAGCACTACAATCTGAATTTCCTCTGTGCTCTCTCCAGCAGAAACACATCCACACCCTTCCTATATTGTGGCAATAAGTCTGAGATGAGAGAATGGATTTTAATGGGGATCTGTGGGGTTATTTTGTACACAGGGACCGGTTTCTTGTGTGTGATTGCTGAACTTATTTTCCATTTGGTTTTAGTGCAGTAGTATAGATCTGGTGGGGCTAGTATCGATGGGGAAGCTTGGTGGGCAGAGAGTTACTGGTGTGTGAGTGTGTGTGTGTGTCTCTCTCTCTCTCTCTCTCTCTCTCTCTCCTTGGAATCCTGCCTAAATTTAACTCGAGCGTATATTTTTTATGGTGGTTGCTAAGGCAACTGTTATTTCAAAAAGGTATGTTAATGAACCAAAGAAAACTGAGCAAGTTCCACTTGTTTTTTTACCTCAGTTTCCTCTCAGTGAGATATGGCAAAACAGAAACCAGCAGGATAGTTTGAGTAAACAAGTTGTAATCAAAGCACAATTCACTGACAGAACACACTGTACAGGCCATCCACCTGGTGACGAAAGGGCTTTGTGTTCTCTCGGCCACCTCTGGCAGTGCGCTCATGGATTCACGGTAGGCAGACAGTGAGGACAAGGTCAGGGAGGTTTACCCCTCGTGTTGGTCGCTCACCACTACTGCAGATTTTACTGCAGCAGCTGTGTCCCTCAGGAGTGCAGCTACTGCCAGGACACTTTTGATGATGGACATTATAGCCCTCCCCCATCACAGTACGTTTTGCACTGGGGCTTCCACCAAGTGTTGTTCTTCCTCTCCTCTTTTTCTCCTTCCCTCCCTGGCTCTCCCCGTCCTTCCACATCTCTCTCTCTCTCATTCCCTCTCCCTCTCTCTTTCTATCTAGCTATACTGATGTCTCTCTGTTTCTATCTCTGTGTCTCACTCTCTCATTCTCTCTCTTTCTGTCTCATGCTCTCTCTTCCTCCAGCTTTGCCTTTCTCGCTCTTCTTATCTCCCTCTTTTTCATTCCCATCACTTTCCTATCCTTCCTGCTCCCCTCCCTTCCACCACACTGTTCTATTGACAAACCCTTCCCTACCCCCACAGTCTCCTTTATCAGCTGTCTGATGACAGCAGGTTTGGCCCCTGTGCTGGACAGCATACATCTGAGTATTCAAAAGCTAACATCTTCTCTCCCTGCCTTTCCCCCCACTCTCTTTCCCTCCCTCCTGGAGAAACTCAGTAGGTCAGACAGCATCCTTAGAGAGAGCTGAAGCTAATGTTGCTTCTGACCAGTTCTGATGGAACGTCATCGATCAATAACATGAGTTTAGCTTCTATTGCCCTCCACAACTGCAGCCGGACAATCTTGCTATATCCAGCATTCAGTGACCATGGTCTTTGGTGGCACAATTCTAGATTTGTCTTTCCTCTCTCTTCATTCATCTCCCTCTGAAACACCTCCTTCAGTCAGATCAGCTGAGACTAACAAGCATTCAATCCCTTTTCTTAGGTTTAGGTTTATTATTGTCACGTGTACTGAGGCACAGTGAAAGTTTTGTATGCTGTCCAAACAGGTCAGATATACCATATATAAATGCAATCAAGAAGTAGAAAGAAGGAACTAGACATGCTGGTTTACACATAGGACACAAAGTGCTGCAGTAACGCTGGTCAGGCAGCTTCCATGGAGAACATGGACAGGTGACTTTTCAGATCGAGACCCTTCTTCAGACTGATGATGATGATGACAATCAAGTCAAACTCAAGTACAATAGATCGAGCAAAGGAAAAGGGTAGAGCGCAGAATATAGTTGTCAGCATTATAGCACATTGTAGTGCATTAGTTCCGTAGACAAAGCCTCACCTGGGCCCAGTTATTGACATACTATGTTTGGGAGAGGATCATTTCTTTGTCCACATATTGTTTGACTCCATTTGACTACATCAGTATTCTGGGTTGATGATGCCTGTCATTGGTCTGGTGATTTTCACCTTCTTCCTTAATGCATCCAGTTGACAATCCAGAAATGCTTTCCAACAATCTTTTTTTAATTAAAAATTCAGGGGAAGTACTCTTTTCTCAAGTGCTTTATAAAGCAGATCCATTTTATTTCATTAATTCCCATTTCAACAATAAATGATTTGAAGGCTTGGTGATTTTAAGTGCTATTTTTCATTAAAATGCCTGCAGTAATGTTGTGGATAATTTCCATATCTCCTCGTTTTGATGCCCCATCATAAAAGATAACAAAGAGCCTGGAATGAGTTAGGATGAAGTCTGTAAGGCAATACCTGTTGTGAAGATTGTCGCCTGGTATTTAATACCTGCTGCTGTCTGCAGATCAGCTCTTGGATACTTGCTATGCTGGCAGCGTTTGTGTAGGGACCAAGAACATGCCCTTCTTTCAACAAAAAGCAGACAATTCATCGTAAGAATTCTAAAAAGCCCAAGAGACTAAAGCGTCAATTTATCTTCAACAAAGAAAGTTTAAATTTAAGAAAATGCAGTACACAAATTTACATTTCACGACACTGAACATCCATTGTGTATTGAAGTAATAATGCAAATTTTCATCGTTTAATAATTAAAAATACAGCAGAAAGGGTAAACATCTTTGTGTGTTTATTAGATATTGTCAGATGCAATTTCTTAGATTTTGTCCTAATAGTTTGAAAAGTCACTAGAACAATATTAATCTAGTGCCATCATTATTTTTAACTTTAAAATATCACAATCAGATGGTAGCTTATTACAATGCAGAAGGAGACAGTTCAGCCCATCGTGTTGGTGCTAGCCCTGTGCAGACATCTAATCAGTTCCAATCCACACTCTTCTCTGTTAGCCTGAAGTTACTTTCTCCACAAGCCTATACAATTCCCTTTTGAAAGCTCTGATTGATTCTATTTCCACCCACCATCTGGGCAGGGAAATTCCAGTCACAACCACGCATTGCATAGGAAAGATTTTCCTCCCTTATCTATTGCCCTTCACTTTCTATCTCTATCCTCTGGTTCTGGAATCATCTGCTAATGGGAACACTTCCACACCACTTTAGATCCATCACCATCTTGTCCACCATCAAATCCTCTCTCAATGTCAGCTTCTCTGGACTAACATATTAACCGACTCCCACATCTCTTGGGGAATGCAACTAATTTGTTCTACACACAGTGCACAGTGGAATTTAGATTTTTTTAAAAGATTTTTTAGATTTAGAGATACAGCGCAGAAACAGGCCCTTCGGCCCACCGGGTCCGCGCCGCCCAGCGATCCCTGCACATTAACACTATCCTACACCCACTGGGGACAATTTTTACATTTACCAAGCCAATTAACCTACAAACCTGTGGGAGGAAACTGAAGATCTCGGAGCAAACCCACGCAGGTCACGGGGAGAACGTACAAACTGCGTACAGACAGCACCCATAGTCAGGATCGAACCTGAGTCTCCGGCGCTGCATTCGCTGTAAGGCAGCAACTCTACCGCTGCGCCACCGTGCCGCTAACACCAATATCTCATGGTGTTAACTTCCTATAATATTCATTAATTCATAGTTGTGTTGTACTTCAGGAGTTACATTACATCACAGAGCCCAACTATCTCTTGCCATTGGGTTAAAAAGCTTCGTTCTTGATGAAACAAACAGTTGCATATTTTTCCACATTATATTCCATTGCCCAGGTCTTTGCCTCTTTGTCACCTCCTTATGGCCTTGTCAGAACTTGCATTCCTATGTTTCTGAGTGTCACCAATAGGTTGAGCAACTAACCTTTGGTTCCTCCACCCAGGTCATTTGTATTAATAGTAGGAAATTGAAGCACCGGGATTGATCCCTGTGGCATGTTACTCATTACATCCTGCCAAACAGAAAAAGGTTCATCTATGCATGCTCACTGATTCCTGTTAGCCAGCAGTTATTCTCCCTTACGTCCCATCCCATGATAATTTATCTTCTGCAATAACCTTTAATATGACATCTCATTGAATGCCTTCTTGAAATCTCAGTATAGTACATCCATTGCCCCCCCCCCCCCCCTCCTTTAAATCCACAGTACACATTACTCATGAGAACTCCAATAAGTTGGTCTAACATGATTTCATTTTCACAAAACCATGTTGACTTTACCCGATTAACGTATATTTTCATGAGTAACCCTCTATGGCATATTTAATAACAGATTCTAACATTTTCATTTGACAATGTTAAGCTAACTGACATACAGTTTCCTGCTTTTAATCTCCCTCTCATTTTCGATAATAAAGTTTCACTTTTCATTTTTCAGTCAAATGGAATTTTCCCTGAGTCTACGAAATTTTGGAAGATTAAAAGCAATGTGTCCACTATCTCAACAGCTGCTATTTTTCTGAGACCCTACTCTTTCTGGGTTGTTAATTGGATCAGAGAAAGGATTAACTTTTCTGCAGATTCATCCTGACTGGCAGCATTTCAATTTGTGAAGCGTGTGTGCGCGCGATTGTTCCAATATTAATTCAAAGAACAAAGAAAGAGATAACGAGAACAGGGCTTGAAAATAACAAAATCATGGCTTGTGCTTTCTTTCTTCATGAACCTTTGCAGACAATACTTAAAGGTATAAATAGTTCCTTTCGAATATGAAATACAACATCAATAATTATTCAGAGAACAAAGGCAAAAGGTAGATTTTTTGTTGTGTAGAGTTAGGTTCACTCGGCTTATGAGGTGCAGCAATTACACACCAAATAACAAACATTCTTTCTCTTAGTCATATTCTATTTCTGGCTGTATAGACAGAACAGAGCATTAATACAAATTTCCACCCAGCAGAGACTTAACAAACAGCTTTTGAACCCCCTCATTCATTATTTCTCTCCTTCTCTCCTTCTCTCTTTCTCCCCCACTCCCCCCCTTCTCCCTCTCCCCCTCCCTTTTTCACCTCTTCCCCTTCCATTCCTCTCTCTCCCCCTCTCACTCCCCCCCTCCCCCCTCTCTCCTCTCCCTCTCCCCCCTCTCCTCTCTCTCCCCATCTCTCACCTCTCTCCCCCTCTCTCTGCCCTCTTTTTCCCCTCTCTCTCCCCCTCTCCCTCCCCACTCTCTCCTTTCTTTCCCTCCCTCTTTCTTTAAAACTCAACACTTCTTTCACATGTTATAGCTTAAAACACAATCATATGCATTTCAACGATACTATTAAATATGAAGCCTTCGGAGTAAAGAAATGCAGAGGGTTATTGATCATGCAACTGAATAGTGAAAGGCCTGGATAGAGTGGATGTGAAGAGAATATTTCCAATACTGGGAGAGTCTAGGACCAGGGGCATATCTTCAAAATAAATGGATGTACCTTTAGAAAAGAGATGAGGAAGAATTTCTTTAGTCAGAGGGTGATGACTCTGTGGAATTCATTGCCACAGACGGCTGTGGAAGCCAAGCCATTGGGTATTTTTAAGGCGGAGATTGACATATTCTTGATTAGTAAGGGGGTCAGCATGAATTTCCCCTGTAAAGGAGTCACACTGGAGTCATCCTGGGCCATCTTATAAATTACGTATAACTTGTTCCAAAGGTTTGCAGTGCTTTCGTGTGGATCTTTTTTTTAAATATGAGGCAATTTTTTAGAGAGAGTGCATGAGTGAGTGTGTTTTAATGCTGCTGTATTTGGCGAGGGTGTGTGCTTCCTCTCTACATAGCCAGTGCAGAGGGACCTCTCCAGCCAGAATAATTGCACTGACTGGGTTTTGGAGTCGACACCCTTTGTCAATAAGTACAGAAATAACCTCAACATTCAACTATTTCACAAAATGCTGGAGTAACTCAGCAGGTCAGGCAGCATCTCAGGAGAGAAGGAAATGGGTGACGTTTCCGGTCGAGACCCTTCCTCAGTCTGAAGAAGGGTCTCGACCCGAAACGTCACCCATTCCTTCTCTCCTGAGATGCTGCCTGACCTGCTGAGTTACTCCAGCATTTTGTGAAATAAATACCTTCGATTTGTACCAGCATCTGCAGTTATTTTCTTACACTCAACATCCAACTGGTGTTTTTGATGTGTGTCAGTCAGGTGCACGGTAGATACCATAGAAAGGCAATCTCACGACACAGTGAGTAGAAGGAACATTGCCAGTAATCCCATCAAAGAAATGAAGCAAGCTTAACTGTAATAACACGGAGCTGAGGCTTGATAATCCTGGAGAGGCTGCATTTACAGGGAGTATCAGAAACATCTGGGCCAATTCAGTTCTCCTTTCGAGGGTATTTTGAAACCGTGGGTACCTGTATTTTTCTCTCACTATCAATCGGTTGCCTTTTATTGAACCGATCTCTCCGCATGGACCCAGCTTAAATTTTGGTTTGGTTCCCGCGTTTTCTTGTTTTATATACCAAGAATCCTCTTCTTTTTATTGTAACAATAACCTGCCTTTGAAAAGCACCTTCGAGGTAGGAAGATATCCTGAGGTACTTCAGAGGAGGTTTACCAACCAAGAGCTTGGTAATCCTTGGTTTACCACAAGAAGGTGGTAGTAAGCCACAAAAAAAGTGAGCTGCAGTGATGCAGAAAGGTGGCACAGTGGCACTAGAGCTGCTGCCTCACATCTCCAGAGACCCAGGTTCAATCCTGACTTTGGTTGCTGTCAGTGTGGAGTTTGCATGTTCTCCCTGTGACCACATGGGTTTACCCAAGGTGCTCTAGTTTCCTCCCAAATCCCAAAAGCTTAATAGGTTTGTTGGCCACTGCAAATTACCCCCACTGTGTTGAATCTGGGCAGAACTGATGGGTATGTGGGGAGAATAAAAAATATTGGGATTTCTGTAGAATTAGTGTAAATGGGTGTTCAGTTGCTGGTGTGGACTCAGTGGGCCTAAGGCACTGTTTCTATGCTGTATCTCTCTATGATGCTATGGCAAAGTTTGTTCAGAAATTAGATTTAATTAGATAGTTCATACTTCAGGTAGGAGACCCTTCATCACGTCACGTTCATGGCTATGAAAACGCATCTGTCATTGATGGAAGGATGAGAAAACGCCACTGGTAAAAGCAGTGGTTTCGCAGGGAGAGTAGAAGAGAATGAAGATAGTTAAAAGTGTGGGTGAGAATTTTGGAAATTGACTCGCGTTTCGGGCAGTTCATGGCACCGGGTAAATGGGATGTATTCTGATACATTCATCAGAGGTCGGAAGAAAACCGAATGTTAGAATGGTCATGATTGGAGGCTTCAGAAAGCCTGTGAGGGTATCAGCAGCGGCAGAGCTGGTCCTAGCCGGGTCGGTGGGGGGGGGCTGCCTTGACAATGCAATAGATATCTGGCCAACATTTCACTGACGGGTAAGGACGGAGTACAGCTGGCAGTGAGAAGGCGGGAGTTGTATCCAAGGACATGACCACCGAAGGTCCCAAGGACCACGGCCTCTTGTCACTTGGTTGGAGGACATGCTGTTGTCCCAAGACAGCGTGTTGGGCAGGTTCTGTGGGTAATGAAAGCCATTAAACCAGTACATCAAACCGATGCAGCTGCCATCAGCTGATCTTCCCAAATAACCCCAGACCCCTCAAACCTCCCTGCTTAAACATCCCCAAATGTCCCCACAGCCACAAACATCCCCACCCCCATCCCTCAAGTATCTCCACTCCCCAAATATCACCACCCCCAAATGCTATGCATATTTTTAATAGTATTCGACAGTTCCACCTTAAAAACGACTCTGACTGCCAATCCTATTTAAGCCTCTTGTATCTTGTATCTTGTGCACACACTTCATAACCAGGACAATTTTTAACACTATCCTACTCCCACTGGGGACAATTTTTACATTTACCAAGCCAATTAACCTACATAACGACCTAAACTCCTCCAGTAAGTCCTTCAGCCTCCAGCACTCCAGAGACAGCAATTCAGGTTTTGTGCATGTGTTTTGTATGTGCATTTACGCATCTGTGTGCATATATGTGTTTGTATCTGCATTTATATCTGTGTTTGTGAATAACCTGACTTACATTTAGAGATCCTTTTACCGATGAAGCAGAAACCTACCATTTAACGTTCCACATTGACATTGAGCATAGGATGTTAATTTAACTGTATAAATATTTCAATGCTCCAGCAACTTAATCTGGAGCACCTCTCCTCACAAAGGCTCAACATCAACTCTCGTACAATTCCCCTACTGATCCACAATCCCACCACTGAACATTGGTCTGTGTCTCGCAGATAGGCGTGGACCTCATTTCCTCAGCAGAACCTCCCTCCACAACCAGCCTCAGTCCCTGACCTCAGTCTCCTGCCCACGACTGCATGTCTGGGGAGAATTTACTGAGGGCTCTAACTGCATTGCTGCCTGTAACTTGGATAGAGTCCCTGACCTGTCACGCATGCCAAAGTCTCCAAAGTTATACTACTCATTCGCATGGAACAGTGCATTTAGCACACTGTTGGAAACCTATTGTTAACAGCTGCCATAAAATATTTGGCTGCTTTAATCTGTAGCCCCAGTCTCACCTTATAAATGTCAAACTTTAGAAACGAGTGACGAAACCCTGATACTCCTGTCACTCAGCACAATATCACTGTCAGCCAAATGATTGGGAATGAGAACCAAACTGTCCATTAACACTTCCCACTCTCTCCCTAAATACCTCCCCTTCACCTGGCCTCCTCGCTCCATTCTCTCCATCCACCTACTTCCTCCCTCACCCCACTCATCCTATACCACACGTCACGGAAACCGCCGCGCCCAACTCTCTCCTACTTAGACCACCTCACCTCAGCATCCTTCCCCATGCCCCGCCCTGTGCATCTTACACTCCTGCCTCACCCTACCCCAGCTTTAGTAGCATACGAGCCAGCCAAAGGCAAATGGAACTGACAAGATTGGGCAACTTGGTCAGCACAGACGCATTGGGCCAAATGGCCTGTTTCCTTGCTGTGTGACACTATGAATCTATTCCCTACCCGGATCCCACTGCAAACACCTCAACCCACCCCTCAACCCCACTTCTTCCCAACCCCATCCCTCTCCTTTCCCAGCACAGACCAGCCAAATACTACACTCATTGTCTCCGGTACACCATCACCCTTTATCCTTCACAATCAACCCCTGTCTCTGTCCTTTCGCAAATAAATACTTCACATCAATTTTCACGAAGGAGATGGGCATTGTGATTGGAGAATTCTGGGTGGGAATTGGTAAAATTCTGGATCATATTAAAAAAAGAGATGTTTGATGTTATGATGGGGATAACAGTATAAATCACCAGGCCCAGATGAGATCTAACCCAGATTGCTATGGAAGACAAGGGAGGAGATTTCTGGGTCCTGACGGGGATTTTTAAATCTGCTGATCACAAGTGAGTTGCCAGATGACTGGACAACAGTAAATGTGGTTCCTTTATTCAAGAAGGGATAAACCTGGTAACCATAGGCTAGTGAGTCGAACGTCAGAGGTAGGGAAGTTATTGGGGGGAAAAAATCAAAGGTACAGGATTAATCTGCATTTGGAAAGGCAGGGATTGATAAGGTATATAAAGCACAGATTTGTTGGTGGAAGATCCTGTCCGACTAATTTAATTGAATCTTTCAAAATAATGTAATTTAGCTAGAGACAATGCGGAGATTTTCCACATGGATGTTGCTAGCTCTGCAAGGAGAGACTGGATAGGCTGGCACTGCTTTCTCTGGAGCAAGGGGTGCTGAGGGGTAATCTTATAAAGATATATAAAATCATGGGTGGCGTTGACTGGGTAGATAGTCAGACGAGTGTAAAACTAGAGGGCATAGATTTAAGGTGAGGGGGGAAAATACTTTTTTTCAAAAGGTTGGGAAGGACACGATAACAGGCAGAGGTGACTCACTGGGATCCTGCCTGAGGTGAAATGTCACATGAGGAGAGATTGAAAAGGCTGGGTCTGTTTTCCTTGGAGCTGAGGAGGCTGAGGGAGGACCTGATCAAGGTGTATAAATGGGGAGAGGCATTGATTGGATAAATATTTAGAGATTTTCCTGAGAAAAGAGATGTGAAAAAACCAGAAGAAGTCGGTTTAGGATAAAGGGGATCAGAGGAAAGCATCGTTTCCCACTTGGGTGGCTGGAATCTGGAATGTCGTACGTTAGGGAGTGGTCCAGGTAGAGACACTCACAGCTCTTGTGAAATATCTGGACGAACACTTGAAGCATTGAGGCAGAGAAGGTTGTGGACCAAGAGCTGGATGAGTGAAGATTAGTATTTGATGGCCAGCATGAATTTGTAGGCAGAAGGGCCTATTTTGCTTCTGTGCTTCCATCTCCGGGGCTACCCTTACCCCACCCCACCCCATCCTCCCCACCGCTGTCGGCACACTGTCACCTTCTCTCCTCTCTCACCATTGCAGCATCCCATTTGATGACTGTAAGGAAACTGCTGATTGGTTGTTGGCCCAGACCAGCACACGGCCCTGTCTGGCTGTCATCTGTGGGTCAGGCCTCGGGGGACTCACCGACCTGCTGAGCAACAAGACCGAGATCCCGTACGAGAAGATCCCGGGATTCCCTCAGAGCACAGGTTAGCAGGCTCGCTGTCCGCACCAATAACGCACTGCTGTCCCCAGGACAGCACGACAACACACTGCAGTCCCCCAGTATACCAGACTACAGCACACACTACAATTCCCCAGTATACCAGACTACAGCACACACTACATTTCCACAGTATACTAAACTACAGCACACTCTACAGTTCCCCAGTACACCAGACTACAGCACACACTACAGTTCACCAGTATACTAGACTACACACACACACTACATTTCCATAGTACACCAGACCAACGGCACACACTGCAGTCCCCCAGTATACAAGACTACAGCACACACTACAGTTCCCCAATACACCCCATCCCAGTCCCCACTGTCCCCCAGTATAGCTGACTATCCTACATACTAGTGAACTGAACTACAGCTCATTCTATTGCCCCCCAGTATACCAGACCAACATCACATGCTGCAGTCCCCCAGTATACCAGACACCCGCCACACTAAAATTCCCCAGTACATCTCATCCTAGTCCCCACATTCCTCAGTAGAGCTGACAAACCCACATACTACCCAAATTACAGCACACTCTATAGTCTCCCAGTATGCCCTATCAAAAGCAAACGCTATGTTCCCCCAGTACACCCGGCCAACAGCACACACTTCATAACCAGGTACACCTGACCAACAGCATACACTACAGGCACCCAGTAACACTGACACTACAGTCCCCCAATACATCCAGCCAACAAACACACATAACAGTCCCTCAGTACACCCAGACAACAAAAACACTATGTTCTCCCAGTACACCTGACCAAAAGCATTTTCCACGTTCCTCAGTACAGCCGGACAACACAAATACTACTGACCCATTGTTGACTGGAAATACTCAGTGGAAAAGATTTAGACAGGCGGCAGACACAATTATAGCATTTAACAGGCCTTTATTTAGGCATATAGATATGCAGGAAAGGAGGGATATAGATCATATGCAGGCAGCCGACATTAATTTAACTTGGTATCGTGTTCGGCCTGGACATTGTGGGCCAAAGGGCCTGTTCCTGTGCTGTTTTATCTTCGACATTCTTCCAGTATATCTGACCAACAGCAGGCACCCAAGAAGAGGCAGCAGCGAAGGAGGGAGGAGAATTTCCTTCGTCCTTCCATGGGTGATCAGTGACAAACACCTCCCATTGTCCACTCAAATCTGCCTTGTGTTCAGCCAGAATATGGCTGAAGGCTACTTTAAGGGTCATGGCTAGAGATAAATCTATTGAATGCTGTCCTATGTCTTTAAGTTCCAGGGCACGAGGGAAAACTGGTCTTCGGGGAACTGAGTGGCAAACAGTGCGTCTTCATGAAGGGCCGCTTCCACCTTTACGAAGGCTACTGTATCAAAAAGGTATATATGTGAGTTGGGTGTGTGTGTGTGTTGGGTGTGTGCTTGTGTTTATGCAAGGTGTAACTGTGTAGGCTTGGTTGGTGTTTGTGTGTGCCTATGTGTGCCTATTGTACTTCTATGTGTGCTTGACGTGAGAGTGTGTTGGGTGTGTGTATTATGTGTGCTTCTTTGTGCTGTGTGTAGCCCTCCAAAAGAAAACAAATTCACTTCTTGGTTTTTGGTCCTCCAAAATATTCCAGATGGAATTTAAACTGGAGGTGGCAGAGTATGGACTTAAGCAAGAAGGGCTTCTTGGAGAAGAAGAGCTACCTTAAATTTAGTTGCGTCTGGTTGAGTATCTATAGTAGGGTGAAGATTATTCCATGCTTTAATTGTGTGAGGGAAGAATGAATTGTTATACACATCTGTCTTGGTAGCTGGTATCTCGAATTGAATAGAATGCCCTCGTCTGCTCCTGATAGGTTTGGGTTTGGTGTAGATTTGGTCATCTATGTCGAGCTGACCATTTAACATTTTGTAAAAACAGGTCAAACGGTGGGCTTTGCGTCTGTCTTGGAGTGGGTTCCACCCCAATGAATTTAGAAGTTTGGTAACACTCGCTTCTCTCTCATAAGTATTTGTAACAAATTGAGCTGCCTGTCTTTGGACACGTTCGATGGAAGAAATGTTTCTATTTGTGTGTGGATCCCATGTTGCAACTGCGCAGTCCAAATGAGTTCTAACAAGGGTGAAGTATAACTTCTCCGTGATGGACCTCATCCCTGCTTTAAATGGATGACCCCTTATTTTTGTTATAGCCTCGATCAGGATTCTCCCACAAGTGGAATCATCCTCCCTGTCAAGATTCTCCAAATTTGTTTCAATCACACACTCTTGTGCTTCTAATCTCCCGTTTATAAAGGCTGTGCATCCATTCCTCAAGACAACCTGCTTATCCTTTTCACCCTCTTGCTTATCAAGAATTTACCTACCTCAGTCTTATACCCATAGTCTCTGTTTCCACCGCCCTTTGAGGAAGAGAGAGCAAAAGACTCGTGACGCTCTGAGAGAAATAAATTCACTTCATCTTCACCTCAGTCAAGTGAGCTTTCTCCGAACTGCTCCAGATACAGAAATTATTCTCAGAAATTATCCTGCAAATAATCTCTGAACTTCTCACCCTGAATATCTTCCCCGATGTGATTTTTCCAGTAGGTTAATATCCAGCCCCAGTCCATTATCTGTCACCATTAGGAAATACTCCATTATTTATTTCCTCATATTCTGTCCTATCGTGTAAGAAAATAACTGCAGATGCTGGTACAAATCGAAGGTATTTATTCACAAAATGCTGGAGTAACTCAGCAGGTCAGGCAGCATCTCAGGAGAGAAGGAATGGGTGACGTTTCGGGTCGAGACCCTTCTTCAGACTGTCCTATCGTGTGGTCATTTCCTATTCATGATACCATGTATGATTTTCTATTCCTACCAGACTGCTGCTATGTCCTGGTTTCCTGAACTTTGGTCGACTCTCTTGAGTCCAGATACTCTCATTCATTGACAGAGCCACCCCTCTACCTTCCTGACATTCCCAAATATCGTGGCCCCCTCAGTGCTCAGTCCATCATCCCGCAGCCATGGCTCTGTAAAGGATATCAGATCACATTTTCTTCTATTTGACTTCCTCAACCCGTCAGGTTGAGAGCCTGGCTTCGCACAGAAACTTTGAAGTGGAAGTGAGAAAAGGAAATGAGAAGGACCAAAAGAGTGTGGAGTTGACTAAGAGCATAAAAGAAAGGGGAAGTGTAGGAAGGAACTGCAGATGTTGGTTTAAACCGAAGATAGACACAAAAAGCTGGAGTAACTCAGCGGGACAGGCAGCATCTCTGGAGAGAAGGAATGGGTGACATTTCGGGTCGAGAAGGGTCTGTTACTCTTCTGTCTACGAGAAGGCTGAGTTACTCCATCTTTTTTTGTCTATCTTTAGAAGAAAAGTCAAAATTGGTTTATAGTAAGTGGGAGGTAAGGGTGAGGTGGGATGTGGGGGGGGGGTGGGGGGGAGGGAGAGTGGTTGAGAAATGAAAGTGGTGACCGGTTGGGCCCCAGGCGGCATCATGCAGAGATCCTATCCCCAAACTGCCCTGACAGTCACTGACAGATAGCTAAACTGGCAGATCTTTGCCTTCTGTCAAAGGTGTCAAGAGTGTTAAATGTATTTGCTATTTCTGGCATCTATGTTTTGTACACCTGGGAGTCGGAAGTGGATTTGTAATTGTGAGGTTGGGCAGCTGGATGGAGGCACTGGCTGCACCAGGGAGTCGGGTTCCTCCACGAGCAACAGATTGACGTGCTGCGCTGCTCCTCCACAGGTGACCTTTCCAGTCCGCGTCTTCCATTTAATGGGAGCCCGGGCCCTGATCGTCACCAATGCTGCTGGAGGGCTGGGCGAGAAGTCCCAAGTAGGTGACCTGATGGTCATCAAGGACCACATTAACCTGCCGGGCATCTCGGGGTTAAACCCCCTCCTCGGCAGCAACGATGAGAGGTGAGTCCGCGGCGACCGGTGCAGTCTCGCAGAGTCCTCGCCTTCCCAACTCTTCCCCCCCCCCCCCCGTGCAGGGTGGGTGGGTGGGCAGTTCAGCAAACTTGGATACACTGCATGTTATCTCCTTGCCCAATCATTGGTATGGATTGTGATTTGCGCACTCCACCCACCCACTCCCCTCCATTCATGCATGAGCAGCACTCCCTTCTAGTTGCAGCAGTGTGGAGTGTCCCTTTAAGAACTGGCAACAGAGACTGCGCTGCTAGGCCAACGTTGGCAGCTGTGAGAAGTCATTGCACAACTGTGGGGACGATTGCACGAGAAGCAAGAGCCGCAGTTTACACAGAGAAACCCAACAGTTTTGGTTGAGCAGCCAGTGCACTGTTGCAGAAACCTGACGCATTCTGCGACTTCTTGAATTCCTGTAATTGAAATTTCGATATCGGGTGATGATGCAACTAGTCCAGATGCTTTCTGCAGTGCATCTGTAGATGTTTGTTAGAGTATTCGGTGATGTGCCGAATTTCTTTAAACTTCTAAAAAAGCAGATGTGCTGGTGCACCTTTGTTGTAAGGGTTTGAGGTCACTGCAAACCATTGATCCCCTCTGCACGTGAAGTCCTTCAATACATCTTCAGTTAGAGGGTGAGAAGGGGAGGGTACTGTTTTTTAAGCTGACGTGATATTATGGTATGTTTTAAGCTGTTGGATGTCAATATGTAATTGGGAGATTTGTGTATTTTGAGGTAATGTTACAGTTTATTTTGGCTGGGGAGTCAAATTAATTTCAAATTAATATCATAGGATATTTTGAGGATGATGCCAGGCAGTTTAGGGAATAATGCTGTACATTTTGAAACATATTGTATATTTTAATTTATTTTGGTGGAATATTAGATTTAGTTTATTTGACATGGCAGCATATTAAGGAGGATTTGTGATTCAATTTGAGGCAATTATGCTCATTGGTGTCTGCCTTGTACATGGTGGTGGAGGCATTGTGGAAGTGCTTATACAGATACCAGGAAGTGCAAGCACTTGAATCACCAGACATACAGACTAAATGCTGGTAAATGCAATGAGAATACTTGTGTAATTGATGGTCAGCAGGAAGATATACAGGAAGGAACAGCAGATGTTGGTTTAAACTGAAGATAGACACAAAAAGCTGGAGTAACTCAGCGGGACAGGCAGTATCTCTGGAGAGAAGGAATGGGTGATGATTCGGGTCAAGACCCTTCTTCAGACTCCTTCTTAGTCTGAAGAAGGGTCTCGACCCGAAAAGTCACCCATTCCTTCTCTCTCTCTCGAGAGAGAGAGAGAGAGAGAGAGAGAGAGAGAGAGAGAGAGAGAGAGAGAGAGAGAGAGAGAGAGAGAGAGAGAGAGAGAGAGAGAGAGAGAGAGAGAGAGAGAGAGAGAGAGAGAGAGAGAGAGAGATGCTGCCTGTCCCGCTGAGTTACTCCAGCTTTTTGTGTCTATCGTCAGCATGGAGAGGGTGGGCTAAGGATCTATTTCTGTGCACTGTCCAGCTACTACCCCTTCATATTCAATGGCACTATCACCACTGAATTCCTCGCTATCCAGATGCTAGGGTTTACCAGTGAGCAGAAACTGAACTGGAATATCCATGTTTAGTTTAGTTTAGAGATACAGCGAGGAAGCAGGCCTTTTCCAGCCGACCAGCGATCCCCACACACTAACACTATCCTACACACACTAGGGACAATTTATATTTATAGAAAGCCAATTAACCTACAAACCTGTACGTCTTGGAGCGTGGGAAGAAACCAAAAATCTCAGAGAAAACCCACGCAGGTCACAGGGAGAACGTACAAGCTCCATACAGACAGCCACAATCAGGATCGAACCCGGGTCTCTGGCGCTGAAAGCGCTGTTAGGCAGCGACTCTACCGCTGCGCCACCGTGCCGCCACATGTGCGCAATGAAGCCTCAAAAGCAGGTCAGCAGAGAGGGGCCCTGTGGCCAGTGACTCACCTCTCAACTCCCCAAAGCCTGACATCCATCGACAAGGCTCGAGTCAGGAGTTTGATGGAATACTTTCTACCTGCCTGGATGGGTGCAGCACTGAAGAAGCCTAACACCATACAGGACGTAGCAGCCCTTTGGACAGGAACGCTATCCACAACTATTCACTCACTCCACCACCAGTTTGTGCCGTCTACAGGGTGCACTGCAGCAACTCACCAGGATTCCTTCGGCAGCATCTTCCAAATCCAACACCTCTACCACCCAGAAGGACATGGCCAGCAAAAGCATGGGGACACCACCACCTGGAAGTTGCCCTCCAAGCCACACACCATCCTGACTTGAAAATATATCACCATTCCTTCACCATCGTTGGGTCAAAATTCTGGAACTACCTCCCTAACAGCATGTGGATCGACCCTATGAATGTGGCGGTTCACGACGATAGCTCACCACCACCTTCTCAAGGGCAATTAGAGATGGGCAATTACTGTAAATGCTGCTTCAGGCCGTGACACCCACATCCCTTGAATGATGAAAATAAAGTACAGCTCTGCAACCCTGTCAGAGTTCCAGTCAGGGATGTTGTATCTTCCCAATATCAAGATGCATTTTGAGGAATCTTAGACCAAATGGCACAGTGCTTTGAGGGGAAAATTACATACTTTGTGAAATATTTTGTATGCTACTGTGGTCTATTTTGGAGGTTTCAGAATGTTTTATAAATGACTGCCAACCCCGTTCCTCTCAGATTTGGTCCACGATTCCCCTGCATGTCGGATGCCTATGACCTGAACTATCGCCGGCTTGCTTTGGACAGCGCCTTGGAGCTGGGATACCAAGACTTTGTCCGCGAGGGGGTATACTGCATGGTTGCCGGACCATCGTACGAGACAGTGTCAGAATGTCGCATGCTGAAGACATTTGGAGCAGATGCAGTGGGTAAGTTCGCACACTACCCGCACAAAAGACAATACATTTCGTCAGCTTTCTGCCCCACCATCACAATCAGGCTGAAGATGGGTCCAGAGCCATGACGTCACTTATCCATGTTCTCCAGATGCTACTTGACCAGCTGAGTTATTCCTGCACTTTGTGACTTTTTTAAACTTACAACCCTCTGACTAAGAGGGATGTGCCCTCCTCAAAGTGATACGCTACATTCAGTACAGTCACGTAATTATGCGGTACTCTTCATTGCTAATTTCAAAAACAATTCCAGAAGCCAAATGGAGTTAAGATCAGATAGTCCAATACTGATAAAATTATCAGGGTTTGCATTAAGGAAGGGTAACTCTCCCTCTGGAAAGAAAATAAAACATCTTTAAGGATGGCCCACCTTTTCCTCTCTGAACAACCCCAAATCTTTATCTCTACACCTTATCTCTCAAGTTCTCCACCTTCAGAAAATGATGTGACTCTTCCCAACCCACTGATTGTACCAACTTCAAAGGCAAGATATACGTCATGGCTAATTCTTTTATCTGCAATAAACAGCTGTAATTCATTGATTTCCCAACACTTGGCTAGAATGGTGCAAGGTGAGCTTTGGTTGTTTGGCACAATACTTGCTCGAGTATCTCATGTTGCTTCAACAAAATCAACAGGTTCACTGAAGTCCAACATACTCTGACAAGTAATATTCTGAAGATGTCACATGAGATTGGCACGTGGCATATATAAGCAGCCAGAATAATGACCAGGAAATCATTTATTTAGGGAGCAAGGAAACAAAATTTCCCAATGTACACATGAATGTAACCAAACTGTAGTTTGTGTTTTTTTTTACTCCATTCAGAAATGTGGACAACACTTACAGGAGCAGTCACAGAGTGCTGACATAGCTCAGTGGGTCGGTCAGCATCTCAGGAAAACATGGATAGGCACCATTTTGAGGCAGGACCCTTCTTCAGATCTTCTGAAGAAGGGTCTCAACCCAGAACTTTGCTGTTCATGTTTTCCTGAGATGCTGCCCGATCTTCTGAGCTACCCCAGCAACCTGTCTCTTCTTTTGTAAACCAGCATCTGCAGTTTCTATTTGCAAGACCGGCATTTATTGCCTTTGAACTATTATTATTGAACTCTGTGGTTTAATGGCCTTCTTCAGAGAAGATAACAATCATTATAGGGTGAGGCATTAAAATATTAATGCTTATCATCAGTTTTATCAGCAGTTGAGGGAACAAACATTTACGGTATATTGTGGAATGGCAATCAAGCAGGCTGTCTGGTGAAGTTCTTGAATGTTTGACACCACATTCGTCTAGGTAAGTGGGGAGTATTCCAACACATTCCTAGCATATGCCTAATGACATAGGATACCCAGCCTACTCTTATAGCTGCAGTATTTACATAGCTAGTTCAGATGAATTTTGTTTTTTTTAAGTACCTTTTCCTTCTTAGGTTAGGTCCCAAATAAAGGGAAAGTTGTGAGGGACTTGCTAACCAATCTTAGAGAAGTATTCTGAAGCAGGAGTTAATCACCTCAATAATATATTCAAGTATTAATGTCGGCGTGGAACCTAACCTTATTTTATAAGCAAAGCAATGTGGGTGCTGGAGATCAGAAATGAAACAGAAAAAAACTCAACAGGTCTGGCAGCATCTGTGGAAGGGATAAAAATGGTTAAAAATAAAAACTCCATGCTGAAAATAGAAACAGAAACACTCATCCGGTCAGGCAGCAACTGTGGAGAGGGAAACAGAATTAATGTTTTGACCTGAAGCATTAACTCAGTTTCTCTTTACTGCTCCCCCCCTCCCTCCACCCCCTCTCCCCCTCCCCCTTTCCCCTCCCCCCACTCCATTCTTCCCCCCTCCCTCTACCGTCCTCCCTCCCCCCTCCCTCCCTCGGAGATAGATTTAAGCTTTAAAATGTGAATAACTTTAAAAATATAACCGATTTCAATGAAACCTTTTCCACTAGTACCAAAGGGACAATGGTGAGTAAGGTGGGCCTAAAATTGTCGCGCTATCGTGTACTGTTTTAGCTGTAGTTCACAAACAAACAAACAAACAAACGAGAATTTTAGTATGTAGATATATATATTTACAAGCTTTATGTAGTTAACTGCCCAATAGTGCATTCATTCTTCTGAACTAGTTCAGGTTGATAGGGCTTTTGGCATTCTTCCTGCAAAGTTCTAAGGTCAGTTCCACATACTTTCCTGACAGATGATGTAATAGCTAACTGATCATGTGTGGAGATGGAATGCAATAGCTCTCTGAATTACTCATTTTTCACAGTAGAAAGGCTGGCAAGGATGAGGTTCGTACCCAACTCCTGTCAGGCGTGAGAGGATGGTGAGGGCCTATGTCTACTGTTACAACGACTTTCTTTGGAAAGGTTGGATACAGCTGAGTAGCCTACCAGGTAATATCAGCAGACAACTGCAGGCCAACAACATTGGCTTGTTTCTGGTGTCACTTGGTGGCCAAACTGGGTTTGTCTCCCGAAAGAACATTGGTGAAAGTTTCTTCTTGAGCTACCTCTTGGGAGTGAGTATGATTGCTTCAATTCTAGTTTCATGAGACTTGCACAATCTGCCACAGACAAAGCAGGGATTTTGCTTGATTTATGGGCCTTTGGGAGGAAGCAAGTTCCTCCTGCTATTTACTTTGGTTTTCTGTGTCAACCTGTCCATTTGGAGTGGTCAAGGGCCAGACATTCCCAAAGATCGTTAGGGATGTTGCATTTTTTCAAGGAGATTTTGAGATCCTTGAAACTTTCCTCTGTTAGGCTTTAATTTCTTGCATATCAGATCTTGGTATAGCATATCTGCTTCAGGAGTCAGGTGTTGAGAATGAGTGGGGTAATCAGGGACTTGGCGCAGGCAACGCTTGCCTGGGTAAGAACCCTGGCATTGGTTTGCTTATTCTTTCAATAGATCTGGAGGGTTTACCTGGACAACTTTGGTAGGACGTAGATTCACTAAACTGGTTCCAAGAATGCTGGGTTTGTTGTATGCACGAGATTGTGTACACTTGGCCTGTATTCTATAGTGTTTTTGAAAAATAAGAGACCTAGAAAATTGTGGGATTTGAGAGGCTGGATGCATGAAACATGTTTTCCCCTGGCCAAAAAGTCGAGAACAAGTGGTCACAATCTCAGAGTAAAAGGTAAAATGTTTAGGTTGGGATGAGTAGAGATTTCTTCATCCAGAAGATAGTGAACTTTTGGAATCCCCTGTCCAAGAGGGGTGTGGAGGCTCATTCATTGGGGTCATTCAAATTAAGGGATGTGGAGATAGTGTAGAATGATGGTTTAGTTTAGTTTAGTTTAGTGATGCAAGCCCATCGGCCCGCAGTGTCCACGCCGACCACCGGACACCAGTTCACACTAATTGTATGTTATCTATGTTATCCTACTGTCGCATCCACTCAGCGGCCATTTAACTTACAAATCCGCATGTTCTTTGGGATGTGGGAGGAAACTGGAGCATTTGGAGGCAACACGGGGAACGTGCAAACTCCACACAGACAGTGCCGAGGCAATGATCAACCATGAGCAAGCTCTCAGGGCAGATGAGGCTGTTCCTATTTATATTTGTTATGTTCTTATCATCGCTCCAGTGCACCAGTTGCCATTTTATAGCAATCCACTAGCTCATAGTTGCTTCTACAGGCAATGCCCAGGCGGCACGGTAGCGCAGCGGTAGAGTTGCTGCTTTACATCGAATGCAGCGCCGGAGACTCAGGTTCGATCCTGACTACGGGTGCTGCACTGTAAGGAGTTTGTACGTTCTCCCCGTGACCTGCGTGGGTTTTCTCCGAGATCTTCGGTTTCCTCCCACACTCCAAAGACGTACAGGTATGTAGGTTAATTGGCTGGGTAAATGTAAAAATTGTCCCTAGTGGGTGTAGGATAGTGTTAATGTACGGGGATCGCTGGGCGGCACGGACTTGGTGGGCCGAAAAGGCCTGTTTCCGGCTGTATATATATGATATGATATGATATGATTTCGACAGTGCATTAGCATTGATCTGTTACCCCCTCACCCCAACCTCCCCTTCTCTCCCGACCACCATCATTCCCAACGGGAGGTGTCCGTGAGGACAGTGCTGCACTTCCACAGATGGGGCGGGAGGTGGCTGTTGGGGAGCTGGTGGTTAGTGAGGTGTTGTCTTCCTTCCAATCTTTCCATGTGGTCCCAACATGTGGATTCCAGCTTTTTAATACCCATCCCTAATGCTGGTTGAAAGATTGAAAAACTGTGGGTTATGGGGAACTGGTGCAAAAGAGGAGTTGATCAGATTGAATGCTGGAGCAGACTTGAGGGCCGAGTGACCTTCTCCTGCACCTGTTTTCTTGTCACAGAATAATTGAGTCATACAGCCCCTTCCATCAAAATGCAGATAACCTTATATGCTGGTCCCAACTGTGCATTTTACCGATATCCCTCTAAACGTTTCCTATCCTTGTACCTGTCCAAATGTCCTTTAAATGTTATTATTGTGCCTGCCTCAACCACTTTTTCTGGCAACTCGTTCCATATACCCACCGCCCATTTGTGTGAAAAATCTGTCCCCCAGGTCCCTATTACATCTTTCCCCTCTCATTTTAAATCTATGCCCTCTCATTCTTGATTCCCAAAACCTGGGGGGAAAAAACTGAGCATTCCCCATATCTATGCCCTCATGATTTTATATACCTCTATAAGATCACTCCTTCAGCCTCCTGAACTCCAGGAAACAACCTGCCTAACCCTTTCCTCTAAGTCGGTCCCTGAATTCCTGACAGCATCCTCGTAAATCTTTTCTGTACTCCTGTACTGCATCTTTCCTCTACCAGGGTAACCAAACCTGTGTCCTTGTTCTTCCAGTGGCCATGGTCCAGAGATTCCCAGGAGTCTGCTCTCATTTTTAAGCATTGAGAAACATCCCTGAACCTTTTCCTTCCTCTGCCTGGCACAATCTCTTGTGACAGGTCAGATACCTGGAGAAAATGACATGGCCCGCCCAGTGTGGATGCCCGAATGTAACGCGGGCTCAGTATTCGGGATGTTGGCCTGCGAGAGGATGCTGAGGTTGCTTCACTTGTCCTTTGCGGCGTTGAATTAGATTACAATCACCATGACAACTGGTGAAGGTAATCTTAATTTTATTCAAACTCTTAATTACAAAGACCAAGTCTTAAGTGCTCACAGCTGGCATAGCGTACTACCTGTCAAGACATGAGAAAATAGACTTGGTCAGACTTGGGGCTTCACTCTGTTTTAAGGGTCCAGGATTTGGTCTCTGTGAGTGCCAGTCTTTATGATCCCAGGTTCTCTTGTTGGTCCAGAATTTGATATGGAGTTGTATCCTTTATCCAGGACCCATCTACCTCCCGCTTCTTCCCTTGTCCTCAATGAGATGGCACCACATCCTGATCCAACCCAACTCAGTCCTAGTGCCATTGCGAGGCTATTTGATGTCACAGTGTCACTTCTTCCTCTCAACTAATTGCACAGTATCTTCATGCCTGCTATTGAACCAATCAGGTGCAGAGGAGTGTGGAACTGCTGACAGTTCGTGCAAGGACCCAATTTTTCACACTAGTCATGTGACCAGTTAACATCATTTGGATGGCTTAATCTAAGCCTTTAGTTGTCTCCTGTTACCATGGTTAACAACTAGCCCTTCTACCTGGTGCACGAGGGCTCAGATGCCATTGGAGATCATGGAGAGGACCCGTTGCTTCTTAGCCCACGATAGCCAGATGGCCAGCTGCTTATGTTTAATTAGTCCTCTGAGACCTTGGGTCTCAGTGAAGAGTGCGAACTTCCTAATAGATGGTTGCTTCTGAAGCTGAAAGAATTGGAATACTGTCCCAAATCACATGCTCGTCTGGTTTATCCTGTGATCAACCCATTCTGGAAAGTCATTCCTTAGTCTAATGTGTTCTCAATCTCTATACTTGAGGCCAGACAATCGGAGATTAGTACAGCTCTGAAACGGGCCCTTCAGTCCACCTGGTCCATGCTGATTGTGATGCCTCTCTACAGTAATCTAATTTGCCTACACTACCCACTTTCCTAGCAAAGTACCTGTCCAAACCCCTTTTAAACATTGTAATCGTATCTGCAAACCACCTCCTCTGACAGCTTATTCCATCACAATCTCAGAGAATTTTACAGACTATTAACCAACCCTTGAATGTAGCAACCTCTATGTGTGTGTTCAGGCTGTGCACACGATCCATTCTTCCATTCTGTGACAGCTGTCCCAAGCCTCTGACTCTCAACAGCCTCCAGCGGATGACAATGAGAGAATGCTGGTGATATCTCTCTGGTGCCTTGAGTTGTCCCTCTGTCGGTAGTCTGGGCCTCATAAGCAACAGGAGGGCAGAGATCACTGGTACGCAGTGGACCAGGAGTAGACCACAGGTTTTGTGCCAGATCTCCAATCATCCATTATATATTACGTAGTAGACCCAACACCAGGTCACCTTGGGTGACTCAGCACGGCAAATGCCAGTTCCTCGTGTGGCCTTCGGCCTGTGGAACAGGTGTGCGATGGGTTCCAACCTCTGCCTTGAGTAAATCCATGGTACTAGACTGTAAAGGGCAAAGGCCTGCATGGAGAAAGCACACCAGATTGGCCTGGACACTTCAACCACCTGTGTCTGCATTGTCATTTGTAAGTAGCTCCAGTCATTCAACTGCAGCAGCGAGCAAGGCCACACAGTCCAGGGTCATGGAGATGGTAAAGGAATCTACCTCACATTCTTTAGTGCGGGACCTCAGGATTAAATTATCACCTCCTCTCTGGGATACTCCTCTTGATGGCAGCACAGGGACCCCTGCTGGGAGGTAAGAGTAAAACAGGGGAATTGCCACCACAGCTAGAATGCTCCTGTCATGGAGTCATACAGCATGGAAGCAGGCCATTGAGCCCACCATGTCCATGCCAGCCAGTGGGCAGCCATCCAAATTAATCCCATCTTCCAGCACGTGGCCCACAGCATTTTATGCCTGGGTGATTCAAGTACTCTTCCAGGCATGAAGATATATGCAAAAAGTTGGAGTAACTCATCAGGACAGGCAGCATCTCTGGAGAGAAAGAATGGGTGACGTTTGGGGTCGAGACCCTTCTGACTCATCTAGACATGTCAGTGACTCTGATTCCACCACTCTCCCTGGCAGTGTATCCCAGATGCTCACGTGAAAATGGTTCCCCTAAGGTCCCCTCTAAATCTCTTCCCCTAATTCCTCTAGCTATCTGCCACTGATATTGGCAAAAGTTAATTCAATCTACTTTGACTACACCCATCATAGTTTTATATATCTTTCAGAGTCATAGCAAGATGCACAACATCAGTCTGAAGTAGAGTCCCAACCCATACATCTCCGGTCCATTTCCCTGCACAGATGTTGCCTACCCTGCTGAATTCCTCCAGCAGTTTTTTTTTGTTCTTCGATTCTAGCATTTACAGTGTCTTGTATCTCCATTTTAATGCTTGTTATTGCCCTATCTTGTGAAGGCCAAGGAATCAGTGAATAGCAGACCGCCAGTTTACGACGGGGCTGCCTGTAGGATAATGATGGTGGGTTGCTCAAGCTGCTTTATGGGGTTTTGATCTCCTTTAATACCAGAGCTTTAATAAACCTTATAGTGGATTCAAGCAAAGTACTTTGCAATCATGTCAGTGACTGTGAGCATCAGCTAAAAAAATGGTTATTAATGATTGTGCTGAGAGTGAAAGGTGAGAGAAGGGTACCAATCAGCTCTTTATTAACTGGACGGCACTGCTGTTAGAGCCGCTGCTTCATGGCTCCATAAACCCAGGTTGGATCCTGACCTCTTGTGCTGTCTGTGTGGAGTTTGCACATTTTCCCTGTGAAATCAAATTTTCCTCCGGGTCCTCCGATTTCCTCCCACATCCCAAAAAACATTCAGGCTGGTAGGTTAATAAATTAATTGGAAGTTATAAATGAAGCCTAGTGAGGAGAAAACTCTGAGGGGAGTTGATGGGAATGCGGGGATGATAAATTGAGGTTACTGTAGAATTTGATGGTCAGCATAAATTTAGTGGACTGAAAGGTCTGTTTCCGTGCTGTACCACTATTTGACTCTTGGGAAATTACTTGCTTTCAGAAGTAGGACAGAATGGCCAAACGCCAAGAGCATTTGGTGTTGGTTGAGACAGTCAGGGAACATACGTAAAGGGAAGATTGTGTCCGATGGCCGTGCTGATCTTTAGAGGAGGTGAATGAAGCAGTGGATTGCCTGTGACATTATTTATAAATCTATGAAGGAAAGTTTGACAATACCGCACATTAAAGATTCATTTGCAGTCCCTGGAATGGAAGGGGATCCATCAACCAAGCTCGAGAATTGGCTGAGTGGGAAGATATAGAGCAGATGGAATAGGCAGCCTTTATGTTGCAGGTGGTGTCCCACTAGGTTACCTGCTGGAACAAGACCACCTGCGGCACGGTGGCGCAGCGGTAGAGTTGTTGCCTTACAGCAAATGCAGCGCCGGAGACTCAGGTTCGATCCTGACTACGGGCGCCGTCTGTACGGAGTTTGTACGTTCTACCCGTGACCTGTGTGGGTTTTCTCCGAGATCTTCGGTTTCCTCCCACACTCTAAAGACGTACAGGTACGTAGGTTAATTGGCTGGGCAAATGTAAAAAAAATTGTCCCTAGTGGGTGTAGGATAGTGTTAGTGTGCGGGGATCGCTGGGCGGCGCGGACCCGGTGGGCCCAAGGGCCTGTTTCTGCGCTGTATCTCTAAATCTAAAACCACTTAACGGGTATATAACAATGTGATGGAGAGCAGCTAAACCTAGTAAGGCAACTACACAAAGAGAAGTGCATTGTGGAGGGGCCACAACGTTATAAAGATAAACTGTGTCAAGTCCATTTCAATGCAGGTAAATGAGAAGCCATCTGGTTCTGACCTCAAAGGACTGCAATACACTTGCTCAATGGTTCACTGTCAGAAGCAGTGGCATTCCTGAGAGATTTGAGGGCCCTTGTTCAAATGTTCATTGAAGTGCTATGGGTAGATACAGAAAGTGATCCAAAACGCTGGCCTTTCATCAAAGTTTGAAAGAAATTGCGGAGAATTGTGTGGCTGCACCCCAGACTATCACACAAATCAACCTCCATTCCATTGAGTCCATTTACATTTCACTCTCCTTTGGCAAGGCCATCAGTACAGGTGACGTACAAAGACATACAGGTATGTAGGTTAATTGGCTGGGTAAAATGTAAAAATTGTCCCTAGTGGGTGTAGGATAGTGTTAATGTACGGGGATCGCTGGGCGGCACGGACTTGGTGGGCCGAAAAGGCCTGTTTCCGGCTGTATATATATGATATGATATGATAGTATAATCAAGGATGAGTCTCACTCCGGCCACTCCCTCTTCTCCCCTCTCCCATCAGGCAAGAGGCACAGAAGTGTGAAAACGCACAGCTCCAGATTCAGGGACAGTTTCTTCCCAGCTGTTATTAGGCAACGGAATCACTATCAACAACTAGAGAGCGGTCCTGAGCTACTATCTATCGCATTGAAGACCCTCATTAAGATGTAGTCAGGAAAAACGGAGACCTGGACCTGACTTATGGGGACCTAGAGCAGATGAGTGGAGATCTGGGCCGGACTCGTTAGGATCTAGACTGGATTACTGGAGACTGGACTTTGGGCTCGGGTGGGACAGGTACACCCCCCCCCCCCTCCTCAGCCATTGTGTGGGACCAGGTGCTGACAGTGTTTCCCATTGCAGGTATGAGCACAGTGCCGGAGGTGATCGTGGCCCGGCATTCTGGTATGCGAGTCTTCGGCATCTCCCTCATCACCAACCAGGCAGTGATGGACTACGACAGTCGAGTGAAGGCTGACCACCAGGAGGTACTGCGGGTAGCCCACGACCGGGCTCACGACCTGCAAAGACTGGTGGCCAAGGTGGTGGAGAAGATGGAGTGAGAGCAGCATCGCTCACTACCTGCACAGAAAGATCAACAGCAGCAGGCCAGGCCTCCCACCCCACACCGAGCGCACAATCCCCACCTGCTGGGTTGCAGCTTCCTCAGCACCACACCTCCCTCCACAGAGCCTGCTTCCTACCCAGCCTCCCCAGACACCCCACCCCCCCCCCCCCGCCCCGCCCGAGACACATCCCACCCACCCCAGACATCCCCCCCGCCCTAGACACACCCCACCCACCCCAGACACATTCCCCCACCCAGCCCCCTGCCCTATACACATCCCACCCATCTTGTACCCGTTCCACCCAGGCATGTCCACCCCACCCTAGACACGTCCCACCCACCCTGTACACGTTCCCCCCATCCTATACACGTCCCACCCACCCTGTACACATCCCACCCACCCCAGACACGTCCCACCCACCCTATACACGTCCCACCCACCCTATACACGTCCCACCCACCCTGTACACGTCCCACCCACCCTGAACATTGTCACCCACTCCGTAGACATTCCACCCACCCTGTATACGTCCCACACACACTCCAGCCACCCCATACACATCCTACTTACCCCAGCCCATCAACTGAATACATTCCACGCACCCTAGGCTCTAACCACACACAGTATACTCCTAACCAACCCCAGACACAGGGAGAAGAGAGGGGGGGAAGAGGGGAGGGAGGGAGGGGAAAAAGAGAGAGAGAGAAAAGGGAAGGAGTCAATTGTGTACAGGAGTGTAATGGACTATCCCATTTTCTTTTTTTCTCCCTCCCACTCACCACCCCCCTCTACTTTCTCATACTATCTCTCTTCCCCCATACCTCCTCCCTCGGGGCCATAGAGATAACAATAGGTTGCTTAACAGAGCATCGGAGATAGAAGTGTGCTGAGTATTTCTAAGTTAATATTTGTGCAGTAGAATCATAGACAGAAACATAACACCATATAGTACAGAAACAGATGCTTCGGCTCACTCTGACCATGGTACTTATCTACACTAATCTCATTTACCGACATTAGACCAACACACTTTACACCTTTCCTAAGTGCCTGTCCAAATGCATTTTAAAAGTACCTGTATCTGCCTCCACCACCGCCTCTGGCTGCTCATTCCAGATATTTACCATCCTCTATGTGAAAAACATACTCCTCATATTGCTGCCTTCTCACCTTGAACCTGTCCTGGGAGAGGAATTATGACTATCTATCCTATCTATGCCCTCATGATTGTATAAACCTCTGTCAGGTCACTCCTCAACCTCCTACGTTCCAATGAGATTAAACTCAGCTTGTGAAACCACTCCTGATAACTCCAGGCCTCCAATCCGGGCAATGTCCTGATGAATCTCTTCTACACTCTATTGCTACCACTATTGTTTAACTCTATTGTTCCTAATCGCACTAACTAATGGCTTATGTCTGAGAAATAGCTTGTTTATTTTAAAAGCATTGTCCTGCAGATACACTTAATTTATTTCATACTGATTACTGTTAAGGGAGCCAGAGCTCTTCTGATACCAATTGACTGCAGCTCCATTACTTTTCCTAGACCAGACAGTGTAGCTGTCAATGCTAGGTCAGTACCACTGGCACCATCCCCCACATCGAAGAGTCCTTGTTCCAAACATACATTGACACCATTTCCCTCTTCAAGTTAAAGGTGTAGCCATGGCCACTCATGGCATGGGCCTCAGCAATGCTTGCTGGTTACACCGAACAGTCCTTGTTCCAAACATACACTGGCATCGCCCCTCTTTGAAGAAGTGCTGCTTGGTTCTCTGCTGCATTAGTTGTTTTCAAACCAGACTCCCAAACTGTAAGTGGTGCAAACTCCAGCTGGGCTCCTCAGTCCCCTTGAGCCCCGGGAGAATGTTAGCATGAGAGTGTCATCTTCTCTCGTGTAGGTCTCCCAGGATCGACATGACATGTTTCCATCCTGGTTTGTGGGCTCTGGAGGTGGTTGATAACTGCAGCTGTGGCACAGATGGGACAGGAGGTGGTTAATGGGTGGGTGGGTAGTTTGGTAATATCTTCCAGTGACAGAGTTTAGAATGGAATGTCCACCTCGTAGTCTTGTGTTATGTATGTGAATGATATGGATTGCCCACCTTTCTTGACTACCTTTAATCGGACTTTACTGCACTTTATCTTGCACTAAACATTATTCACGTTATTCCCATTATCATGTATCTGAACACTGTGGACGGCTCAATTGTAATCATGTATTGATTGGTTAGCATACAACAAAAGCTTTTCACTGTACCTCGATACACGTGACATTAAACTCAACTGAACTAAAAAAAGGAGCTGTATTACACCCTTGCTACTGGTGATGTTTGTCCGAAAGAGGATGCTGACATTGGTTCACTTATCCTGCCAGAAGACCTGAAGGATTTTGCAGATACCACATTGGTGGCATCTCACCAGGTTTGCTGCTGTCGGTAGAATTAAACAGGAGGGCAGGAGTCACTGCAGCCTGATTGACCATGTATTTGGTGCTGGGTTTGAACCCTTCATCTTTCAACCCTCTCTTCCTCGGTCAGCCAGAGGGTGAATTTCACCATCGAGGTCCGCCATCATTGAGAGGCTGCTCCCATGGTGTTCCCCATTTACTAGATGTTGATTACGGGGAGATGATGAGTGAGGGGTGTCTGTGATTATTTCAGGAAAAGTGAAAGTTATCAGTCTCACAGCAAAACATAAAATGTTTGTATGAACTCAATGGGTCAGACCGATTTTGTCAAGGCAGAGGGATGGTCAGTAGTATGGGTCGAGACCCTGCATCAGGGTCAGAAGATTACAGCATCTTCAGTCTCTGGTGTCTTCATTTTACTTTCTCAGTTGCCTCTGATTTGCGACTTCATTTGGCTGTCCATTTGGGGCAGTGCTTAAAATGGCTGGATGATACTGGGAACATTATGTACAGACACCTCCGCGTACCACACACTCCTTCTCAAGAGGGGATGTTACATTGAAATTCCAAATAACCAGACAAACCTCCAGTTCAAGTCCTCTCCTGCTTAACCTCTCCCTATAGCTCAGGCCCTTGAGTTCTGGCAACATCCTCGTAAATCTTCTCTGCACCCTTTCCAGCTTGACCGCATCATTCCTATAACATGGTGACCAAAACTGAACACAATGCTTGAAATGTGGCCTCACCAATGTCTTATACAACTGTGACATGACTGCCCAATTTCTCTTCTCAATACTCTGACCGATGAAGACCAACTGATGAAAGTCTTTTTCACCACCCCATCTACCTGTGACCCCACTTTCAAGGAACTATGTACCTGTGCTTCTAGATTATTCTGCTCCACAACACTCCCCAGAGCCCTACCATCCACTGTGTAGTTCTTGCCCTTGTTAGACTTCCCAAAATGTGTCACCTCACATTTCTCTGTATTAAATTCCATCAACCATTCCTCAGCCCACCTGCCCAACCGATCACGGTCCTACTGCAATTTTTGATAACCATCTTCACTATCTACAACATAATCCACTTCTCTGTCATCTGCAAACTTGCTAATCATGCCTGTATGTTATCCAAATCGTTGATATGGATGACAGACAGCAATGGGACCAGCATCAAACCCTGAGGCACACCACTAGTCACAGGCCTCCAGTCCGAAATAAAACCTTCCACCATGAAGCCAATTTTCTATTCATTCAGCTATCTCCCCTTGGATCCCATGCAATCTAATCTTCCAGAACAGCCTGCCGTGTGGAACTTTGTCGAATGCCCTGCTAAATGTGCGTCATTTTTACGTGCGCCGAGGTACAATGCAATGCTTTGTTTTGTAAGCTAGACCGGATAAATAAAATACATAACTACAATCAAGGCAAACGTATGTACAATATGTAGAGTAAAAGGCATGATGCAGAGAGCGGAATATTGTTCCTTGCATTGTAGCACAGCAGTTCCATAGATAAGTTCCAATGTTCGCAATGTGGTAGTGAATTGGACGGTCATTAATTGTATATTTTCTCCTTACTTTCAACTTCCGAAAATGCAATATCTCACAATTGTTTGGATTAAACTCCATCTGGCTATTTCACTAGATGACCTATATCCCACTGTATACTTTGGCAGCCTTCCTCACAGTCCGCACCTCCAGCAATATGGTGTCATCTGGAAACTTACTAATCCATCTACATTTTCATCCAGGTCATTTATATATATCACAAACACCAGAGGTTCTAGCACGGACCTTTGCGGATCTCCTTAAAAATCTCCCCAGCACAGCCACATCCTTTTGTAAGATAGCACATCAGGGCAAATTCTGGACAGAAGTTAGTGTTGCTGATTTTAAACTGATGTTTACTAGGAGACTCACTGGGAGAGATATCTGATGTTAAGTCATCTCATTTCACCTGCTCCCTGCCAGGCTTGTTAACATTCCTTTTTCATGAGAAGTAATCTGACTGCCTTTGTAAGGAGATTACAGGTGCTGCTTCATCCACTGTTCTATGGCCACTGGCTGTTTACTGTAACACTGGCTATTTACTATAATAATGTGCTTACTGTAACACTGTGTTTACTGTAACACCAGCTGTTCACTGCAACACTGGCTGTTTACTGTAACACTGGCCATTTGCTATAACACTGGCTGTAATACTTACTATAACAAGGACATTGGACTTTGTCTATGGAACTGATGTTTACTGTAACACTATGTTTACTGTAATGCTGTTTACTGTAATACCATGTTCACTGTAACACTGGCTGTTTACTGTAACACTGTTCACCGTGACACTGGCTGTTTACTGTGACACTGTTTACTGTAATACCATGTTTACTGTAACACAGTTTACTGTAATACTATGTTCACTGTAACATTGTTCACTGTAACACTGGCTGTTTACTCTAACACTGTTCACTCCAACATTGTGTTTACCATAACAGCGGCTGTGCACTGCAACACTGTTTACTATAATACCATTTTAACCGTAACAGTGGCTATTTACTGCAACACTGGCTGTTTACTGTAACACTGTATACTGTAATACCGTGGTTACTGCAACCCTTTTTTCTGTAGCGCTTTACTACAAATGTCATGTTTACTGTAACACTGTTTACTGTAACACTGTTCACTGTAACACTGTTTATTGTGACACCTTGTTTTTAACAGTAACACTGGCTGACTGTCGTAACACTGTAACTCTTTCTTTACTCTGAGCCGAAATAAGAATCCTAAAGGTCACACTGGCCATTCCACAAAACCAGGACGATGTTTCAGAGATAATGGAATGATTTGATACTAACATGTGAGCAAGAGTGTATAGACAATGTTGGCAGATTAAAATAGAAGTTACGCAGATTCATTTTGGTGTGCTTTTTTTTTTTGGGGGGGGGGGACAATCTTCAAAAATAAAGTAACAATGCTAGAAAACCAGGCAGGTCAGGCTGCATCTGTGCAGTGACGTGTTGCTGATCCAGTTCTGATGAAAGGTCATCAACCTGAGACTGATTACCTCTATTGATGTTTCTCTCTTCAGATTTCCAATATCTATAATACTTTTGCTCTAAAAAAAAGTCCAGATAATATTACTGTAACACTATGGCGAGTCTGGAAACTTGTTCTTTGTTGAAGAAGTTTATTGCGACAGCAATATTCGATTACAAAGTTTTCTTAACAAGATTACAGACAACCATTAAAACTAACTGTTCTCTTCGAAGATGTCTCCCAACTGACTCTTTTTGGGCGCCAAAAGCGCACATGACCACGCTGTCCAATCAGCGGTGTCGGTCTCTGGACCAATCCCTACGGTCGCACCCACACGTGACCTTGCTGGCCAATCTGAGGGTTCGACAACTAGGACCACTTTCTATGATCGCTACAACACTATAGTAGTGTCCTGAAGAAACCTCACATTATAAAAACAACTGTGAATGGGAAAAAATGGGTTAGGTGCAGAATGTTTCAGACTCACAATAACACAGTTAATTTTCCCACTGGATATTTTAAAATAAAGGTATTTTTAATGGCAATAACTTTATTTCTGTTACCGCAAACCAAAAATACTAATGGCTGGCTGCATGTTACATTATTAATAGAGTAACATTGCACAAAGGTCAATAGAAGCCATCTTTTGTTAATTTCACCGACCACCCACCATTCTATGTCTGATTGCTGCAGGAGGTTACATGGATAGTTTTCCCCCCAGAAAGCTTTTTTGCCTTCTTGTCAATTTCCAAAATAACTTTTAAGTGGATCTCTAGTTCCTGGTTAAAATAATGTTTTAACCAATTTGGCCGAAGTATTGCAACTAGTTTCCCTAATTCACCATTTGTGTTATATCCAATGTGTGTTATGGAAGCATGCGTTATTGCAGAGCTACCTGTACTGAATGAAATTGCAACAGAAAAGAAAATACTCGTTCTAGAGCTCACCATCTCACCTCAAACAGATGGCATGGAATGTGTGTCAGTAAAGATAGCCGCTAAACTACACATGCAAATAACTTGGACATAATCCAGCAAATAATTTGCTCCGAGCTCTTTGTGTTCAAGGAACTGGGAACATAATGTCACGTTGTCTTCAACATTCAATTAAACCACTGCACCAGTTAAAAAGGATCCCACTTTACTTCTAGAATGGCATCATTTTTAAAAAGCTACTAGACCAAGTGGACCCGTTGGGCCCAAACCTCTCCTGCATTGGTGCAGCACCCTCCCCTCTCCCCTCTCTCCTCAACCCCCCCCCCCCCCTCCCCTCTCCCTTCTCCCCCACTCCCCCCTCCTCCCCTCCTTTTAAACTTTAAAATGTGAATAACATTTAAAATATAACACCGATTTCAATACAACTACTTGCATTATCACTAAAGTGACAATGGTGAGTAAGGTGGGACAAAAAATTATTGCGCTATCGTGTACTGTTTTGGCTGAAGTTCAGACACAAACAAGATAACAAACGAGAGTTTTAGTATATAGATTTCTAAGTGAGGGTATTATTGGCTAGGCCAATATTTACTACCCATCCTGAACAGTCTTCAAGAAGGCAATGGTGTGCTGATGGGGAGCTGCTGAAGGTGTCCCCATGGGGCTGGTGGGGAGGGAGTTCCACGATTTAGACCGGGCAAGGATGAAAGACTGGTGATATATAGTCATGGAGTCATACTGCATAGAAACAGGCCCTTCGGCCCAACTTTCTCATGCCAGCCAACATACCCCTTCTACACTAGTCCCACCTGCCTGCGCTTGGCCCATATCCATCTGAACATATCCTATCCATGTACCTGCCCAAATGTCTATTAAACGTTATGATAAGTTTAACAATAGAAATTGCGGAGGTGGAGAGGCTATTCAGAAAACAGAAAAGCCGGAAATCTCCAGGACCGGACAATGTTTCCCCCTCCTCCCTCAAGCTCTGTGCCGGACAACTGGCACCGATCTACACAGACATTTTCAACCAGTCCCTGCAAACCTGCACTGTCCCTGCCTGCTTCAAGGTCTCCACTATTGTCCCTGTACCCAAAAAGACAAGGATCACTGGTCTTAATGACTACAGGCCTGTCGCACTTACCTCTGTGGTCATGAAGACCTTTGAAAGACTTGCGCTGGCCCAGCTGAAAAACATCACAAACCCCCTGCTGGACCCCCTGCAGGTTGCATACAGGGCCAATAGATCGGTGGACGACGCAGTCAATGTAGGCCTGCACTCATCCTCCAGCACCTAGACCACAAGGGGACCTATGCCAGGATTCTGTTTGTGGACTTTAGCTCTGCATTAACACCATTGTGCCAGAGCTACTACACTACAAACTCTCCCGGCTGACTGTGCCTGAACCCCTCAGTCAGTGGATCATCAACTTCCTGATGGACAGGAAGCAGCATGTGAGGCTGGGAAAGCACATCTCGGACCCGCAGACCCTCAGCATAGGAGCACCGCAAGGCTCAGTACTCTCCCCTCTCCTTTACTCTCTACACCAACGACTGCACCTCCACAGACTCCTCTGTCAAGCTCCTCAAGTTTGCGGATGACACTACCCTGATTGGACTGATCCAGGATGGGGAGGAATCTGCCTACAGATGGGAAGTGACACAGCTGGCGTCCTGGTGCCATCGCAATAACCTGGAGCTCAATGCTCTCAAGACAGTGGAACTAATTGTAGACTTTCGAAGAGACCCCCCTCCCCTCCCCCCACTCACCATCAACAACACCATAGTCACATCTGTGGAGTCATTTAAGTTCCTTGGAACCATCATCTCCAGGGACCTTAAATGGGGGGCCACCATCGACTCCACAGTCAAAAAGGCCCAACAGAGGATGTACTTCCTGCGGCAACTGAAGAACACAATCTGCCACAGGCAATGATGGTTAAATTCTATACTGCCATCGTAGAGTCCGTCCTCACCTTCTCCATCATAGTCTGGTTTGGCTCGGCCACCAAGCACGACATCCGGAGGCTGCAATGGATCGTTCGCACAGCTGAGAAGGTTGTTGGCTGCAACCTTCCCCCATTTACGAACTGTACACTGCAAGGGCCAGGAAGTGAGCGGGCAAGATCATCTCTGACTCCTCTCACCCTGGCCACAAACTCTTCGAAGCACTTCCCTCTTGAAGGCGACTCCGGACTGTCAAAGCAGCCACAGCCAGACATAAAAACAGCTTTTTTCCATGAGTGATAGTTCTACTCAATAACCAAAGTCTGTAGTCTCTTTTTTGCTCTGGTTTATTTTCACCCACATGTTTAGACCGTAATGGTGTATCCTTATTGTTTTGATGTGTTTATGCTTTATTCTTAATTAACGGCTTGCCTGCAGTCCGTTTGTCTTTTGTGTTTTTTGTTGTTTTTGTCTGAATTGTAGTTTTAATATGGTGTAGTGTTTGTATGTTATGTGGGGGGTGGGAGGGAACGGGAACTGTAACATTGTCTCTCCCGAACGGAGACGCGACCTTTGTTTCTGTGTCGTGTCTCCGTTCCCGCTGCGGCCTACCACCGGCCATGCACCTGGGACCACCAGGGCTCTGGTTCGCAGAGCCCGCAGCCCGGACTCACCACCTGCGGCGCTGGCTGCCTTCGGATGCTGCGGGAGCGGCTGCGACTCTTCTCCGGAGGCTCTGGTGCGGGCCGCATGGACGTCGGAAGCCCGCAGGCCCCTGGGTGGGGGCCGACATCGGGAGCTCCAGCAGGGGCAGCGGCAGCGTCTTCGCCCGCCCCGAATCGCGGGGCTTGGGTCGGCCCGCCGTGGACCTTTCACCGTCCGGCGCGGCCTGGAATAGGCCGCGGACCTTTCACCACCCGGCGGGGGCTTCAATGTCGGGAGCCTCGACCGCCCCGACGTGGCAACTCCAACAGCCTGACCGCGGGAGAAGACGGCAGGGGAAGAGAAAAATACATTCTGGCCTTCCATCACAGTGAGGAGGTGACTGGAGGAGACTCACTGGGATGGATGTTTCTTTTGGTTTGGTGTAGTTTGTGATTGTATGTGTTATTGCATTTTTATTGATTATTCTTATTGGTCTTATTGTTGAACTGCGGGTAATGTTTCATTTCACTACACATTTATGTGTATGTGACAAATAAACGACTATTGACTATTGACTATTGTTAACTATGTTTGTGTTGTCATTTGTGAGCGGAGCACCAAGGCACATTCCCTGTATCTGCATACTTGGCCAATAAACTTATTCATTCATTCATTCATTCATTCATGATAGTACCTGCCTCATCAACCTCCTTTGGCAGCTCGTTCCTTTGTTTAAGAAAGGAAGTAGAGAGAAACCAGGGAAATTATAGGCCAATGAACTTCACATCAGTGGTCAGAGAAAAGATTCTTCGGGATAGGATTTACTTCCATTTGGAAAAGAATGAGTTAATTAGGGACAGTTAGCATGGCTTAGTGGATGCAGGTCATCTCTTACAATGTGATTGAGGTTTTTGAGGAAATTATGAAGGTGATTTATGAAGGTAGGCCACTATAGGTTGTCAACATGGATTTTAGTATGGCATTTGAAATCCTCCATGACTCCTTTAAAGATAGTGCAGGCATCCTTGGAGAAAGCTCTGATGTTTCATCTCAACTTTCTCCTCTGTAATGACTGTTGTTGGGATATTTCCATGTAGACATTGTTGTCCATATTCATCCGGAGCACCTACATCATACTCCTATTCATAGGCCACAGCACTGCCTTAAACACTATTCTACCATCCAAGCTCATCACCAAACTCGTGGGAGTTGGAGTCAGCACTCATCTCTACAACTAGATCCTCAACTTCCTGATCACCACGCCCCAATCAGTGGGGGTCGGGGACTAATCATCCTCTACAATAATCCTCAACACTGGTGCCCAGCAAGGATGCATTCTCAGCTCCCTTCTTTACTCCTTGTACAACCCCAACCGTGCAGCCGTGTGCAAATCTAATTCAATTTACAAATATGCAGACGACACCACCATTGTGGGGAGGATATCAAATAATGATGTTGGAGTACAGGAAGGAGATTGAGAACCTCATGTACTGGTGTCGAGACAATAACCTTTCTCTCAATGTCAGCAACCCAAAGGAGATAGTGATCGACTACAGGAAGTGAAGTGGTACACATGTCCCAGTTTGCATTGATGGCGCTGAAGTAGAGATGGTTGAAAACTTCAAATTCCTAGGAGTAAATATCACCAACAACTTCTCCTGGACCACCCATATTGAAGCAATGTCCAAGAAAACACACCAAACCCTCTACTTCCTTAGAAGTCTGAGGAAGTTTGGCATGTCCCCAAAAACCCTCACCAACCTCTACAGATGCACCATAGAAAGCATTTTCCCAGCATGCATCACGGATTGGGAACAGCTCCATCCAAGAACGTAAGAAATTGCAGTGAATTGTGGATGCAGCCCAGACCATCACACAAACCAACCTCCCTTCCATTGACTTTATTTATACCTCACATCGCCTCGGCAAGGCCAGCAGCATAATCAAGGACGAGTTGCACCTTGGCCATTCCCTCTACTCTCCCCTCCCATTCGGCAAAAGGTACAGAAGTATGAAAACGCACACCTCCAGATTCAAGGACAGTTTCTTCCCAGCTGTTATCAGGCAAATGAACCACCCTACTGCAACTAGAGAACAGTCCTGAATTATAATCTACATCATCGGTGACCCTCAGACTGTCTTTGATCAGACTTTACTGGCTTTATCTTGCATTAAACGTTATTCCCTTTTCATATATCTGAACACAGTGGATGGCTCGATTGTAATCATGTATTGTCTTTTTGCTGACTGATTAGCAGGCAACAAAGTCTTGTCACTGTACATCAGTACACTTGACAATAAACTAAAACGGAACTGAACTGAACTGAAAACTGAACTGAACTGAATTTCACCCCAAGATGGCATTACAGACAAGTCGGCACCCTCTCTGTCAGGCTCTGAAGTGTATACTTGGACAATGTGCATTAAACCCTATGAGATCCATGAAATCCGTACGGACACAAAATTAAAACTGCAGTACAAGATCTGAATGTCAGAGCAGCAGAAATACAGCTCAATGAACAGGTTGTATCAATGTGCTGCACATCTTAAATAGAAATAGAAAATCCTACGGAGCTTTTCTTTGTATCTGTACCTCTCCGTGCTTGTACATTTCACAACAAACTCGACTCAACTTGGAAATGCCAGACATACAAACAGGTCAGGATGCCTCTGTGGGAAGAGAAACTGAGCTAATGTTTCAGGTCAAAGACCTTTCATCAGAACTAGGAAGGAGACAAATGAAGTGAAGGATAGGAGATTGGGGGGATGTTTCTGAGGGGGTAAAACCAGAGTAACTATGGGGATATGGTTCCAACCATTTCCCATTCCCTCTTACAACATAGAAAAAAAGCCATCAGCCTATTGAGTCTCTACAGGTTCAATGTGATCACGGGGTACTGATTGAGAATGATCAGCCATGATCACATTGAATGGCAGTGCTGGCTCGAAGGGCCGAATGGCTTCCTCCTGCACCTATTGTCTATTGTCTATTGTCCCCACTTATTTCCCTGTAACCTGTTCGTCTTCACATGCCAAATAACCTCTCCTATGTTCCTACCACTCTCCTACAACAAGGAGCCATTTACAGTATACAATTTACCAACCAACACATCTTGAGATGTGGGAGGTAACCAAAACACCCTGGGGAAGTCACAGGGAGAACATGCAAACTCCGCACAAACTCTGCGGGAGGCCAGGAAAGAACCCGGCTCTCTTGAACTGTGAGACAGCCGCACTACCTGCAGCTCCTCTGCGCTGCTAATTCTGGCCTGATGAAAGTATAGTTTAGCAGCAGTGGAACAGGGGTTACGGTACACTGAGCAAGGCAGATTTACATTTTCAAACTGTCTTCTGCCAGAAATTAATTGTCAGAAGACAGGAGGTTGTCAGAATCCCCATGGGACAAAGCTTGAAATGTGCGGGAATAAAGGAAGATCAAAATCACTAGTGACAGGAATCAACCAAACTGACACTGCAATAAAATCCGTCTCGGATTTTAATACAAGGCTCTTCAAAGAAATAGATTCTGAAAAGTTCAAAGCTGAATAATCTGAAGTGCTGTCTCAAATCTCCATTGTGCTTCTGTGAACAATGTGCAAAGTTGGGTGGGTGGGGGAATCTCACTGGAAAGGACTCCACGGTGAAAGATTCAACTCATTGCACAAGGAGAGACTTCAGTTATAAGCCCAACGAATAGCTTCATTGTCCATTTAGATGGCTCATGGCAAATGAATTTGGGACATTCATTTACACACAGCAAGATTCCACAGGCAGTCATCACAATTCAGTGATATTTAAGGTGGTAATGGAAAAGGATAAAGAGGGACCAGAGGTAAGAGGAAAATTTCTAAATTGGGGCAAGGCCGATTTTAATCTGATAAGGCAGAAGTTGGCCCTGGTGGACTGGGATCAGCTTCTCGTGGGGAGGACCGCATCAGAACAGTGGGAGTCATTCAAAGGAATAATTGAAAAAGTACAGAGGAAGCATGTTCCCCTAAAGTTTAAGGGTGGGACAAACAAGTCCAAAGAACCTTGGATGTCGAACGATATAGTAGGATTGATTCGAAAAAAAGGGGGGCTTTTGGAAGGCATAAAGAACTTAAGGCACAGACATCATTAGAGGAATACAGAAGGTGTAGGGCGGTTCTTAAAAAAGAAACTAGGAGAGCAAAAAGGGGCCATGAGATAGCACTAGCGAGCAAAATAAAAGAAAATCCCAAAGTGTTCTATAAGTATATCAAGGGTAAGAGGATAACGAGGGAAAGAGTGGGGCCCATCAGGGACCATAGTGGAAAGCTGTGTGTGGAGCCAGAGGATGTAGGAGATGTTTTAAATGAATTTTTTGCATCTGTTTTTGCGAGGGAGGAGGGCGATGTGGACTTAGAAATGGAGCAGGAGGGTTGTGATGTTCTTGAGCATATTGCTATTGACAGGGAGGCGGTGCTGGAGGCTCTGGCAGGCTTAAAAGTGGATAAGTCTCCGGGCCCTGACGAGATGTATCCCAGGATGCTGAGAGAGGCAAGGGAGGAGATTGCGGGGGCTCTGGCACAAATTTTCAGAGCCTCTCTTGCAACAGGGGATGTACCGGAGGACTGGAGGATAGCTAATGTGGTGCCATTATTTAAAAAGGGCAGTAGGGATAAACCTGGGAACTACAGGCCGGTGAGTCTGACATCGGTGGTGGGGAAGCTGCTAGAAAAGATTCTGAGGGACAGAATCAGTCTTCACTTGGAGGATCGAGGGTTAATTAAGGATAGTCAACATGGCTTTGTTAATGGAAGGTCGTGTCTGACTAACTTGATTGAATTTTTTGAAGGGGTGACCAAGGAGGTAGATGGAGTAGTGTAGTGGATGTGGTATACATGGATTTCAGTAAGGCTTTTGACAAGGTCCCACACAGGAGACTAGTCAAGAAGGTAAGAGCCCATGGGATCCAGGGCACCTTGGCAAAATGGATAAAAAACAGGCTTAGTGATAGAAGGCAGAGGGTGATGGTAGAAGGTTGCTTCTGTGACTGGAGGCCGGTGTCCAGTGGGGTGCCGCAGGGATCGGTGTTGGGTCCCTTACTGTTTGTAATCTACATTAATGATCTGGATGTCAACGTACAGGGCATGATCAGCAAGTTTGCAGATGACACAAAGTTAGGGGGGGTGGTGAATAGCGAGGAAGGGATCTGCAAGCTACAGGAAGATATAGATGAGATGGTCAGATGGGCGGAGCAGTGGCAGATGGAATTTAATCCTGAAAAGTGCGAGGTGATGCACTTTGGCAGGAATAACTTGGAGAGGGAGTACACCATGAATGGAAGGACCCTAGGGAAGACAGGGGCACAGAGGGACCTTGGAGTGCAGGTACACAAGTCCTTGAAGGCAGCAGGACAGGTGGACAGGGTGGTCAAAAAGGCATATGGGATACTGGCCTTCATTAGCCGGGGCATCGAATATAAAAGTAGGGGGGTAATGATGGAATTGTACAGAACACTGGTGAGGCCACAGCTGGAGTATTGTGTACAGTTCTGGTCACCACATTATAGAAAGGATGTGATAGCTTTGGAGAGGGTGCAGAGGAGATTCACCAGGATGCTGCCAGGGATGAAGAGCCTCGGCTATGAGGAGAGACTGAGCATACTGGGGTTGTTTTCCCTGGAGCAGAGAAGGCTGAGAGGGGACATGATCGAGGTGTACAAGATCATGAGGGGCATAGATAAGGTAGATGGCGGGGAACTTCTTCCACTGGTGGAAGGTTCAACAACGAGGGGACATAGATACAGGGTAAGGGGAGGGAGGTTTCGGGGGGATGTGAGAAAAAACTTTTTCACCCAGAGGGTGGTTGGAGTCTGGAACTCACTGCCTGGGGTGGTGGTGGAGGCGGGAACACTCACAACGTTTAAGAGGCATTTGGATGGGCACTTGAAATGCTACAACATTCAGGGCTACGGTCCAAATGTGGGAAAATGGGATTAAAATTTGTGTTTGGTAACGGGCGGCGCGGACACGATGGGCCGAAGGGCCTCTTTCTGTGCTGTAGGACTCTATGACTCTATGACTCAATGAGATGCAAGCGGCTGTTTTGTATTTTTCTTAGGGCGAGTCGGTTCAAAGATAACAACGGCAGCTACATGTGGATTTAGTGCAGGAAAAGATCCCTAGGAGCGGCACAGGTAAAACTTGGCACCACACCACGCAAGGAATATGAACTTTAAAATATTATATATAAATCATACACCAGAGAAATTGACTATTCAGCCCATAGGAGCCCCTGGAGCACCTGTTCAGCCTACGCTGCCTCAGTAGAGCAGGCAAAATAATAAAAGATGCATCCCACCCCGGCCACCGTCTGTTTGTTCATCTGCCCTCTGGTCGACGTTTCAGGTCGATCAAATCCCGAACAAACAGACTTAAGAACAGTTTTTACCCCAGGGCCATACGAGAACTGAACACTACCTTCTGCACTAGGCAACACTGTTAAAACTTTTGTACTTAATATAATTGTATTTATTTGTTTTTGCATTTATTGCATATATGTTTTTACGCACCGTCAGGATTGGCTATTTTTTAATTTCGTTGTACTCGTTGCAATGACAATAAATGAATATTATTATTATTATTATTATTATTATTATTAGAGTCCATGCTGACCATCTAACTCTCATTTTGCACCAGCCCTGCACTAATCCTATTTTATTCTCCCTACATTTTCATCAACTCTACCCCAATTCTATCCCTCACTCCTCAAGGGAGAAATCCCAGTAGGGTGGGTTCACGGTGGGGATGGGAGGGAGTTTGGAAGACATTTGGGCCAATGGACTCGGGAGAGGAAGAAAGACAGCTGATTGTCTTGGGACAAAAGCACTTGCTTTTGGGAGTAACAAAGAAAGTGATGGAGTGGGGTCTAAGATGGTTTATGGTGAAGACATGCAGGGATTGATCGAATGTTTCGGGATGATCCAGGAAGGACAAGTGGATTCTTGAGTAATCCACGAGCTCTGACAGGATCTGCGGGTGACTGGCAGTCAGCTCTGTTCAGGCTGGCAATCCTGGCAATGGAGGGCACAGAGATGAGAGCCACACTGGTGAAGCAGGACGGGTTGAGAGAGATCCCGGACTCGGTGAGTAGACGCTGGGTATGATCGGTCTGATGGTGCAGTGAATAGAGAACCAAGATTGGAAGTTTGGCTGTTCGAAAGGAAGTAAAGGAAGCAGACTGAGTAGGGGAAGGAGAGGAATGGGGGAAGTGGTCAGAGATGACACCAGGACAGTGACAGGAAGAAGCCAAGACAAAGGAAGAGAAGTAAAAAGAGGGGCAAAGCTGCTGGAGACAGAGATGTATTAAGGCAATGCCTGGGAAACTGAGAACATAGGAACAATGAACTGCAGATGCTGGTTTACATCAAAGATAAACACAAAGTGCTGGAGTAACTCAGTGGGTCAGGCAGCATCTCTGGAGACATAGGATGGGTGATGTTTCAGGTAGGGACCCTTCTTCAGACTTCAAACTTAGAATGTATTCAGATTGTGAGATTTATGGGACAAAATTGATTTCCTTGCATTCGCAGACAAGAAGCCGAACTCTGAATGGATTTCCTCTGAACTGAACTGAAGCATGAACTGGAGCAGTATGGTTTGGAAGAACTTTCACATTGTTATTCGGCATATACTCTGCTCCCATATGCCTGACACTCACACAGTAATTGACACTGAGCTCACCTCTACCTGCAGGCCACAGTAATTGCTGGGAGACCATTCACAAACCTGGTGCACTGCTGAACACAATATCCTGCAGACAGTATCACCACGCTAAAGATGAAAGATTTTATTTGTCATCAGAGGGTCAATTAGCAAAGTTAAAATGAAATCAGAGTGTGTTGACATTGTTTTTCTGGATCCATCTGTGCTTTGCATGGAATCACAAAGAAACATTCAGCTCCATTTCATTATTATTCCCTTTAAGCTCAGAATACTAAAAACTTCTATTAATACAGTAGATTGGTTTTTATTTCTTTTTCTGAGAGTAAATGAGTTTCATCTTTTTCCTTTGTGCAGGGGAAGATGAGGGATGTCAGTGATGGAGAATGGAACGATTTCTATTATAAACTCCAAATGCCGGCACTGAATATCACTGACAGCTACAGCCAAGGGACCAAACTTTTCTCCTTCTAGAGATGCAAACTGCATTTGGGAGGGGGGGGGTGTCTCTGACAGGGGGAAGAAAAGAACAAACAAACCGAGCCAATGCCACAGATGGTTACATCATACCTGTTAATTTGGTTAGATGCTCATTATCCTTCCCATCCCCTGCTACTCATAACTTGTCTTCTATCCAAAAACTAAGAGTCTCTCATGCAATGATAATCTTGAGGGCATTTCAAATCCCTACAAATGACATCTGTGCATATCCCTATCCCTTAGTCAGCTCTTCAAATAATTCACTCCCATTTGTTGGACATGAGCTATTCCCTGATCAACACATTTTCAAGGTGTTCTATTTTTATGTGCAACCTCTGGTAATTTCCCACAACAGATGGTTGACTGATTCACTTGCTTCCCTCTCTCACCTTTTGCAAATTCATCTGAAGGAACAGTTCCCAAATGGAGAGAAATTCAGGCTATTTTATTATTCTCCAAACATCTCGCCTGTTTCATTTAATCCCCGTCGAGAGGGTCTACCAGTGGTGAGTGAAACAGATTGAACTTACTCCAGGCTAGCAGACAACTGCCAGCGACATTCTTCTCGCAGGTTACAGCACCTCTGCTTTCCACATTGAATGGGAAGGCGGAGAGGACCTGGACATCCCTATCTGGTGTGGTGACCTCCCGTTCCACATTGGACTCCACACAGACTCCAGAAACGCAAAGCTAAGCTGAGAGCTGTGAGAAAATGGCATTCCATCCCATGTCCTGAAACCTCTCACGCCTTTATCTTTCAACGGTTTTTCCATCTCCTCTTTAAGTACCTCCACAATGTTGGAGAATTTCCAAAGGTTTATGACCTATGGAATCCAGGGAAAGTTAGCAAAGTGGATCCAAAATTGGCTTGACAATGGGAGACAGAATGTGATGGTAGAGGACTGTTTTTGTAATTAGATGACTGTAACTGGCGGAGTTCCATAGAGAATCGTGCTGGGATCCTTGCTGTTTGTAATAAAAGTGAATGATATGGATGTGGATGTTGGTGTGTGATCAGTAAGCTTAAAGATGACACTGAGATTGGTGGAGTTGTTGACACTGAGGGAGATGGGTTTAAGCTGTAGGATGATATTGATGTGTTGATGAAATGGGCCGTACTAACGAGCTCAGAACATTCAGCATGAATGGTAGAGTTCTTCGAAGTATTGAGGAACACAGGGACCTTGGAATACAAGTCCAAAGGCCCTCGAAGGTGGCAGCATATTTGGTTAAGAAGGCATTTGCGATACTGGCCTTCATTTGTTGGGGAATACAATGGAGGGAGGTGATGCTCCAACTTTATAATACACCGATCAGCCAAAACGTTATGACCTGATGAGCCAAAACATTATGACCACCTGCCTAATATGCTGTTGGTCATCCGTGTGCAGCCCCATATGCAGCAGGGTGCGATGCACTGTGTATTGTGACACATTCTTCCCGTGACCACCATTAACATTTTCTGTGACTTGTGCCACTGTAGACCTTCTGTCAGTTCGGACCAGACGGGAAAGCCTTCGTTGTCCTCGCGCATCGATGAGCCTTGGGCGCCCAACAGCCTGTCGTTTGTGGTTTGTCCCTCCTTGGACCACTGTCGGTAGGTACTCACCACTGCTGACCGGGAGCACCCCACAAGCCTTGCCGTTTCAGAGATACTCTGACCCAGTCGTCTGTCCTTAACAATTTGGCCCTTGTCAAAATCGCTCAGGTCTTTACTCCCGCCCATTTCTCCTGCATCCAACACAACAACTTCAAGAACTAACTGTTCACTTGCTGCCTAATATATCCCACCCCTTGACAGGTGACATTGTAACAAGATAATCAATGTTATTCACTTTACCTGTCAGTGGTCATAATGTTTTGGTAGATCTGTGTATATTGGTCAGATCTCAGCTGGAGGACTGTGTGCAGTTCTACTCACCAACACTACGGGAAGGATTTGATAGCAATGGAGAGCTGGAGAGGAGATCCACTGGGATGTTGCCTGGGATGGAACATTTCAGTTATGAGGAGAGACTGTAGAGGCTGGGTCTCGTTTCATGGAGCAGAGGAGATTAGGAGGGAACATGATTGAGGTATATAATATTATGAGGGGTATGGATAATATAGGTAGCAAGAAACATTGTCTCCATTTTAGAGGTCGGTAAAACTAGAGATCATAGATTTCGGGGAAGGAGTAAGAGATTTAGAGGGGATTTGAGGGGGACATCTTTCACCCAGAGAGTGGTGAGTACCTGGAATACACCGCCTGAGAGAGTGGTGGGAGTAGAATTGTTGCTTTTAAATAATATCTACATTAGCAGGGGAATCATGAACCAGGGGACATTGGTTTAAGGTGAGAGGGGAAAGATTTAATAGGAACTTGATGAGCAACTTTTTCTCACAGAGGGTTGTGGATATATGGAACGACCTATCAAAGGAGGTAGTTGAGGCAGCTACTATATCAATATCTAAAAGACATTTGGACAGGTGCATGGATAGGAAAGGTTTAGAGGGATATTGGCCAAATGTGGCAGGTCAACTAGTGTAGATGTGGCATCTTGGTTGGCATGGGCAAGTCGGGCCAAAGGGCCTGTTTACGTGCTCTATGACTCTATGATTCTGGCATTTGAATTGCCAGGCATTGAAGACAAGAGGCCAATTGCTGGAAGTTGGGTTAACATGGATGGAAGCCCACTGATTGCTGTGGGAGTGGTGGGCCAGAGGACCGGTTTCCATACCGCATGACCCTGTGACCCTGTCTCTAACCCTCTACAACGGAGAATTACTGAGACTCAACCCCCAATGCAGGAGGGGATCAACCATCTGAAACTATACATTTGTTTTCCCAGCCAACTTTCCTCATATTGTTGTATTTAAGTTTAGACCCAAGTTCTTTAAGAAAATAACTGCAGATGCTGGTACAAATCGATTTATTCACAAAATGCTGGAGTAACTCAGCAGGTCAGGCAGCATCTCGGGAGATAAGGAATGGGTGACGTTTCGGGTCGAGACCCTTCTTCAGACTGAAGGAAGGATACCCAAACCACCCCAACCCCGGGCACTTTCCCCTGCAACCGCACGAGATGCAACACCTGTCCCTTTACCTCCCCCCTCAACTCCATCCAAGGACCCAAACAGTCATTCCAGGTGAGACAAAGGTTCACCTGCACCTCCTCCAACCTCATCTATTGCATCCGCTGCTCTAGATGTCAACTTATTTACATCGGCGAAACCAAGCGCAGGCTCAGCGATCGCTTCGCTGAACACCTGTGCTCGGTCCGCATTAACAAAACTGATCTCCCGGTGGCCAAGCACTTTAACTCCCCCTCCCATTCCCAGTCTGACCTTTCTGCCATGGGCCTCCTCCAGTGCCATAGTGAGGCCCGCCGGAAGTTAGAGGAGCAGCACCTCATATTTCGCCTGGGCAGTTTGCAGCCCGGTGGTATGAACGTCGACTTCTCCAACTTTAGATAGCTCCTCTGTCCCTCCCTTCCCCTCCTCCTTCCCAGATCTCCCTCTATCTTCCTGTCTCCACCTATATCCTTCCTTTGTCCCGCCCCCCTGACATCAGTCTGAAGAAGGGTCTCGACCCGAAACGTCATCCATTCCTTCTCTCCCGAGATGCTGCCCGACCTGCTGAGTTACTCCAGCATTTTGTGAATAGACCCAAGTTCTTTTCCTTTTATGTGCATTTGTGGTTCATCAGAGTGAGAGACATGGGATACTCTCAGAAAGGAATTGAAGGGTGTCCATCCTCTGAGTGATCCTAGCACTGGAGCTCCCTGCACACTCACTCTCCCTGCACACTGGAGCTCCCTGCACACTCACTCTCCCACAGGCTACTGGTGTTCCCATGGCAATGACTGCAAAGATAGCACACTGACTGATCAAGATCTGAGGCTGAACTGAGGGATAACGGAGGAGGCAGCAGTTGAACAACATCAAGACCCAAACCTGGCTTGGTACTGTGGAAGAAATGTGACTGGAGCAGCAGACTCCCTCAATCCTTGGGACCCCCAGCATCTCCCCATGCCCACATCACCTACTGGTCTCTGCTGAAAGAGAGGGAAATGGATGCCCCCCTTCCCTAAGAATCAGCTGCTATTGCTGGGAATTATCAGGGGCTATGTTCAAGATGACAGCAACCATTGACTCTGCAAGAGGAACAATGAACATATGGGGCTGGAGCTCTGTCATCCAACACCACTCCACGGACTCATCGAGATTCCCCAGGATTTTGCCTGGATTGACGGACGTTAGTTACAGGAGCAGCGGAGGAGGTGATGGAATCAGATACAATCACTGCATTTAACAGGCTTTTAGACAGACACTTAGGCTTAGGCATAGAAAGATACGGCTCTAATCTTGGATTAGAGTAGATGGATAAGACGTCGGCATGGACTAGGTGGGCCAAAGCTTCTGTGCTGTACGACTCTGGGACTCTATAGCTCAAAAGCTATAGGGTTCCCTGTTACCCGGCAGACCAAGAGTTTAGTGTTAGGCTTGAAGTCTAGATCCTCAAACAGTTAATTGAAAGCTGTGCCGGAGCTGTGAAGATTGTGTCATATTTCCTCACCAGCAGCCGTTCACAATGACTGCCCACCGCCCATCCGCACCCCCACCCTCTCAAGATACCGACAAGGGGGGGAGGGGCAATAAATGTTGGCCTTGCCAGCGCCACAGAACACACCCTCCTCTCCGCTCCCAACCCCCATCCCCCCCACCAACCACTGCTGCTCAGAGGCATGGGGGAGAGTGACCTGGTTTCTGCAAAACTCGGCAGGAGTCCTCTTTCCTTCAGCCTCCGTCAGCCGTGGCCTGGCCAGCGACTGCCTCCTCCTATCTCACTAATAGGTCAGGCTGGGCAGCCCTGCCATTAGAAACCCAGCGTGAGGGCTGGTTAATGAGCCCTGTGCTCACTCCAGCTCTCTAATGCTCTGGCAATATCCTGCAAGCAAGTCCTCGACTAATGACAGTAGTTGGTGATCAATTAAAATAATTTAGCGAGAGCGTTTGCTACTTCCTGAGTATTGACCACAAACCTGCTACTGTGCAAGTCAAGTCGAGTTTATTTCCATATGCACAAAAACGGTGATGTACATCTGCAATAAAATTCTTCCTTGCAGCAGCATCGCAGATACCTGGACTCGGTCAAATGCACAAAAAGTATAAATTATGCACAGAATACGCATCAAACTGCCAAAAAAGGGCTGTATAAAAAACAAGATATTTGTGTTAAAACATTATGAAAAAAACGTGTGAATGGTAGTGCAAGAGATGGTCTGTAGCTAAGGTAGAATCAGGCCTGTGCAGATCAGTTCAAGAACCTGACAGTTGTAAAAATGGAACTGTTCCTGAAAATGCTGGTGTGGGACTTGTGTACATCCTGCCTGATGGTAGCAGTGAGAATAGGGTATGGCCCCAACGGCGGGAATCCTTAATGATAGATGCTGCCTTCTTCAGACAGGGCCTCATGTAGATGTTTCCCATGCCTGTGCATGAAACCCATGTAGTGAGGTCAAAGGCAGAGGATTATGGCCATTGTAACAGACCCTTCCGTTCACCACATCCATGCTGACCATCAAGTCCACATCTACACTAAACATAGGTGATCTTTTCCCCAAAATGTTTGAAGAAATGCAGAGGAGATCTCCCAGTGTCCTGAATAATATTTAGCATCAGTCAAAAAAGAGTCATAGATTTATACAGCATGACAACAGGCCATTCGGCCCAACCTGTCCATGTTTACCTAGATGCCCCTCGAAGCTAGTCCCATTCACCTGCATTTCGTCCATAGGCCTAGAGCCATTTCCTATCCAAGAACCTGCCCTAATTTATTTTAAATGTTGTAATTATGTATCTGCCTCTACAGCTTCCTCTGGCAACTCATTTTAAATACTCACCATCCTCTGTGTAAGAACGCTGTGCCTCAAGTCCCCTGTAAACATTTCCTGTCTCACCTTTAACCTATGCCCTCTAGTTTTAGACTCCTCTAACCTTGGAAAAGGACTGTGACCAACCACCTTATCCATGCCCCTAATGATTTTATAAACCTGTCTGTCATTCCTCATCCTCCTATGCTCTAGTGAAGAAAAAACAGCTTTTCCCACCTCTCCGTAAACTCAAATCTCATAGTTGTCTGTGGGATCGTGCTGTGCTCAGACTGGCTACAAGCTGTGTAAAAATGGGAATGTGTGTAAAAATTGGGTAAGGTTTTTCTTTAGTTAGAATTAAGTTAATATAAGGAAAGTAAACTGACCCGAACATTTAATGTTTTCGTGTAAATTACCTTCTAACTCTCTCTATATAAAGAGAGTTGGCAAGCGTTTGGTGACGCGTGTTCCAGTGAGGATGAAAGGGAGAGATGGCAAGATTAGGGAACCTTAAATGACAAAGAACATTGAATGTTTGATCAGGAAAAAAGGAAGCATATGACACGTACAATCAAGGGAGTCCCTAGAGGAATGTAGAGGGTTGGGAGAGTACTCAAGAAGAAAATAAGAGGCCTAAAAGAGGTCATAAAATCTTCTTGACAGGTAAAGTTAAGGAGAACCCTAAGTCATTGTACAACTAAATTAGAAGCAGCTAGAGAAAGATTGGGTCCCCATAGGGACCAGAGAAGTCATCCATAAGTGGAGCCAGGGGATGTGGGTCAGGTCCTATATGAATCCTTCTCATCTGCATTTACCAAGGAAAAGGATGTGGAAGATAGTGAGTTCGGGGAGGGGATTGTGATAGTCTGAAGCATGTGAGTATTAAGAAGGGTGAGGTGTTAAATGTTATGGAAAGCATGAGGGTTGATAAATTCGCAGGGGTGAGAATCAAGCATAGAATATATGAGCTCAGGCTTAATGTGGTGACTTTACAAACATTGGCCAGACCACATCTGTGGTATTATGAACAGTTCATGTCAGCAGACTATAGGAAGGATGTGGTTGTATGGAGACAGTGCAGAGGAGATTCCGCTGGATCTTGCCTGGAGAGAAGTGTTTTAATTCCGGAGAGAGATTGGATAGATTGGGCTTTTTTTCTTGGAGCGAAGGAGGCTGAGGGGTGACCTGCTGGAAGTATGTAAGATTATGAGAGTAAGAGGCGTCATGGATAGACATTCAAAATCTTTTCCCCCATAGTCAGAGAAGAGAGCATGATTTTAAAGTCAGGGGAGGGTGATTTGAAGGAGATTAGAGAGGTAATTTTTTTACAGAATGGTTGATATCTGGAACTTGCTGCAAGAGGAGTTGGAATCAGACATAATTACTATATTTAGGAGTTTAGATAGACACTTAAATAGATAAGGCATGAAAGGTTACAGTCCTGATGTGGGCAAATGGGATTAGTATAGATGGGCAAAAAGATCAGCCTGGATGTATTTGGATGAAGGTTCTGTTTCTGTGCAATACATCTCTGAAACTACAAAATGCTCAATGGATTCTCCAGTGCTCTTTGGGTCCTTTTATACAAATACAATTGTACTACCAATAGTCTTGATTAAAGCCCAGTGGAACAGTCATCAATGATATCTCTGACAAAGCAAAATGCATCAAAATTAAGAGCAGCTGAGCAAAGTTAAAAAAACTACAGATGTAGGAAATGTGAAGTAAAATTAGAAGCCTTTGCCCAGTCAGGCAGCATATGTGAAGCACTAAATGTTTCAGGTTTCTAACCCTTCACACCAACTGGGCAAAGTGAGAAATCAAACACATTTAAGTTGCTGTGAAGTGGAAGGGGTGAAATGAACAGAAGGTCTACGATAGTGAAGATGAAGAGAAACTGAATGACACAAGTGTGGTGGTGTTGGTTGAGAGAGAGTGGTGATGGCTTGTTAAACCCTCTATCTGGAGAGGTGTACATAGAGGGAGAGAAACAAGAGCAGATTGGAAAGAAATTGAGCTGTGAAAGAACAGGGGAGAGCCGGTGGATGTGGTGTACCTCGACTTTCAGAAAGCCTTCGACAGGGTCCCACATAGGAGATTAGTGGGCAAAATTAGAGCACATGGTATTGGGGGTAGGGTACTGACATGGATAGAAAATTGGTTAACAGACAGAAAACAAAGAGTGGGGATAAATGGGTCCCTTTCAGAATGGCAGGCAGTGACTAGTGGGGTACCGCAAGGCTCGGTGCTGGGACCGCAGCTATTTACAACATACATTAATGACTTGGATGAAGGGATTAAAAGTAACAGTAGCAAATTTGCAGGTGATACAAAGCTGGGTGGTAGTGTGAGCTGTGAGGAATATGCTATGAGGTTGCAGGGTGACTTGGACAGGTTGTGTGAGTGGGCGGATGCATGGCAGGTGCAGTTTAATGTGGATAAGTGTGAGGCTATCCACTTTGGTGGTAAGAATAAGAAGGCAGATTATTATCTGAATGGTGTCAAGTTAGGAAAAGGGGACGTACAACGAGATCTTGGTGTCCTAGTGCATCAGTCACTGAAAGGAAGCATGCAGGTACAGCAGGCAGTGAAGAAAGCCAATGGAATGTTGGCCATAACAAGAAGAGTTGAGTATAGGAGCAAAGAGGTCCTTCTGCAGTTGTATAGGGCCCTAGTGAGACCGCACCTGGAGTACTGTGTGCAGTTTTGGTCTCCAAATTTGTGGAAGGATATTCTTGCTATTGAGGGGATGCAGCGTAGGTTTACTAGGTTAATTCCCAGAATGGCTGGACTGTCGTATGTTGAAAGACTGGAACGGCTAGGCTTGTATACACTGGAATTTAGAAGAATGAGAGGGGATCCTATCGAAACATATAAGATTATTAAGGGGTTGGCACGTTAGAGGCAGGAAACATGTTCCCAATGTTGGGGGTGTCCAGAACCAGGGGCCACAGTTTAAGAATAAGGGGTAGGCCACTCCTGTACCTATTGTCTATTGTCTATTTAGAACGGAGTCGAGGAAAAGCCTTTTCAGTCAGAGAGTTGTAAATCTGTGGAATTCACTGCCTCAGAAGGCAGTGGAGGCCAAGTCTCTGAATGCATTCAAGAGAGAGCTAGATAGAGCTCTTAAGGATAGCGGAGTCAGGGGGTATGGGGAGAAGGCAGGAACGGGGTACTGATTGAGAATGATCAGCCATGATCACATTGAATGGTGGTGCTGGCTCGAAGGGCCGAATGGCCTACTCCTGCACCTATTGTCTAACTGTGAGATTAAAGAAGAAACAAAGAAATAAAGGAGAACGGTGGTTGTACCCAATAGATTAGGCAGCATCTGTGAAGAGAGTGAGTAACGGCATTCCTACCCTTGGCCGCTTACACCATTCCAATGAAGCCCAGTCTAAGCTTTGGTAACAATTCCTCATCCAACTGGACATGCTGCAGTCCTCTGGATTCAACGTTGAATTCAATAATTTAGATAACCAGCCTTTCCAGTTTGTGTCAGAACAGGCCACTTCAGGTGAAAGGCTATTATCAGGTGTTCATTAACTCAGCTCTTCCCTCTGCACAGTTCCATCTGGGTATTTCCATTAGTTTCTGTCAGCTGAGAGATGTGACTGACTTTAATGAAGGATAGTATCTAGGCTTAACAGCCAGGTGTGTTCCAGCACTGATCAACAAGTGACGCAATGGTCTATGATTACCCAAGTTCATCTGACCACCATTGCTGGCACTTAAGTGCTTTGCTTGATGCCTTTTGTGGAAATTTCTGCAGAACTGGTTATTAATTTTTAATTAATTTTAAATGTGCTTTATCTTCTATGATGTTAATTGTTCTGACTACCGTTTGACCCTCGGTTAACTGCTGATCTGGTGTGCATTGGCAATGTCTTCCGTGAAGACAGACAAAATCTTTGTTATTCCCCATTGCAATTCCTGCATCCCAGACTCTAACGTTGCAAAGTTTACTTTTCGTCTCTCTTTTTAAATTTTACAGTAAAATTCTGATAATTAGTTATCCAACCACTCATTGGCTGTGAGGAATGAAGAGTTAACAGTGTGGTGATGATGAATGGATTGGGATCTTGCTTGTCTCGGAGACTAGAATCCATCTGCTGATCTTGCACAGAAGACCTTTTGTTCCATCATTCTGTGCTGGGATTTGCTGTCTAATCTAATTCCTCACCTGTCCTCCCCCTCACAAGTATTTAGATAGTGGAAATATTTATTGAGGCACAGAAGAATGGAGTAGTGTAGATGGTCAGCATTGGCATGGTGGGCTGAAGGGTCTATTTCTGTGCTGTATGACTCTGTAAGATGTTGGGCAATTAATGTTGGCTTTAGGATCATAAGGTCATAAATGATAGGAGTAGAATTAGGCCATCCGGCCCATCAAGTCTATGCCATTCAATCATGGCTGATCTATCTCTCCTTTCTAACCCCATTCTCCTGCCTTCTCCCCATAACCTCTGACACCTGTACTTATCAAGAATCTATCTATCTCTGCCTTAAAAATACCTAGCATTACGTGGCAAACAATTCCACAGATTCACCACCCTCTGACTAAAGAAGGAGGAGGGGAAACTGACAAATTGGAGGGTTTGCCTCAAGAATAACAGAAAACTATTTCACCATCAAGCATGGACCCTGGACCACCTAGTCAATGATGGGCTATAACTTGGAGAGGGAAATGTAAAGACTTCTCACCTTCCCTTGCACACTCTTCAAGTTGAGTAATAAGAGCTGGGATTGACTGCCCGATACCACCATCTAATTTCATGTCCTATAAATATCCCAATTAACTTCCTGTGTGACATTCCTTTTCCAATTATTTTTCACCAAGATGTAACCTCAAGGACTTCAGTTTTAAAGCAAGGTTGGATAGGCTGTGACTTTTTCCCCCTGCATAGGAGATTGATCATGATCAATACAAGATCATGAGATGTATAGGTAAGATGAATGCTCACAGTCATTCTCCAGAATATAGGAGTCCCGAAGCAGAGGGCATTGAATTGTGAGAGAACGACTTAAAAATGAGTCATGGGGCAATTTATTCATACAGAGGGTTGTGTGTACATGTAATGGACTGCAGAGGAAATTGTGGAGGGAGATACAATGGTGATATTGAAAAGTCAATAAGACAAGTCCATGAATAGGAAAGGTTTTGAGTGATATGGGTCAAACACAGTCAAATGGGATGATCTTAGTTATAAAACCAGGTTGGCATCACATGTAACTCACAAACTATCACATTCAACACAGAATCCAATAATCCACATCATTCTCAATCCCATCGCAATTCAGGTATTTACAGGAAGAGCAACTTGCTGAAATGTTAACCCCTTTGATTTGGACTGTGCATGGTTGATGGGTGGAGGAGTCTGCCTCTGTTTTGCTTCAGTCTGTTATTACGCTATTCAGAGAGGTATATTCTTCATTACTGGCATTGCTCTTTATTTGAATGGAAACCACATCCCATCATTTGTAGTGCGGTCTCAAAGCCCAAGTCAATTAAACTTTTCAATAACTCTTTAGGTTTTGAGAATCTGGAATTTTTCCACCTTCATTCATTCATTTCATCAAAAGGCTTTTAAATTCATTTTATTCAGTATGTTCAAGGTTGCAATTCCCCAAAACTTAAGCCACATTCTACAATAACTGTACAACCCCATCCTTTGATCAGCCACGCCACTGCATGTTATCTAGTGACTTCGTCCAGTATCAGCTCAGCTCCATATGTACGACTCCTATCTCTGAATCAGGAGACCAATGTTTCAATACATAACATTAGACAATAGTGCACTGCACAGTTGAATCAACAATGCATTGCCAGGAGCTCTTCCGATGAGATGTTAAACTGAGATTCCACCTATCCCTTAACATTTCTATTGTACTATTGGTTTTAAGTTTGCAATTCCAGACTCCCAGAATGATGTTCCATTCACAGGGTGGTTGCATTCAAGATAAGACTATAATATTCAAGCCTAGAAATTAAGATTTGTAATGCATGTCTTTTTCATTCATTAAACAGTTGATATGAAACAGAAAATCAGTCATGAAATTCAAATGACATTTCAGTGCAGACAGCATGGCATTGAACAGAGGACTTCCATGTATGTGTCATTGGAGGGGTTGGGCAGAGCAATGATGTCAATCAGCTTGCAAGACATTGAGCATTGCTACTGAACACCCAGAGTGTAAATCTGAAGTAACTGTGTGTGTCCTGAATGGGTTAGCAGGGCTTGATGGGAGAAAAGCAGACTGTCCAGGTGTCTTTAAATGTTATAATTGTACCTGCCTCTATCACTTCCTCTGGCAGCCTGTTCTGTATATCCACCACCCTCTGTGTGAAAAGGCTGCCCCACAGATCCCTTTTAAATCTTTCCTCTCTTTCCTTAACCTTATGTCCTCTGGTTTTAGACTCCTTTACCCTGGGTAAAAGATTGTGTCTTTTCACTTTATCCATCTCCTCATGGTGTTATATACTACTCATACACTCCCTCAGCCTCCTACACTCTGGGGAGAAAAGTAACAGCCTGTCAAGCCTCCCCTTATTGCTCCAATCCTCCAGAATTGGAAACATCCTCATACTGTGAATCTTTTTTGCACTCTGTCCAGTTTAATGACATCCTTGCCATAGCAGGGTGAGGAGAATAGTTCGCCAAATGTTGTCTTATCAACATCTTGTGCAGACATCCCAACTCCTGTATTCAATGCCTTGACTGATGAAGGCAAGCATGCCAAAGTCAAGAGTGTTTTATTGTCATATGTACCGAAACGGAACAATTCTTACTTGCAGCAGCACAGCAGGTTTGTGAACATAGCACTCAATAGATGGTATAATAAACAAACAAAAAAATAAGGTCAAAATATTTTTTAAAACAATATAGTGTAATGTAAAACAACGCCCAAAGTCCCTAGTGCAACCAGGCAGTTCATAATTCAGAGTTTAGTTGGAGTTCGTGGTGTTCAATAGTCTGATGACAGTTGGGAAGAGGCTGTTCCTGAAACTGGACGTTACATTTCTCAGACTCCTAAACCTTCTTGCTGAAGGCATGTATGAAATAAGAGTGTGGCCCGGGTGATGTTAATGCTGGCTGCCTTTCTGAGACAGCACCTCCTATAGATCCCTTCGATGATAGGGAATCAGTACCTGTGATGGACTGGGCAGTTTTCACCACTTTTTTGTAATCTCCTTTGTTCCCAGGTATTTGAGTTGCCTAAATATGCTCTCTACCATACACCATACACTTCTAACATGTAGAAGTTCAAGAGAGTATTTGTTGACATACTGAATCTCCTCAATCTTCTGAGGAAGTAGAGGTGTTAATGGGCATGATTGCATGAATGTGCTAGGTCCAGGACAGATCCTCAGATATGTGCATGCCCAGGACCTTGGGATTCTCTCCACCACTGACCCATCAATGAAGATAGGTTTGGGGATCGTCAGCCTTCCGCTTCTAATGTCAACAATCAGTTCCTTGGTTTTATTGATGTTGAGAGCAAGGTTTTTGTTCTGGCACCATTCAATCGGACGTTCAATCTCTCTCCTATACTCTGACTCTTCATTATCCATAATTCGTCCGATAACGGTGGTGTAGTCAGCAAATTTAAAAATGGAGTTGGAACTGCTGGCTACACAGTCATGGGTATATAGTGAGTAGAGTAGGGGGCTGAGCACAGAGAGTTGAGGTGCTCCTGTGCTGATGGTAATCGAGGAGGAAATGTTGTTGCCAATTCATAGTGAATTGGCAACCAGTCCAATCCAGTTGCACAGAGAAACAGTCTGCAGAACCCATTTCCCTGAGCTTGGTAACAAGTTTGGTAGGGATGATGGTGTTGAAGGTTGAGCTGTCATCTGTGTACAACAGCCTGACAAAAGTCCTTGCTCACCAGTTTTGCTACTTTCATTAACTATGTACCGACACCCCACAGTCTCTCTGCTTTACAACACAGCCCAGAGTCCCAACAAATACTGTGCGAGTCCTGCCCTAGTTTGTCTTATCAAATTACAACATCTCATATTTGTCTGAATTAAATTCCATCTGTAATTCCTTGGCCCATTGACTCAGTTGATCAAGATCCCTTTGTAATCTTAGATAACCTTCTTCACTGTCCACTATACCACCAATTTTAGTATTATTCGCAAACTTACCAACCATGTCCGACAATCAAATCCAAATCTTTAATATAAATAAAGAACAACAGTGCACCCAGCACTGATCCCTATGGCAAACCACTTACTACAGGCCTCCAGTCTTAAAAACAACCTTCTACCACTATGCTCTGTCTCCTACCTTCAAGCCAATTTTACCCTGATTCCATGTGGTCTAATCTTCTGGATCAACCTACCATGTGATACCTAGTCAAAGGCCTTGCTGAAGTCCATGCAGACATCATCTACCACTCTGGCCTCATCAATCTTCTCGGTCACCTCTTCAAAAAAACGAATTCAAATTCATGAGGCACAATTTCCATGCACAAAGCCATGCTGACTATTCCAGATTACTCCTGATGAATTAATCAATTGCCAATGTAAACATCTCAACCTCTAATTTGTCAAACCGACTTAAAATCTTACACATTTGAATAAGGTCACCTCTTATTCTTGTAAACTCCAGGAACGTGTCTAATGGCTCTAGATGTGCATGCTAAAGCAACGCTTTTCCTTTGGTGGTTTTGATCTGCTCCAATGTGCCTCTGTGATGCCATGTGGAGAGATTGTTCATTGGAAGTGTGTGGCATTGACTCCTGTCTTGATCCACCAGCTCTGGCTGGGAATTGCACTTGAGATCCATTGTGTGAGGTGGTGCTTTTGTCAAGAATCTCTGCTTTAAAACTTTCCGCCACAGCAGGTGACTGTGACTGATAGATTGGGATATATTGTGTGGTCAGTATTGAGGCGGTGGGACAACCTTCTGGAGAACTGTGACATACTATGTATGCAAGAGACATTCTTAGCAAAGCAAGACTTGGACAAACTAAACTCTCTCAGTGATAACTTTCATGGGTCTGGGAAGTCTACAACTGACCTTGGCATGGGAATAGTCAGAGGTAGGATATCAGGGGGGGGGGGGGGTGGCTATTCTACAGAACAAAAAGCTTGACTCATCAATAAACGTGGTTAGGCTTGATGCTGACTGGTGTATTGCAATACACTTTGCTCACAACGACAAGGAATTTGTCATTCTAAATGTGTACACACCCTATGAATGCCATCAGAATGTGGATGAATATTTAAATAGGCTTGCCTTCATCAATTCCTTTATTCAAAACAATAATTATTCTACTGTATATGTCATTGGGGATACGAATGGAGATATCTCAGACAGGAACTCATTATTTGCCAATCATATGGCTCAGTTCTGTCAAGATAATAATTTTATATTGTTAAGCAAAGTGCTTTTACTTACAGAAACTTATACTTATATTAGTGAGGCCTGGCACACTACGTGATGGCTGGACCATTGTATTAGTACAACTGAGGCACATGCCTCATTGGGGTGTATGGACATTCTGTATGGGGCAGCAATGACTGATCATATACCTGTTCATACCTGATATACCATCAATAAATGTTGAACATCTACCTGTGGTATTCAGAGATGGAAATAGTGTTAACACAGGAAAACTGGACTGGTCAACCCTCATAAAGGAAGACATCTTAGCCTATTATGCTCATACAGATAAATCCTTAAGCAATATTCATCTACCTAAAGATGCAATTATGTGTCATAGTGTTAATTGTAAGGATGTGAGGTAAAAATTCATCAGTTCTTACGTGCTTCCAAAGCCGTCGATTATGTTAATCATAGAAAGTTGTTTGTTAAATTGAGTCAAAGAGGGGTGCCCAAATACATTGTGAGAATTCTAGCTTACTGATATGCCCACCAGTCTATGCAAGTAAAATGGGGCAATAGGGTCTCAGCCCCATTTGAGGTTAGCAATGGTGTCAGACAAGGGGGAATTTTGTCCCCAGTTCTTTTTAATATCTATATTGATGATCTGTCCAAGTAATTGAAAGCCTGTAATACTGGGTGCATGATTAATAATACTCTAGTGAACCATATTATGTATGCAGATGATCTTGTGGTCCTTAGTCCATCTTGCACTGGTCTCCAACAGCTTCTTACTATATTTTCTATGTGTGGTGTGGAACATGATATCAAATATAATGCCAGTAAGAATGTTGTTATGATCTGTCAAACCAAAGAGGATAAATGTCTAAAATTTCCTGATTTTAAATTGTCTGATAATAATCTCAGTGTCTGTAATAAGGTAAAATATCTTGCACATTTTATTACAGAACAAATGACGGATGATGAGGATATTTATAGGCAAAACAGCATGATTTATGCACAAGGAAACATTCTCTTACGCAAGTTCAGTGTGTGTACAGATGGAGTGAAGATGTCTCTTTTCAGAGCATATTGTACCACTCTATACTGCACACTTGTGGTCAAACTACAGAAAAGCAAGTTTGCAGAGACTTTCGGTAATTTATAATGATGCTATGGGAATATTACCTAAGAGACCAAGATGATGTAGTGCAAGTGAAATGTTTGTGGCTGCAGGAGTCAATACTTTACAAACTGTCTTAAGAAATCTTATATATAAATTTATGTGCCGGATTAATGATTCTGAAAATGAAATCAGCTTGGCCTTATTAACATAAGGTTTAGCACTACACGCTACCAATCCCAGCTGTGGAGAGATTGGTATAGTTGTGGCGCTGTAGGACACTGATTTTTTTAATTCTTGGTTTTAAACTATGTATTGTGCTTGTATGTAATTTATTTTGCTTTTGTAAGTAATTTATTGTGTTTTTGTATGTAATTTATTGTGCTTTTGTATGTAATTTTTTGTACTTTTGTATGTAATTTATTATACTTTTGTATGTCATTTATTGTTCTTTTGTATGTAATTTATTCTATGTAATGTCTTGTCTTTTATCTGAACCCTGAGTCTGTAATTAAAAAACAGTATTGTATAATGTTTTATTCTTTTTTCTTAATTGTTTACTGTATGTTCGTGTTGTTACTTGCGAGCGGAGCACCAAGGCACATTCCTTGTGTGTGTGCATACTTGGCCAATAAACTTATTCAATTCAATTCAATGAAACATTAATTCTGTTTCTCTTTTCATAGATGCAATCTGGCCTTCTGAGTATTTCCAGCATTTTCTGTTTATATTTTAGCTTTCTAGCATTAACTGTCCAAATTCGTGTCTCTTTGGAATGGGAAATTAAACACTAACATGCCCGATATCTCAAGGAAAGAAAAGGGTATACAGCAATACCTGGAATAATAGCCTACCAACTCATCCAAAACATCAACACTAACATTTTATTGGAGTAACAACACGGATGTTTGGACTCCATCCTAAACGGGCTGGAACTTTAATCTTTTTCCACAAGAGACAGCATTAATTACACCAGTCATCCAAAGATCAGCTCCAACCATTATGGCCACCTGATTTTCTGAACAGGAGTCCATACGTCGTCTCAGTGTCTCAACTGAACCTATCTGCATCATCAGGACATAGTTGCAGTGAGCAGTTCTTAGCCTGCAAGAATCCCTGAACTGGGTTGTAACATCAGTAGGTCTTCATATTATTGATAAGACAAATAGGAAATGCTTGTTGTATTGAACTTGGTGGTTCTTGAACTTGGTGGTGTGGGACTTTAAGCTTCTGTACCTCTGCCCAGTGGTAGCAGTGAGAAAAGGGCATGGGATGAATGGTGGAGGTCTATGATGATAGATGTTACCTTTTCGAGGCAGCTCCTCATGTTGATGCTTTTGATGGGGGGGAGGACTGTGCCCATTATGGACAAGTTTGAGTCCATCTCTCTTTGCAGCCTCGTGTGTTTCTGTGCATTGGAACTGGTGTATGAGGCTATTATTCAACCAATCAGGATCATTTCTACTGAACGTCGGCAAAAATGTGTTACAATATTCAGTAACTTGCCTAATCTCTTTAAAATTCAGAAAGTTTACATGTTTATTGCATTTTACAATAGTCATGTGCAGCATAATTTATAAGTTGTACTTCAGCATTTCTTCCACAGAGTAACAGATAAATAAAATATTGACTGTGGAAAGTGAAGAGCTGGGAATAGTTATTACTGACCTTGTTTCACTTCATTCCCATTGACCATCTGCCATTTACTTTCCTGATAACAAGGAACATCATTTTATAAATACTTTAATTATCTATGTTCCCAAAGACATATGTTCAACATTTCTTCCCCAGAGTAACAGATAAATAAAATATTGACTGTGGAAAGTGAAGAGCTGGGAATAGCTATTATTGACCTTGTTTCACTTCATTCCCATTGACCATCTGCCATTTACTTTCCTGATAACAGGGAACATCATTTTATAAATACTTTAATTATCTATGTTCTCAAACAAGAGCAGCCCATTTGTTAATCCATAATCTGCAGCACCATCTCTTTGTCAGATTTCTTCCCAATTGACCTGTTTGACTAATTAATATCTGAGGAGCTTTACCATCGCTCCTACCCCCTTCCCAAAATTAAATGGAGGTTGACGAAGTGGGATCACAACACTGCATGAGTTGGTTATTCCCAGCATGTTCCACCTGCAAGTTCCCCATCCTAGCAGGGTTTTCACAGCAGCAGGGCAGCTGCTGTCATGGTCTTTTCTCAAGGGACCATAAATGACCCATCCTAGCAGACTTTTCACAGCGTATGGTCCATCCCCTTGGCTATTGATCAGCTGCCAAGGTTCCAATACCTTTAAAGCATTTGTCCCGATGAGTAGGTCGAAGCCAGAGTCTATTTCAGAAATCTTGACATCCTTCAAGTAAGGCCATTGCTTCAGGTCTTCTTGTCTGGGAATGTTTAACTGAGAAACAGGCATGGTCTTAAATGTAAACACATCAGATAATTGAACAAAATCATCCTTATCGAGACAAGACATTTCCAAACCTGAGATAAGACGACTGGTCACAGGCTTCACTTGATTCATGGTGCACAGAAGAATTTTTCTCCTTGGACCTGAAATGTTCAGCCTTCTCATCAAGCTTTCTGTGCAGAAGGTAGATGAGCTTCCATGATCCAAAAATGCGTATGTTTGCAACACTGTACTCCCCTTGTGGCTCTTTACTTGTACTGGTACGATGGAGAAGATGCAAGCTTCTTCACCGGCCCCAATATGTTCACACATTTGAGATGGAAGAACAGCATCACTTACACTTGCCTTTTCCTGCTTTTCCTTCTGCTCTGTATGTATTGGTTTCTTTTCTTTATCCTTTCATTCCATGTGAAATATTTCAGGTTGATTTCCTTTGCATATAACACAAACTGAACAACTCTTGCAGCCTTTGCTCATGTGACCTATTTTTAAACATCCAAATCAGATTCTCTTCTCCTTTAAAAAATCCATCTTTTCTTTATACTCTTTGTTTTTGATCAGCCAAGCATTCAGCTACATGTGACTTTAATTTAGCTGATAATTCCCTTTGAGCAGTTCCTTTATCCACATAAGAATTTGTCCCATTAGATACTATCAAGCTGCTTATTAATTTCATAGCATCAAGTACACTGAGTCTTGTCTTGGTTGCTGCCATTTTAGCATCTAGCTTCAATCGTTCCTTCTTTCTTCTCAACTGTTCATTCCTCCTCTTCCAATCTTCCTCCATTTCCAATTGTCTTCTCATCTGTTCTTCCATTCTCTTCCGTTCTTTTTCTTTTCTCTTCTGCTCTTCTTCCATTTCCAATTATCTTCTCTACTGTTCTTCTTTCATTCTCTTCCACTCTTCTTCCATTTCCTGTACCTGTGCCTCAATCTCATGCCTGCCTTCCATGAAGTCAGCTGTACTGCGAGAACAGCCAGGTCTACCTTAGCCTTCCTACGAGCAGACATAAAGTGGTATCTTCAATGGAATTCAAAACAAAATTGATAACTAGCCATGTTCAAGGTCACTTCTTTGTTCTCAGCATTCCTAAATTTTCTAGTTGTAACTTTCCAATACAACTTCTGAAAAACAGCTTTTTCAATAAAGCTTAATGCTATACACTGGCTTTCGAAGTTTGCAATCTCCGTAGTCAGATTAACGCAGATAATGACCCTCTATCAGTCTGTATTCGGTACAGGCTTGCAAAACAAAACAATCCCTGTTCCGCTAGTCGATTTCCAAGCTCCAGTCTCTCTCCTAGAGCCACTTACAACTTTAAATGACTCTTAGAGACAGGTTTACTTTATATTCACTCACTGAGGATAGCGCTTGATCTATTCACACCGGCTGAGATAAGTTCTTACAATGTAGCGGCAACTTTAGTCTTCCCAATAAAGTCCCAAAGCTTACCGTATGACGAAGGAGTGGAGTGATATTTCTTGATGCAAACAACAACAGAGAGATCTTCACGATGTTTCAGTTTAATTAGTCGTTTATTGAAGTAGTAAGACAAATAGATTAGTATATTTCCCGTCGTTCAATTTTGGTAAGAACTTAGTATCTTACGGTCGCCCCATTAGAAAACAGCTAAATATTAAATTAAAACAACAAATGTAAATTACTGCTCTCATGGTGTCATAGAGATATGGCAGGGAAACAGGGCCTTTGGCCGATTAAGTCCAAGCCAACCATCAATTACCCATTTACACTAATCCTACATTAAACCATTTTTTTTACATTTCCCCATATTCCATCAACTTCCCCTCCCCAATTCTATCACTCAGGTTTACACTTGGGGCCAGGTAACCTATTGGCCTGCACGTCTCTATAATGTGGGAGGAAACCGGTGCACCTGGAGGAAACCCAAGTGGCCGCATCGAGAATGTGCAAACTCCAAACAGTCAGTGCCCAAGGTCAGGAATCAGTGGCGCTGTCGAGGCATCAGCTCTATTGGCTGCGTCACTGTGCTCCCTCACATCCATTTCTCTCCATCGGAACAAATGGAGTTCCTGAAACTGCACCCAGCCCAAGCGGGTTCTTGATAACTACTGGGATACTGCAGAATTCCCCCTTCACTGCTGGACATTGCTGTTAGGGTGCAGTTAGAATGAGAGTTGGGATTTTAGCTGTGCAGACATCCACATCCGTGCTCAATTGGACAGGTATCTAAAAACTTCCATGCACTGAGCAGAAATTTCTGGCACTAATAAATTCCAGGTGTAAAATGGGTTCCAGGTGTAAAATGTAACATCATAGAGATCAATGAAATTCCAAACCACCACAGGAAGTATTTACATATTTAGGAATTTGCTCACAGTTGCTGAGGAAAATGTTTGAGAGTCACAGATGTCCACCTTTGATTGTCCCCCTGGCAGACACTCTAATTTTGGTTGTCCAATCTTGCCCAATTTATAGCCCCTTGCCAAACTCACATCCACCCTGATACCCCATCCCAATCAGCACTGCTCCTGCTGACTGAACCCCCATACCAATCACCATCCCTCCCGCTGACCAACATCCCTGCTCTGATCAGCACTCTGCTGTAATCCTCTCTCCACAATTACCAATTTTTCAGGGTGGTGCATGACATAGAGGAGATGCAGCAGGCAGTGGTATTCCCATGAGACCGCTGCCTTTCCACTTCTTGGTGCTAGAGGATGCTGTGGGAGAAGCCGAGACAAGTAACCACATTACATCTTGTAAATGATAAATGGAGGTGGGCCTGCAGCAGTGGAGCAGCGGCAGAGGACACCATGGCAACGCTTGACCAAGCCAACCGGGTAACGCTGCCAGGACAATGGGCCTTCATGGTCAGGTCAAGAAACCTGCACTTACAACTGGGAGTTGAAAATGGTGCTAAAACCTTGCGACTCTGTATACTGTCTCAGTGTACTACTGCTATTCACTGGTACTGCATCTAAGATACTTATTTAAGAGATATCTAAATGCTTACATATGGTGATACTTGTACTGAACTATATACAAAATAAATTTCACTGAACCTCGGTATATGTGATATTAAAGTTCCATTGAACCATTATCTCTTAACGACTTCCACAGATGCACAGTAAAAACCATTCTATCTCGTTGCATCACAGCTTGGTTTGGCAACAGCTCTGCACAAGGCGGTAAGAAATTGCAGAGAATTATGAATGTAGTCCAGACCATCACACAATCCGACCTTCCCACCACCATCTCATCCACGTGTCATGTTGGCTTCGAAAGCAGCCAATATTGTTAAGGCCCTTTTTCACCCCAGTCAATTTCCTCATCTTCCATAAGGCAGAATATACAAAAGATTGAAAGCACCTACCACTAGATTCAGAAACAGCTTCTTCCCTGTTGTCATCAGGCTACCTTAGTACAGACCTTTGACTTTTTCTCCATAACTGTAACACTATATTCTACATTCTAGTATTTTTCTCTTTATGCTATCTGTGTACTTGTTATGACTTGGTTGCACTCATGCATAGTATGATTTGACTGAATAGCATGCAAACAACATTTTTCAATGTAACTCAGTATGTGACAATAATAAACCAGCACCATTTTTCTTTCAGCAAGGTACTCCAGCAATCCAACCACTGGAGTGTTTCCTCTTTGATGGTCATTGTTATCAGTTTCACCAGAGCATTTCAATGCCAAACGCAGTCAAATGTTGCTTTTATGTCAGAAGTTGTTACTCTTTCCTCATGTCTGAAATATAGCTTTTTAGTACATGTTTAGACCAAGGTTGTGATGAGGTCTGGAGTCATATGGCCTGTCAAAACCCAAACAGGGCAACAGTGAGCTGGTTTTTGGTGAGTAATTGGTGCTTGATAACATTGTCGGTGGAAATACTCCATCATTCTTGACAATTGAGAGTAGACTAATCGGTGAGTAATTATTTGGATTTGATTTATCCAGCTTTGAGGCCAAGTTATGCCTGAGATATTTTTCCCATTGCCGGGTAGATGCAAGTTTTGTAGTGGCTCTGGATCAGCTAGAGGTGCTGCCATTTTTAGATTAAAAGTTTTGAATGCTACCGCTCAGATCTTTAGATTTTTTTTTAGATTTAGATTTAGATTCTACAGCGCGGAAACAGGCCCTTTCGGCCCACCAAGTTCGCACCGCCCAGTGATCCCCGCACATTAACACTATCCTACACACACCAGGGACAATTTTTACATTTTACCCAGTCAATTAACCTAGAAACCTGTACGTCTTTGGAGTGTGGGAGGAAACCGAAGATCTCGGAGAAAACCCACGCAGGTCACGGGGAGAACGTACAAACTGCATACAGACGGCGCCCGTAGTCAGGATCGAACCTGAGTCTCCGGCGCTGCATTCGCTGTAAGGCAGCAACTCTACCGCTGCGCCACCGTGCCGCCGATCCCACAGCCTTTGCTGTGTCTAGTGTCGCAGATGGATAGGACAAAGGGAATATTTCTGATAGAGTGAGGTGATGGGTTCATGGGAGTATAGAGGGAAAACACAAACAAAATAATGTAAAAGTTGTGCAATGCAGATATGTAGGAACAGTCCAGCAGGTTGTTCCTTGATATCAGATAAAGTGCAATGAAGTAGCTGGGGACTGGCTTCTATGACAGCAGGGGTCTCAGGAAGAAGCCGTGATGGAGCACCTACACAGCAATTCTGGGCAAATATGGTTGTAACTGTTTCAGTCTTATCTTTAGCATTTCCAAGCTGGTTCCTACATTAGTAAGTATGGAGTTGAAGATGGGACAGAGAAAGATGGTGAACAATTAACTGTAAATTGTCCAGCACATTCAAAAAGATTCCAACACCGGACACATCTTCCCCTCCCCTTTCAGTACTTCACAGGGAGTGCTCGCCTCTCAATTCCCTGCTCCAGGCTTCTGACCTCACCAACCACTGCTCTTATCACAGCATTTACCATGTCATCGCAGGAGGTGCAATACTTGCCATTTTACCCTGTCCCTTTCAACCATCCAGAAAAGGAGTTACCTTTGATATGTGTCCTTGATCCCATCCCAAAGCAGATAATCCAGTTACCACAACCCAGAAGGAGTTTGTAAAGGTGCCCTGGCGTAGATGGAACCTCTGTTGAAGAAGGTATTTCATGACTCTGCTTCGCTTCTCTGAGAAGATAAAGATATGTCAAAGGGTCTCAGAGCAGACAACTACCTTGCTGAATTGAGGCAACCAGACTTTGGTAACTACAGAGGTGGTGTGAGAGAGCAGAAGTCATTTCGTGTCAGGACACCTCTTCAGACGGAAGAATAATATTTTGGATGTCACAAGCTTTGGTTTATCATTCAGGATCTCAGTTGGGTGACTGCACGGTGTCAAAGAGTTGGGGAAAATGGGAATTTCAGGAAGATTGGGCTTTGAGAAAGAAGTTGGACCCAGTTGGAAACCCCCCTCACTGGACCAATAAGGATGGAGGGAGCAGCTGAGAACAGATCACTCAGGACAGGAGTTAAGTGCAGCTTTCATCAAGGGTAAACAGTCAAATACATGGTCCTTTGAACGCTGCTGCTGTGGCCACAATGGACCTGCAAACACTAGAACCTGGAGTAAACAGTCCTGTTTACTGTCTGAAGGGTCCCGACCCAAAACATTGCCTATCCATGTTCTCCAGAGATGCAGCCCGAGTTACTCCAGCACTTTTGTTCCCTGTAAACCAGCATCTGCAGTTCCTTGTTTCCTTGTTTGCTGATCTGTCTTCCAGATGACAAGAGACATGAGTGCTACATGCACCCAGCCCAGTGCCACGTCTTCCGCTGCACACAGCAGTGGATGCACCGAGTCCAGGTGTGCCCTGCCACCTGCACACAGCAGTGCATGCACCGACCCAGATGTGAAGTGCCCTGCACGTGCTTGCAGCAGTGCGTGCACTAAACCCTTGGGTTGAGTGTCCTACTGACAATATACAGCAGTGCATGCACCGACCCAGATGTAAAGTGCCCTGCACTAGACAAAGGGATAGTGTCCTAAATGCTCACAGCGGTGCGTGCACGAAACCCAGAGGTAGTGTCCTACTGCCTGCACACAGCAGTGCATGCACCGACCCAGATATAGAGTGGCCCGCACACAGCAGTGCATGCACCGAGCCCAAATGTAGAGTGGCCCGCACACAGCAGTGCATGCACCGACCCAGATATAAAGTGCCCCGTTGCCCGCACACAGCAATTCATTCATCCCGCACACAGCAATGCATTCATCCCGCACACAGCAATGCATTCATCCCGCACACAGCAATGCATTCATCCCGCACACAGCAATGCATTCATCCCGCACACAGCAATGCATTCATCCCGCACACAGCAATGCATTCATCCCGCACACAGCAATGCATTCATCCCGCCCACCTTCTGCACAAGGAGCCGGCGGCGAGGAGCTTTGGCGCCGCAAGTCCCAGAGAGTGGCGGCCCCTGCAGGTGGCTCGGCGAACGGCGGCGGCAAAGGGATAAAAAGGGATGCGCTCACGGCGCCAGCAACTGCAGTTCAAAGCCGGGCGCGGGCTTGTACACACGATGGCCGAGAGGCAGCTGCCACCTTACCTGAACCTGGCCGAACTCACCGCCTCCCAGTTCCTGGAAGTCTGGAAACATTACGATGCAGACGGTGAGACCTCTTTTTCAACCACATTTCATTTATTGCAAACATAATAAAAAAAAATTTGGGACCATAAAATGCATGCGGCGAGCGTGGTGGTGGTGGTGGTGCCCTGCGAGCACGGTGGTGGTGGTGCCCTGCGAGCACGAGGGGATAGTCGGGGCACCTTTTGGTCACGACCCGAGACACACCGTTTGCCCATTCCCATCTCAGATGCTGCCTGACCCGTTGAGTTTCCCCCAGCACCCCCAGTTGTGCTCAGGACCGCAGCGTGTCCGCGAGGTTGCCAGTGGCTCGGCTGAAGGTCAATGCCAATGTGGGCTGGCGCGGCGACCGACGGGGCAAACTGGGTGCCGGCAACCGGGAGCCGCGCCCTGTGTCCGGGCAGCGGAGACTGGCATCTCGTCCCTGGTGATCCGTGTTCAGCTCTCGAGGATATCTTCCCAAATGCGAGACACAAAATATATGCAATCCCAATATTTCAGTTGTATATGTAATATATACTACCGTGGAGTGATAGAGTCAATTTCCAATAAATGTACGGTCCCAAAATATATAGATCCCCAAAATTTAAATGTAAAATCAAGTGTCAGAAGGCAATGGATGCCAATTCTCTGAATGCATTCAAGAGAGAGCTAGATAGAGCTCTTAAGGATAGCGGAGTCAGGGGGTATGGGGGAGAAGGCAGGAATCAATAGACAATAGGTGCAGGAGGAGGCCATTCGGCCCTTCGAGCCAGCACCACCATTCAATGTGATCATGGCTGATCATTCTCAATCAGTACCCCGTTCCTGCCTTCTCCCCATACCCCGTGACTCAGCTATCCTTAAGAGCTCTATCTGGAATGGGGTGCTGATTGAGAATGATCAGCCATGATCACATTGAATGGCGGTGCTGGCTCGAAGGGCCGAATGGCCTCCTCCTGCACCTATTGTCTATTGTTTTGAAAGTTTGTAAATGTGTGCTTTAGAGTTGCGGTTCGGGAGGTGATGTGTCTGGGGTGGGGGGCGCGGAGCTCGGCTTGGGACACCGAGGGACCCCACAAGCCGCTTCTCACTCCAGGCTCCACGGGGAGAGTGGATGATGTCTCCGCCGCCCAGAATTGGAGGCACCGCACCAATCTTCTCCCTGCCGTCTCGGGTTGCCCTCACCTCAACACTGACTCCCCCTCCGCCCCCCCCCCCCACCCGAGCCCACGCTCTGACCGGGTGGGAGGGAGGGAGAGGGAGGGGCGCAGTCCTCGCTGTCTGAGTGACCCCCCCGGCTGACAGCGGCTTCTCTGTGCAGGTAACGGGTACATTGAGGGCAAGGAACTGGAGAATTTCATCCAAGAACTGCAGCGAGTGCGGAAAGGCGCCGGCGTGGTGAGTACCCCTGAGGGAAGGGGCGAGTATACGACTGGTCCGGACAGGGAGAATACTCTCCCGGGGTCCTGGTGGGGTGGAGCATGCCAGGTGGAGCATGCCAGGTGGAGCATGCCAGGTGGAGCATGCAGGTGGAGCATGCAGGTGTCGGGCGACCGCAGGCTGCTGCGGGCAGGTCACACGCCATCGGGCTGAGCGCAGTGTGTCGAGGACGCGGCTGCGTTTCAGACACCAGCAGCTTGATGGATCGATGCAGTGGGCGAGATGGAGACGGAGAGCGGGGGTGGCGGTGTGGAGGGGGGAGATCGGAGGGTGGTGAACGCGGTCCACGGGGTGGGCGAGCGCAGGGGAGCCAGCCGGAGGTGGCAGGAATGGGACAGAGAAACTGACCGAAATAAGCGGGATACCGATAAGTAATAAACGGAGGTTACTTGTGGGAAAAAATGAATGGAGGCAAATAAAACTCATCATTGGAAGGTTCTTGGGGTGAGGAACAGAGAGAGAGAGAGAGGGAGAGATAGAGAGAGAAGCCGAGAGGTAGAGGACAGACACAGCGGGGAAGGCTGGTGGTGGCCAGAGAAGATGGGTGGGGGGCAGGACTGGTCCAGGCAGGGTTGGGGATGGGGTAGGAGCCAGGCGACCAGAGATTGTGAGAATGGGGGTATAACACACACCGAGCTGGTGCGGTGGTCTTGGAGGGGTTGGAAAGGCTAGGGGAGGGTGGGTGGGTCCCTGAAGCAAGTGCAGCATTGGGTGACTGTGGAGAAGCTGGGTCTCTGGGGAGAGGGGCGGACTCACCAGCAGCCCTGAGCCCTCTGACCTCCTCTGAAGGGCAGTGATTAAGGTCCCTGCAGGTAAATGGAGGGACTGGCTGCATCCAAGCACACTCCAGGGACCCGGCAGAGAGGAGGGAACTTAACACTTTGTGCCCACAATGTTCATGCCAAACATAATGTTAAATCAGTCTCTGCCTGCTCATGATCGATACCTCTCCATTCCCTACATATCAATGTGCCTATCTAAAGCCTTGTAAACACCACTTTCATATCTGCACTTTGGTCTGGTATTGGAGACACTGCAGAAAGATGTTGGAATCATGAGCAAAATATAAACAGCTTGAGGCACTCAGTGGTTCAGGCAGAATCTGTGGGGGTAAAATGCATAGATGGTGTTTTGGGTTGGAACCCTTCAGTCTGATGAAGGGTCCTGACCCAAAATGTCATTTGTAAAGGAAGGAACTGCAGATGCGGGTTTAAACCGAAGATAGACACAAAAAGCTGGAGTAACTCAGCGGGACAGGCAGCATCTCTGGAGAGAAGGAATGGGTGACATTTCTTCAGAAAATGTCATCTGTCTATTTGCCTCCACTGATATTGATAGTCCTAGACTGCCCACTGAGTTCATGCAACAGTTTGTGTTTAGTTTTGATCTGGTGTTTATCGTTATTCCTGCCTCATCCAGGGTGGTGGCATTAGGTTTACGTGATTTCAGGTCACATTGTACGAGGTGTCAGAATGCATGAGATGGTCGTGGGCACTAGCCACCGGTCCCCGTGTGTCTCTGACCTGCACTTTATGTGGAGTGTGGCAGGAGGAATGGCGAGTCCCTACACCCAGTGCGACTGACAGTAAAACAGCAGCCATGGGACACCGTTCCTAAATTGTTGTCCTTCTCTGCACTATGTGTTTGACATTTGCTCTGGCATCTCCTCTGATGTTCCAGAAGATTCTGCATCCTCTAAAGGAGACGTGATTCTTTATCGTGCTGCTCATTATTTTGCAGCTTGTGGAGATAAGTTGTACCCCCTGCAGCATCACCACTGTGTTATTGTTCACTGTGACCCACAGTGTAACAACCCCTCCCCCTCACTGATCTGTCGGGGTGGAAGTTGGTGCAGGTGGTACCCAGTAAGAAGGTGGAGGTTGCAATTGGAGGTGACCACAGATTCTTCATACTACTGCAGGGGTTGGGGCTTTGGTTTGTGGCTCGAGTCTGAAGCTTCCTCTACTACAACAGCCCTAGCGGAACGGTGCTGGCGTGCTGAGCTTGGAAAGGCTGCATTGACCTTGGAGGAAGCACAGTGCAGAGTCACCAGGATATCACCGCGGCTGCAGGCTTTGAGCGTGAGGAGAGAATAAATAAAATCGGGTGCATTGCTGTCACAAATGCGTGGGGGAAATTAATTCAAAAATCCATTTTCTTTTACATTTTCTGTATGCTAATGTGGGTAATCTTTCCTTCAAACGTCTCCATGTCACGCAACAAGATCGATGGCATCGTGACTGTCGAGGAGAAATTCCTTCACTGAGGGAGGGGCTCGAACTTTTATTCTATCTATACTCGGGAGACTCTGCTTCTGATTGAATTCAAGGGAGAGATGGACGAATGTTTAGACATTGACAGAATTGGAGATTGTGGGGTGTATGCAGGAAGGTGGGGTTATGGGCCTGCGATTTCCTATCTTCACGATCTGCCTCACTGTGACTTCATTCCTCTGGCTCCACCTCCGCTGCGGCCAGTGTCTCTGTACCTCATTTCCCTGATGAGTCTGTTGTTCATCCTGATACACCCACTTCCCTTTGTCAGTGGTGGTGCCACCCAAGCCAGCTTACTTCATTCACTGCTTGGAGTCATAGAGTGATACAGTGTGAAAACAGGCCCTTCGGCCCAACTTGCCCACACTGGCCAACATGTCACAGCTACACTAGTCCCACCTACCCGCATTTGGTCCATATCCCTCGAAACCTGTCCTATCCATGTACCTGTCTTAACTGTTTCTCAAATGTTGGGATGCTCCCTGCCTCAACTACTTCCTGGCAGCTTGTTTCATTCATCCACCACCTTTCCCAAGCTTACTCAATTTCTTAGAAAACAATTATGGATGAGCTAAAACTCCAGTGAATCGGATATCTGAAAAACACAAGCCATTATTTCCAGCTCTTTTCAAAATCCCTACCCCCTTACCGCCCCGCCTGAACTCAGTACTTTCTAATGTGGCTTAGCACAGTGGCACAGCTAATGAAACAACTGCTTCACAGCACCTTGGGTGCTGTCTGCATGGAGTTTGCACGTTCTCCCTCTGACTGCAGGGTTTTTGCCAAGTGCTCCAGAAAAGTGTGGGTTGGTAGGTGAATTGGCCACTGAAAATTGTCTGTAGTGTATGTGCGTGGTAGAATCTGGGAGGAGTTGAGATGAATATTGAGAAAGTATGTTACAGAGCAATTTAGTGGGAAAATGGGAATGTCCTGTGAGTGTGCATTGAATTGATCAGCTGCTTCTATCCATAAGCACTAATACAATTTACCCAAAACGTCACCTATTCCTTTTTTCCAAAGATGCTGCCTAACCTGCTGAGTTACTCCAGCTTTTTGTGTATACCTTTAGTTTAAACCAGTATCTGGAGTTCCTTCCTGCAAATAATACAGTAACAGTGCCTGACAAAAAGGCAAAAGAGGTTGCCAGGATTTGTACAAGGACATTGGCAAAGAAGTAAACTTGGCAAGGTTTTGCCCTGTTCTTCTAAAACTTGAAACCATTCCGCCTTGGGTTCAAACCATAGTTATTATTATCTTAAACAAAACCTGCAGATCAAAGGGAACTTCAGCAGCTGAAAGGTAGTGGACAGCTTGGGTGGACTGTCTGCAACAGCGCAACTCATGAACGTACAGTTCTCACACCTTATGGTCTTGGAGTCTTGTACCCCAGGCTGGGGGGCAAATTATATCCTGGTCTGAACACACAATCACCCAAAGCTGGGACCATTGGTCCCTTCTCACAGGTACTATACAACAGCCAAGTGGCTGGAAGCTGCCTAGAAATGGTTCAGCTAAATAAACATCATACTGTGTAGAGGACGAACATCATCATGGAGCCTGGTGGTTCAGTAACTAAACTGATGTCCAGCAGCTCAGGCAAAAGTCCTGAGGAGATGAGTTCAAATCCCTCCTCTGCCGTTAGTCTCAGACACTGGCACTATCTATTCCTGAACAATCAGTCTCGTACATTCTCATAAAGTGTTCCTATCCCGTCCCTCTCAGATTAGAAACCAAAGGCCTGGGCCTCAGGAGGAAACAGAGAGCCTGGACAATTTCAGAAACAGAACCACAAGTCTAGACAAGCATAGACACAAAATGCTGGAGTAACTTAGCGGGACAGGCAGCATCTCTGGAGAGAAGGAGTGGGTGATGTTTTGGGTCGAGACCCTTCTTGACCTGAAACATCACCCACTCCTTCCCAGAGATGCTGCCTGTCCTGCTGAGTTACTCCAGCATTTTGTGGTGTAAACCAGCATCTGCAGTTCCTTTTTGTACAAACATCTGGTTAACCAATGGGAAATTGAAAATAAGTGGAGTTATACTTTTAATTATTTATTATATGAGCTTCATTTACCCAGCACACAATCAATTCAGCAAACAAAACAGTAAACTAAGTCAGGCAGAGAAAAATGTTATAAAGTGGATCAAGGTCATAGAGATTTGGCAAGGCAGGTGGCTTGCAGTAACTGCAGCATGTGGGAGATTCTGGACACCACTGTGATTCCAGATAACCATGCCTGCTGCTTGAGGATGCTCAGCTCAGAGTTACTGAGCCGCATTGAAGACATTGAGAAGCGTCGGTGAAGAGAAGAGCTGCCAGGACACCTACATCCCGGAGATCTTCACATCCCTCAGCTTCAGTAATAGTACAGGTCTGCTTAATGGTTATGGCTGGGAATTGAGACGTTAGCTCTTAACTGATCTTTTAACAGAGGACATCTCTGAATAATAATAAGCTATCATCCAGGCCAAACCCTTTTCAGCTGCTTCATCATTTTCCTTCCTTCAGTCATATGACGTAGGGATATTCGCTGATGATTGCATGATGTTCAGCTCCATTTGTGACTCAAGTTTGATTCTCCTTTACTTCAGCGAGACCAAGCGTAAGACTAGGCAACCCTTTGGCCGAACATTTCCGCTCTACGTCAATGCTGCTAGATCTCCTAGTTGCCAACCACTTTCACTTCCCATTTCCATACTGACCTTTCTAACCTGGGCCGTTTTGATTGCCAGAGTGAGACCACATCAAACTGCAGGAACAGCAATTCATATTCTGCTTCAATAGCTTACAACTCAATGGTATGCACATTTTAGACTTTAGAGATAAAGTGCAGAAACAGGCTCTTTGGCCCATTGAGTTCACGCCAACCAGCGATCCCCATACACTAGCACTATCCTATGCACTAGGGACAATTTACAGGAGCCAATTAACCTACAAACCTGTTCGTCTTTGGCGTGTGGGAGGAAACCAGAGCACCTGGAGAAAACCTACGCGATCGGGGAGAGCGTACAAACTCCGTACAACCAGCACCTGCCAGGATTGAACCCGAGTCTCTAGCGCTGTAAGACAGCAACTCTACAGCTGCGCCACTGTGCCGCCCTATTTTCCAATTTCAAGTAATACCCTCCTACCCCCTACCTCCCTCTCTTCCCGGTACACATTGATTTCTCTGACTCTCCATGCCTCCAATCATTCTGCTCCTTTCCTCTCCTTTATACACTCGTCTTCCATTCCAGAGTCCCTCATTTCCCTTTTGTCTCCCCTCTTTCCCCTTCCTCCCATATCCCTCCTCCCCCTGGCTTTACATTTCACTCCTCTCTATATCTGATCCCTTTTGCATCTTTTTCATCTAGCCTTTGTCACATTCCACCCATTTGCCAATTATGCCCCTCATTTGTATCCTATCATTTACCAGCATTTGTCCCATCTCCTCCCCTTGCTTTTCTAGTTTTCTCCCACCTACTACTGTCAGTCTGAAGAAGGGTCCTGACTGGAAACGACACCGATCCATTTCCTCCACAGATGTTGCCTGACTCGCTGAGTTCCTCCGGCACTTTGTGGTTCACGGAGAGATGGTGACTGTTCAGTAATTACATTTCCAGGAAGATTTTGGAGATTCATGCAAAACAGGAAAAGAATAGAAATATAAAAGCAAACTGTTGAAGAAACTCAGAGGATCAGGCTGCATCTGTGGAGGGAAATGGACGGACCTTTCTTCAACCTGATCATATATGAGTATATGAATTACATTTATAGAAAAAGTGCGGATAAAAAAAGAGTGCATAGGCTGCAACAAGGTTGATTAAAGGTTCAGGAATTCTTCCCAAGCATGTGACACCTTGTTGAAGAGTGATATCAATGGGGAATAAGCTTTTCTTGAATCGGGTGGTATGTGTTTTCAAGCTTTGTCCCTTCTGCCCAACGGGAGAGGGGAGAGAATGATCAGGATGTGAGTGGTCCTTGATTATGTTGGCTGCTTTCCTGAAGAATAGATGAAGTTGATGGGGGAATGTTGGCTAGCCTGATGGACTGGGCTTCATCCATAACTCTGCAAGTTCTTACAGGTGAGGGAGGATTTTGATAGGCAGATGTTTGGAGATGAAAAGGCAGAAGGTGTGAGACAAAAGGATTGAAGAGTAGCAAATTGTAAAGCTACAGGGAGGAATGTGGGTGGAAGGGAAGGGGGAAGGAAAAATAGGTGCAAGTCCAGGTGTGGCACAGGGGAGAGTGAGGGGAAAAAGAAAGTGGAGGTGAGGGGGCGGGGGGTTGCTCCTCAAAATTGGAGAATTCATTGATGCTTGGGTAGCTTACAACCTGACGGTATGAACATTGAATTCTCCAATGTTAGGTAACTATCAAACCCCCCCTGGAGTTGATGTGCACCACGAGCAGCCTACTGAAGCGTTTCCGCCTTGTTTTTCTTTAACAGTGGATGATAATGGTCTTATTAAAACAAGTGAAAACTTCAGATTAAACTAGAGAATGGTTAAAGATGAATACTATTGCCGGTTGGTCTGTCCACACAGGTTCTGAGTAGACAGCCATGGACTCCGTCCAGGTCAGTCACTCTCCACAGGTTCACTCTCAGGAAGGGCGATCTAATGTCTGCCAAGTGCACCCATCGATAACATGGTTGTCATTCCATTGATCACTGGGACGACATCGTTCCACTAATCTTCTGTTCAAAAGAAGCATAGAATGCCTGGAGCTCATCAGGGAGTGATGTGTTGTCAGCGATTCTACCTGACTTCACTGTGCAGCCGATACAGCATGCACGCCTTGCCACAATCAGCAGGTGGCTGCTTATTCTGGGACTAGAGTCTGACACAGGTGTTGCATCTCCAACAGTTGCAAGAAAAGGTGAAATGAGATAGGAATGGTTGGTAGGAATGGAAGTGTAGATCAGAGAGCGGCAAAGGGAACAATCCCCAAAAAATGTTGAAAGGGGAGGAGAGCAGAATCTCGTTGGAACTGGTGGACATTGAAAATGTTCATCAATTGAATGCGGAGGAAGATGGGGTGAAACAGGAGAACCTGTGTGTGTATGGACAGGGTAGGCATATGGAAGTATGCTTCACAGTATGTGTGCTTGTGATATTTGTGGCAATGGAGTACACATATGAAATGGAGGTTGACAGTCTGTGTGTAAATGAAATGAATGTATGTTGAGTGGGCCTGGATTTTGTGGAATAATTATGAGAATAGGTGTGCAGGGGATAGGAACATGTATAGCGGTGTGTGTATTGTGTATATGTAGGGATCATTGTTTCACATTTCCACATTTTAAAAATTAGAAATAATAGATTAAGCAGTAGGGCAAATCTGGAGAATATATTTCAGTGTTGGTAAATGAAAGATTAGTGTTAATAAAAATCTGTGGGTATATAATCTGGATATGTTTGTTTCCCTCTCTCTCCCTCCCTGTCTCTCCCTACTGGAGACGCAGGGATTAAAGAAGAGCTCTGACTTCAGTGGAATCTGCCCTCTGTTGGGTAAATCTGGAATAAATCAGGTTTAAATAACAAACCTAAACCTAAACCTGCTTTCTCTCTGACAATACATTGGGCTGAGCGGATTGTTTTGTTTCACACAAACAGGAAATACAGATGAAGGAATTTATGGAAAAATATGACAAGAATGCAGATGGGAGGATTGAGATCGCAGAGGTGAGTGTCTGCTTAACTGAGTTCTTGTGGGGCCCCGAATCTGCTGGCCCTCTCGGGCACCACCCCCAGATTCAGCATTGTTGTAGGAAGCAAGGCTACAATCACAGGGCCTTGGGTGAGGAAGACAGTGGCCGTCTATGTTTGATGGAAATAATGAATCTCGCTCCATTCTCTTCCAGCTTGCCCAGATTCTCCCAACAGAAGAAAACTTCTTGCTGTGCTTCCGGCAGTGTGTACGGTCCAGCGGAGAGTTCATGGAGGTAGGGAACCATTGGGGAAACACACGTCCTACTGTGCACAGAAGTCATGTTGGCCTCGGCCCAACTTGTCCATACCGACCAAAATGCTCTATCTACACGAGTCAAACCTGCCCATATTTGGCCTATATCCCTCTAAACATTTTCTATCCATAAACCTGACCAAATCTATATATTACTAAAACTCTTATCTTGTTTGTTTGTCCGTTGTCTGGATGTACGTACCCGAAATACAGCCACGATAGTACAACAATTTTAGGCCCACCTTACTCATCATTGGTCTGCGGTTCAAATGGTTGTTATATTTTTTAAATTACTAGACCAAGTTGGGCTCAAACCTCTCCTGCATTGGTGCAGCACCCTCTCCTCCCCCCCTGCCCCCTCCCTCTCCCTTCCCCTCCCCCCTAGTCCATCCCCCTCAACCCCCCTTATCCTCCCTAATCCCCTTCCCTCCCCCCCCCCCCCACCCACCCTCCCTCCCTAGAAGATAGATTTAAACTTTAAAATGTGAATAACTTTTAAAATATAACACCGATTTCAATTCAACTTCTTCCATTCGCACCAAAGGGATGACAGTAAGTAAGGTGGGCCTAAAATTGTCGTTTCAGCTGTAGTTCAGGAACAAACAAACGAGAGTTATGGTTTTTAGATTCACTTTTTAAACTTTAAAAATCACTTTTTAAACTTTAATAAATCCCTTTTCTACTTTCCCTGCCTGTCAGATGTGCCTGCGCAGTAATACCTTTGTGTTGGAAGTCACAATGGGAACCCAACGGGTCTGCGCCTAGGCTGTTGGGGCCCGTTGATCTAATACTAACGTAAGATGGTCGCCGGATCCGCACGTGCACAGTTGGGGGAGGGTTGCCGCTCGGAGGGGGGGCCGGGACCCGCCAGAGTGATTGGAGTGGCGGCCAATGAGGGGGGGGTGGGTGAGGAGAGCTCTCCTGCTGTTGGCCGACGCGATGGCTGCACGGGGCCGGGGTGAGTGGCTCCCTCTCCCCTTTCCTCTCCCCCCTCGCCCGCCCCATCCCTGGGGGAGTTTTAAGGGGGGTTGAGGTGGGATGGAGTGGGTGAGTGTCGTCAGTTGAGGGAGGGTTGCCGGGCCCGCAGGAGAGGTTTGGAGCCAACGGGTCCACGCCCGGCTAGTGTCAAATGTTGTTATAGTACCTGCCGCAACTACCACCTCTGGCAGCTCATTCCAAATACACACCACCCTCCGCGTGAAAAAGTTGCTCCTTTGGTTCCTATTACATTTTTCCTCTCTCACCTCAAACCTATGTCCCCTGATTCTTGAGTCCCCTAGTTTGGATAATGACTGCACATTCATCCTATCTTTCACTTTCATAGAAACATAGAAACATAGAAAATAGGTGCAGGAGTAGGCCATTCGGCCCTTCGAGCCTGCACCGCCATTCAATATGATCATGGCTGATCATCCAGCTCAGTAACCTGTACCTGCCTTCTCTCCATGCCCCCTGATCCCTTTAGCAAAAAGGGCCAAATCTAACTCCCTCTTAATTATAGCCAATGAACTGGCCTCATCTACCTTCTGTGGCAGAGAATTCCACAGACTCACCATTCTCTGTGTGAAGAAATGTTTTCTCATCTCGGTCCTAAAAGACTTCCCCCTTATCCTTAAGCTGTGACCCCTGGTTCTGGACTCCCCCAACATCGGGAACAATCTTCCCGCATCTAGCCTCTCCAACCCCTTAAGAATTTTATATGTTTCTATAAGATCCCCCCTCAGTCTTCTAAATTCCAGCGAGTACAAGCCTAGTCTATCCAGTCTTTCTTCATATGAAAGTCCCTCCATCCCAGGGATCAATCTAGTGAACCTTCTCTGTACTCCCTCTAAGGCAAGAACGTCTTTCCTCAGATTAGGAGCCCAAAACTGCACACAATACTCCAGGTGCGGTCTCACCAAGGCCCTGTACAACTGCAGTAGAACCTCCCTGCTCCTAAACTCAAATCCTCTTGCTATGAATGCCAACATACCATTCGCTTTCTTCACTGCCTGCTGCACCTGCATGCTTGCTTTCAATGACTGGTGCACCATGACACCCAGGTCATGTTGCATCTCCCCTTCTCCTAATCGTTCACCATTCAGGTAATACTCTGCTTTCCTGTTCTTGCCGCCAAAGTGGATAACCTCACATTTATCCACATTATATTGCATCTGCCATGCATTTGCCCACTCGCCTAATCTATCCAAGTCACTCTGCAGCCTCCTAGCATCCTCCTCGCAGCTAACACTGCCACCCAGCTTCGTGTCATCCGCAAACTTAGAGATGTTGCATTCAATTCCCTCGTCCAAATCATTAATATACACTGTAAATAACTGGGGTCCCAGCACTGAGCCTTGCGGTACCCCACTAGTCACTGCCTGCCATTCCGAAAAGGACCCGTTTATTCCTACTCTTTGCTTCCTGTCCGCCAACCAATTTTCTATCCACCTCAACACTGAACCCTCAATACCGTGTGCTTTAAGTTTGTACACCAATTTCCTATGTGGGACCTTGTCGAAGGCCTTCTGAAAGTCCAGATATAACACATCGACTGGTTCTCCCTTATCCACTCTACTAGTTACATCCTCGAAAAATTCTATAAGATTCGTCAGACATGATTTGCCTTTTGTAAATCCATGCTGACTTTGTCCGATGATTTCACCACTTTCCAAATGTGATGCTATCACATCTTTAATAACTGACCCTAGCATTTTCCCCACTACCGATGTTAGGCTAACTGGTCTATAATTCCCCGTTTTCTCTCTCCCTCCCTTTTTAAAAAGTGGGGTTACATTAGCTACCCTCCAGTCCTCAGGAACTACTCCAGAATCTAAGGAGTTTTTAAAAATTATCACTAATGCATCCACTATTTCTGAGGCTACTTCCTTAAGCACTCTGGGATGCAGTCTATCTGGCCGTGGGGATTTATCTGCCTTTAATCCATTTAATTTACCTAACACCACTTCCCGACTAACCTGGATTTCCCTCAGCTCCTGCATCTCATTAGACCCCCGGTCCCCCGCTATTTCCGGCAGACGGTTTATGTCTTCCTTAGTGAAGACAGAACCAAAGTATTTGTTCAATTGGTCTGCCATCTCCTTGTTCCCTATGATCAATTCACCTGTTTCCGACTGCAAGGGACCTACATTTGTCTTAACTAATCTTTTTCTCTTCACATATCTATAAAAGCTTTTGCAGTCAGTTTTTATGTTCCTTGCCAGTTTTCCCCTCATAATCTATTTTCCCTTTCCTAATTAAGCCCTTTGTCCTCCTCTGCTGGACTCTGAATTTCTCCCAGTCCTCTGGTATGCTACTTTTTCTGGCTAATCTGTATGCTTCATCTTTTGTTTTAATACTATCCTTGATTTCCCTTGTTAGCCACGGATGCACTACCTTTCCTGGTTTGTTCTTTTGCCAAACTGGGATGAACACTTGTTGTAGTTCATCCATGCGACCTTTAAATGCCTTCCATTGCATGTCCACCGTCAACCCTTTCAGCATCAATTGTCAGTCTATCTTGGACAATTCACGCCTCATACCCTCAAAGTTACCTTTCTTTAAGTTCAGAACACTTGTTTCTGTATTGACTTTGTCACTCTCCATCCTAATGAAGAACTCCACCATATTATGATCACTCTTGCCCAAGGGGCCTCGCACAACAAGACTGCTAACTAACCCTTCCTCATTACTCAATACCCAGTCTAGAATGGCCTGCTCTCTCGTTGGTTCCTCGACATGTTGGTTTAGAAAACCATCTCGCAAACATTCCAAGAAATCCTCTTCCTCAGCACCCCTGCCAGTTTGGTTCACCCAATCTATATGTAGATTGAAGTCACCCATTATAACTGCTACACCTTTGGTGCATGCATTTCTAATTTCTTGCTTGATGCCATCCCCAACCTCACTACTGCCCCTTAGTGTTTTGCAGCTCTACCCATATCGATTCCACATCCTCCGAGCTAATGTCCTTCCTTTCCATTGCGTTAATCTCCTGTCTAACCAGCAACGCTACCCCACCTCCTTTTCCTTTCTGTCTATCCCGCCTGAATATAGAATATCCCTGGATGTTGAGCTCCCAGCCCTGGTCACCCTGGAGCCATGTCTCCGTAATCCCAACTACATCATAATCATTAACAACAATCTCCACATTTAATTCATCCACCTTATTCCGAATACTCCTTGCATTGAGACACAAAGCCTTCAGGCTTGTTTTTATAACACTCTTGCCCCTTATATAATCATGTTGCAAAGTGGTCCTTTTTGATTTTTGCCCTGGATTTGTCTGCCTGCCACTTTTACTTTTCACCTTGCTACCTATTGTTTCTACCCTCACTTTCTACCCCTTTGTCTCTCTGCTCTTGTTCCCATCCCCCTGCCATATTAGTTTAAATCCTCCCCGACAGCACTAGCAAACACTCCCCCAAGGACATTGGTTCCATTCCAGCCCAGGTGCAGACCGTCCTGTTTGTACTGGTCCCACCTCCCCCAGAACTTGTTCCAATGTCTTAGAAATTTGAATCCCTCCCCCTTGCACCATTTTTCAAGCCACGTATTCATCTGTAATATCCTCCTATTTCTACTCTGACTAGCACGTGGCACTGGTAGTAATCCAGAGATTATTACCTTTGAGGTCCTACTTTTAAGTTTATCTCCTAGCTCCCTAAATTCACCTTGTAGGACCTCATCCCGTTTTGTACCTATATCATTGGTGCCAATGTGCACCACGACAACTGGCTGTTCACCCTCCCCCTTCAGAATGTTCTGCAGCCGCTCTGAGACATCCCTGACCCTTGCACCAGGGAGGCAACATACCATCCTGGAGTCTCGTTTGCGACCGCAGAAACGCCTATCTATTCCCCTTACAATCGAATCCCCTATCACTATAGCCCTTCCACTCTTTTTCCTCCCCTCCTTTGCCGCAGAGCCACCCACGGTGCCATGAACTTGGCTGCTGCTGCCTTCCCCGATGAGGCATCTCCCCCAACAGTATCCAAAATGGTATATCTGTTTAGGAGGGAGATGACCGCAGGGGACTCCTGCACTACCTTCTTTATGCTACGCTGGCTAGTGGCCACCCTTTCCCTTTTTGTCTGCTTAACCTTTACCTGTGGTGTGGCCAACTCACTAAACGTGCTATTCACGACTTTCTCAGCATCGCGGATGCTCCAGAATGAATCCAACCGCAGCTCCAACCGTTCAATGCGGTCTACCATGAGCTGCAGCTGGACACACTTCCTGCACACGTAGTTATCAGGGACACAGTCAGTATCCCTGATTTCCCACATGCTACAGGATGAGCAAACCACGGGGCCGATCTCAGCTGACATGGCTTACCCTTTATATTAACTCAAATCACTTAAATTAAATCAAATCAAATCAGCACACTCCCGATTTAAAAATCGTGATCCTTTTAAGCGGTACCTTTAACTAAAAAAACCAGAACCCGTAACTCAAAGTGCTTTCAGAAAGCAGAAATACAAACCTGGGGTTACTCACCAATCAGCTGCTCCTCCCGCTTACTCATCAATCAGCTGCTCCCTTTTTCAAGTCACTTTTCAAGTGTGACGCGCTAATGGAACGTTGCAGAGAGTGGTACGCTCCCATCTCTCCAACGGCTCCTGGGCCTCTGTGGAACAAAGCCTCGCGCTCGGGTTTTACACTCACCGCACGGACGCTGTTCCAGTCGCTCCCACCTCTCCAACAGCTCCTGGGCCTCTTCATGATCTTATACACCTCAAAGATCATCCCTCATCCTCCTGCGCTCCAAGGAATAAAATCCTAGCCTGCCCAACCTCTCCTTATAACTTAGGTCCTCAATAGACAATAGACAATAGGTGCAGGAGTAGGCCATTCAGCCCTTCGAGCCAGCACCGCCATTCAATGCGATCATGGCTGATCACTCTCAATCAGTACCCCGTTCCTGCCTTCTCCCCATACCCCCTCACTCCGCTATCCTTAAGAGCTCTATCCAGCTCTCTCTTGAAAGCATCCAACGAACTGGCCTCCACTGCCTTCTGAGGCAGAGAATTCCACACCTTCACCACTCTCTGATTGAAAAAGTTCTTCCTCATCTCCGTTCTAAATGGCCTACCCCTTATTCTTAAACTGTGGCCCCTTGTTCTGGACTCCCCCAACATTGGGAACATGTTATCTGCCTCTAATGTGTCCAATCCCCTAATTATCTTATATGTTTCAATAAGATCCCCCCTCATCCTTCTAAATTCCAGTGTATACAAGCCCAATCGCTCCAGCCTTTCAACATACGACAATCCCGACATTCCGGGAATTAACCTAGTGAACCTACGCTGCACGCCCTCCATAGCAAGAATATCCTTCCTCAAATTTGGAGACCAAAACTGCACACAGTACTCCAGGTGCGGTCTCACCAGGGCCCGGTACAACTGTAGAAGGACCTCTTTGCTCCTATACTCAACTCCTCTTGTTACGAAGGCCAACATTCCATTGGCTTTCTTCACTGCCTGCTGTACCTGCATGCTTCCTTTCATTGACTGATGCACTAGGACACCCAGATCTCGTTGAACTCCCCCTCCTCCTAACTTGACACCATTCAGATAATAATCTGCCTTTCTATTCTTACTTCCAAAGTGAATAACCTCACACTTATCTACATTAAACTGCATCTGCCATGTATCCGCCCACTCACACAACCTGTCCAAGTCACCCTGCAGCCTTATTGCATCTTCCTCACAATTCACACTACCCCCCAACTTAGTATCATCTGCAAATTTGCTAATGGTACTTTTAATCCCTTCGTCTAAGTCATTAATGTATATCGTAAATAGCTGGGGTCCCAGCACCGAACCTTGCGGTACCCCACTGGTCACTGCCTGCCATTCCGAAAGGGACCCATTTATCCCCACTCTTTGCTTTCTGTCTGTCAACCAATTTTCTATCCATGTCAGTACCCTACCCCCAATACCATGTGCCCTAATTTTGCCCACTAATCTCCTATGTGGGACCTTGTCGAAGGCTTTCTGAAAGTCGAGGTACACCACATCCACTGACTCTCCCTTGTCAATTTTCCTAGTTACATCCTCAAAAAATTCCAGTAGATTTGTCAAGCATGATTTCCCCTTCGTAAATCCATGCTGACTCGGAATGATCCCGTTACTGCTATCCAAATGCTCAGCAATTTCGTCTTTTATAATTGACTCCAGCATCTTCCCCACCACTGATGTCAGACTAACTGGTCTATAATTACCCGTTTTCTCTCTCCCTCCTTTCTGAAAGAGTGGGATAACATTTGCTATCCTCCAATCCACAGGAACTGATCCTGAATCTATAGAACATTGAAAAATGATCTCCAATGCTTCCACTATTTCTAGAGCCACCTCCTTAAGTACTCTGGGATGCAGACCATCAGGCCCTGGGGATTTATCAGCCTTCAGTCCCATCAGTCTACCCAAAACCATTTCCTGCCTAATGTGGATTTCCTTCAGTTCCCCTGCTAGGGCCTCCTTCCAGTCAATTTTGGCCAGCTCCCGCCTCATGCCTCTGTAATCCCCTTTGCTATACTGTAATACCGACACTTCCGATTTTCCCTTCTGCCTTTCCATTTGCAGAGTAAAACTTATCATGTTGTGATCACTGCCTCCTAATGGCTCTTTTACCTCTAGTCCCCTTATCAGATCAGGATCATTACACAACACTAAATCCAGAATTGCCTTCTCCCTGGTAGGCTCCAGTACAAGCTGTTCTAAGAATCCATCTCGAAGGCACTCTACAAACTCTCTTTCCTGGGGTCCATTTCCAACCTGATTTTCCCAGTCTACCTGCATGTTGAAATCTCCCATAACCACCGTAGCATTACATTTTTGACACGCCAATTTTATCTCCTGATTCAACTTGCACCCTATGTCGAGGCTACTGTTTGGGGGCCTATAGATAACTCCCATTAGGGTCTTTTTACCCTTACAATTTCTCATTTCTATCCATACTGATTCAACATCTCCTGATTCTATGTCACCCCTTGCAAGGGAATGAATATCATTCCTTACCATCAGAGCAACCCCACCCCCTCTGCCCACCTGTCTGTCTTTTCTATACGTTGTGTACCCCTGAATATTCAGTTCCCAGCCCTGGTCCTCTTGTAGCCATGTCTCAGTGATCCCTACAACATCATACTTGCCCATGACTAACTGAGCCTCAAGCTCATCCACTTTATTTTTTATACTATGCTCATTTAAGTACAACACTTTAACCTGTATTTACCTCCCCTCTCACATCGGTCACAATTGGCCCTGCCCTTAATTTCTTTTCCCCTCTAGAACTTCTGTTCCCATTCTTCCGAGAGTCTTTTGCAATATCTCCTGTATTCCTTTTTACCTCATCTTCATATTCACAATTTGTTAACCCCTCCCCCCCACTACTTAGTTTAAAGCCACAGGTGTCACTCAAGTCATGGCAGCATCCTCGTAAATCTTCTCTGCGCTCCCACATTCCAAAGACATGCAGGTTTGTAGGTTAATTGGCTTCCCTAAATTGACCCTAGTGTGTAGGATAGAACTAGTGCATGGATGTTTGCTGGCTGGTTGGCATGGACTCGGGTGGGCCCGCCTGCTTCCACCCTGTATCTCAAAAACAGGACGGTACAGCAGTAGAATTGCTGCCTGACTGTGCCAGAAACCTGGGTTCGATCCTGACTACAGGTGTTGGCTGGACGGAGTTTGTACATTGTCCCTGTAATCGTGTTGGCTTTATTTTCGTTTAGAGTTACATTGCGGAAACAGGCCCTTCGGCCCACCGAGTCTGTGCTGACCAGCGATCCCCACTACACTATCCTACACATATTAAGGACAATTTACAATTTCACCAAGCTAATTAGCCTACAAACTTGTACTCTTTGGGGTGTGGGAGAAATCCAGAGCATCCAGAGAAAACCCACGCAGTCATGGGAAGAACGTACAAACTCCATACAAGCAGCACCCACAGTCAGGATCGGAACCAGGTCTCTGGTGCAGTAAGGCAACAACTCTAATGCTTCCCTTTTTCTCCAGGTCCTTCGGTTTCCTCACACATTCCAAAAGACACGCAGGTTTGTAGGTTATATGGTAAATTGACCCTAGTGTCCAGCATAGAACTAGTGAATGGGTGATTGCTTGTCGGTACGGACGTAGTGGGCTGAATGTCTCTTTTCCATGCTGTGGCAATTTGTACGTGTGTAAACTAAGCACAAAGAATTTCACTGTGCAGTGCACATGTGACAATAAAGAACCATTGAACCATTGTATTTCTAAACTAAGCTAAACAAAACATCCTACCTGTTGCAGGGAGACTCAGACTGAATGCAAAACTACAAATGTGGCTTTACCAATAGTTTGTACGACACAACATAACATCCCAACTTCTATACCCTGACTTATGAAGGCCAATGTATCGAAAGCCTTCTTGGAACACCCTTTCTACCTATGACATGACTTTCAAGGAACTATGTACTGTGCTCCTAGATCCTTCTGCTCTACAATACTCCCCAGGGATCTACTGTGAAGATCCTGCCCTGGTTTGATTTCCCAAAATGCAACACGTCAACTGAAGGACCAAAATTCCCCTTTCTCTGGGAGAGTATATTTCATGATGCCATCATCACAAGGTCCTACCAGCACAGCATCTAATCTCAATTCATCTCTTTTTGTTTTACAGACCTGGCGGAAATATGATTCAGACTGTAGCGGGTACATCGAAGCAAATGAACTGAAGGTGCCAACACATTTATTTCATTTTATTTACAGCAAACCCTGAATTATACTCCCAGTAACAAGGTACTCCATAAATCCCAGCAGACACAATATGATTCTCTTGAAATATTTCCTATTTTGAAGGACTAGATTCCTTGGTGAGATTGTCCCAGGCTGGGTTCCTTGGAGAGATTGTCCTGTTTGGTTACTTGGTAAGATTGTCGCAGACTGCATATCCAGACGAGAAGGTCCCAGAATGGAAATGACAATGAGACAGTCCCTAAGTGAGAATCCTGACTAGATCTGTTGGTGAGATTCTCTGAGACTAGGCTCCATGAAGTTCATTTCCAGGGTGGAAATCTTGTTGATATTGTCCCAGACAGAGGTTTCTGAAGTGGTCCCAGACTGGATTCAATGGCTGAATTCCCGGATTTTTTTATTGACATTATCTGAAGCTCAACTGGATTTGAGTTGAGATTATACCAGACTCCACTTCTTGGATAGAGTGATCTGGACAGGGTTTATTGATGAGGTTGTCAGGGACTAAACTTCTAGGCTAGGTACTCCTGGCTGGAGATTGTACCCAAGTGTAGCCCTGCCGTGATGCCTTGGTGGTATGATTTTCTTTGACTAAATCTGTCACCTGGACCTTGCTGCCCCGAATGCTATGTATGGAATTGGGTGAGCGAGGCTGCACAGTTGTGTCGTATTATATAAGCATGCCTTATTTTGCAGAGTGTGTTACGGAGTGTACTTGTGCAGTTTAACCTATTCTCCAGGAAATCACATTAAATGGAACTCAAGATGATACGTCTCCTTTTTTAAATCTACGCTGACATCAGCAAGAGTTGTAGCTGAAGGAGGTTGTGAATGTAAACTTTGCAGGCTGGTCCCACTTCAAAATTACCAACCTCCTGATGATGATTTGGGCTGCTGCTGTCAGAGCACCTCTACTGTCTGTCGTCTATTGTAGAATTTTAAGGCATTGATCTATCATTGCAATCAGACATTATTTTGAAGTATGTCCCCGCAAATAGGATTATGGCTACAAAAGCAAGCTGGTGTTTATGTCCCATTTGCAGGGCTGTGAGTGACGAATTCATCTGGTTAGTAAGACAGACAGTGAGGAAATCAGGCTCAGAGACACTAATTCCAAAACAAAGAAAGATATTCCCATACTCGCCCCTCCCTGACAAATCTATCACAAAGAACAAGGGAAATATATATTTTTAAGATGTGTGGGAACCATTCTAGAAACAATGAATCTTGACAGACGACCACTGGTGACTATTGGCTTTGAGACCCATTAATTTCTCCAATGCTATTGTGGTACTGATATTGATTTTTTCCAGCTCTGAAATTCAGTTCAAACCTTTTTGTCTCCACAATTTCCTGTCCACAAAAGGAACCAGGTTTACCTTTTCCTCTTTATACCCACAACCTTTTCCAGTCCATGCTCATGTTCCTCATTAATCTCCTCTTGTGGTCTACTTGCATTTTCAGTTTCTCAGCTCTCTGTTGAATTCTGTAGATTCTCAATCCCCAGGAATCTTGACAATAGCACAGTGATATAACAGTAGAGATGCTGCCTCACAGTGGCTAAGACCCGGGTTTGATCCTGATCTCAGGTGCTGTCTGTGTGGAGTTTTATGTTTTTGTGATCGCGTGGGTTTTCTCTGGGTGCTCCAGTTTCCTTCCACAATCCAAAGAAATGCAGGTTTGTAGGTTAAATGGCTTCTGTAAATTGCCCCCAGTGTGTAGAATGCGAAAGGGAAATAACATAGAACTAGTGTACGGGTGTTCGATGATCATGATTTTATAACCTTCTATAATATCACCCCTCAGCCTCCTGCATTCCCTGGAATAAAATCCTAGCCTGGCGACCTCTCCCAATAGCTTAGACCCTCAAATCCTGGCAAGATTTAACATCCTTGGTCTTTATTTTCAATCTAAATGAAAGGTTCTGTCATATTATTACTTTTGCCTCCCCGCTATCACTACTATTTAAGTCTGGCCAGTTCATGTGTGACATTCCCTGTGATTACCTGAGGAACACGTGCCTAATTCATATTGGGCCCTGCTTTCCCACTACAGCTGGGTGACTGGATCTGCCACGGTGTCTGCTGCCCTCTACTGTCCTGTAGCTCCACCAAAACTAATTCTTCTCAGTAAAGAATTTTTCTCTCTAACCTGTTCTTTTTCACAAGGATAACTTCTCCTTTTCCATTTTCCATTTTTCTTTTATTGGAAAAACCTTGAACTATTTAATCCCCAGCCGAATCTGTGTAATGGCAATTAAACCACTCATTTAATTAATAATCTAAAAGGATACAAAGTGCTGGAGTAACAGGGTGTCAGGCAGCATCTCTGGAGAACATGGGTAGGTGACATTTCAAGTTGGCACCTTACTTCAGTCTGATTTGGGGGCGGGGGGGGGGGGCTGGAGTGAAGAAAGCTGGAAGAGGGGGAGGACAAAGCCTGGCAGGTAATGGGTTGATACCAATGAGAGAGCATTTTGATAGGCAGATGGTGAACACAGGGTAGAGGTCTAAAGACAGAAGTTGTGAGACAAAAGGTTTGGAAAGTTCGAATAGTAAAGCTAGAAGAAATGTAGATGCAAGAGGGGAGAAATAGGTGTGAGTCAAAGTGGGGCACATGGGAGGGATGGATAGTGAGGGGGGAGTATATGGGAGAGGGGGAGGGTTTTGTAGTTACCTAAAATTGGAGAATTCAATGTTCATACCATTGGGTTGTGAGCTACCCAAGCGGAATATGAGGTGTTGTTCCTCCAGTTTGCATGTGGTCTCATTCTGACAATGGGGGAGGCCCATGACAGAAACATCAGTATGGCAATAAGAAGAGGAGTTAAAGTGGTTAGCAACCAGGAGATCCCACAGATCTTGGTGGACCGAGCACAAGCGATCGCCAAAATGGTCACCAAGTCTACGCTTGGTCTCGCTGATGTACAGGACGCAACATTGGGAAAACTGAATGCAATAGATGAGGTTGGAGGAGGTGCATGTAAACGTCTGTCTCACCTGGAATGACTGCTGGGAACCCTGGATGAAGGTGAATGTATAAAGACAGGTGTTACATCCCTCACAGTTGTTGGGGAAAGTACCTGCGGAGGGGATGGTTTGGATGGGAATGGATGAGTGAACCAAGGAGTAAGGGAGAGAGCAGCCTCTACAGAAAAAAGATGGGGATGGGAAAATGTGACTGGTAGGAGGATCACGTTGGAGGTGATGGAAATGTTGGAGGATGATGTATTGGATGCAGAGAAAGGCGAGGACCATGGGAGTTCTATCCTTGTTCCATCTGATGGGAGAGGCAGTGAGAGCTCCCTTGTTAATATCTACCTTGTTACAAAATATGTGTAGGTTCAGATAGAGTTTCGTTTTGCTCTTTTATATTGATTTTCCCGGTTCTGACTCCAATTGGAGTGTGTCTACACACTGTCCTAGAGTTAAACAGCACATGGCTGAACTCCGGCATGCCAAAATTGCCAATTTTGCTCCCATGCCTTGTCTTTTCTGTTTAACTTTCTAGATGTAACAGACTGTCCCCTCCTGTTTGGTTTGAAGTCTTTGCTTCAGCACTTGTTTGACTCGCTGACTACTGGCCCCAGCCCGGTTCAAGTGAAGCCTGTCCCAAGGGAACAGCTCACCTTCTAATGTGCCCCATGGATCGAAACCCATTTCTCCCGCACTGGTCTTTGATTGATGCAGACAGCTCTTCAATCTGCTTGACCCTGTGCTAGTTTGCAGAGGGTTATTGCTTTTGTGCTTCGGCTTTTTAATTTCCATTTTAGCTGCTCATACTCTTTGAGCAGACTCCTGTCCTTGTCCTTTCTCTGTCCTTGGGTTCCATATGAACCACAACAGCTAAGTCACTCTGTTCCCAGTCCAATAAGAGTCCTTAACCCTGGCAATGTTGGGACATTACAGCCTTCATTACAGACATTACAGACTCATAGACTGCAACAATATCTACCTTAATCTAACTACACTGTCTCCTATCACTCCTAGTTTCGGAGTCACTCACTCTGCTGGAATCGTCTCCTGTACCAGGGAGCTGTGGTCAGTTGCTTCTCCTACCTCCATTCTCTGCTGTTGCCCATATAGACAACAAAAATTGGGTATAAGACCATTAGATCATAATACATTGGAGCAGAATTAGCCCAATTCTGCCCAATCAGTCTGCTTCGCCTTTTGATCATGGCGAATCTATTTTTCCCTCTCTGCTCCTGGATAAAGAAATTCCTCCATCTCCATTATAAAAGCACATTATTTTATTCCGAGGCTACTGGTTCTAGACTCTCCCATTACTGGGAACATCCTTTTCATGTTCACTCTATCTAGGCCTTTCATTATCCATTAGATTTCAATGAGATCCCCCCCCCCCCCCCATTCTTCTAAACTCCAGTGAGTTTGGGCCCCAAAGACTTCAAATGCTCATCATATGTTAACCCAATCATTCCCAGGAACATTCTCGTAAACCTCATCTGGACCCTCTCCAATACCAGCACATCCCTCTTCTGGTTTGGGGCCCAAAACTGATCACAATATTCCAAATGTGGCCTCACCAGCACCTTATAAAGCCTCAGCATTACATCCTTGCTGTTGTATTTTAGTCCCCGCAATATGAATGCTAGCATTGTATTTGCAATGTCTACACCTTTATTCCTTCTACCAAAGTGCATGACCATACTCTTTGCTATGCTGTATTCTATTTGCCATTTCTTTACCCACTCTCCCATTTAGAGAGATGTCCAAGTCCTTCTGCAGATTTCCTGCTTCCTCAACACTACCCGTCCCCCCCCCCCCCCCATCTATCTTCGTATTATCTGCAAACTTGACCACAAAGCCATCAATTCCATCTTCTGAACATTGGTTGTGTAAGGGCCTTTGTTCCTCCAAATGCTACTCCCTGAATCCTGATTCCTGTTTCGGGTTGAAATCCCTCTTCAGACTCGGAGTCAGAGGCGAGGGAATCCAGAGGAATGAAAAGGTTCAGAACCCGAAATGTCACCTGTTCCTTTTCCCCAGAGTTGCTGCATGACCCACTGAGCTACTCCAGCATTTTATGTCTATCTTCGGTGTAAACCAACATCTGCAGTTCCTAACTACACATTATTACTTTTGTGGTTCTGCTCTTTAATTTAATCCCAAAGTCCTCAGTAGCACCACTTTGTCCTATAATATCTTTGTTGCTGGTTCCAATCTAGATCACAGCAACTGAGTTTCTCCCCTCTCATTACGTTCCTCTCCAGCCCTAAGAAGAGTCCCCAATGTTGGGTAACATTACAACATTCAGGACTGTTTATCGGCAACAGTAACCACCTCACCTCACTCCATTGTTCCTTATCACTGCTACATTCCTTGTCACTCCCTCAGATGGAATAATCCCCTGTACCACGGGGCTGTGGTCAGATTGGTTTTCCTCTGCACAATCTCTACTCTTGCCCACACATACTGCAGGTATTGGGTATCCGATAGATGTACAGTGCCCTCATGTACAGTGCCCTCCATAATGTTTGGGACAAAGACCCATCATTTATTTATTTGCCTCTGTACTCCAGAATTTGAGATTTGTAATAGAAAAAAATCACATATGGTTAAAGTGCACATTGTCAGACTTTAATAAAGGCAATTTTTATACCTTTTGGTTTCACCATGTAGAAATTACAGCAGTCTTTATACATAGTCCCCCCCCCCCCCCATTTCAGGGCACCATAATGTTTGGGACACACGGCTTCACAGGCATTTGTAATTGCTCAGGTGTGTTTAAATGCCTCCTTAATGCAGGTATAAGAGAGCTCTCAGCACCTAGTCTTTCCTCCAGTCTTTCCATCACCTTTGGAAATGTTTTTTGCTATTTATCAACATGAAGACCAAAGTTGTGCCAATGAAAGTCAAGGAAGCCATTATGAGACTAAGAAACAAGAATAAAACTGTTAGAGACATCAGCCAAACTTTAGGCTTACTAAAATTAACTGTTTGGAACATCGTTAAGAAAGAGAGCACTGGTGAGCTTACTAATCGCAAAGGGACTGGCAGGCCAAGGAAGACTTCCACAGCTGATGACAGAAGAATTCTCTCTATAATAAAGAAAAATCCCCAAACACCTGTCCGACAGATCAGAAACACTCTTCAGGTCAGGTGTGGATTTGTCAATGACCACTGTCCGCAGAAGACTTCATGAACATAAATACAGAGGTTACGCTGCAAGATGCAAACCACTGGTTAGCCGCAAAAATAGGACGGGTTACAGTTTGCCAAGAAATACTTAAAAGAGCAACCACAGTTCTGGAAAAAGGTCTTGTGGACAGATGAGATGAAGATTAACGTATATCAGAGTGATGGCAAGAGCAAAGTATGGAGGAGAGAAGGAAATGCCCAAGATCCAAAGCATACCACCTCATCTGTGAAACACGGTGGTGGAGGTGTTATGGCCTGGGCATGTATGGCTGCTGAAGGTACTGGCTCACTTATCTTCATTGATGATACAACTGCTGATGGTAGTAGCATAATGAATTCGAAGTGGATAGACACATCCTATCTGCTCAAGTTCAAACACATTTCTCAAAACTCATTGGCCGGCGGATCATTCCACAGCAAGACAATGATCCCAAACATATTGCTAAAGCAACAAAGGAGTTTTTTAAATCTAAAAAATGGTCAATTCTTGCGTGGCCAAGTCAATTACCCGATCTGAACCCAATTGAGCATGCCTTTCATATGCTGAAGAGAAAACTGAAGGGGACTAGCCCTCAAAACAAGCATAAGCTAAAGATGGCTGCAATACAGTCCTGGCAGAGCATCACCAGAGAAGACACCCAGCAACTGGTGATGTCCATGAATCACAGACTTCAAACAGTCATTGCATGCAAAGGATATGCAACAAAATACCGAACATGACTACTGTCATTCACGACATTGCTGTGTCCCAAACATTATGGTGCCCTGAAATGTATAAACACTGCTGTAATTTCTACATGTTGAAACCAAAATGTATAAAAATGGCCTTTATTAAAATCTGACAATGTGCACTTCAACCATTTTTCTATTACAAATCTCAAATTGTGGAGTACAGAGGTAAATAAATAAATGATTGGTCTTTGTCCCAAACATTATGGAGGGCACTGTATAAGGGCTGAGACTCTGCTAAACACTATTTTCTGAATCCTTATTCCTGCCTCACTCAGGGTCACTCTCCACACCTGTTGGTAGTCTCAAGCTACAATGACAGGCTGTGGATCAATTACAGTGGGCATTATTGAAGCAAGCCCTGTGTTCAACAAATCCTGCCTCCACACTTTAGTCCGATTAGGTAAGAAACTGTTGATAGAGAAAGCGAAGTGTGAAGCAGCAGGTTCTGCAGCTGCTTCTGGAGAAGTGATTTAGGGAGGGTGCAGAAAAGGTTCACAGGGATGTATCTTGGACTGGAGAGACTGGATAGGATGGGATTGTTTTCTCTGGAGTAAAGGAGGCTGAGAGGTGAACTTGTTTATATAATCATGTGAAGGGAAAATTAGTTGGACGGTCACAGTCTTTTTGAGTGGAGTGAGTGAGGGGAAAGATTTAAATGGGATCTGAGTGGTAGGTTTTCACAAGAGAGTTGAGGGTATGTGTAATGAGCTGCCACAGAAGGTGGGAGAGATGAGTCCAATTGCAAAAGACATTTGGATAGAGTCATGGATAGGTTTAGAGGGATATGGTCCAAATGTTTGGAACACAGACTAGGTGCTGAGAGTTCTCTTATACCTGCATTAAGGAGGCATTTAAACACACCTGAGCAATTACAAATGCCTGTGAAGCCATTGTCCCAAACATTATGGTGCCCTGAAATGGGGGGAACTATGTATAAACACTGCTGTAACTTCTACATGGTGAAACCAAAATGTATAAAAATGGCCTTTATTAAAATCTGACAATGTGCACTTTAAGCACATGTGATCTTTTCTATTACAAATCTCAAATTGTGGAGTACAGAGACAAATAAATAAATGGTGGATCTTTGAGCCAAACTGTATGGAGGGCACTGTAAGTCACTCCACCGTTTGGATACTGGACCTTCCCCCGGGAGTTGCCCACATAAAGGCTCTCTGTGGCGGGAAACTGAGCTCAGAATCACTCCCACCCAGTGGGGTCCCATTAGCTCCCTGTGACGCCTGCCTAGCCACTTACCCTAATGATCACTAACAGATGTCTGAGTCCCGTATGGAATTAGTAAACAGCAATCAAACATGGTGGACACCAAACACCACACTACAGTGATTTGTGGTGGACACAATAAGTGTAGAAAATCAGGCAGCAACTCACCAGGACATCCTATGGACATGATTCTGAAGGGTATGAAAGTAATCAGGAGACCAACAACCTCAGCCGCTCTCTCCCAGTACTCAAAGATGAATCCAATTAACGTTATTGCAAACAACCAGAGGGGAAATCTTGGAGATGTCCACTCTCCCTTTCGATGTCCACTATTATTTATCAGTCCGTAAAAGATCCAATTATGGTAGAAGACGTTTAATTAAGTCGCACAGTGATAATTCTGGGACAAGTCCAGCCAGGGCAGCATATTTGCTGCAGGGGTTTCCTCCTGCCAGCAGTCCAGGCTTGGCGCGCGATGACAGGGAAATGCGAACATGATTCCGTGAGCCGACAAGAATGGACCATTATTCCTGCCATTCTACAATGATTCATGTTTGTTCTCTGTGTCCTGAAGGCTGCCATACAAGTGCAGGTCTTTCCAACAATCTCTGGTTGATGGATCAGGGCCACAGGTTCTCCCTGTTTCACATGTAACCCACCAGCATACACGGACAAAGAGCCGTCATTGCTAGCAAACCTACAATTGCTTGTTCTGTCCACACCAGGCCAGAAGAGAGATGGTGCCTCCTTGTAGGGAGGGGGCTCAGAATATGAATTGGCGCAAGCACATTAAATGGGTGGCTTGGAGACATCAAACTCAGTAACACAACCCTAAGGACAAATTCTGCACATACAAGGTTTAGTCTCGATGCCTGGCATGATTAGGGTGTGTTCAGAGAGTTGTAATCATGCAACATGGTAACAGGTTTTTGGTCTAACTCATGCCCACCAAAGTGTCTACCTGACCTAATCCCATTACCTGCGTTTGGCCCATATCCCTCGAAATCGTTCCTATCTATCAACCTGTCCAAATGTCTATTAAGTGTGTCATTTTATCTTTCTCTACCACCTCCTCTGGCAGCTCGTTTCATATATCTACCACTTTCTGTTGAAAAACCTACTCCTCTGGTTCCCTTTAAATCTTTTCCCTCTCATCTTAAACCAATGCCCTCTATTTTTAGACTCCCCAGCCCTGGGAAAAGACTGACCATCCACCCTATTTATGCATTTCATGATTTTGTGTACCTCTATAAGATCCCTCCTCAGCCTCCTACACTCTAGGGAAACCAGTGCCAGCCCATCCAGCCTCTCTCTCTCCCTGTAACTCAAGCTCTCCAACCCTGTCAACATCCTTGAGAATCTTTTCTGCACCCTCTCTAGCTCAATCACATCGTTTCTCTGGTGTGCAGTCAAACATCTTGTACAACTATAACATGATGTCCTGACTGCTTTACTCAATGCCACAGCTGATGAAGTACAAGTGTGCCACTCACCTTCTTCAGCACCTTGTCATAGTGGCCAGGCAGACATCGTTCAGTGGGACAGCCAGTTTACAGCCTCTCAGGTTTTATTTGGTAGCGATCCATGATGTCACTCAACTGGCTCCCCACAAAAGTCAGTCGTCTCCTGTCTTAGAGGTGGTTAGCTGGTACTCTCGGTTACTGAGGGTAAAGTAACATTGACAACCAGCTGAGATTTTCCCTTGAGGTATTTTGGCAAAGGGAGTGGCCGGATGAGCTGATGTACACACTGCCACCATCTCGTTGACTGGAAGTGGAGGGTTGAAAGAAACCAGATACGTCGTATGCTGCAAGTAGTGTTTGTAATGTGAGATAACTAAACCTGGACCATGTCTCCCTTCAGAGTTTCCTGATGGACCTCTTGAAGAAAGCAAACAGACACTACGATGACAAGAAACTGCAGGAGTACACACAAACAATAGTGAGTGGTAGCTGTGCATGGGTTAGATCCACAACACCCTTATCTCTCCCGGCTGCTGTCTCTGGATGGAGAGTGCTGCCCCTGCAGCTGCATGGCATACCCATCTGGTGCCAGTCACCTACATCCTGACCCTCCGTTCCCTGGCTACCCCTCTCAAACCCTGAACTCTGGCTACCGACTCTCCCAACTGATTGTGGATCCTCCCTCGTCCTAACCCGCGGCTTCACTCCTTGTTAAACAAACGCCATTCATTCTCCAAGCACCGCTGGCACAAAGAAAAAAACGTGGGTGCTGGAATCAGTCACCATGCCATGTCTATTTTCTATTACAGCTGAAAATGTTTGATGCAAACAGCGATGGGAAGCTGGGTCTTTCAGAGATGGCACGGTAAGTTAGTCTCTCGAGATGGCTCCCAGGAGATGAAAATACTGGCAGGGTGTGATTGGAATTGGGATGTGAATCAAGGAAGGGTGAGAGGAAGTATTTAGACCTGATGAAGATAAGATTTGCTCTTTTCCTGTTGGTCAGTTTTGTGACTTGACATAACACCCGTCAAATATGGAGAAAAAATCAGCTGTGGAGGATAGCCAGAAGGAAAGTGTTCAAACAAGTGGACCTGTGGCAAATTAAGTTTAACTTGGCGAAAGGCAAGGGGTTACATGCTGGTCAAAAGCTGAACATTAGTGCAGGGTGAATGGGTTGAATTGTCAGGAAAGCACCAGCAGACCCTGTGTGCCAGTTCCCCAAGGAGCTGGCACATTTGTCCTTAGGGTTGGAAGGGAATTTGTCCTTCGTGTTGGAAGGGAGTCTGCTCACAGGCTTCATGGGAGAGTGTCCCTACAGGTACTTCTGGAAAGCATTCTGGCCATTCAAGCCCCCTCTGTCTCCTGCCACCACAGCTGTTTTCTGTGCCATAGACTGAGATCCAGGATGATCTCAGCACAGCACTCAAGTCCACAACAGACGGTACCTCTGCACACTCCAAACATGCGGTTCAGGGGGGCGTTTTGTATGATATGTAAGGATCAGTGTTCTATCTCTTTAAGACTAATTCTTTCTTTTTACTTCCTTTAGTTTATTACCTGTCCATGAAAATTTTTTGCTTAAGTTCCAGGTAAGTGTGCTGAGCTTGATTTTTCCTGTTTTTTACTCCTTTTCCTGAAATGTTGCCAAGCTGAGTACGCAGTCCCGCATACACAAGTTCACCTGCGTGCTCAGCCTTCGTCTGTGCGCCTGAACCATGGCTGCCTAGGTACCTTTGCAGGGCAGCAGAGTCAGTGCATTGAGCGTTTCTAGTGCCCTCACACATCCATTCTCTATCACAGGCCAGTGATTGGGAGCAACTGCCCCTGCATTGTCCAGGGTGTCATGTCTGTTCCTGACACTCAGCTGAGGTCTCCTAACTAAACACGTCAGAGATTTAATTTGGGGTCTGACTTCTTGAGTTTTACAATTTAGATAAATTCTATGGCCCATTTACCCATGGGCCATCAGGGAATGTGGAATGGAATGTACCCACCTGTTCCTTGTAACAGGCAGAAGAAATGACATTAAGTGTAACTTGCCATTGTCCCATAACATTTGCAATAATCATCCAATGATATTGCTGAAGCCTTCTGATGAAACATTCTGGCCAGACTCTGAAGGACAGGCATCCATGTTCACACTCCCTTGCTGCATTTCCATTGCTATCCTTTCTTCAGCCCAGATCATTGATCCGTACATAGCAAAAGCCCTATGGGTGATAGGACTTTTTAACTTGCACTGTGATACCTGATCAGTTATTGTCTTCATGGAACTCTTCATGGTTTTTGACACATCAGCCTTTTGTCTTCCACCGCCAGCTCCACAGCATTGTCCAGTATTTTTTTCATTCCTGTCCAAATACAGCTGGGACCATTCCTGCAGTAGATCCATCTTCTGGGTCAGTCAGCAGTCTGCTGCCTCTCATCTACACATAGCATCACAGCAACACTGAGGAAGCAAGGGTCAGATTTCAGAAGCCCAGTATGGAGCTCCCTTGATTCCATCACCATGTTGGGTTGTCAAGCCTCCTGTTCAAAATCAGATAATGGATTATTTAGAAATGTCTCCATTGAAATGCCGGTGAGAATGCTCAGTGATCCAACCTTTGAGCCTTCAGCCTGCTCTCTGTCGTGACTTCTCACTTTGTTTAAGGCCATCAGTGTGCAGTCTTAGTCCCTGTTTAATCCTGGACTCTGAGATCATCTCCCGTTTTTACTCCTATAACGTAGGCCACTCTGTTTTCACTGCCCTCTACCCTACCCTCAGCATCTCTGTGCTCAGATTTCCTTTTTCCTCATTCCCCAACTTTCACTCCATGCAGGTTCCAGCTCCTGAATGAATCAGCCATCCAGTTCTTGTCTCGTCTCATTGCAGCTTCCAATACATTGTTTTTTTATTTCCAAATTTCGATGTTGCTGTCCTGACACATTTCCACAATAATTGTATCTTAAACATGGCAAATCCTGATGTTATGAGCATCTATACTCGCCAGCCCCTCCAAAGCTCTCCATCTTCAGTTCTCATTGCTCTATTATCTCTGTCACTTCCTCTCAAGCCTAGCCATTCAACTAGCTCTCTGCCATCATTGCACCCACACCTTTCGTCATCTTTCTTGGCTCCCTGACAGTTGCTTGCTGCCCTCAGCCCTGCTTTGTCATGTTTTGCTGTATTAAAAACAAGTCCAAGTTGTGGTTGTCCATCAGAAGAAGCAAGTCATTGTGTCCTATATGTTGTCTCGTGTCTTTACAATGTGTCTGCTGCATTAAATTAATTTATTTTTGGTAAGAATTTTGTTAGTTTCACATTTCGTCCAGAAGAGGATGTCTGTGCTGGCAAATGAAACTATTCCCACTTTGCACCAGGTGACAGGTATGGGTATCAGTTTGTATCACATGTGTCCCTAGGTCCTACACTCTAAGTGCATCACAGTTGCACAGCTAGTTGTGTTGTTTTGATGATGACCTTGGGTACTGATTGTGCAGAGTTTGTATGGTCTCTTTTTGACTGCATGGGTTTCCTCCGGGAGCTCCTGTTTCCTCCTACACCTCGAGGACCTGCTGGTTGGTAGGCTAATTGCTATAAATTGTTCCTGGTGTGTAAATGAGGGGTAGAAACTGTGGGGTTCTGAAAGGAATGCGGGGAGAATTAAATATGTTAGGGTAGAACTTGTATAAAAATGGGTGCTAAATGGTCGGTGCTGACTTGATAGGCGTGTTTCTGTGTTATGTCTCTCTAAGTCTCTGTGGCTCTCCATGACTAATGGACCAAGGTCACATTTTCACTTCCAAATGTCTGCCCACTCTAGAATTACTGAGTAAAATTACCAGTCAAGCCCATAAAGATATTTTGTATTGTTGGCATGGAAAAAACATTGTGCTCACCTCTAAATGCATTTCACGCAGACATAGACTTTCATCACATCAGCCTGGGCTGGACAATGTAAGTGATAGGCCTTCACTATCATTCTCCAATATTCTCCTGACTTTGGACCTATTCCTGTATTTAGATTGGAAAAATAACAGTCAGCTGCAAGGTGAGAGAGGGAATCTAGAGCATGATAGATCTTTGTCTAGCCTCAGTTATTGGAAAATTGCTGATTTACGTAATAGGCGACTTTCTTGGTAGGACAACATTCTCATTCCAGGAATTAGCCTGGTGAATCTCCTTTGAACTGTCTCTCATATTATTTTATCATTCTTTAGATAAGGATACCAGAACTGTGTGCAGTATTCCAAGTGAAGCCCCAACAACACTCTGTCCAATTGAAAAATACTTCCCTAATTTTAAACTAAACCCTCACCAAAATGCCTTTTGTTTTCCTATCTATGTGTTGGAACTGTCAGCTAGCTTTTTGTGATTCATGCACCAGAACACCTTATCCTTCTGAACTTTACTCACTTACAGTCTCTCCATTGAAGTAATAATTTGCCCATGATTGCTCATTCTGAAATGTATGCCCTTACACTTCCACACCGTAAATTCCAATTGACATTCTTCTGTCCACTCACTCAATCTATCTATATTCTGTTGCAGAATCACGGTATCCTCTTTCACCTATTTTCATATCATCATCAAATTTGGAAACCTGGTATACTATTCCTTCTCCAGGTCATTAATGTAAATACTGAACAATTTAAGGCCAACAACTGATCCCAAAAGTAGTCCACTATTTACCTCTTTCCAGTCTCAAAATGACCCATGTATTCCAAATGTGTTTTCTATGAGCCACCAGTTTTCAATCCATGCTAACACATATTCCAACACCATGAGCCTTACATTATGCACCAGAAACAATGACTGTGGCTAGAATACACTCTCTTGCTACCCCACAGTGAGCTGGATGTCCAGATGTGCAGTACAGCTGACCGAACAAAATGAAGCACTTGTCACTGGACTCCTTGTTGTGTAAGCATATGCACAGCAAGAGTTTGTGGTGTCAGCTTTGTCCCCAGCTCATTGTGCTTAGCTAAGCTCAGACATGGAAGTTGGGAATAAGCGGAGCCATGAACTGACCAGTACCCTTAGAACTGCCCGCAGAAGATCAACAAGGTCCAAGCCATTCAAGTCAGGGTCAAACTCAGGAAGCAATCATGAGGCTCAAGATTATGCAGACCCATGATTAAGCCACTCCTGGTTTACCTCCAGGCACTGGCAAGGTCCCACCAACATTGGCTCTACAAAATCACTGGGAAGATAAGTGAACCAACCTCGTGTGTAGGAAGGAACTGCAGATGCTGGTTTACACTAAAGAGAGACACAAAATGCTGGAGTAACTCAGCAGATCAGGCAGCATCTCTGGAGAAAGAAATAGGTGAGGAAAGAGTCTGAAGAAGGGTTTTGACCCAAAACATCCCTATTCCTTTTCTCCAGAGATGCTGTCTAACCCGCTGAGTTTCTCCAGCCTTTTGTGTCTGTCTTCAGTGAACCAACCTTGTTTCTTTCCCCTTCTCCTTCTGCTCATTTCCACCGCTGCCCACTCCATCCTTCATTTTCCTTTATTGCCCCGCCCCCCTTTTCCCTGTCTACATCCACCCATTGCCTCTCCCTCTGGCTTTACATTTCACTCCTCTATTTCCTTCTTTATCTGACTCTTTATGTCTCCACTTCACCTTGGTGCCCCCTCCCAAGACAATATCTTCAATACTGAGACCCCAGTTACACTCCCACTGCTACGCTTGGTAGGTGATGGCATTCACATGCCTGACATCTTACTCCTGAAACAGAACCTCTATTCCCAGTTTATCATGGGAAAGATTATTGGGAGGCTGGGGGAAATATTCAACGATGTGCCCATTGCTTCCTTGAGGGAATGCAATGGCCTGGGAATCAATCAGACCCACAGAGGGATTGAAACATTGGGAGGGGATGGATAGTGCATAAGGCCACAGATACAGATTGGATTAATGCCTGAAGTAGGAGCAGAAAATCTGAGGTCAAGAAAGTGGCACCGATGAAGCAAGGTTAATTGAGAGCAAATCTAGGAATATGAAGGACATATATATCTTGACAAAGGTCAGCATAGGTTTACCTGAATAACACCCAGTCAACAAGGCGTAAATTATGGAGAAAGATTACACCGTATGATTACTTTCGTCAAGTTGATTCGATTATAGTTGATTTAAGAGGATCTGTTCTTATGGATACTGAGAAATGTTTTTGCAGTTTGTCCGAGAATTAACTACGATCGCCTTCAATAGTATTAGGGATTTGTGAGGCTGAATAGTCTCTTCCTGTTCCTCTGTTCTTGCACTGATCATGGCTTTTTGTGTGGTGAGGGGTTATTCGGACACTTACAAAATAAGTATGAGTGGGTCAGAAATGTGGGCCTCTCATCCACCAGATGAGATGGGAGATCTGTATCTCCTCTGGCTGTTGATTTCAAAAGAACTTGCTGTGCCCGAGTAGTCTGAGAAACTGCCCAGAATGGCTGGCAGAAGTGGGCAATAGTCTAAGCTGGGGCAGCTCCAGGGGACCCTTGCCCAGCCTCCACCCTCTGTAACAGACCCATGAGCTTTGTTCACACTGGGTAGCTTGAACATCAGGTGTTTCATTTCCCAGCACTGACTTCCTACACGTTTTTGAGCACCGAAAAACACTCACAATAACATTGAAAATAAATAATTAACTTGTTTCCATCATGAAGAACAGAGCTCTTTACAGGTAAAACTTAATTACATATGTGAAAGATTGATGAAGTTCTATTTTACTCTCAGGATGACAGAGGATCAAAGGTAAGTTTCAGTGCTAAGGTGATTTTAATTTCACTTACAACATTCCATATTAACAACACATTTCCTCTGTGTTACGGGTGTTTGGGCTTGAGCTTTTAAAAAATCTGTTTAACTTTATTCATGCATTCATGCGCCCAAGAAAAGTTGTTGATAATTTGCTGACCTACAAAGCTGCGCATCCAGCTCAACTGGTTTAGCCTTTTTCTAATGTCCCCCCCCCCCCAGCTTCTGCCCACATCCTTTCATTCCACAGCCCTCTGCCTCATTCCTGTCATTCTTCTGGCCATTCTCTACAGTTATTTATATTTAAATCTCTGCTGGCCTCCCTGGTCATTCTCCGGTTCTGTTGTCTTAAGCCCTTGCTCTGGAAGCCTCTCAATGTTCTTCCCACTTTCTTAACCCCAGATTTTCGGCTGCTTCCTTACTCTTTAATCCAAACCCTATTCACATCTGTGGCCTTTAATCCACCCCCTCCCAATCCACCCCCCCTTTCAATCCTCTGTTCATTTCCCCTTGTTTTAGAACCTAACTTACGTTGAACCATTAACCATCGCGATATATCTCACTAATAAAATCTTAGACAGGAAATTTCAAAACTAAATAACATGGCAAGTACAAGTAGATAATAGCTTGTAAATTGTAGTAGAGCCTTACAGGAGCTGGTAAAGTAAAGAGGGTTAGAGGCAGAATTCCAGAGCTACATTGGCATCAGTAGCAGAGCAGTCAACACTAGGGACAGATTTAGAGCTTCACAGAAATAAGAAGGTTGTAGAGCTGGAAGAAGTTTCAGGGATGTGGAGTAACAGTGGGCACAGGAAAACCAGAAATCAGAGCAGGTCAGCAAAAACAGACATCGGTGTAGTCCAGGGAATAGGGAAGCAGGGCCTTGGAGGAGCAGTCATTGAAGAAAAGGGAAGATGGAAGGACATTGAAACTGTCAGTCTAGAGTTGACAAAAGCGTGGATGAGAAGAGGATAGAATCGAGCGAGGATCCAGACTGGAAATAGCTGAGCAAATCAAGACTGCTGGAGGAACCCAGTGTGTCAGGCAGCATCTGTGTAGGGAAATTGACAGAAAATGCTTTGGGTCACGAACTTTCTTTAGGCTAGAGAAGTCTTCTGTGTCTCTGGAAATAGCTGACTTGGCAAGGGAGTGAATACGTGGTCATAATCTCAGGATCATGTTTAATCATTAAGTGATGATTAATTGAGTTTACCAGGACTCGGGTTTACCCCAGACAGGGAGATAAATAATAATTGGGCAATGTGAGGGCTGCGTTGTGGTGCAGCAGTTATTACTGCTGCCTCACAGCTCCAGAGATTCAGGTGCAGTCCTTGGCTTTGATGCTGCCTGTGTGGTGTTTGCATGTTCCCCCTGTGGCCGTGTTGGCTGCCCAAGGTGGCAGAGATCAGAAACAAAGCATCAGTATTCCCAATATTTAGAACACAGGTGTTCCAGGAAATGCTGGATTTGCTCAATTTAAAGGCTGCAGACAGATCTTACTCTGGGAACAAAGAATAGAACCTCGAAATTGTAAAAAAAAACAAGACCTTGACAAAAATTCTATGAGCACAGACTGATATGGAGAGGTAGCGATCTGACAAAGAGTGTAAAGTCAGCGTGAGATGGATGGCCAAGTAATATGACGGCCAGATCGATCTCTGTGAATGGTGACTAGAGATGTTGGGGCCAGTTAAATAAATAGGAGACTAACATCAGGCCACCACTAAGTGCTAGAAATTAAGTTTTGCTACTGTTGCATCAGAGGGTACAGCCTAGTCTTGTGTGGAGTGCTGTGGGTGGTGGACCTGACCCTCTACATTAAACCAAAGGCTTTCAGACTGCAATCTCCATCCTTTCTATGGATGCAGCTAACAGGATATTCCAGTGGGCTGGCAGAATGGGGAGTGGACAACAGCAGGAAGATGTCAGAGGTGGAGGTAACAGTTGGGATGGGGGATTGGTCATGGAGAAGTGGGAGAGAAGTAATGTGGAAAAGGGTTGTTTGGAACTGGTTAATGGGTCAGACAAATGATTGGGAGAGAAATGGAGTTGAGGGGCTGGTGCTAATCAAGGGCCCCAAGACATTGCCAACAGGAGACACGGGTGGAAAGAAGAAAGTAGCTGGGAAAAGATAAAATCCTGGGTCAGCATGCACCTCATGACCAAGGTGACAGCAGGTTGTGCCCTCCAGTTAAGGCCTGCTTCAGGTATGAGGTGCACATTGGAAGACAATAATGGGCTCCAAGGATTCCAGGTTGCCTAAAAGACCAGGAATAGAACAGTGTTATTAGCCCATGAAGAAATTGTGGTTATTATATTAGTGTAATGATACTGAATGACCATAGCAGGTTACAGGTCAGTTAGACAGTATACCACAAGATGTTGGCATTGGCTGTGGGCAGCAGATATTTCTTGGTTTCTTTCTTAGGCTCCATCCCCTCATCTGATCCAGGTGTCCTCAGAAAACACCCACTCAGCTGCCAGCCTGTTTCCCCTCATGCTCAGGGTGAAACCTTAATTTCATGTGGTTGGAAAAGTTCCCATCTGTCACTATCTCAATCACTTAACCCCATGAACAGACCAAGCATAAAAAACAAATTTGTAACCAACCCTTTCTCTATTGGGTCATGAAGTTGTGATTATTCCTTCCCTCTGACTCTACTCAGCGGCCAAGGTACGTTCTGCTAAGACATATTCCGGGTAAGCCCATTGATAGCACCAGCATCATTGATCTAACTGTCCCACCTGCCCACAGGTACCAGGCTGTCCTGTCCCCTTTATCCAGCCAGTCAGGTGTGTCCATCCCACTCCAGAGTGATGCTTCCAGACCCTGCTGATCTCTTCAGTTCACCAGCTGCCGATGGAACTTTGCCAAAAACGAGATTTTGAAGCTCTTCAGTTGAAGAACACTCTTCAATTATTCCTCTGACCTTCCCTTTCTTCACATGGTTTCCTGTCTCCCCATAATGTAGGTAGAATGACTATCACAACCTTTCTAACTCTACTACGAACTAACCCATAATTCCATTACCTAAGTTTAGCCTATTAACAACACGCTAATCACACCTCCATATAGTAGTGTACATGCATTTACCACACTTTATATAGTTTATTGGTGTGCATAGTGTGTTTATCTTTCTTTTCATGTATGTGATCAGGTTTTTGATTATGTTCTGTCCTGTGAGACATTAAAGCATTGCCCAAAGAGATGATGTTTCCAGGCATGTTTGTAACCACAAAACCAACCAGAGCTTGATCATCCAACAACAGGGCAGGGCAATAGAGTAGATTATCAGAGCAGGTACCGAGGTCATTCAGATTGTGAGCCTCAGCTTAACCAAATAGCCTTCAGTAATTGTGGGTGTGTGCATGTGATTGTATGTTTGTATGCATGTTTATTTGTGTGGGAGTGTGCATCCGTTTTTGTGTTTGGTTCTTGCCCTTGCCCATTTATCAAATCTTTTGCCTTCCTTCTGCTCTCTAGGGTGTCGCGGCCTCCCGCTCGTCACCTGCATCTGCTCCTCTTTTGTCGCCGTCTCCCTCCGTCCTTCCGTGTCTCACTGTGGTGTTCTGTACATCCACTTCATTCTCACCCTCTAATTTATTCTCTACGAACGTCTTGCTTTATCTCTCTCCCACTTCTCTTCTCTCCTGTTTCTATCCCTTTTTCTGCCTGTGTCTCTGCCCATGAGTACATCAATCCTTTTCACTGTCTTTTGTCCTCTCTCTCTTCCTCTCTCCTCTCTTCAGTCAAGGTTCCAGGGTTCAGCACACTCTATATTGACTCATCAAAAGGATAGCTCAAATCTCACATCAAATTCCCTTAATCCTCTCCCATCAAACATTAGAGGACAAGAATGGCATGTGATCAACAATGTGAACCCTCCCCCCCCCCCCCCCCCCCTCTACACTGTCCCAGCAAAGACTCCCAGGGCAGGGTTATTACTGTGTAAAGCTGCTTCATCTGACTTTCACTAATTTTGTGGCTGATTTACATGGCTGTCTGGTCGATGGATGGAGCTGGGTCCTTTATATTCTTAAATCAACCATTAACTGAGGCTGAATGGTTGGTTCTCTAGCATTTAGAACTCCCAGGATTTAGAACCAAGCAAAACTCCATCTGGCTCATCCAACAATGCCAGGGTTGGTTCAACATGAGTTACACCCAGCAAAATTCCCTTCTTCTCCCATCACACACTCAAACGGGCAAGAACAGCACAGATTCAGCACCAAGTTAATCCTTCCTCCACACAAACACTTACAAGGTGGGAAGAGTGCAGAGTAAATGCAGAGTATGGCTTCTTCGACACTACCTTGTCATACACTCCCAGGCCAGGCAAACCATAAGCAGAACACCAAGTAAATCTTCTGTTCCAATATCACACCAAACACTCCCAAGGCACGTCCAGTAAGAATTAGAAATAATACATTGGTATCTCTCCTATTGCTTGGGAATGGGTAAGTTAACATAGTCAACACTAAGAAGGGTTCACTGTATATAGAGAGGTGTGCTGCTGGCCATGGATCATGTCACCATAGTCAGCCGGGCTGGGGAGAGTTGTGCAGTCAAACTAACCTCGGAAGAGATAGTAGGTCCCATCACAAGTGGGATGATGTAAGAAACCGTAGGATCCAGGTGGCCCATCAGCAGAAGGGGTAGGCCCCAGCAACGGTCACATCTCCACATCAGTGTTAAGCAACCGACCACCCCAGTCAACACCAGCATCTCAGCACCAAACCTGGGGAGAGCGGCAGTTTCCCAGCATAACAGATCCCACCCGAAGTGGGTGTCATTTTTAAAGTAAATCTGTTGTTCCAGTGTCGCATCAACACTCCTCAGACAGGTGCAGTAAGTGTTAGAAACCTGGGAGTATTCAGACTGGATGACCGAGATCACTCTACCCGGTCAGTGCTCTGTGGAGGATTGCTAAGTTGGCAACCAGTGTAATGCTGACTCTTCACTGGTTAAATGCAATGAAGGTAGGAATGCTGCATTTTTCCTGGGAGCTTTGTTTTTCATTCAAGGGATTTGGGCTTTACAGACTGAGCCAGCATTTTATTGTCCTTGAGAAGGTGGTGCTGAGTTAAATTAAGCAATTAGTTCTTGAGGTCTGGGGCTACCCACAACACTGTTAAGAAGGGAGTTCCAGGATTTTGACCCTGCAATAGTGACCCTGCAAGTCAAGAACTTTGTGGCCTGGAGGGCATGTTCCAGCTGGTGGTGTTCCCCATGCTTGTGCTGCCCATGTCCTTCTGGCTCTTGAGGTGGTGAGTTTGGAAAGTGCTGACTAAGGAGAAGTGGTGAGTTGCTGCAGTGCCGCTGGTGGTGGAGTGAGTGAACAGTTGTGGATGGGGTGCCTATCAAGCGGCTGCTATGTCCTGTGTGTTATAGAGTTTATTGAAACTGCACTCATTAAGGCAGGTGGAAAGTGTTCCATCGCACTCCTGACCTGATCCTTGTAGATGGTGGACGGGCTTTGGGGAGTGAGGAGGCAAGCTACTTGCTGCAGGGTTCCTAACCTCTGACCTGCTCTTGCAGCCACATTGTTTGCAATTCAGGATGGTGTGTGGCTTGGCAGGAAACCTCCAGGTGATGGTGTCCACATACCTTTGCTGCCCTTGTCCTTCCAGCTGATAAAGGTAGTGGGTTTGGAAGGTGATGTCAAAGAAGGCTTAGTGAGTTACTGGTGCATCCTGTAGATGATACACACTGCTACCATTTTCCATTGATGTGAGTGAATGGTAATGGATGGCCTGTGGGTCCTGTAAGATGTCAAGCTTCCTCAGTGTTGAAGCAGCCCATGCCTGGTCAAAGTTGATAGGGGTCAGGGAGCCCCGAGGCTGTGAGAAGGACAGCGTAAATGGAGGGAGTGTGCACCTCCTTATAAACTACCAACATGCCTCACAAAACTTCATCTGTCACGGTGGCAAACGTGGGTGCCATAACAGCCACCCTAAAACATTGGGCATTGTGGTTGATTGAAATTGTGTTTGGTGTTAAGAGAATACTGAGTATAAAACCTCTTCAACCACTCCCAGGGCAGTTACACCATGATTCAGATAATGTACAAAGCTCCTATTCTCAGCCCTAACCATGTGTCTGATCCTCAGGAGAACACCTGGTGCTCACTGCGGCTGGAAGAACTGAGTCAGGCCATTCAGGAAGCTCATAAGTGATAGGACGAGAATTAGGCACATCAAGTCTACTTTGCCATTCAATCACGGCTGATCTAACCCCTCTCAACCCCATTCTCCTGCCTTCTCCCCGTAACCTCTGATGCCCGTACTAATCAAGAATCTATTTCTATCTGCCTTAAAAGCATCCATTGACTTGGCCTCCACAGCCTTCTGAGTTACAATCTTGCAGCCCCACAATCACATCCACCTCCCACCTTTCTCTCAAGCAACATTCGAAGCTGAGAAAAGACAAACACTGCATGCAAATTAATCCCTCATTCAGAGCAGAAGGAGAGGTGACGGGACTGTGTGGCTAAAAATTGGTGGAGCAACCCACATTCATGGGGCTGAATGGTGAGAGTGGATCATCAAACTTGCTTTTGTGTAAAACTAGCTTTACAGAAACATTGGCTATTTTGTGAAATAAAACTGTTGGTGGTTTCCTTGTTGGCTTTGGTCCCTTCTAGTTTGGGAAATGAGAATATTTATCAAGAGTTCTGTAATTTGAACTTTTCATTACCGAGGCTAATTTGTTGAGTTACAGAATTCCTAAATAATTTTGTGAAGTTTAATTTTTTCTCAATGGTATGTAACAAACTCTTGATTATTCATTTTGAGAAATAATGAAGTAACTTTCGGATCCCCAATTTTTTTTTTTTAAATAGGACGGGCCAAAGCTGTGAACATGAGAGTTAGATTTTTACTTGGACTCTTTAGGAGATGTGTGTGGGGTTAAGTAGAGGTTGTTATGGTTGAGTTTTGGGGTAGAAGGCACTTTCAGAAGATAAGACATGTAGCTTTGGTCCCAGAATCACTGTGTCCGTGCTCGACACTCACAGCAGGAACAAGGTGTCAGAGGAGGACAGTCTTAGTGATGAGGGCATTGTGGTTACAGAGCTTGGCTTCTTCGGAGTCTCTCCGCACTTCCAGTGGTTAACTTACAACTCCAGTCTCATCTTCCTCACACTTCCTGCTGCCTTCCTTCAGTCTTCCTAGAGGAAGAGTCCCCACCTGCAGCTGAGATTGGGTCCTGGAAAAGGGGGTCCATTCTCCCAGCCCTCGAGCCTCATCTGTTACACTCAACTGTGTGTTCAGGGAGGAGCAATGGGAGGTGATGGAAAAATGACTCCAGGGCTCAAACACAGAAGCCATAAATCAACTTGAAACAGATAAGACAATGTGGAGATTATAGTCTGGAGAATTGACCTAAAATAAACAGTGTTAAATGTTTCTAATGCATGTTTTTTGCATTTACAGGGCATGAAATTGAATGCAGAGGAGTTCAATGCAATATTCACATTTTATGACAGGGTAATTATCACCTCTGCTTTGTAGTTATATCCATTGAAGTTGTTCCTGGATCCGCAGGTTTTTACCTTAATGGGTGAATTTGACACTCCTTTCATTCCTCCCCCCCCCCCCCCCCCCCTCACTTCTGAAGATGGACAAGTCTCAGGTGAACTGTCCCAGAGATTCAGGACACCCATACCTGAACCACCAGCCCAATGTTTGGGTCAAGATAGTAAGATAGATGAGCTGAGGATGACCCTATTCTGCCTTAAATTTACAAGAATGGAAAATGATTCTCGGGGATTTGGGCAGTTTGACAGTGTACACCCTGTGAGGATGGTTCCTAAATTTAGAGAGATTAGACCATAGCCTCAGGAAAAGTGGGTGTCTGTCAGATCTGCAGGGAAATACCTTTACATGCTCACTGTTGGGTTTGGTTGGTGTTGCATCATGGCCTGACACTGAGGTCTCAGTCTCAGCAGTTGCCACCTGGGTTCTGCTAGCCTACCCCTGCCGCTTTCAGGAGGATCTGGGGGTGGTGCAGGTGCACGTTGAACGTGCAAAGCAACCTGACCCTGAGGATTAAGATGCTCGTCAAGGTTTCCACAAAGAAAAGATTTTCAGATGAAAGCCCAGAGCTGTGATACAAAGAACATTGTCCCTTGCTCAGCAGAGCAGGCTGCCCTCTGACTGTTCCTGTTGACTGGCATTTCTCACCATATCATTCTGTGGTTTCTGTCTGTCTTCTCAGGATGGAAACGGTTACATCGACAGTCATGAGCTGGATGCTTTACTGAGAGATTTGTATGAGAGAAATAAAAAGGTGGGTCTTTGGTGAATGAAGCAGTAATATCCAAGAGTATGGGTGCTCATTTTACCCTGATCGGTGCTAGGAATTCAAGCGACTTTCTCATCTGCTTCGCCCAACATTCCCATGGTATCCATAGCATGGGTTAGATGTAGAGTAAAGACCTCTACTCCATGCCAACAACATTCTCCATGGATAGGATGTAAGGCATGCCCTCTGCTCTTTCATCAAGCACACCCAAAGGAGAGACAGAACAATTTAGCTCCCTGGAAATTGTCAGACATGCCCAACACAGGAACAGAACAATTTTGATGCAGATTAAAGATCCCTCAATATTCACCCATTAACCACTCGTAGGACAGTTAATGTGCACATTAGAAGCAAGAATCATACTATCCTATCTCAAAACACACTTGCAGTCCAGAAACAGGAAAGGTCAGAATACAATTCATTCTATGGTGCCCTATCAAACACTCCCAGGAAGGCTGCAATTGTAGTCAGGTTTAAAGACTGTCTACACTGCACAAACACTCTATACAGCTACCATACCATCCCAAGCGCAAGTTTCAGAACAGGCGACAACAGTCTGCTGGTGGAACTCAGCAGGTTTAGCAGCATTTATGAGCGGTGGGGAACTGTCAACTGAGAGTGAAGAAGAACGTTAGCCCGTATAAAGAGGAGAGAAGGTCTAAGACGGGCAGCAGTAGGTGACTGAGGAGGCGTGAAAAATGACGGGCAGCTGGAGTCAGGTGGGGGACGGGGAGGTGTGGGTGAAGGCTGACAAGGTTAATAAAAGGGAAGATGGAGTCAAGAGGAGAGGGTGGTGGATATAATTATTACATGTGACATGACCAGTATTGTTATCTGATGCATTGTTTATTAACTCCCCCCTCCTAGGAGATGGATATTAAGAAAGTAACTGCATACAAGAAAAATATCTTGTCCCTGTCTCATGGGGGCAAACTATATCGGCAGGAGCTGGAGATGATCCTGTGCACGGAGCCATTGTAGGGAGGGATCCATCAACAAATTATGTAATCCATGCCCCCACCCACCCCACGGAACATCACCCAACGCATGTGCAGTGCGTTCTGGAAACCACAAATGTGCTTGCATTGCAGATTACAAAATGCCACAAGGGACAAGCGTCAGGTGTGAATTCACACACAGCAGTCGTCATTATTTTCTATGTATCTCACTTTCTCCTGTATTTTAAAGCAACAAACTATATAGCTATATACCTATATACACTGTAATATATTTAAAAAAGCACATTGTGTTTTGGTAAATTCTCTTGTTTGCCAAAAGTATGCCCGAGATTTAAAGCAGAACGTCAGTTATCCATGAGGCAATTATTTTTTGATGATTTTGGTACATTGTACTGTTGTCTTCATCACTTTGTCCTGACTCTGAAATTGGATGGTCCGTAGATTAATTGGTAAACTGGATTATAAGCTCATCTGGGACCCATCAAAGTGACAGCCCAGAGGGTGTGAGTAGCTTCCCATATTTTGGCTGCATTCCCATATTCTGCCCATCACCACTAGATCTGCCTTTCCCACTATCACCATCCCCTCCCCCCACCCTCTCTCTAAGCTCAATGGTTGAAATAGAATTCAGTCTCAATTATTTAGGTTGCCCAAGCAAAGTGTTCTGTGAAGTGAAATTAAAAAGTAAAATTCAGAGAATTAGGACTGAAAAAGAATGTTGCACAGAACCTCTTCATCCGAAGAGTAGTTGCGATAAGAACCAATTTATGGGGAAGGATATTGAAGAAGTCATCAATCTTTGTGCAGAGTTACGCTGTTTAGGATACCAAAATCAAAATACAATTGATGCTGACAATCTGGTATAAATAAGGAAATGCCAGGAAATTCATGTCAGGTGCATCTGGAGAAAAGGCCAAGGTCAACACTAGTGGTCAATGACCTTTTGTTGAAACTCACAAATTGGTCTGTGACCTGAACTGTCAGCAATTTCTCTACCCACAGGTGCTGCCTGGGGTGCCAGGTATTGCCAGCCTTCTCTGGTCTGAGAAGGTGGGCAGGTGAGATTAGGTGGGTAGAAAGAGCCCCGCCTTCCCAACCGAAGGAGCTCAGCTTGCAGAACGGGGGGGTGGCAGGGGAGATTTGGCAGGTTTCTCATCTGCCAAATATGCTTGATATGAACCCTGGGGCAGCTGATTGGGGTGGGGGGAGGTCAACTATGTAAATACAATGTTATAGCCTGTCAGTGATGCAAATAATAGTGATCAGTGATGTAAATAGAGTATTAGTCTGTGAGGTAAATGTAGTACATTCCAACATGGGTTTGCAGTTCAGCATGTAATGGCACACCCTCAAACGCCAGTGATGCACATATAAACATTAGTCTGTATAGTATAAATGCAACCGTGCAGTTTGTCCTGTTATATGTCCTGCAAGCACAAAAACATAATTTGCCAGGGATTAGTTATTTATCAGTCGATTAGTGGTATGAATATACACATTAAAGCTTGTCAGAGGTCAATGGATTATTAATTGCTGTCTATTAAGTAAGTAAATATAAACATTCTCATGATGTCCAATTAGTTCTGAAATGACATGCATAATCTAGATTCTATTAATCTATCCAGAAAGTTAATGCAAATATTGATTGCTCAGATAAGCTGCTGCTATCTATTCTAAAATATGCTTGTCATTGAATGGGGGAAGGCTAGGGGAATGGACAGTGGTTGACAAGGTGGGCAGAGAAGGAGGAGATGTGTAAATCAGGGGGTACAACTGCTACAAGAGGCATAAGAGCAAATAGATCTGGGGATATCTCTGCAAAAATTATTAAAAGTAGCAGCAGAGATTGAGAAAGTTGCTTTAAAAAAAGCTTTCAGGTTCCTGGGCTTTATAAAGCCAAAGAGTACGAGAACAAGGAATAATGATAAACCTTCATAAAACTCTGGTTCGGCGGAGCTGGAGGAAAGATGTGAATGTTTAGGAGATGTGTGGAAGAGATTTACTGAAGTGATTCCAGGGATGAGGGACTGCAGTTCTGTAGATGGACTGGAGAGGCTGAGGTCATTCTCCCTGCAACTGAAGAGGTTGTGCAGAAAACTGACAAAGGGATGGAATATCACAAAGGCAGGGCTCGTGCGGTCCTTGAAAATTCACTTTTTGTGATAAAAGTATTCATTCATGCAGTAATGTGGCGTTTTTTCATCGTTTATAATGCGTGTTTTTATTACAAGTCAGGAAACATTGTTAGATATGTTTGTCTTTGTTGCCTATTTTTCCCTCCTCGCCGCCGCCGCTCACCCCAGGGCTTCTGAACAACACTACAACACTTGTGTTTGTTATTTTGCTGCGCTAGAGGGAGACGGGGCCGGGGAAGAGAGTGGAGGAGTGGCGCAGATCTCGCTGGCGCTGAGCGAGAGAGGGGAGAGAGCAGCTCCCGCAAGTGGCGGCGCTCCTTCACCGGACCCTCTGACACCCTCCCCGCGCTCCCGCTCTCACCCACTGCTCCCTCTACCCCGACTCTCTCTCTACCCCCGACTATCTTCCTCCGACTCTCTCTCTACCCCCAACTCTCTCTACCCCCTCTCTCTCTCTCTACCCCCTCTCTCTTCCTCCTCTCTCTCCCCTCTCTCTCTCTCTCTCTCCCTCCCCCCTCTCTCTCTCTCTACCCCCCTTTCTCTCTACCCACCTCTATCGACCCCCTCTCTCTCTCTCTACCTCTCTCTCTCTACGCCCTCTCTCTCCCCTTTCTGTCTCTCCCCTCTCTCTCTTCCCCCTCTCTCTCCCAGCGCCAGCGAGATCTGCGCCGCTTCTCCACTCTCTTCCCCAACCCCATCTCCCTCTAGTGCAGCGAAATAAGAATAAACACAAGTGTAGTGGCTGTTGTTCAGAAGCCCCACATCCCCGGGGTGAGCGGCGGCGAGGAGGGAAGTTTCCTTGGGTTTGTTGTTTGCGAGGGGGCGCTGCTATCTCTCGCCTTGTCCCGGCTCTGGGTCAGTGGCGATCCGCTCTCCGGTGAACCTTCGCCGGCAGCTTCTGCCTCCAGTCCCCCAGCCGCGGTTCCACAGCTCCGGGACAAGTTAAAGAGTCGGGGAGAGTTGAGGGGAACTCGCCGCATAAAGCAAAAAAACCTACAAAATCATCGTAGTTTTTACTAATTAACCATATATACACCAAATTAACTGTTTTAAAAACAATATTTTCTCACCTATACGGAGAAAAACTGGGAAAAACCATCAATGTTTGCTGGATTTTGGTCTTTGAAGATGGGATTTTTGGTCCTTGAAAAGTCCTTGAATTTTTTGCTGTTCCAAGTGTACGAACCCTGCAAAGGGTATAGATAGACTTGATTTCCTTTGGCAAAGGGGTAGCAAACCAAGGACGTGGAGTGAAAGTGATTGGTGACATTGGCAAAAACTGCTTCAAGCAGCGAGAGTTTTGGGGTGGAATGTGCAGTTGGGTGATCCAGTAGGAGTGTCCGAGAAGGAGAGGAGATAGTGCGTGGAAGAGAAGTTTTTGCGAGGCTCGGGAGGCGAAGAGTAGAACCAGCTTGATTGATCTTACATAAAGCCAGTATGAACTCAATGGGCTGAAAGACCTCCTCCCTGATGTTACCACAGCAGCATCCGACACCTTAATTTCACCTCTCAGCATCCTCTGTTCTGGCTGAACTCCCTGGCTTTGTTTATCATTGTCATGTGTACCAAGCTACAGTGGAAAGCCTTGGTTGTTTGCTATCCAGTCAAAGACAAAACATTGATTACATTAATTACAATCAAGCTGTCTGCATTGTACAGTTAAAGAGTACAACATTTCGTGCAAGATAAAGTCTGATTAAAGATAATTCAAAGGTCTCTGATAAGGTAGATGGGAGGCCAGGACCTCACTCTAGCTGGTGAGAGGGCGGTTTGGTTCTTTTAAGTTCTTGTATCGCCATTCTTATTAATGAAGCTATTTTACTATGTCATTCTTAGGGATTATTATGTGCATTCCCTCCAAAGCTTGAGTTCCTGGACCTGGACACATTGCTGGAGGTTGGGTCTGGATATGGTGTAGTATTGCTTGATGACACCTCCTCGGATTTATACTCTCTTTGCCAGAGCAGCCGATCTTGGCTTACTGATGTAGGATTGGGAATGGAAAGTGAGCATTATGTACAAAGGCAGCAGGTAATACTTTAGAACCTGCTAGTCACATCATGGAAGTCCTGAGTCTCCACTACCAAATGATTCAAGACATACAACTCTGATAGCGCAGTAATCCACTATAACAATAAATCTCCATTAGCATTCTGGTTCACTTATTGCACATCCAGTCATTATTATCCACAGACCTGCTATCTGTGTACGTAGGAGATCGGCCAGACATACTGCATGTGTAACCGGAGGCAGGATTGGAAACACCGGGAGTCAGGTACGTGGGTGGGCTTGCCGCTAAATGTGGACCAGGTAAGCAATCAGAGTAGGGACCATGGTACGTAGTTTACCCAGCGATCTTAAAAGGATTTCAGGAAAATAAATAAAGTTCCTGCTCTTGATTGCTCACCTGGTCTACCAGTGAATCCCAACAGAAACTGTTTTTAGTTGATATTCAGAGAGAGTAACGTCACACTTAGTGGAATCTGTCTCAAGAAATAAATGTTCTACTGACACTCCTTGCCCAGACTCTGCTTTTAATGAGGAGACAGACCACTATCAATGCCATTTCGTGGTACATCAATGATAACCAGTGCTTTCAAGTGAGGAGACGACACAATTAGAGGGCAAAAATCACTGATACAAATAATAACCCAGCTGTCTGATAACTGACCTTCTGCTGACCACTAAGTTGTTTTATTTGCATTGTACATGAATTGGTTTTAGTTTTTATCCTGCATTCTCCTATTTTATAAACAGTTGTGTAAACCCAAGTCTCCTGTTTAGATGATCTGTATCATGGCTACAAAGCTACGTTGCTCCAAATCAATTAAAATCTTTTCAGTGAACTATATGTTCTGTATATGTGTTTATTTCTATATACTTTGAAATTCAATTTGCTGTTAAAAAGTTACAAATAAACCCACATCCACCTGAAACATACAATTACAACGGGCCGTCTCCTAACCTCCATCATACTCATCAGTAAATCATTCACTCTCTAACCTCTATTACGCTCACTGCTTCTCCCAGGCCCCAATTACACTCCTGTTGCACGTGACTGTGCACCAATTAACCTTGATGACACACATTGTTTAGAATGAGGTTTTCTCGTTCTCATTACATTCTGGCTGCCAGCCCCTGACCCCAATTACAGTGCCCTTCACATTGAGAATGCCTTTCACCACGTGTTAAATTTGGGAATTATTGACCCCAGTGCAACTCCCATTGCGATTTTGCTGTCAATCATATTCCCAGTTACAGAGCATTTGTTGCCTACTGGACTTTATCGAGATGCCGAGGACCACCGTGAGGGGGGAAGGGGAAGAAAAATGGAGGACCCAGCCTAGGGGGACCGCTGTGAGAGGGGAAGGGGAAGAACAATGGAGGACCCGGCGTAGGGGGACCGTTGTGAGAGGGGAAAGGGAGGAACAATGGACAATGGGGACCTGGCGTAGGGGAAACTGTTGGGGGTGGGGGAGGACAAAAGGGGGAGCCGGTGTGCTTTGTAACTTTGTCAGTGCCGTAGGTGGCAGCTATTTGTGTACATTGTGTATGCAAGCAAAGAATCTCACTGTGTCTAGTCATATGTGACAATAGAGTACAGTATTCCTACAGTGTACTCCCCATTCCACTGTTCTCTTGGGTGTTGTATGTCTATTTCTCACTGTGCCCATTACATTTTTCATCAATGTCACCAGCTCCATTACTCACCATTTACAGTGTTGGCTATCACTGACCCTCATTACACTTCCCATTTTGATATAATTGACACGCACTTGTGCACATGGCTATCCCTATTAAAGTAAGAATGTCGCTCAATTGTCCCCTACTATAAGAATAACTTCCCATACAATCCCTGTTCATCTTCAAATCTGTTCCTCTTCCAGTTAAGGCCCATCAATCAATTATCCCTTTATGGTGTACTTGTCATTCCTCTGACCCATTACACTCCCACTAACAACATGATTACCTCAGAGAAGCATTACATTTTCCATTTCTGAGCATTTGTGATTGGTCCTATCACTCAGACACTTTATTATATCCTGTCAAATTTGCTTCAGTCAGAGTAGGTTTCCAATATTTAGAGCCAGTGATAATATATTTTTAGGTGAGTAGAGTATGTGGCTTGTAGGCCGTACTCTGCCTGCTCCTCTCACCTTGAGCAGTAAAGGTTGTGGGGCAGTGCAAAAGGCAAAGTTCTGGAGTAAGTGTGCAGGTGCCACACACTCAGTTAATATTCAGGCTGATGGGTGCCATTTAAGCACCTGCTTTGTCCTACATGGATATAGGTTACTAACATATTGAGGCTGTATGTATCCAGACAAGTGGACCATGTTCCCTTACACTTTTGTGCCTCACTTCCAACCTGCTCTTGCAGTCACAGTGCTCAATCTAGTTAAGTTTCTGGTCAACAATGACCCAAGGATGTTAATGGCTGAGGACTTGACTGTGAGAATACTGTTAAATACCAAGGATAGGTGATTAGACTCTCTTGTTAAAGATCATTGTTTGACTTAAATATTGTCGGTATTACCTTGCCACTTCTCAGCCCAATCTGCCTGCAGGTTTGGTTAGCTTAATTACCCGAGGAATGTGATTGAGTATAGTGCATCATAACTGAATATTTCCACTTTTGACCTTAACTTGAAATATCGGACATATACAGTGCATTCAGAAAGTATTCAGACCCCTTCACTTTTTCCACATTTTGTTACGTTACAGCCTTATTTTAAAATAGATTAAATTCTTTTTTTTAAATCATCAATCTACACACAATACCCCAGAACGAAGAAGCAAAAACAGGTGTTTATAAATTTTAGGGTTGTTGTCCTGTTGTAAGGTCAACCTCCACCCCAGTCTGAGGTCCAGAATGTTCTGGGGCAGGTTTTCATCAAGGATCTCTCTGCACTTTGCTCCAATCATCTTTCCCTCGATCCTGACTAGTCTCCCAGTTCCTGCCGCTGAAAAGCATCCCCACAGCATGATGCTGCCACCACTATGCCTGACTGTAGGTATGGTATTGGCCAGGTGATGAGGGGTACCTGGTTTCCTCCAGATATGATGCTTGGCATTCAGGCCAAAGAGTTGAATCTTGGTTTCATCAGACCAGAGAATCTTATTTCTCATGGTCTGAGAGTCCTTTAGGTGCCTTTTGGCAAACTCCAAGCAGGCTGTCATGTGCCTTTTACTGAGGAGTGGCTTCCGTCTGGCCACTCTACCATAAAGTGCTGATTAGTGAAGTGCTGCAGATATAGTTGTCCTTCTGGAAGGTTCTCCCATCTTCACAGAGGAATTCTGGAGCTCTGTCAGTGACCACCTCCCTGACCAAGGCCCTTCTCCCCCGATTGCTCAGTTTGGCTGGGCAGCCAGCTCTAAGAAGAGTCCTGGTAGTTCCAAAGTTGTTCCATTTAAGAATGACAGAGGCCACTGTGCTCTTCGGTACCTGCAATGCTGCAGAAATTGTTTTATACCCTTCCCCAGATCTGTGTCTCAAAACAATCCTGGTCTCAGAGGTCTTATGGACAATTCCTTCGTCTTCATGGCTTGGTTTTTGCTCTGACATGCACTGTCAACTGAGGGACCTTATATAGACAGGTGTGTACCTTTCCAAATCATGTCCAATCAATTTAATTTACCACTGGTGGACTCCAATCAAGTTGTAGAAACATCTCAAGGATAATCAATGGAAACAGGGCGAACCTAAGCTCAATTTTGAGTGTCATAGCAAAGGGTCTGAATACTTATGTAAATCCGATATTTCAGTTATTTCTTTTTAATTACTTTGCAAATATTTCTAAACACCTGTTTTTGCTTCTTCATTCTGGGGTATTGTGTGTGGATTGATGATTTTTTTTTTTTAATCCATTTTAAAATAAGGCTGTAATGTAACAAAATGTGGAAAAAGTGAAAGGGTCTGAATACTTTCTGAATGCAGTGTACACATACACATGTGCTACACTAACTGGGCTCCCACTCACTGATACATATTAAAAGTGCGTGCGGCACTAACTTCATCCCTATTATATCCTACCTTGCAGTCTGTCATTCACTGCCTCAATTCCTGATAGTTTATCATATTCTGACCCCAAATTACACATCCTATTATTGCAGATTCATAGAGCAAAATAGTACAGAAACAGGCCCTTTTGCAATCCTGTCTATGCCAATCAAGAGCCAGTCTAATTTGTTAGCATTCCCCCATATCGCTCTAATTTTTCCGTTTCCATGTATATTTTCAAAAGCATTTTAAGCATTGAAATTGTACCTACCTCTACCACCTCTTCTGACAGCTCATTCCATATACCCACCACCCTCTATTTGAAAAAATTGAGGTCTCCTTTCAATCCTTCCCTCCTCACCTTAAACCTGTGCCGTCACGTTTTAGGTTACCTATCCGAGATAAAGACTGACCATGCACCTTATTTATATACCTCATGATTTTATAAACCTCTACAAGGTCACCCCTCAGCCTCCATTGCTCCAGGGAAAACAGTCCCAGTCTCTCCTCATTCAGTCTCTCCTCATTACTCAAGCTCTCCAGACCTGCAAACATGTTTGTGATTTTTTTCTGCACCTTCTCCAGTTCAATCACATTCTTTATTGTATGGCAACCAAAAGTGCATATAATATTCCTGATGCAGTCACCAATATCCTATACAGTTGTAACATGATGTCCCAGCTCTTGTACTCAATGCCCCGGCTGATAAAGGCAGGCATGCCAAATGGCTTGTTTGTCACCTTGTCTACCTGAGACACCAATTTCAGGGAACTATCTACTTGTACTTTGTCAGGCAATGGCCTACATTGCTCTCTCACAAAGTGTGGCTGTCATTTAATAATCGCTATTACAATCCTCACACTTGTTTGACATTCATTTATCCCTGATCGCACTTCCAAATTTGGAATAATGTATATGTTACCCAGTGACCTATAATTCATTCCCTGACACGGTGTCATTCACTGATCTTTATTACAACACCCTCACAAGGAACGCACTGGTCCCAACCATTCCCTGACATCATATATTAACATCTCTTACACATCCTGTTGCAATGGATGTGTCAGTTAATGGCTCCCTGCTACAGTGGGTATGTTCACCAGGCCCTATCACACTCTCTTGATGCCATGTGACTGCCACTCACAGATACAATTGCACATGTGTCACTCAAAGCCTGCCATTACACTGTCTATTAACTGTCATCTTCAGACCCCTGCTATACCTCCTGTGTATTTCTCAACCCATGACGCCAACATTCCTCTTTTAGATGACAATTGCTTACCCTATTCCAATCACTTACAATGTATCTATAACTCACTGATCCTTTCTGATCTTCATCTTTATCATTAGCTCTTGCTTGCTACATTGATTTTGATCTCTTTTACTGTATTGAGTGAATAAATCTGTTCACTTTTCTTATTTGTATTTACAACTCTTTTTGCATGGTGTTTAGCTTCCTATCTATGGATTACTCTCTCCTATGTTTGGCTTATTCTGTCCTATGTTTGACTTATTCTTAACTATGTTTCATGCATGTTAAGTCTTTTACTTTGATCTACCTGGTAATTATCTACCCAACCTATGAAAGCAGTACAAGCACTGCAAATGTGATGAGAGTTAAATCAAGAGGAGGAACAAAATAAAAATAAAATTCACTCTAATTGCTCTTCCCATATTGCCAAACCTGGAAAATGAACTAGATCTCTGAGAGCCTTGAGAGGGCTTAATCCATTTGACTGTCTAGAGAAAGCCCAGCTAAAGAGAATGGAAGGGGAGAACACACATAAAGCGAGGCAAGGGTACAATTACTTGCCTGCAATTACTTGCCTGCCTTGCAATGCCATGCACAAACCCCACGGAAATTCCCAACACCATTACCACCATGTCCCAGAAGAGTAGAACAGATAGAGCTCTCTCTAGCCACCCAGTGACTGAGTGTAACTTTGCAAGTTTGGTAATATGGGAAGAGAGTGGAGGAATTTGTTTGTTTCACTTTTTCTATCCTTATTCCTCCTCACACTTGAAAATTTACAGTCAACTCTCCATACTGAGTTTTGCTCCATTGGCATTGATCAACAAGGAACATTCTTTAGCATCACTGTCATTTTGTTTTGTTGGCCATATTGGAAAATATTTTTGAGTTTCCGAATCAAGTTACTGAAATGTTTGAACTTGTGAAATTTCTACTTTTCCAATATTATTCTTTCCATCCTATTCAATTCTGCTAGTCAATTTGTACTGGTATTGTTTTATTTTTGTCATGTGCACTAAGGTACAATAAAAAATTTGTTTTGCATGCTATCCAGAAAAATCGTAGCAGAGAGTGCATCAAGTGGTACAAAAGATAAAATAAATAGAGTGCAGAATATCGTGTTACAGCTGCAGAGAAAGTGCAGATTAAAAAAATGCAAGGGCCACAACGAGATGGATTGAAAGGTCTAATTGAACATTACTCCCCATTACCTTAGTAATTGGTGTATTGCATCCAATTCGAAGCTCTGTGTTATGTGGAATCTATTTTATGACATGGACCTCAAACTATCTCTAAAAGAAGTGCCTTCATCTTCCATTTAGATCTATGTTTATTGTTGAGAAGAAATATTTTATTATTAATTTGTTAATTACCAGCAACATGTCTGTGCATGTTTAGCTGTTTCCAATCCTGTTCAACCCGATGGGATATTTACAGACTATTTCAGTTAATAGTAACAAGACATGATACTTTATTGTCACATGTATCTAGGTACAGTGAAATTCCTTTTTTCGCATACAGTTCAGTAAAAATCTATAGACACAATCATATGAGTACAAGACTGTAAGAATAGGAGATTACACTGATACAGGACACAAGAGTCATCACATTACCGGCGCTATGTTGTATGATTCAAGTCCAAAGTTTTTAAAATGTCAAGTCTTAACTTGACCATAAAGGCCTATTGTCTTGGCAGCAGCACTCGGTCAGAACTGCAGGGTCATCTTGGCCAGGTGATGCTGTCGATGTCCATCGCTGCTCTGCGCAACTCCAGGCCGTGTCTGATCGTGCACTCGGCCCCTTGCAGGGGATGGAGGAACTCAGTGGGTCTGGCAGCATCTATGCAGGAAAGATTTTGCAGGGTCAGGACTTGACTCACTCGCCACAGGATATGCAGCCTCACATTTGCTCTTGGAGTCACAGTATTATTGGGACTAGTCCTGTTATTTTTTCAGATAATGGTGTTCACCATAATTATAATTGTTGGACATTGCCTAATATCACGACCATAGAGTATTAAGCTAACTCATTTTGGAGATGGCAGCTAATTGAAATCAATGTCACTTACCACATAAACTCAAGAAACGATAACTCTTTCTTTCTTCACAGATGCTGCTAAGCGTTTCCAGCATTTTCTGCTTTTATTTCAGATTCCCAGCAACTGTAGTTTTATTGATTTTTATTTATTGTTAAATTCCATTTGATAACTGTTGGCAGCACGTTCTACCTTTGTTGTTGAATGAAAGCGGTAGTCCAAGGTTGGACTGGTCCCATATCTTGCAAACATACACTCCACATTTCTGGGTAACATTCCACATTGTTGGTTGGATTTGTGACTTATTATGGAGCACAAGTCGTTTACACTACAGCCAGGATGTTGGTCACACCATGGCCTAACCTGTATCTACTGCAGTCAGTTATTATTATTGGTACATCCACTGGGTCACCTCGCCCTGGCCCCTTCTTGGATTAATTTCACCATTTTTTTAAATTGCATTTAAAAAATATTTTATTCATAAAATTTGCAAATGGTATATGGCAAGTTACCATTATGCATGCAATAGACTCATTCCGTTTGAACTGCATCAGCACAACATTAATTTTCCTTTGTATATTCTTTGAAGCAAACTGCTTGAGGGCTTTTTAAAAAAAAACACAGCATCCTGCTAATCATCTGCAATGACAAGAGGGCCTTAAACCCTCTGTTCCCCATGAAGCCTTTATGGAAACTGCACAATGCCTCAGTGCACCCCTCTGCATGTTGACCTGGACCCTAGAATGTGCCACCTACAACGCTCATTCATGGATGGCCCATTCATAAGCGACAAATAAGTTTAAGGAGGACCTCAGCCTTCTACATTCTTTCTGAAGCGTAGACCGGGGAATGACCTTACAGAGATAATAACATTAAGAGAATAGATAGGATGGATAGTCAGTGTTTTTTTCTCAGGGAAAGGGATTCTAGAAGAAGAGGGCACAGGTTTAATGTGAGATACAAATACAATGTTTAAAAGGTATTTGGACAGATATTTGTGGCATTAAAGGGACACGGAAAAAAGCAGATAATAAGGATTAACAGAGATGGGCATCACGGTTGGCATGGATGAGGTGGGCTGAAGGGCCTGTTTCAGTTTTTTGTTGATTCGCACACGTGCTGTGTTGCAGTTTCTCTAGGATGTCCTTCATCTTTCGTATGCCTGGTGGTTCCCCCAGAATGCTCTGCTGCACTCCACATTGAAGCAGGGTTGTTCCCCATTTGCTACTACTGATAAAGCAAGGGATTGGCCAAGCCACAGGATTATAGATTGTAATGATAAAGTATAACTGAATGCTTTGCTTAGTCAATGAAAAGGAAGTTAAGAGTCAGCAGATCACTAGACATCTGGAATGACATTTCCCTCCATAAAGGACCTCAGTTTACATACAAAGGCATTTTTGGAAAATGTATCATAATGCAAAATTTCATTAATCAGAAGGGCTATTGAAGTGCATTGTGGTATTTTGGTCAATACCAGAGCGAGGTATCTTAATCAGAGCGAGGCATGCCCTTTGTTATTGTGAAAAATAGATCAAAGTCAGATGTACCCCAAAGAGTCAATGACATTATTGAATGTTTAACAATTGTGGAATACCTATAATGAACTGGGTGGGATCTTCGCAGTAGTTTCATGGCCAACCTTAACCAGTAGAGATATCAATAATGTTCTTCGGTTACAGTGAATCCTTAATATATATATAACAGGATGTATTTCTGAGGATTTATCCAGCTTAATGCGCTTTAAAACTGCCAATACCTCCTCTTTGGTCATTCGTATATGCTCCAAGACATCAGAACTCCAATGCCTCAATTCCTTAACTTCCATGATCTTCCCCATTGGTGAACACAGATAAGTAGATCCATAATCTCCCAGTTGCTGGACACTTTAATTCTCCTTCCCATTCCTACACAGACCTTTCTGTCCTCGGTCTCCTCCATTGTCAGAGTGAGGCTAAATGCAAATCGGAGGAACACCATCTCATATTTCGCTTGGGCAGCTTACAGCCCAGTAGTATTAATTTTGATTTCTCTCACTTCAGGTAGCCCCGGCATTCCTTCTCTCTCGATCCCTCCCCCACCCGATTCGCACTAGCTTCTCATTTTCACCCTACAAACAGCTTACAATGGCCTGTTTCCTTTATCATCGTTACTTTTTTGCATATCTTTAATTCATTGTTCTTTATCTCTCCACATCACCGTCTATATCTCTCGTTTCCCTTATCCCTAACCAGTCCGAAGAAGGGTCTTGACTCGAAACGTCACCCATTCCTTCTCTCCAGAGATGCTGCCTGTCCCGCTGAGTTACTCCAGCTTTTTGTGTCTATCTTCATTTAATATCTCCCATTTCCTGTGCCTCTACATAAAAATAGCTGAGCTGATCTTTAAGGCAACCTATTCTTTCCCTCGCCATTATTTTATTCTTAATATGCTTATAGAATGTCTTGGGAATTTCTTTGTCTGCCAACTCCATTTCATGTCCTTTTCAATAGTCAATAGTCAATTTATTTGTCACATACACATAAATGTGCAGTGAAATGAAAGATTACCTGCAGTTCAACAATAAGACCAATAAAAATAATCAATAAAAATATGCAATAACACATACAATCATAAGCCAACACCAAACAAAAGAAACATCCATCACAGTGAGTCTCCTCCAGTCACCTCCTCACTGTGATGGAAGGCCAGAATGTCTTTTTCTCTTCCCCTGCCGTCTTCTCCCTCGGTCAGGCTGTTGGAGTTGCCACATCGGGGTGGTCGGGGCTCCCGACATTGAGGCGCCGGGCTGGATGGTGAAAGGTCCATGGCGGGCCGACCCAAGCCCTGCGATTCGGGGCGGGCGAAGACGCTGTCGCTGCCTCTGCCGGAGCTCCCGATGTCGGCCCCCACCCAGGGCAGGGCCTGCGGGCTTCCGACATCCACGCGGACTTTGACCTTCTGATTGCTTTCTTAAGGGTACTCCTACACGTCTTATGTTCATGGAGAGATTTGCTTCATCACGACTGCCTAACTCTGATGTTTGCTCCTTTTTTCTGACCAGAGCCTCTGTTGCCTCAGCCCCCCATTGCTCTGGACCAATGAAAAAAAAAAAAAAAAACACCTCTACTTCCTCAAAAGACTAAGGAAGTTTGACATGTCTCCAATTATTCTTACCAACTTCCACAGATGCATCAAAGAAAGTATGCTAGCAAGTTGCATCACATCTTGGTATGTCAACAGCTCTGCCTAAGTCTGCAAAAAATTGCAGAGAGTTGTGGATATAGGCCAGTCCATCACACAAACCACTCTTCCATCAACTTCATCTAAACTTCCTGGTACTTTGGGAAAGTAACCAACAAAATCAGGGACAATTTACACTTTGGTCATTCTCTTTACTCCCCTGTCCTATTGGGCAGAAGGTACAAAAGCTTAATTCAGGAACAATTTCTTCCCTGTTATTTGACTACAGAACAGAACTCTCTTAAGGGTGTAGTCCCGATCTCCAACGTAGCGCATTATGGCCCTGAATTTTTTTTTCAGCTGCACTTTCTCTGTAACTGCAACGATATAATGCTGTAACACTATGTTCTGCACTCTGGTATTTTTCTCTTTGCGCTACCCACAGTACTTGTGTATAGCTTGATTGTACTCATGTATAGTATGATTTGACAAGATAGCGCGCAAACGTTTTTCACTGTATTTCGGTACGTGGCAATAATAAATCATTGCCAAAACCAATATCGATATTTAAGAGGGGAGAAACACGACTTGATCAATGGTTGATAATGAAAGGGAACTAATCGAAGGAAAACTAATACTGCTTTGCAGGCTGCAGGATCTGGTCCAGGAGTTGAAGTCTGACAATCAAAGACAGACTTTTCAGCTGTGAAGATAAGAAATACTTTTACATACAAAGTTGGAACTGTCTTCAGCAAACAGGATTTGATGACAGGGCATTTGTTAATTTTAAATGTCAGGTTGTCAAATGTGAGTCAGAATGAATGCAGAATAGAGAATTAAAGAAGCAGGCAACAGTAAACTCAGGGTTGCCATGCAGATCTAAAGCAGGTGCTCCACCTATTCTGCAGTTGAAAGAAGAGCAACTGAGTCATTGATTCACCTGTTATATTTTGTTTCAGATTGATTGATCATGTTGTGGAGCACCCATGAATCCTCCATCCATTTTCCCAGCAACAATTACAAGCAACTTGTAATTTCAGTCTGAAGGGGGGTCTTGACTCGAGATGTCACCAATTCCTTTACTCCAGAGATACTCCAGCATTTTGTGTCTATCTTCAGTGTAAACCAACATCTGCAGTTCCTCACTACACATTACAAGCGACTCATGGACTTCCTTATTACTATGATTTATAGTATACAATCACTCCTGTCTCCCTACTCATTGGACCAATCTTCCAGCAAGGTCCCCAGGCCATGAATATTTTTCAATCACGTCATCTCTCACTCAAGTACGGTGAGGTACGGATATTTCAGGCCTCTGTACTGCCAGTAGCAGCGAGAGGAGGGCATGGCATCCATGATGGGGATCCTTGATGATAGATGTCACGTTCTGAGGCAGTAATTTAAATCCAAAGATAGACGCAAAATGCTGGAGTAACTCAGTGGGTCGGGCAGCATCTCTGGAGAAAAGGAATGGGTGACATTTCGGGTCGAGACTCTTCTTCAGACTGTCTCGACCCGAAACGTCACCCATTCCTTCTCTCCAGAGATGCTGCCTGTCCCGCTGAGTTATTCCAGCATGTTGTGTCTATCTTCGGTGTAAACCAGCATCTGCAGTTCCTTCCTGCACAACAATTTAAATCCACTCAATGAGTGATAGGTCATTCGGCCTGAAGGTGGCGCTATGTGAGCCCACGCGCGTGTTCAACAGAGGAAGGTCACCTCTTGCCGCCACGCACGCACGTCGTTGGTTTGCGGAGCTGATATAAAGCTGCCACTGACCTCTCCGCTAACCCCAAACTTCATTCATCATGGCGATGTTCAGCTCCTGCAGGCTCCTCGCCACAGCCTCCCACCACCCGGCCTTGGCCGCCGTGGTCTCCGCACGAGCCAGGTAACACAGCGGTTGATGTTGAACGGTGGCCCTTAGAGTTATGCGGGAATATTCGCTATCTATGATGTGGAGGCGGGAGCGAAGGAAAGCCGCTGATTTTAAGCTGAGGAATACCTCAGTCCTGAAGTAACACAGCGCCGGGTCAGGGGAGGGAAATGGACAGGCGATGTTTCGAGACGGGACCTTTTTGCAAACCCGGACCTGAACCGTGCTCCCATACCCCGAGGTGAATTCGTGGTGGGGGTGGGGGGGTTGTGTCCCGTCCCGTCCCACACACCGCGTCCGCCCATCGTCGTCCCCCCCACCCCCCGCCGCCGCTGCTCGCCGATTGGTGGCGGCGCGCCGTCTTCACGCGTCAGTTCGACGGGCCCGGCCCGCTGATTGGTGGAGGAGGCGCCAGGCCCCGCCATCCCACCAGGCGGAGGCGGCGGCTGCACGCGATGCCCTTGACGGAGGGGCGTTAAAGGGCAGGCGTGTGGCCGCCGACACCCGCGCCGCAGCGGGCAAGCAATGGAACATAGAAACTAGGTGCAGGAGGAGGAGGCCATTTGGCATGCGGGCAAGCAATGGTGCGGGCAAAGGCTCAGGCTCACCAGTTTAATGCCGTGTTGGGAAGCTGATCTCTGAGCATTACGCCCATTTTCCCTCGCCTCGAGGAATAGGTGGAACCCACTCGGTTTCACATCCCAAACCGGCCAAGAGTTTTTTTAATTGTAATATGTCCCAGATAGAACAATGACATTCTTTCTTATCGCAACATAACAGAATATTTAAACTCTCCCAACTCGGACTGAGTTCTAGACATAACAGAACAGAAACAGGCCCTTCGGCACACCTCGGTCTTGATCTGCCTAAACATTTTGCAACCTACGTAGCTGGACAAATGTCTTTTAAAATGTTGTAATTTTCCCTTCCTCGTCCATTTTCTTTGGCAGCTCGTTCTGCATACCTGCCACCTTTGTGAAAAGGTTGCATCTCGTACCCCTGAAAATTTCCCCCTCTCACCTGAAGGCATTACTTTTAGAAGTCCTTGCGCGAGGAAAAAGACTGATCATCTATTTATACCCTTGATGATTCCCAGCCCCTCTAATCTCTCGTTATAACTCAAACCCTTTGGTTCTAATAGCATCCTTAGAATCCAAAATCTAATATACTCCAAAGCAGTAGATGTAAACAAGCCATAAATATTTATCTGTCTTTTCCCAGTTTACAATTTCCCCTATATTCCACTAGTGTTGCCTGCCTTGAAATTCTAGTTTATTCCAGTTATTTTTATTCATTTTTTTCATTTTCTGGGTTGGTTAATAGGACCAGCATTTATTACCTATCACACAGCACTGGTTGGGGGGCAGTTCTGATTTATATTGAGCAACAGCGAACATCTTCAATTTTCTAAATGGGGAGAGAATTTGGAAATTGGAAGTACAAAGGCACTTGGGAGTGCTGGTGCAGGATTCTCAAAAAGTTAATTTGCAAGTCAAGTTGGTAGTAAGGAAAGCAAGTGCAATGCTAGGATATATTTTGAGAGGACTAGAATATAAATACAGGGAGGCAATGCTGAAACTTTGCAAAGCGCTGGTATGACTGTATTTGGAGTATTATGAGCGTTTGTGAGGCCCATGTCTGAGGAAGGATGCGCTGGTGCTGGAGAGGGTACAGAGGAGGTTTACAGGAATGATCCTAGGAATGAGTGGGTTAACATATGATGAGTGTTTGATGGCACTGGGCCTCTACTCACTGGAGTTTAGAAGGATGAGGGGGGACCTCATTGAAACTTATCAAATAGTGAAAGGCTTGGATAGAGTGGATGTGGGGACCAGAGGCCATAGCCTCCGAATAAAAGGACGCATCTTTAGGAAGGAGATGAGGAGGAATTTCTTTAATCAGAGGGTGGTGAATCTAGAATTCATTGCCACAGAAAGCTGTTGAGGCCAAGTCAATGGATATTTTTAAGGCAGAGATTGATAGATTCTTAATTAGTACTTGTGTCAGGGATTATGGGGAGAAGGCAAGAGAATAGGTTTGACAGGGAATGATAGATCAGCCATTATTGAATGGTGGAGTAGACTTGATGGGCTGAATGGCCTAATTCTGCTCCTATCATATAAATTTATGAATTTGAAGTATGGGATAATTTAATCATCAATACCAGGATGTACACAATGGTGTGTATGGTGACCAGTGTCGGTATAGTCTCCAATTGATTGTTCTGTCCAGTTTGGACTTAAAACCTCATCATATAAGACCCTTCAGCCACATTCTGGCAGAGAGTGGTTTACTAATGCACATTTGATAATGGGGTAGAATGCATGTACTGGGACCATTGTAAGCTGCATTAAAGAATGGTTAGGACAGTGTTGTGTGATAATGGGGATGGTGGTAACTGCATGCAGGTGATGTAGCATCTGTGTTTTAGAAGAATATTCCTCGGGAAAGGAGCAAAAGATGGAGGTGGTTAAAAAAAGTGAAGTCTGGCTTTGCGGAAGGATTGGCCACTAGAACAGGGAGGAGAGGACAGGGAACAATGTGGTATGTTCGATTGTGTGTTAGTGAATGTGGACATTTTTGTGGATAGTGAGAATCTGTTCCACTGTGGTTTTGAAAACAATGGAAGTAAACAAAGTAAACACTCAATTCCATCCAGTCATGCATGTCTCAACTGAGTAAAAGGGACAAATCAAAAACTTACCAGAAAAGTTTGACAGTGGGAAACTAAGCCAGTTCATTTGCAACTCATTGGTGGAAGTTCATCACACACTAGAAGTCGCTGACTGATATCCTGGAATGAGACAATGTGGGTGCCCTCTTGTCTCCATTTAATTTTGTAGTTTGCCAAACTTTGTTTAAAGTTAAATGGGAACTAATTATTGGGATGATATTATAAAATTGCCTTCACCTGCTTGTGCTTCCTCCAGAATGTAACTCCGTTTAATCATTATGGATTAATGCTCCATGTCGGGGGCAAAGACACAGGATTCCAATTTCTCTTCCTGCAGTCAATCTTTCTCTTACTAGTGTGGGTCAGGTTCCCTGAGCTGATTTTCTTTTGAATCTTTTAATTGGGCTCTGAGGGTCATCACAAGTGGTCTCTTCCCACTATTACTTAGTAGATACTGTCACTCAGTAATTCAGCCACTTTAGGATATGGATACAAGGTTGCTTGTTGGTGTGGTATTGAGGATGTGTTGCTTTGTTGGTGGTGCCATCTTTTAAACGCGACTCGATCAAAGTGTGTGCCTGTTCAGGCAGTCCGAGCAGATCCCACGTTCCTCTCCAAAGAGCAGTGAAGTTTTATTGTCAACATTTAAAGTAAATATTATTAAAGTAAGATTTGTTGATTCAATGACTACATCACATATTTTAGGTTACTGTAATAGATTTAGATGGAAGCAAAGGAAAAAAAATCACCCAGCGGGGTAGGCAGCATCAGACTGAAGAAGGGTCTCGGCCCGAAATGTCACCCATTCCTTCTCTCCAGAGATGCTGCCTGTCCCGCTGAGTTACTCCAGCTTTTTGTGTCCATCTTCGGTTTAAACCAGCATCTGCAGTTCCATCTTACACAAAAAAGAATTACCAGTGGTTAATGGGATTTCAACCTGAAATTATGTTAAGTGAATGCCTAGATGGGCTGTTCACATGCTGTAACACAGGTGCAGACATTGAGGGGCAAAGTGGAATTAGGCTAGATGGGTTTTCTATGGCCTTAATATCCACAATGGGCCAAATGTTCTCCTGTTTTGTAAATTTATGATTCCACATTAATTTGTCACTCTTAATTATATTGTTGTCGTCAGTGGTTCCTCCACACTGGCCCAATTGGTAGAAAAATCTATCGTTTTTATCTGGGGATTGTAAATGGTAAATATAAAACAAGCTAACTCCTTATTGTCCAACTGTAATGTTCTAAATTGCAGATTATTTGCTCAAATTTAGGCAGTTTTATGTTAATTTAAACTAATGGCCTTTTGAATAAAATTGTGCTGACATTTACTTTCTGAATCTTCCAGCTCTGTGTGGTCACATGTAGAAATGGGTCCTCCTGATCCAATTCTTGGCGTTACTGAAGCCTTCAAGCGTGACAACAACCCCAAGAAAATGAACTTGGGTGTGGGTGCATACCGTGATAACAATGGGAAGCCATTTGTATTGAGCTCTGTCCGCAAGGTGAGTAGATTGTGGTGTTCTTTTTGTTTTTAAATCTAGTTACGATGAAGAGAGACCAAATCCCACTAGGCTCTCGGGGTCTCTTGACTGAGCAATACTGGAAGAAGCCTGGGAACTAGATGAAGTTGGTACATACTTGGGAAGAAAAAGAAATAAAATGATAAAATCAAAATATTTAGGCAGCATTTGTGAACAGAGAAACCTTGAAGCTCATCAGTTGCAGAATAACATCTTGTGGTTCATATTGTGGAATGGAATACTTTATTGTCACATGTGCACAGTGCATATTGCACAGTGAATTTTTTTGCTTGCACATTCAATGTATGCCTAAAGCATCTGAAAATTGGGGATTAATAGGATCCTATTTTTTTTATAAGACCCTGTCTAATAAGAGTCCATTGTATCGAATGTAGAAATGGCGCTTCAGCATTTCACATATTATATGGTCAGTGTTTTTATTCATATCAGAATGAATGCTCAAAGTTTGTTTTTTGTTCTGAGATCTTTATGAAACAGCTGCTATTCTGTTGCTTGTGGAAATGTAACAGAGGGAACTTCTTTTCTTGGAATTGGATGTCATTGGTAAGATGGAGTTTATTGCTCAATCTAGTTACCCTGTGATAGTGGTGGTGAGACTGAACCACGGTAGCACCGAGTGCTATGCTGAGCAAAAGAGTTGTGAATGGATTCACAATCCAACAACTTCATGATCACTTTCACCAATATTTTTTATTATTAAATGAATTCATATTCACAATTTTCATTATGGAATTGGAGCTCAGTTTTTCTCTATTAATTTAACATTTTAGATTACTAATCCAGAATTTCAAATGCCACAATAACATGCATCTATTGAAAATATATATCATGCAATAGTGTAGAAGGGTGTGGGGTGGTGTTGAAGAACAATGCCAAAGTCCAGCTGATAACGTCAAGCTCATATCCCAGCACTTTATTTCTTAACTACTTCGTGGCACGTAATCCTAGGGACTCTGGTTATCTGATAGTCATCTTAGGAATGGCCTTCATTAAATAACTTTTCAGGGAAGTGATGCACTGGAAAGGAAACAATAACCTTTTTAGCACAATCAGTGTCTCTCAACGTACTACTGCTGATTTTTACCTTATTGTTTTGATATTGTTAACAGGCTGAGAGTCAAATTGCGACAAAGAAAATGGACAAAGAGTACCTCCCTATTGGTGGCCTCGCAGACTTCAACAAGGCCTGCGCAGAGCTGGCTCTAGGGAACAACAGCGAAGTCATCAGGAGTGGAAGGGTAAAGAGCTATATTTTCTATTAATTTGGGCTGGGCAAGCAGCAAGTGGCATTCATGGGTTTCTGGACCAATAAATGGAGCAGTCAATTGGAACAGTATTGGACAGATGGCCCGATGGATGGGAAATAGAGAAAATCCCTTTATTAAAGCTGGGGAGGAACATGGGTTTGATAAATTTATCCAGTTAATATGAAACAATTGATATAGGTTTAGATAACAGGATTAACTTTTTGACAATTAGTGGAAGTCATTTATTCTTGATTTGAACAGACTGTGGGTATGGTCAAATTTACCTGCACATCGGATATAATTCAAAAGTTTAAGCAGATTACAAACTTAGGAAGATGACACAAAAATAAACCTTCGATCATTGGAGAGGGATAACATGACCTAGGTTTTAACAAGGCTAAGAGCAATGAGTGACATTCATCTAAGCATTTTAGCTAAAGATATGTGAAAGACCAAGTTCAAAGTTGCTCAGTGGTAAGCCTGAGATTAAGTGAATAAGTTGTTTATCAAACAAGTAGCACTGTGGGTGATTGATGGAATCTTTGGATGGGGAGGGGGCCAGGGTTGATAGGAATGTGAGGAGAAAATAACAGCATTGTTATAGATGGACTCAGTGGGCTGAAGTACTGTTAGCATGATGTATGACTCTTAATTTTAATTGCTTACTAGACCAAGTGGACCCGTTGGGCCCAGACTTCTCCTGCATTGGTGCAGCACCCTCTCCTCCCTTCCCCTTATCTCCCCGTCCCTCAATTCCCCCTATCCCTCCCTCCCTAGGAGATAGATTTAAACTTAAAAATGTGAATAACTTAAAAAATATAACACCAATTTCAATGAAACTTCTTCCATTAGCACCAAAGGGACGACAGTGAGTAAGGTGGACCTAAAACTGTCACGCTATCGTGTACCGTTTTGGCTGTAGTTCAGGAACAAACAAATGAGAGTCTTAGTATATAGATGTGCATTTGTAACATGTTTATTCACTCTTTCTAATAATAATAAACATTGTGAATTTAAGCTATAACTATTTAGAAACGAGTAACTTTTATATGGGTGCATGGCAAAGTCCCACTTTGCCATGGGACCAATGGGGCTTTTTGTCCCATTTTTGTCCCAATTACCACCACATGTATGTGGTGGTATTTGCAGAGGTAATGTTGACCAAAACAGCACTGCAATGTTTACTCAGAATATCATAACTGCTATTAACTGAGTTAAGCTTACACCATAAGTGAGAATCGATTTAAACACTTTTAACTAGAAGGGTGAATGATGGGAATCAGAGTTTGTGGTGTATTTGGATTTTCAGAAGTCAATCAATAATTTGCTGCATAAAATAAGGGTGTGTCGTATTGTGAATATAGAGGATTGGTTAATTGAGAGAAAGTATATATTATATTAAATGGGTCATTATTAGGTTTGCAAGCTACACCAACTGCAGTGTCACAGGAATCAATATGAGAGTCATCTGTTTATGTTATACCAATACCTAACCAAACAAACTAGGTGTAATGTATTCATATTTGGTGATGATGCAAAGATAGGTTGGAAATCAAGTTGTAGGATATAAAGAATGAAAAAAATGGCGATGCACAGGTTAACTGAGTGGACAGAAATATAGCAGATAATGTGTAGATATGCACGCTATCCACAGGAAGGATAGAAAAGTGGAACATTATTTAAATAGTGTGAAGCTATTGACTGCTAGCATTCAGGGAGATCTAAGTCTCTAAGTAAAACAAAGCTAGACTTTTGTGCAAGCTTATCTGCATAGGGGATGTCGAGTTTTGTTGCCAAAAATATAAGCAAGTTTTGCTGTATCACTCTTGAAGTACTGAGCAAAGTATTGGTCTCAAGTGAAGGGTGTGCTTGCCTTGAGATGATAGAACGATGGATCACTAGATTGATTCTACATGTGAAGGCAAACTGAGCAGATTTTGCCTAGGCTCAAGAATTTGGAAGAATAAAAGATAATCTAATTGAAATGAGCAATATTCTGAGGAGCCTTAACACCATAATTGGGTATAAGTTATGAGGATGTTCCCCACTGGTGAGTGAATCTAAATGTATTTGTTTGTGTTGCATAGATTTTTGTACTGCCAAAGATTAAGCAGGGAAATGGAGCTGAGACTAAAATCTGAACAGCCATGATCTCAATCTGAAGGCAATGCAAGCTCAAGGGCTATCTAGCCTATATCTGTTACTTGTGTGTTTGAGCTGGTTACGACTGTCCTGGAGAAATTTGCCATTTGTGGGAACTACTTGGTCCCATGATCCTTAAAGACTGACATTCACAATGTTTTTATCTCCTTTTTTTAAGTCTGGGCAATTTGAACATTATGCCATTTATCAAACTGCAATCCTCCGGTAGAAGCAGGTATTTCCAAAGGCTATTTTACATCAGTTCAAAACAACTAACAACATGCCAAAGGAACACATTTTTGAAAGATGTTTCAAATATTACATTTTTCAGCATTCTGGAAGGAAAATAAATCAGTTGAAATGAATAGTTTATGGAGGGTATTTCAAGACACCTGAAAAAACAGCAGCCTTTGGTGCATCAGAGGTTGTGTGAGATCCTAGAGTCCAAGAAAAGGGAAATTAGCAGCTGTTTAAGCATCTGTAGCGATTAATGATAATCACAGGCAAAAACACATTTTAGCACTTTAAATTTGAGGTGTGGGATGAATTGATAAACAAAGGGTGAAGAGTAAAGCTCCCTTCAATCCATTCATATCAGTGAACTGTTCTCAGAACTAAACTCCATGTTAGTTATTTTCCACATTAAATAACCATGAAGTATCTTGAAATGAGCAACTGTTTTTTTTTCCTGAATCAGCACTTGGTATGTGTTTCCAATAAAAATGAGCCAAAACTACTCAGATTCATAGCCCTTTACTTGCCAATCTGCATTGTATTTCACATGAATGAAAATGTAAAACTGCGTAACCTGGTTCTACTCATTTTCTCATCACTCTAGTTTAATTGGTAACAATTTCTCCTTTTTGCTCTTTGGGTATTAAATATTTTGTAAATGCACAATCATTAATTAGAGCGTCTTTCTGATTTCAGTACATCACCGTGCAAACCATTTCGGGAACGGGATCTCTGAGGGTTGGTGCTAATTTTTTGGTAAGTGCCATCAGTATTTGTTTGAGTAAATGTCATGCTGGTGTGTTTTGTATCAGATCACTGGAGCTGCAGACACAATGTATGACAAAGTTTTGCTTCGCATTCTTTAACATCAAGATTTCTTGAATAGTTTTTCAGCAGATTTCCTCCGTATCTCAAAACTGGAAATCCTTACCTCTGACATTCTTTTCTTCTTCCTGCTGCCTTCAGGAGCTCAACTCCAAGACTAGTTCCCAACTTATCTTTCCCTGTTTTATTTTATTTTTTAATTTGGGAGTGTTGAAGGGGTATTTAGCACTCTGTCTATGGGAACATTTAGAAATTAAAACATAGTAAGGCCTTGTTTTTCAGAAATGTTCTGTTTCTGATTATATATCTTTATATATATATATATATATATATATATATATATATATAAACATAGCACAAAAAGTAAGGAAATTTGTGTTTGGTAGATTATGTCTTTGTTGTAACAATGCTTCTTGGCAATAAATCTTATACCGTTGGAAAGCCTGTTTATTTCCCTTTTAAATGGTGCCACATATTTGTAAGGAACATGCATTTGTGGGATGAGCAGCAGAGCTGAGTATATGGGTTGCGCCCATGAAAAATTTGCCAAATCTTCTCTGCCAATGTCAAACAGCTTATTCTGCTGTTGCTATTGACTCTTGTTCTGAGCTTCTGGTACCACCAGGTGTTGACAAGAATGGGATGCCATCCCACAACAGTGTGTGACCAGGCTGGTGACCAGCATGAGGAGGAGGTGCCAGGCTGTTATGGCTGTGTATGGTTCTTCCACACGCTACTGTGGCTCCTGTTTATTAAATGAATAAATTGTTAAATTGCCAATATGTCTTGTTTCTTCAGACTTCAATCATCCAATCCACCAAACAACACCGAACAAGAGTCAATGGCAGAATAAGCTGTTTGGCATTGGCAGAGAAGATTTGGCAAATTTTTCATGGGCGCAACCCATATACTCAGTTCTGCTGCTCATCCCACAAATGCATGTGTCTTACAAATGTGGCACCATTTAAAAGGGAAATAAACAGGCTTTCCAACGGTATAAGATTTATTGCCAAGAAGCATTGTTACAACAAAGAAATAATCTACCAAACACAAATTTCCTTACTTTTTGTGCTATGTTTATATATATATATATATTTGGAAGCCTCTCTTTTGGCAGTAGGGTGCTTTTAGCATTATGTAAACTGTCACCTACATAATATCAAGATCTTGGTGAAAACACATCACAGGCTCTCTTCGGTAATCTACTTTTCTCTTTCTCATGTAATGTCTTTCAGTTAATCACAGGTGTATCAGGGAGAATATTCTTCACTCAATCGTAAGAGTGTTGTGTGTGCTACAGTAAAACTGAGGGTTAGTTGTTTGATGACTTGGGAGTAACCAAGGTAGAAGATCTAGGACTTGAACACAAAATAACAGCCTAATACCAATGTGTCACGCTGTTGATACTTTTCTTCCCTACAGCAACGGTTCTACAAAAACAGTCGAGAGGTCTATCTGCCCAAACCTTCTTGGGGCAATCACACACCTATCTTCAGGGATGCAGGCTTCGAAGTCAAAAGTTACCGCTATTATGATCCGAAGACCTGTGGTTTTGATTTTGCTGGAGCAATGGAGGACATTTCAGTGAGTGGGTGCTTAATCTCGTTCATAAGTACAGCGATTGTGATGTTTCTAATTTAACACTCACAATATGAAGATGATACTTGCTGAAAATTATGAATAGCCGTCTGCCTGGAACTGATAATTCTGTATTTATAAACAGGCTGTGGTTGAGATTCAGTCATGTCATGCACAGACATTGGGTTTTCTATTTATTTTGTGTTTGAAATGTTTTTTTAAATTTAATTAATTATTTTGAAGAATGTCTGCAAAGATAGCAATCTTGCCTGAAACACCCCAAATGCCAGATGAGAAGACTGACTAATTACAATGTAAAGGAAAAAATTCAATGTCCGAATATCCCTTCTGTTATCAAATTCTCAATGAAAATTTAAAAGATCGATTCCTAATTCAAGCACACTTTGAATCCACATTGTTCCCCAATACAGCACCAAAGGCAGGTTCCCTATTAATGGCTTAACCCTGACAATGAAACAGCTAAATCGAAGCAAAGATCTTTCATGGGTGGAAAATAATCATTAAAAAACTGCAGATGCTGGAAAATGCAAAGTGCACTCAGCAGGTCCAACAACAACCGCGGTAAGAGAAACAGAGTTAACATTTTAGGTTGAAGACCTTTTGTCAGAACAGGGGCCTGTGTTTGTAGGTATTTAATATTCCCAGGATTTGTGCACTGGATGGTGAGTCATGCATTCAATGTTGTAAATTTTCTCCGCCCGGCGGGGGCTTCAATGTCGGGAGACCCGACTGCCCCGACATGGCAAGTTCAACAGCCTGACCGCGGGAGAAGACGGTAGGGGAATAAAAAAGACATTCTGGCCTTCCATCATAGTGAGAAGGTGACTGGAGGAGACTCACTGTGATGGATGTTTCTTTTTTTTGTTTTGTGTTGGTTTGTGATTGTGTATGTAATTGCTTATTTTTATTGCTCTTATTGTTGGACTGTGGGTAATGGAATTTCGTCCAAAAGACTTGTTTTTTTGAATGACAATAAAAGTTATTCTGATTCTAAAATGTGTTTTGCTACAAATCACAAAAGCAAAATAACACATTGTTAAGCATGGTTTAAATTTTTTGTTCACCTTTTGCAGTTACAGAAGATGTATTTGGATATTTATTTGTATCTCCCTGTATTCCTGCAGAAACTCCCGGAGCAAGCCATCATCCTGTTCCACGCTTGCGCTCATAACCCCACAGGAGTAGACCCAAAACCAGAGGAATGGAAAGAGATAGCTGCTGTTGTTAAGGTGATAAGACAATAAACTCTTGCGTCTTTCAGTGTTGGATTTTGAAGTCAATCCCATTATTCCATGACTATGGTGGAGATGTATAAAGCTTACTTACAAGCATGCAACATTTATGAATAAACCCAGAACAGTCCATTTTATCCAGTATATCATGGGAGGCATGTTCTTGGATGTTAAAAAAGTGTAAACTTGTTTTGTTAAATAAAGTTAGATCAGACAAACTTGCATGCATGAAGCTGAGATTTCAAATTTCTTCTTTCCAGCAAAGAAATCTCTTCCCATTCTTCGACATGGCCTATCAGGGTTTTGCCAGTGGCGATGCTGACAGAGATGCCTGGGCCATGCGCTATTTCGTTGACCAGGGACAGAATCTGGTTCTCTCACAATCTTTTGCAAAGAACATGGGGCTGTATGGTGAGTAAATGGCCCAAATGCATAATTACTCAATGCAATTTATTTTGATTTTCAACACTTTGAAGTGTCTGCAGTCTCAAAATCAGCAAGGGTATCTCTTGCATCTCAACAAATCATCCATCTCAGTTTTGAAGCAACCTTTTCTGTTGGCTTGCCAGATGAAGAAGCTGCTAAGTTGAAATCTTGTGACTCTGCCTTTTCTGCTTTAAATATCCAAACACTGACAGATATGTAGGTGCAAATTAGGCACAGATGATGTGGCTGGAAAACCTGCTGCTTTTGTCACTGTTGGAGATCAGGAATAAAAGTAAATAGTAGGAACAAGGGAAACGCATGCAGTCCATTGAACCTGCTTAATCATCCAGAAAGATGAACTTCTACCTCACCTTCCTTGCCTACTCTTGTGCTCACATCCTTTGAGTGATGAACTATTACTGAGCATGGCTTTTACCAGTGAGAGCTCAAGTTTCCCAACTTTCTGAATGATTTCACAGTTGATTGACAAATGGGCGGCACGGTAGCGCAGCGGTAGAGTTGCTGCTTTACAGCGAATGCAGCGCCGGAGACTCAGGTTCGATCCTGACTACGGGTGCTGCACTGTAAGGAGTTTGTACGTTCTCCCCGTGACCTGCGTGGGTTTTCTCCGAGATCTTCGGTTTCCTCCCACACTCCAAAGACGTACAGGTATGTAGGTTAATTGGCTGGGTAAATGTAAAAATTGTCCCTAGTGGGTGTAGGATAGTGTTAATGTACGGGGATCACTGGGCGGCACGGACTTGGAGGGCCGAAAAGGCCTGTTTCCGGCTGTGTATATATATGATATGATATGATATGATATGATAAAACTGTGGTTTGGGGTAGATTACTTGTATTTTTCCTCTCCTCCTGTGACTGATAACTCGAGAAAGCAAAGAGCAAAATTTCTGGAGAAGTTCAACATAAGAGATTTGAATGTTATAATTGGCCTTGACATTTGAACTTAAATATCAACTAATCATATGTACTGGGAACATTATCCACTGCTCTCAGGCTGGAAGAGTACTTTGTGGGGAGTATTAAGCCCCTACTTTGTCAAATATCCTGTTAATGTCCAATCTTACGTAGCTTGGATTGTGACCTGTAAGGAAATAGTTATTTCTGAAGCAGTTGGAAAGATAGAAAATTATTAGGTGCTCCCGGTCTCAAGCCGAAACTGTCAAGTGGATTCTGAGGTTTATTTACTCCTGGATACCACGGTTGAATCACAACACAATGGCCTTGCTTTAACCTTTCAGGTGAGCGTGTGGGTGGATTCACTGTAATTTGCAGCGATGCTGATGAGGCGAAGCGAGTGGAATCCCAGCTGAAGATCCTGATCCGTCCTCTGTATTCCAATCCACCATTAAATGGAGCTCGCATTGCTGCCACCCTCATGAACACACCAGATCTCCGAAAAGAATGGTGAGTGCAGATAAAGGTATTGCTGTGTTGAAGAGCTAGCTGCAGCACACAGCCGTCTTGATCTCTTGCTGTTTCCTGTTGAGAACCAACTATTGTCCTTCCACGTATCAACCATTATTGATTGATTTAATTGACCGAAGAGTACAGCATAGAAACACGCTTACAGTCCACTGAGTCCACGCTGACCATTGACCACCCCTTCACGCTAGTTCTGTTATTCCACTTTTGCATCTACTCCCCATGCACGGGGGGCAATTTACAGAGGCCAATGAACCTATCTGCATATCTTAGGGATGTGGAAGGAAACCGGATCATCCGGAAGAAATTGATGCGGTCTTAAGAGGAGCATGCAAACTCCACATAGACAGCATCTGAGGTCAGGATCAAACCCAGGACTCTGGCACTAGGAGGCAGCAGAGCCCCACAAGCTATGCCTCTGTGCTGCCCTTCAGTGTGGATAGGTACACAGGCTTGGCCTTTGAGAGCAGAGTACCTGTCAGGCATGGCTGAGGGCACAGCACTCTTGCTCCTGAGATGTGAGACAGGCTGACAATGCAGTGCCTGCTTATAATGCCAGTTGTCTTGAAGGTAATTCATTAAATCAAGGCCTGGTCATCTTCTTCACATGACCATGATTCCAGTATTTATCCTTTGACCAGTTTCATTCCAATAACTACCTGCCTATTATCTATTGCCATTGGTGGATGTTGGGAGTGCACGAGTTGACTCTCAGATTTTCAGCACCACAGCAGTGACTAGGTTCTAAATACTTTGGAACTGGCTCACTCCTTAGTGTTGCTGTTCCCTTCTTTTGCACAAACTGGAAGGGTATGTCCTGAACACTTAGTCCAGGAAACACTTCATTGACAGCATAAAAGGAGTTATGGAGGAAGCAAACCATGCAACCCCGCTCAGATCAGCAGCCAATGTACAGGGGAAATGATGGGTGGCAGATTGTGTCAATGAGTCAGCTCATTGTGACAGTGAAGATTATCACCTTGTGATTTGCTTCCTTGCCCGGAGCGAGTTGCACTTCCTCCAGCCCATGAATGCTGATGGAAACCCAGTCCATACTGAAGAATAACAGTTGATGGCCGAGGGAGGACAATATCTGGTTCTCAATTCGACCAAGACAGTTGTTATCCGGTGTAATGATTTTAAGGAATGTGTGTAGCATAAATTATTTTCCCATCCCCAAAAATAAATATACCAGCTCTTTTGTATACTGGATCAAACAGCAGTAATTTGCAATGTATACTGAGCCTTGTATACAATTGAGCAGTAGTTTTCTCCCCAAGTGCAAACTGAAAGGTTTTAACTGGTGATTATGCATAATCTATTGAATGGCTATAAACCATTTGATATGTCCTGATCGTATGAAAGATGGAATATAAAATCTATTCTATAGTAGCTGATATGTAATTGGAAGAATTTGTCCTCGGAACTTGCAAACTGGGCTGGTACAGAAGCCAATTGCTTCTGGGTTGGCTCTGGTGGAGAGGGTGTTCCATCACTTAAGTTTGGGAGGAAAGGCCGCTGCTGTTGACTCTCTCTCTCGGGTCAGGCAGTTAATACTCGCCATCCAGGATCACTGGAGAATCAGTTCTTATTTCAGGATTCTACCGTTTGCAGTATTTTACTTTTGGAGAGTGATGGCTGAGTGAGCTATCTACAGTTAAATACTTCCCAAGTTTCTGAGTCATGCATGCAGTACTGGACAGTCAGATATTCCCCTCCTTCATATTGAGTATGATTCATGCATGTATAAGGGCCTATATAGTGGCTAGGTTTAGAAATAATTTGTCCATAACCCCTAGAATTTGTGCATCACTCCTCAAAGTATGTTCACTATATGTTTTTAAACATCTCTGGTCTTGTAATTCTGTGACAAGGATTACTGTACAAAATAAAAACTTAAATGAGAGTTTGTTCTCATTCACTGAGTTAGTGATGCCTCGTACAAAGATTTTCGTATGTTACCTCTTGGTATCTCAGCGCCACTTACCCACAGGCACACGAGCAAACTGTTGTCACTTACACGATACTGCTGCAATGAAAATGGCAGGTACTTGATGAACAGAGTGGTTAGTGAAGACTGCCCTAAGGTGTGAAAAATATAATGAATTAAGTATGAAAGCAAGGAAGGGGGTATGGAACTGGATGTGCGTATCAGTATTATTACATCTAGGCAGAAACACAAAGATGAGTTTTAACAATTTACTAAATACTCTACATTATTTTATCTGAAGAGTTGCTAATAAAAAACAAACCTAAGTGAACATTCCATGCAAGTATGATGATAGATACAGAATGCTGGAGTAACTCAGCGGGACAGGCAGCATCTCTGGAGAGAAGGAATGGGTGACGTTTTGGGTCAAGGCCCTTTTTCAGACGTAAGATGAAATAGCTGTGAGATGCTGAGCCTGGGACAGTGACCTGAGGAAAGCTAGAATTTGTATTCTAGGGCTAACTCTCACCTCCCTTTTGGATTTTAGCTCTTTGTATCAAAGCTGTGATGCGATCTAAAGCTGAATGGCCCTGTTAGATTGCGTATCTCATTTTTAAAAAAACACGGTGGTTAATTTGGAAAATAATGCATCCCAATAAGTGGCATTACTATGTGACTGGATCTAAAGGCATGCTATTCATGTGGAATTCGAAAACCCTCCCACCATAAATGTGCTTTACAAACCTAAGCTTGTATGCTGTACCTGTAATGCTTTTGATGTTGCACCTGTCATGTTTCCAACATTTTTTGGTTTGGGTGTGTTTGTTCTGCAGGAGAGACTTTTGACAATTTTTTTTAACTTTGCCCATAACCAGGCTAGAAGAGGTGAAAGAAATGGCAAACCGTATTATCAGCATGAGAGAACAGCTGGTATCAAACCTGAAGAAGGAAGGCTCAATTCACAACTGGCAGCACATTACTGAACAGATTGGAATGTTTTGCTTCACTGGACTCAAACCAGAACAGGTAAACCCAAAACAGTGATTAATTCAGAGTAATCTGTGGCACTGGAAAATGGGTGAAGGGAGGGGTGACCATTGGAAGAGTCTAAGACATTGCACAAAGCACAATCAGTGGGGTGGACACTGTCCAAGTTAAATAATTGGATTGGAACAGATAAATAATATCAATGGAGCTGAAATTGGGAAATATTTCTAGGACCAAGGAGAGAACTGACAATACATGGTTGCTGTTAGAGCAGAACGTGGGGAGAATACTGGTTTGATGGAACATTGCATTTGTGTTCTCTTGTTCAGTGTATTGTGGTCCAGAAATTCAGCCCAACTGAGCCCTGTGACGAGCAGCAGGGGTAGCATTGGTCAATTTTATATTTATTATTATACAACCTCTGTGACGTCCATATGTGACTTGCTTTTCTTTCCTGGATGCAGTCCTCATTTGACCCGTTACTGCTTTGCAATTGTGGCCTTTACTCAGCCCTTTTTATGGGATCTGAGCCAGGTGTAGACATACTGGCCAGAGACTGCAAGATCTTTATCACAAAGCCAGTAAAGAACCGGTCAGGGTGTTGCAATATTCTAGTAAATTTCTCTATCCTGCAGGCATTTGGTTATTATAGTTATTAAAACATTTATTTCATAAGTTGCTGTGATAGGATTTCAACTTGGAGCTTCTGACCATCCATTCTTTACCAGAACTTTAACAATGCGCCCTTTGAAAGAATCCTGTGCATGCCTCATCATTCATGTCCTTGCACCATATGCCAAGGTTCTGCCACATTTTTTTTTGTGTCGATATTTAACTTGGTAAAGATGTACATAAAAACATAATAAAGATGTACAGAAATCCACTGTCTCAAAATTCTAAATTGAATATTTAAATTCATTGTTATAAATTACTTGTGCTTTAATGGTCAACTGGTTAGTGAAACACAACATTCAAAGTAAGGCATAGAAATAATATATTTTAAAATCTTACATTGAAAAATTCGTTATTGGGAGACCCGAGGAGAATTTAGCAAACTCACTGTTTGGGAAACCTAAATCATCAGTTTCTGGTATGTCGTTTTAAACTCTGTCATCCGGATTGAAATAATTGTCACATTTTACTGCTCAATATAATGACACAATGCATCTCATAGTCGTATTTCATATTTTACCTGCAGGTGGAGCGTCTGACGAAGGAATTCTCTATTTACATGACAAAAGATGGCCGAATCTCTGTTGCTGGAGTCACCTCATCCAACGTAGGATACCTAGCACATGGCATCCATAAAGTATCTAAATAAAGCATTCAAGAAAGAGGGAAGACATGGGGAGGGGGGCTCATCTTTCAGCCACAGCCAGAAACCAATCAACTTGTACAGACTGACATTGTAGTTTAACATATGGTGGGTGTTAATTACTCGTCTCTTGGCTGACAGTGGGGAGTGGAGTGTCCATCCAAAATTAACCTTGTAAAAACTAATGGTAACAATGAAGTTCACCCCATTTCCCTTGTTTGAAGGCTTGGGTTTGTACCACAGAAACAGTTCACTTTTTTACAGTGAGCCCCTGTCTCTGCCCCAGGGACTTTTCAGACTGAAGCCCTGTTTTTATCTTTTGTATATTTTCTTTGCTTCAACCTTCAGAGAGAATTACTCAGCCGATTGTTTTCAATTGACCAGCTTTAGCACTGTTATGCACACATTTTGCATTTGCTCGTATCTGCTGTCAATACTGGGTAGGGCCTTTCTTCAGCTTTGTAAGCAGAAAGTTGAGATGTTATAAGCAGATATTACTAGCACATGCAAAGCTTAGTCTATTCATAAGCTTGATTGCTTAGTTACATTTGTTAAACTGATCTGCCTATGGAAAATTTATCAAACATTTCTTCTGGTCATTATTGTCACAGATCTCTGTAATCATGCTGTGAGAGTTGCTGTTTGGAATGGCCCCTCACCAATAGCCACCAATCATGGTAGATGGGTTACTTGCATGTTCCATTAAGGCTGGAGCTGTTATGTTTGGCTTTAGTGTTGTGTTCACCATTTTTGATAGCACTTTTATGGACAGTCCAAGAAATTCAAAGAGCTGTTCTAAGGAGATGTTGCAAGGCTGTGGAAGCAAGTTTATGTTTGCTGCCAGATAATTAATCCTGTCAAAAATTGGCTGCCTTGTAAACCTGTAGGCAGAGGTTCAATAAAGCAACTGCGTAAATTAATTATTGTACTTCCATGTGTGTCTTGCATTCTGTATAATTAGTTTTAATTGTGACTACATCCTGCTGCTGGTTAAAGATCTTTTGCAATGTTGGCAGTAGAATTCAGGACATTAGATACTCTGAAGCATTTGATGCCAGAGGAAACTATACTGAGATCAAAGAGTCCCTTTTCATCTATTATAAGTGTGAATGGCAGATTCAGACACTCCATATTGACTTACTCCTACCTGACCACAATCAGTCACAAATCATCCTCTATAATAATTCTTAACACTGGTGCCCCCTAAAGATGCATTCACAGCCTGCTACTACATTCATACCCTCATGACTGCAGCCAACATCACCCTAGTGGGCTGGCTATCGAATACTGATGATACTGAATACAGAAAGGGATTGAGAACCTTGTAACGTGGTGCCAAGGCAAGAACCTCTCCCGCAATGTCAGCAAGACAGGAGATTGTGATTGACTTCAGAAAGCAAAGCAGTACACACACCCAGTCAACTTTGATGCCGCTGAAGTAGAGATGGTTGAAAGCTTCAAGTTCCTAGGGATAAATATTGCCAGTAATTTGTCCTGGACCAGCCCTGGAGCTTTTTTGAAGTTTTTTTACTTTAAAAAAAACACTCAATCAAATTCATGAATGACTGAAAACCATGCTGACTATCCCAAATCAAGCCCTCCAAATACTCTCCAGTAACATTAGCATCTAGTATCTCATCCATGTCTTAATGATGATTTGTGTATCTTAGCCAGGGCTCCTGCAATTTCTCTGCAAGTTTACCATGGTGTCCTTGGATATTCCTCATCTGGCATGGAAGACTTGAGGCATTCAGCAGCTCCTTGACTAGAAACATAGAAAAATAGGTGCAAGAGCAGGCCATTTGGCCCTTCAAGCCAGCACCACCATTCAATATGATCATGGTTGATCATCTAAAATCAGTATGCCATTCCTGCTTGTTCCCCCTATCCCTTGATTCCTTTAGCTCTAAGAGCTAAATCTAACTCTTAAACATCCAGTGAATTGACCTTCTGTGGCAGAGAATTCCACAGATTCACAACTCTGGGTGAATAATTCTTATCTCAGTCCTAAATGGCCTACCCCTTATTCTTAAACTGACTCCCCCAACATTGGGAACATTTTTCCTGCATCTAGCCTGTCCAATCCTTTAAGAATTTTAAATGTTTCTATAAGATCCCCTCTCATCCTTCTAAATTCCAGTGAATACAAGCCCAGTTGACCCATTCTTTCATCATATGTCAGTCCCACCATCCTGGGAATTAACCTGGTGAACCTACGCTGCATTCCCTCAATACCAATATTATCCTTCGTCAAATTAGGAGACCGAAATTGCACACAATACTCCAGGTGTGGTCTCACCAGGGCCCTGTACAACTGCAGTAGGACGTCCTTGCTCCTGAACTCAAATCCTTTCACAATGAAGGCCAACATGCCTAGTTTTCTTCACTGCATGCTTTCTTTCAGTGACTGATGTACAAGCACACCCAGGTCTCATTGCACCTCCCTTTTCCTAATCTGACACCATTCAGATAACAATCTGCCTTCCTGTTCTTGCCACCAAAGTGGTAACCTATTTATCCACATTGAACTGCATCTACCATGCATCTGCCCACTCACCCAACCTATCCAAGTCACCCTGCCGCCTCATAGCATCCTCATCGCAGCTCGCACTGCCACCCAGCTATGTGTCATCTGCAAACTTGGAGATGTCACATTTAATTCCCTCATGTAAATCGATAATATATATTGTAAATAACTGGGGCCCCAGCACCGAGCCTTGCGGCACCCCACTAGTCACTGCCTGACTATAAAACCACCGCAAGATATTGCAATCAACTTTCCTAAATTCTCTAGTTTTCATGTCATTCTCCATAGTAAAAACAAAGGAGAAATCTTCATAGAGGACCTTGCCCTTCTCCTGTGATCTACACCTAGATGACCACTTTGGCTTCTGAGGGGCCCCAGGTGAAATTCAATGCTTTAAAACGTGAGATGACACTTTGAAGGTTAACTAAGGAAAGTAAAAGCAACAAAACTTAAAGGATAATCATAATTCCATTGTTGGCATTTATATCTTTTGGTGTTGAACAGCCTCCATGTTTCCAAACCCAGGCAGCATGATTAATAAATACATCTCTTGATGCTCTTGAACACATCATCAGTGAAATAACCTGGGGTCATTGTGTGTTTTGGGTCTTTCAACATCAGACGCCCTCGCCCAGGCGATCCAGCTGTGGTCGATCAGACCATGACTTGTGTTCAGGTGGCATTCGCTCCTCCCCATGGACCTCCTCTCCTGATCCAGATCCATCTCGAGGCTTTCTTTGCTGCCTCTGTGATGTTCTTGATGACTCTTCTCTCCATTCCGGTGATGCCCAATGCACTCAAGGCTTTGTAGAGTGATTGCCCTGCAAAACCTCTACAGCCAACCTCGAAAAGCATACACCTTGTCTTCCAGCCCTGCTTAGGGCAGTCTCTGACCAGCTCTTCGTACCTGGTCTGCTTCCGCTTGTGGGCCTCCTCCAGACGGTCCTCCCACGGCACTGTCAGTTCCAACAAGACAATGTTTTTGGTCACCTCTGAGACCAGGAGGATGTCTGGCCTCAGGGTGGTCATGGCGATGTGCCGTGGGAACTTTAGCTGTTTCATCAGGTCTACAGAAAGCTGCCAGTCCTGCGCAGTCGCCAGGATTCCCGACAGATTCTTGGCTGCTGTGGTTCTTGGCAGCTGCACTCCAGCCTTCACGAAGGTGATCATCTGGATGTTGCGGTGTGCTCGTCTGCATCTGCTGATTCCCATGCTGATGGCTTCTGCAATGGGTTTCAGAACCTGGTCGTGACGCCAGGTGTACCGGCCCTGCCCAAGAGCCTTTGGGCAGCAGCTCAGGATGTGTTCCAACGTCCCCTTGCCTGAGCATTGCGGGCAATCCGGAGATTCCACTTTCTCTACCTGTCAATCCACATTTCAGGATTCTGACAACGTTCAGGACTTTGAATAGGAAAATTAATTTACTTAAAATAATGAGAAAATTAAATGCATAAATTTAATTAGATTGTACAAGTCTACGAAGGGGAAATCATGCTTGACAAATCTACTGGAATTTTTTGAGGATGTAACTAGGAAAATTGACAAGGGAGAGTCAGTGGATGTGGTGTACCTCGACTTTCAGAAAGCCTTCGACAAGGTCCCACATAGGAGATTAGTGGGCAAAATTAGGGCACATGGTATTGGGGGTAGGGTACTGACATGGATAGAAAATTGGTTAACAGACAGAAAGCAAAGAGTGGGGATAAATGGGTCCCTTTCGGAATGGCAGGTAGTGACCAGTGGGGTACCGCAAGGTTCGGTGCTGGGACCCCAGCTATTTACGATATACATTAATGACTTAGACGGAGGGATTAAAAGTACCATTAGCAAATTTGCAGATGATACTAAGTTGGGGGGTAGTGTGAATTGTGAGGAAGATGCAATAAGGCTGCAGGGTGACCTGGACAGGTTGTGTGAGTGGGCGGATACATGGCAGATGCAGTTTAATGTAGATAAGTGTGAGGTTATTCACTTTGGAAGTAAGAATAGAAAGGCAGATTATTATCTGAATGGTGTCAAGTTAGGAGGAGGGGGAGTTCAACGAGATCTGGGTGTCCTAGTGCATCAGTCATTGAAAGGAAGCATGCAGGTTCAGCAGGCAGTGAAGAAAGCCAATGGAATGTTGGCCTTCGTAACAAGAGGAGTTGAGTATAGGAGCAAAGAGGTCCTTCTACAGTTGTACCGGGCCCTGGTGAGACCGCACCTGGAGTACTGTGTGCAGTTTTGGTCTCCAAATTTGAGGAAGGATATTCTTGCTATGGAGGGCGTGCAGCGTAGGTTCACTAGATTAATTCCCGGAATGGCGGGACTGTCGTATGTTGAAAGGCTGGAGCGATTGGGCTTGTATACACTGGAATTTAGAAGGATGAGGGGGGATCTTATTGAAACATATAAGATAATTAGGGGATTGGACACATTAGAGGCAGATAACATGTTCCCAATGTTGGGGGAGTCCAGAACAAGGGGCCACAGTTTGAGAATAAGGGGTAGGCCATTTAGAACGGAGATGAGGAAGAACTTTTTCAGTCAGAGGGTGGTGAAGGTGTGGAATTCTCTGCCTCAGAAGGCAGTGGAGGCCAGTTCGTTGGATGCTTTCAAGAGAGAGCTGGATAGAGCTCTTAAGGATAGCGGAGTGAGGGGGTATGGGGAGAAGGCAGGAACGGGGTACTGATTGATAGTGATCAGCCATGATCGCATTGAATGGCGGTGCTGGCTCGAAGGGCTGAATGGCCTACTCCTGCACCTATTGTCTATTGTCTATTGTCTATTGTCTTTTCCGGTTGCAACTAAAGATCCCAAATAAGCAGCCAATAAATAGTTACACTCCCTTAATTCTGTCAATCACCTGCGGCAGAGTCTGTGGTCCCAGACTGTTCTCATCAGCCTCCAGAGAACCAGAGTGGGAGACTGTGTAACATGTACACATATTCCATTAATCTCAAACAGTTAAACACTTTTCCAACACTCTCGACAGGTCTCTGAATTTCACAATATTTACCTGTTCCGTCTGTTGATATTCTAACAGGCCTCATTAATCCAACAACTAGACATCTTCATAAACCCTGGCCTCACCCTCTCAAGAGATATCCTATTGTTCTTGTCTATACCTCTACCACTCTCTGCTATTTACAAATAATTTATTTTCTTTCTTTTGACAAAGGATCTTTGTCCTAATCGTTGATTCAGTTTCTCTCCCCACAGATGCTGCCTGACTTGTCAAATATTTCCAGCAATTTTTGTTTTTATTTCACATTTGATATTAAGCCAAATGAGATATTAAGGAAAATACTAAAAACCTGATCAAACAGATTTTTAAAGAAATAGATAGAAAAGTTGAGTGAAGGAATGCCATTGCTGAATGCCTTGACAGCTGAACAATGGACACATGGACAACGATGGAGTGATTAAAGCCAACGTTGGTCAAGAAGCCAACGTTAGAGAAAGGAAGAAAATGTAAAGGGTTATAGGTCAGGACAATTCAAAGATAAGTTATGAAGCAATGGAGAGAATAGAAAAATAAGCATAAGAATACATAAAGAAGTGCTGTTTAATTGGGAACCTGTGTAGATCAGCAAGCAGGGGGCAATTGGCGTAGATGGTTTAATTCAAGAGAAGAAAGAATAAGGGAGGTCCATCATCAGTGCATTAGAAAACTGAAGCCGCAAGATTCTGCAAAAAATTGTGTAAATATGTGATCTGAAGCGAATCTCAGTGTCAAAATCGACACCAGCATGTTTCAGTTTCAGCCAATTCCAGAGAGATGTGGAATTGAATTTGTGACAAGAATTGACAACAATGGCATCTGTCCTGAGATTTACCTGGAGGAAATTTCTGTCGGACAAGCACTCTGACAAACTTAAAAAACCAGGCATCATTGGCCGACCAGACCTGCATCTTCACACCATTTATAAAAGGAAACGTGTATATGAGAAATTGGGTAGGGACCAACTACATATATTTGTTATACTCTAGAAGCAACTATATTAGCATGAGAAGAGATGCCATTGGAGGTCAATCTCTTGCTCCAGCCTGATGGATAAGAGTGGAACAAAGGAATTATAGTCTGATCCCAGCCAAATGGTGAAGATCGAGCAAAGCTTGAATGTGAAGAGGTCCAAAGTGCAGATAGGCTAAGAACAGCGTACATCACAAATGCTGTCAATGGCTTTGATAAAAAGCTCTTTTGGTTCCAAGGCTGTGACGGAAATCTGTTTGGATAGAGTCAAATAACAATCTTGTTCAAGGCCTACAAGACAGATGGGGAACTTCTAAATGTGAATTTAAGATCATCACCAAAAGAACAAATGTTGAAGGTGGCGGAATTTAATCAAATATGGGGCTGTCCTACCACAGTAACAGAGTCAAAATCCCAATCAGGCTTTGTACAATTTCCTAAAGTATGCAGTACAGAAACAGGACACGTGTCCTTTTTTTCCTATCAGTAAGTTTCCTTTGTGTATGATTACTGGTTTTGGATTCTCCCATGGAAATATTCTGTATATGACTACCCGACTAACCCATATTTAATTTGAATGGTTCAATCTTCTGAATAAAAAATCCCCAATCTGCTTAATATTTTCTGATTCAGGCTGTCTGGGCCATGAACAGATTCTGTTTTTACAGATGTTTTACAGTTTAAAAATACACAAAAAACACCTAATATGGTAACCATAACTCCACATTCTTTCGAATTTAATATTATAGGAACTCTATCCCATGCCAGCGGTCCGTAAAATGGGCATTTTTTTTGCACTAGTCATAAATTTATTGATGAATGAATGAATACGTTTATTGGCCAAGTATGTACACATACAAGGAATGTGCCTTGGTGCTCCGCTCGCAAGTATCAACACGAACATACAGTAAATAATTAAGAATAAAGCATAAAACAGAACATTAAGAATACGCATTACAGTTAAACATGTAAGTGAAATAAACCAGAGCAAAAAGAGACTACAGACTTTTGGTTATTGAGTAGAGCTACTACTCGTGGGGAAAAAAGCTGTTTTTATGTCTGGCATTGGCTGCTTTGACAGTCTAGAGTTGCCTTCCAGAAGGAAGTGCTTCAAAGAGTTTGTGGCCAGTGTGAGAGGGGTCAGAGATGATCTTGTACGCTCGCTTCCTGGCCCTTGCAGTGTACAGCTCATCAATAGGGGGGGGGGAGAAGGTTGCAGCCAACAACCTTCTCAGCTGATCGAACGATTGGTTGCAGCCTCCGGATGTCGTGTTTGGTAGCTGAGCCGAACCAGATCATGATGGAGAAGGTGAGGACAGACTACAATGGCAGTATAGAATTGGACCATCATTGCCTGTGGCAGATTGTGTTTCCTCAGCTGCCGCAGGAAGTACATCCTCTGTTGGGCCTCTGATTATTATAGTTATCTGTGTATATTGCATTTATGAGCCTGTTCAGCTGCTGCAAGTTAGAATTTCATTGTTATTGGTACACATGACAACACCCTTGACTTTTGGTGCTATCTTGGAAATCTTAAACTTTATCTCGTGACTATCCTTTTCAAAGTATGGAGTCCAGAACTCTGCACATGCGACCTGACCAGAATTCTACAAGTGATTTAACAACACGTCTATTCAGTTCTGTACTCCAAGAAATGAATCCCACTGTGTGTTAGAACATTGTTCGGACGATCTGTACTGCTTCTTTTTAAAGATTTGTACACATGCACCTTTAAGCTGCCAATTCAATAGAGGTGAAAAGAATAGATAGTGTTTCAGTTGTGCAGACATAAGGTAATACTGATGCCTCAGATCTAGAGACCCAGGTTCAATCCTGATCTTGGATTTTGCTGATGTAATGTTTGCTTGTTCTCCCTATAACTGTTTCCTCCCACATCCAAAACATGTGCTGGTAGGTTCATTAGCTGCTGCAAATGATCTCAATTAGAGATGGAAAGTTTGAGAATCTGGGTGCAGTTGATGAACATGTGGGGAAAACAGATGACAGTGAAATAAGTGAGGAATGGGATTGCTCTGGAAGCTGACATGAACTCGAGAGTCTAAATTGCTCTTCCTTTGCCAATATGGAAATACAAGAAAAGATGCAAGCAGCTACTTTTGCTATCAGGTTGCATTTAGCTCATGTGTCTATGTTCCACTCAGCTTCCCAGCACTGTATTATGTTGCAGTCTTAACCACCCTCTCCATCTATAATATTAAAAGGGACAAGAATAAATACCCGAGAGAAAAGGTTTGAGAGGGCACAGTAAATTACTTAATTCTGTCAAAACGTTGCTGGATTCAGGCAAACTCCCTCTGCTCTCACTAATCCATTGCACCTTAAACCAACCAACATGTCTCACGTTCCTAACTGCCCAGGTTACAAGTGTGACGATGTACATACTGTATATGTAGATCATAATGTGCAGACATGGAATGCAAGTCCATAAACACACTGAAACTGGCGACACGTGCATAGATGGTCGTGGAGAAGGAATTAGTTATGCTTGCCAGTTGCCACATCGGCCGAGCTATTGAGCATAAGAGTTGGGACATTATGTGCAATTGTACAAAACCTTGATTAGACTGCACTTGGAGTGTAGTTCTAGTATCCTTACGACGAGGGATGCAGTAACAATAAAGAAAGTGCAGAAGAGATTCACCGGGATGGTGCCTGGAAGGAAGCGCTGTAGTTAAAGGAGAAATTACATAGGCTGGGTTTATTCTCACTGGAACGTAGGATGCTAAGATGTTACCTTATAGAAGTTAATAGAATCGTAAGGACATAGATAGGATGGATAGTCAGATTTCTTCCCCCAGTCTAGACCTAGAGGGCGCAGTTTAAGGTGAGAGTGGAAAGATTAAAGCGAATCTGAGAGCCAACGTTTTCGCATGAAGCGTGTTGAGTATGAGGGAACAAGCAGTCAGAGCAAATAACACTGGTAGGTACAATAACGGCGTTTACAAAAGATATGGACAGGTCTGGCGTAAATATATGGACAGGTATGGACCTGGTATGGACAGGTCTGGTAAACGGAGTTTACAAAAGATATGGGCCAGGGTGCAGGCAAGCCCGGCAGGCATGGACGAGATGGGTTGAAGGGCCTGTTCCCTTGCTGGGGTCAACCCTCTGCCACAGGAGACCGACTTTGAGATTACATTTCCCAACAGACACTCGCCAACAACCGCTGCGTGTCCACGTCCCTCCAAAGGTGCGGAATGTGCGGCAAGAGCACAAGTCGTCGAAGCGGGAGCGGTGGAATAGGTCGACGCAGCATGCTGGAGTAACTCAGCCGGACAGGCGGCATCTCTGGACAGAAGGAATGGGTGACGTTTCGGGTCGAGACCCTTCTTCGGTGTAGGGACTACAGTTCCCAGAAAACACCGCGAGGTCTTTCCCGGCTGTGATTGAGTCACGTGCGTGTGATCCCGGGACCATGTGACGCAGAGGTGGCTGGTGAGTGACTGGTCCGGGTCCGGGAAGGATAAATGGGACTCTGTGGCAGGTGATGATCAGTGGGTATCCTGGGGGGGGGGGGGGGGGGTCAGTGCTGGGACTCCAGCATACAACAAACAGTAAGTACCACTGGCTTGGTTGATGAAACCTAATGTAACATTATCAGATTTGCTGGTGATGCCGAACTGGTGGGATTGTGAGGATTCCAAGCGATTTAGATCGAGCAAGTGGACATGGCAGTTGCAGTGTGACTAGGATAACCGTGAAGTTAACTGATAGTGGAAAAGTCAGAAAAATGCATTATTTTATATGTGGTAAATTGAGTATATAGAGACTTGAGCGTCATTGTACACCAGTCTCCGAAAGCAAACATACAGGTGCAACAAACAGTTAAGAAGGTCTGGCACAGGAGCAGGGATGCCTTTGCTACAGTTAAACGTGAACTTGGTCAGATCACACTTTAAGTACTGTGTATTTATTTTGGTCTGCTTACCCAAGCTAGGGGATACTGTAGAAAATGCCAGCGTATGTTCATGAGGCAATGTGTGCGGTTAGCGGTGAAGATTAGTTGTGGGACTCTCCTGAGGAAAGTTGCTACAGGCTCAGTGGGCAGAATGGCTTTCTTCCTCACTGTAGCCTTTCTGTGATTTTGTGAAATCCAGTTAGTATTGCTCAACATTATTTTCTTACGAAAAAAAAAATAGAAAAGTGGGTGGAGAATGAGCTACTCTGCTGTAGGATGTCACATGTCTTGTCACATGGTTTGAGCGGCAGAGTGGCAAGTTATTTAAACCATTTCGAAAAATATTATTTCCATAGCACGTTATGCAAATTCAGTGTCCTCCAAGCCCGCTTGCAGCAAGGTAAGTGCTTCTGTAGAGCTGCTGCCCCACGTTTCTAGGAAGCAGGTTCGAACCTAAACTTGGACACTGCCAATGTGGAGTTTGCACGTTCTCCCCGTGGCTATATCGGTTTCTTCCGGGTTTTTCAGTTTCCTCTCACACGGGTTCTTAAATTAATTTGCTGCTGAAAATATAAGTATATAATGTGAGTGATAGAATCTGAGAGGACTTAGTGGAAATGTGGGGAGAATAAATTAGTTTGATGGCAGGCATGAACTTGATTGGCTGAAGGGCCTGTTTCCATGCCGCATGGCTCTGACCAGTCTATCTTCTGATTGCTGTTGTAAATTGGGAAGTATCAGACAATTTGTATGTCAGCAAGTTTCATTTGCATCTTGGATCAGCAAGGAAGATAATGTGTAAGTGGAACAAAAAACTGCATTTACTGGAAATCTGAAATAAAACAGAAAATTGAAACATTTAGCAGGTGTGGAGAGAAATTGTTAACATTTCCAGCTGAAAACCCTTTGACAGAACTGTGTTAATGACACTGATTGATGGATAAATTTGAACAGTATACCAGGGAGAGGGGCAGGGCAGGGAGAGTTGGGCAGGGTTAGAGGGTGGGGTTTGTATCTGGATCATGATATCTCTGATAGTACAGTACTAATATAGCCTTCAATGCATTGCCAATTCACATGTTTGTCTAGAACTAAAATAATTATGGTATCTCCTTTCATCGCCTACATAGGCAGTTTTCTAATATGAGTGAGGAAAATGTAAGTGGTTTGGATGGAGGGGAGTTGTGCAGTGTGTATTTTGTTATAGCAGTACCCTTTTCACTTTCTCTGTTCCTTTCTTTTCAGTTGCTGCATGTGAAACGTTGAGAAGATCCACCATTTTCAGTTCCCTGTGGATGCTTTGAGTTCGGGAGTCTGACACACTCGCCCAGGCCGAGCGGGAGCTCCATTTACGGGACCATTTGAAGCCAGTGCTGGTGGGGGATGGCCCACTGTGAAGCCACCGTGAACAGTGACGAGCAGGATTGGGGCTCGGACAGTGACCCTGGGGAGCAATCTGGCCTCCTGCGGAATTCGCCCACAGACCAGCTAAGGGACACGAGGAAGCAAGGAAGGACACCATCTTATGCAGCTGTCTTCATTGTGGTTAATGCCGCACTTGGGGCTGGGCTTCTCAACTTTCCCTATGCCTTCTACATGGCAGGAGGAGTGGTGACCGGGATAGTCCTGCAGATGGTTAGCTATTTACATTCTGGTAGTTTCATCTCTGCAGACTTGGATCCTCAAACCCTTCCTCCAGGCCCCTGCCAGTACCATGCCTCTGCCTCATCTATGGCAATAATGAGGCTATTTCTAACCACACCCAGCTTCTCCATTGGGATCTTTGGAATGAGCACGGTATCCAATCCCAAATTAAGGTGCCCAGTGGCGCAATGGCTAGGGCCAATGCCGTCTGGTACCAGCGACTTGGGTTCAATCCTGAATTCTAGTGTCGTGACCTTGTGGATTTATTTGGGGTGCTCCGGCTTCCTCTTCTATCCCAAGACAAGCAGAATGTTAGGCTAATTGGTCACTATAAAATTACTCTTGGAGTGCAAATCAGTGGTGGAATCTGGACACAGTTTATGGCATGGTGGGGAGAATACAATGGAATTGGTATTGGATTAGTATAAATGGATCACTGATTGTTGGCATGGACTTGGTGGGCCAAAACACCTGTTTCTGTGCTTTGTCTCCATCTGACTATAGGTCCCCTGGTGTCATGCATGCCAGTGTGATGCTGAGCATGAGATAATTGTCTTCAGCTCTGCAGGTAGTTAATACACACTTTTTTAATGTTCAGTACTGGGATCTTAGCTCTTTCTAATGTGTAGCAAAGGCTTTGAAATGAAGAGAGTACAATGTATGATGGATATAAGAGTACGATGGATACAAGAGCCTGCAGATGCTGGACTCCCGAGGAAAAAATCAAGTACTGGAAAACTCCATATATTTTGTTCTATAGTGCAATGATGGTACCTGCACTGTTTAGGTGTTTAAGACGGTACCGCTGGTACCAGGGGCAGGATTTCCTGTGGAAAGAAAATCGTCTCACATTTTTGCAAACATCAGTGTCTATTTTATGATCGGTTAGCAATTTTCTGCCTGATGATATGCAGCTGTCATACTTCGGTGAGCCCCGTCATGAGCTGCATTTCCACTGGTGACTGTAGGCAAGTCTGGAAGGGTAGGGAAATGCCACGATAGCGAGTCATTGGGTGAAGATGCAGTGTGATCCGTGGTTCTGTAGCCTTCGTCACGGCAGTGGTGCCTCCCGCGGAACCCTCGCCTTTGTCAATAGGATGGGCTGCAATGCTGTTACAATGCCGCTAGCTACTGGTTGTAATTCCTGCCAAAGGCTTTTGTTTTTCATTCACTAATGGCCTAAATACAAGGTAGCCAATTAGTCTTTTTGGTTGGACATCACTGTATCGTGTGTTGCCTCGGTAGTGCAGCAATCGTCCATCCAAACTGGGCACCCATGTCAGCAATTCTTTGCTAGGACAGTTGGCTACCTGGCTTCAGAGAAAATTATTGAGTTAGGAGCTTCAACAAGATATCAGAAAAAAGCCTTGCATATCAAATGTGGAAGCTGTGGAATGGTATATCAACAGCCATTATGTGTAGCACATAATTCCCCATGAGGCCTATTGTCCTAAGAACGTTCACAAAGTTCCAGTGAAAAGGTGGACGTGCAATCTTAAACAACAATAGACAAAAATATATTTTTTAATGGCTACTTGTCCCCTTCCTTTCCACCACTGCTGTTGCAATCAGAACTTTGTTAATTTAAATTTATTAAGTGAGGCCAAAGAACTTCTAAAACCTGTGATACTACTTATTGGTTTGGCCGAGGCTTTTCATTTGGTTGGACTTGTACTTAATGTTATAGTTTTAGATTACTGTTCTGAATATTTTACTGTCATTATAGGCTGGTAAAACATACCCCAATCCTATCAAGAGTAGCGGGAGCAGTGTTCCTGGTTCTAAGGCGGTTGTCTCTAGGCCTATGCTCGATGTTCTTCTGCAGTTAGCTGATTGATGTGAAGCCTTCAGTATTTGAGTTCAGAGAGTCTATTAATTACACTACCGCAGGGAAAGCCCCCCCCCCCCCCCTGCAAAGATGGAATTTCAGCTGAAATGTGGAAGATTGTTGCCAGATTTCCACAGGCACTGTCACCACTTACCTCATGTCTTTGTTTTGCAAGATAAGCCTGATTCAAATGTCATACACAAATGTTATACACAAATCAGACATTCCAGATACTGCAATAGCTCACCTGCTATCACAGGTAAAGCTTTTGCCAAAAGGAATTCCACAAGTTTTAATTGTGTGTAGCAGATAATTCCCCAAACAATCAGCATAGAGCCTGTGTCATTGGGGGTAAAAGATTGCTGGAGTAGTCAGGGGTACAAAGTTGAGAGTGTGTTCTGATTCACTGTGATCATACTGCAGGATAGGCTTGAGGGACTTCCCGCAGAACTAATTCATACACTAAAAGTTACCCACTTCAAAAATGCGTCACACCATCGTGTATATCCTGAGAGGGTAAACTGTGGATTGGTTAAATGCCTCTTCCAACTCCTGCCTCAGTGCTGAATGTCAGCCTGAAGTTTTGTGCTCCATCTCTAGAGTGGGTCTCAGACCTACAACTATCTGGCTCGGACAATAGTGCAGCCAGCTGACGGTGATCCCTTAGACTGATGTCGAGCATTAACGTTCTCGTCTGAGCTGTCGTGGGAAGTTGCAAGATTTCCACTTTGCATTGAACCCATTTAATTTTCCCCACACCGGGAAGGTAGCAGTCATTCTACCAGCAAAAGTAAGATGCTCGCAATCCACTCTGTTTAAAAGCCCTCGTGATTGACCCTTGATTTCTAAATGTTGTTTTGTGATCTTGTAGTTTTGTGAAATGTTGTTTTGTTTTCTTGTAGTGCCTGCTCCTGTTTATAATTGCTGGGTTGGTGATTCTAGCCTACTGCTCTCAGGTCAGCAGTAAGGCCACCTACCAGGAGGTGGTGCGGGCAGCTTGCGGCCAGGTAGTGGGCACCATCTGCGATGTCCTCATTGCCATCTACACCTTCTGCACCTGCATCACCTTCTTGATCATCATCGGCGATCAGCTGGACAAGAGTGAGTCACTGTAGAGGTTGTGGGGGGCCAGGGGTTCAGGGCTGGGGTTCAAGGTTCAAGGTCAGTTTATTGTCACATGTACCAATTAAGATGCAGTGAAATTTGAGTTACCATACAGCCATACTAAGTGAAAAGCAAAAAGACGCACAACCGCATAAAGATTAGCATAAGCATCCATTACAATGGACTCCACATTCCTCACCGTGATGGAAAGCAATATAGTTCAGCCTTCCTCTTTGTTATCCTGTGGTTTGGGGCAGTCAAACCATCCGCATTCGGGGCGATCAAACCCCCTGCAGCCGATGATCGAAGCCCCTGCGACGGGGTGATGAAACATCTCGGTCGGGGTGGTTGAAACTCTCCGCGGCATGGAGCTCCCGAGTCGGCCTCTTCTTACCAGAGACCGCGGGCTTCACGATGTTAAAGTCCACAGGCCCCGCGGCTGGAGCTTCGATCCCCGGCAAAGAGATCGCAAGCTCCGCGATGTTAAAGTCCCGCAGACTCCTGCGGCTTGGAGCGCCCGTCGGTCTCCAGGAAAAGCCGCAAATTCCACACTGTTAGGCCGCATTGGGGACGGAGATACGATATGGGGAAAAATCGCACCTCTGTCGAGGTAAGAGATTGAAAAAAGTTTCACCCAACTTTTGTTGGGAGAGTGCAATGGGGTTACCTGCTACCTCGTGCTGGGCACTGACAGTTTTGATTGGTTGCGTTGGTTAAACTGTTACACTTTCACGGGCCCACTCTCATTGAGTCTTGTTTAGGCCGATCAGTATATGTGGTGAGCGGGATTCAATGTTTCGGAAAAGTGACATTTTTTCTCTGCCAATGAGTCATCAGACATTACGCAAATGAATGCACATTCTATGCTTTAATGTAGATGTCACAATTGAGGTGTTGCTGTTCACCCTTTTTTAACTATGAACTGAGGTTACCATTTAAGTATCGATAAATCACCTGAATTTGAAGTCCTTGGATTCCCGTGGTGGAATTTGAACTTGTCTTCGGACACAGCAGACACTACCTCTGGCAGCAGCATCACAGGCATTTTGACTCGGACCACACAAACATAGATTGTGCACAAATATTAGAGGACATAGCTTTAAGGCTGGGGGTGGAGTAAGTAAAAGGTGAGGAGCAGTTCAGGTTAATTTTATCAGAATGGTGGATGCCTGGAACGGGAACTGTTCACAAGAACAGGCAAGGAATAGTGGAATGCCCGCATGTGCAGACAAATGGGATTTGTTTAAATTGGCATTATAGTTTGCAGACCTGGTGGACTGAAGGGTCTGTTCCTATGCTATACTGTTTTTAGCTTCTAATTCTAACGACTGAGCAGTGGACCAAGTCTAAAGTGGTTAGGAGTTCCCTCTGACGCAGTTAACGCTGCCCCTTTACTCTCAGGTTGTTGTCTGAATTGAAAGATGTTTTGAGGTAAATATTTTGTGTGGGAGAGATTTTGAATGGTTTGTTTTGTCTTCCAGTACTTGGGGCATTGATGCACACGCCTGAAGGAGATGCTTCCATCAATGGTCACTGGTACAGTGACCGTAAGTTCACCATCTCTGTCATCTCCATCCTGGTCATCTTACCTCTCTCCATACCCAAAGAAATTGGCTTCCAGAAGTACGCCAGGTTAGTGCCCTCACTGTTTGAGTGGTGAATTCCTTGGTCCTTGTGGCAGTGGATGGAGCGGGGGAGCGAATGGCATATTCCATTCCCAACTCGTGATATAAACCATTCCCTGCCAGGGCAGTGGTTAACAAAGCAAGTGGGGATAGAGTGCAGAGGCAACAGTAATTAGCCTTCCCTCTAAATATAGCACCAAGCTGTCCAACAGTACACTGGGATTTTTACCTCTGGGAATCCTTGTAATTTTTCATTTATATTATTCTTCCGAGGAAGAAAGTTGTCGGTCACAAGTGTGCCCTTCACTCCTCAAGGAATCATGTCTGGCAGATGCCCCCAAGCACAATGTCTTCAAATCCTACCTTTCCTTTCCTTTGTCACAACCATCTCCCTCGTCTGGGTATTGAGTCGATGACTATCGCTTCCAACCTCAGCCTTTCCTCCTCAGTTTTCCTGTCCCTGTACCTTCCCCATCTGACCAATAGCCATTGACTGTACAATTTATTACATCTTGATCATATTTCAAACCTTCCTGCCTACCATGCAATCCTTGATAGACTGTTCCCCGATTGTACCATTCATTCACTGTGTCCACCCATTGCAGATCTCAACTTTTGCTCCTTAATTCTAACACCCTCAACAAGTAATTTCTTTAAATCTCCCTGTGGCTTTGTCTTAAACAAATGTGATGAGCCCATCAGGTTATTCACCCCAGATGGCTGAGACTATTCATGCAACCACCTCCTCTGCCAAGTGACTCATTAATCTTATCTCCATTCAACCCCACGACTATCGGCTTTCTCATTGTCCAGATTAGAAATTTCCAAGCATCAAAACCACCCCTATCATATCACCCACAGTTGCTCAAAATCAGTTTGGCAATCTCTAGTACAATACAATACAATTTATCTTTATTGTCATTGTACAGGGGTACAACGAGATTGGGAATGCACCTTCCATACGATGCAATAAATTAACTAGCTAATAAGTATTCATTTAGACAACCCAGTGAAATAAAATTAGAAACAGTTTTAAAACAGAATAAAGTTCAAGTAGGTCTGTGCCGATTCACTATGCGATGTGACCATCCGGCTCAGCAGGACCGGTTCATAGCAGCTATGGCCCTGGGGATGAAGCTGTTCCTGAGTCTGGAGGTGCGGGCGTAGAAGGCCTTGTAGCGTCTACCCGATGGTAGAATTTCGAACAGACTATCGCAGGGGTGTGAGGAGTCTTTGTGCATGCTGGTGGCTTTTCTGTGGCATTGTGTGTTGTAGATGCCCTCCAAGGCTAAAGTAGCCTAAAGCCCCACTGATAATCAATTGTCAGACACAGTCACCTTATCCACTGTCTCCCTGCCTCACCATCACCCCCACCCCACCCCCTGCAGTGCTTTCTATGGGGTCAACTGCAAGAACAGTTGTGTCCAGAATATGAAGTGGAAATAGTTGGAAGGGAAGAGTATATCCGTGAGACACTCCCACAAGTTGACCAGGTTCAGTTTCTACCCCGAGTAGAAGTGGTTTAACAGATTTCCAACAGAGCAAGGACGATGTGATTTATTTTTATTAGACATCCTTGCAAACCCTCTTTGGAGCTGTGGCTAGGTGGAGCCAATATTGTACTGTGTCCTCTTGGACCAACTGCACCTATCTCAGTAAATGAGGCTGTCAGTGTGCATTCATTATTTCATTTTATTAACTCTCCATTCTGATCAAACATTTCACTGTGTCATTAACAATTTGACGCCTCTATTTTCTACCCTCTCGAATGGACCGTGTGGCCTCACTCTCCAATATTGTCACCTCTTGATCTGCTTTCTTGCCTAACCTGGTTAAACAGCCAGTTGGGAAGTCTTGGCAGAGTGGTTGCCTGGTCCCTCCATATCTCAGTTCACTGGTCTTGGCTTATGAAACACATAATGAAACACATTTTGACTGCATCTTTTCTATGACTAGCCCATTGATTTCTTTGCAACTATTCAATCTCAGCATCGTGGATAGTTGTGACTAGTGTTGCTTAATCCTCAGTCAATTGGCTCTGCTAGATTGATTGAGATGGGGTTATGGTGAGAGGATGCGTGGGGGAGTTATGTTGGAGGAGGGATCCTGGGTGGGTTGGACCATGAGCTTGAATACCATACTAATGACCTTTGAATCCAATCCAGATTAGTACCTGTTATAAAGTATTTGTGACTGACCGGCTGCTTCCTGATGCTGCTCCACAATGGAAGCTAGACCCCAAAGTCTCACACTGGTAATATGAAGAGGGAGGAGAGGAGAGGGGAGGGGGGAGGGTGGTATTCAGATCTTCCACAGTATCTGAAGTTGCCAAACTGGTTCACTTGATTTGGCGAGGGTTGATACTGACAATGAGAACCTAGAATGCAAGTGTTTCATTCGCTGGAGATTCTATTCCTTGTAAAAAAGGATGGAGAAACTTATCCAAGCCAAGGCTTCAAGTGGAAGTTGAAGCAGTTTTGGATTCAAACCATTTTTGTATTTGGCAGCCCCATAACATCTTCCCTGTTGGATGTGTATGGCCATGGTTGGTCCTGTTTTGATTGTTTTATTTATTTTTCTCTAGTATGCTAAGTGTGTTGGGAACTTGGTATGTGACCATTATAGTGATCATTAAACACATCTGGCCAGATAAAGGCATCATTATTGGGGACATCCCCACCAGGTAAGTGTAATCTCTTGGTGCCTGGTTTCTTTCATACAAGTGTCTGCCGAGCCAGCGAGCTGCAGTAATATAGTTTAGTTTAGAGATAAAGCACGGAAACAGGCCCTTTTGGCCCACCTGGGCCATGCCAACCAGCGATCCCTGCACATTAACACTACCCTATACCCACAAGGGACAATTTTTACATTTACCAAGCCAATTAACCTACATACCTGTACGTCTTTGGAGTGTGGGAGGAAACCGAAGATTTCGGAGAAAACCCACGCAGGTCACAGGGAGAAAGTATAAATTCCATACAGACAGCACCCGTAGTCGGGATCGAACCCGGGTCTCCGGCGCTGCATTCGCTGTAAGGCAGCAACTCTACCGCTGCGCCACCACAGCGGTAGAGGGTGAGGATGGGGAAATAGTTAAATGGTCTCTCTCTGTACTCGGAGTGTTTGCAGTTTTCCTGCTTTATGCAAGAATAGAACTTGGCATCTGGAATTTCTGGGCTCAGCCAAACCATCACCTTCTGTGTGGCTGAGGGAGTAAGATGAGAAGGAATTCTACTAAGAAACAGCAACTCTGTGTGCCTGCTGTGGTATCCCTGGGCAATAACAAGCCAAGAAAGTTGCTTGACCACCTAGTGGCCTCAGTTGGCTAGCAGAACGTAGTGAGTGCAGTGCACTACTGTCGGGGTGGGACCAATGAGAAAGGAAATAGTGGGTGACGTGTACTGAATTTATAGAGCTGCCAGCAAGGTTAACCACTGTTTTCTGTTCTTAGCCCTTCCTCCTGGATGGCGGTGTTTAATGCTATTCCAACCATCTGCTTTGGCTTCCAGGTACTGCTTTCCCATGCCCCTTTATTTTTCCACTGCTGGTATCAGCTACATTGGAACAAAATGCTCTTAATCATTGCTCGTGGAAAATGGTAGATAAATCATGTCTGCTTTGCTATTTTATCTAAGGTAGACATAAATGCTCTTGCAGAAAGGGTTCGGAATGTCTCCAATAGCTCTTGCCAACTTCTACAGATGCACTGTGATCCTATTTGGCCGCATCATAGCTTGGTGTCACTAAATACATTCTTTCTTTGTCTCTTCCTCCTTGGTGTCATTAGTGTCATGTGAGCAGTGTTCCTGTGTACAACAGCATGGAGAGACCCACGTTGCAGCGCTGGGGATGGGTGGTGACAGCAGCCGTTGTGATCTGCCTGTTTGTGTACACGGGCACAGGTACGGTGCACGCCGCCTCCATTACTGGGATCGCATGGAGCAAATGAAACCTTTGGGTGAAGGGCTGAGGCAGTCTATGGTGAAACATTAACTACCTAATCTGACAGATCAAATTAAGTTGGAGGAACATGGAGATCACAGGTGTTTGTTAGGAGGCGAGAAAACTTTAAAAAAAATAAAGATGAGAACTTTAAAGTGGACCTGAAGGCAGTTGGATTGGTGAGCTTAAGGCTGATTGGGGCAAAGCAGGAAGTCCCTTCCGGGATGTGAAGCTTGACCTCATGAAGATGGGAGGCAAGGCAAAGGAGCTTTGGAATGATCAAACAAAGTCTTGGGAGAGTTTATGTGCAGGTGAGTGGGGGAGAGTGGTGAGTTGCACACAAGCAATTGTGGTGATGAAAGGGATGTAGTTCGGAAGCTCATCTCTGTGTTGTGCAAGATGTCAAAGGTGTAAATCCTGTGGTTTTTCCTCTGGTACGCGAGAGTGGGGACGGAATGGAGAAGGTGACCGGAGATTGGGATTGCTGTTGGTTTCACAAATTTAAATGGTGGGCAAACAGCCTTTCAAACCAGGGACACAATGAGTGAGAGGTTATGGTGAATGCAGGGAGCAACGAGACTGATCTTATTCTGTCCCCATCCTCTCTCTGACTGCGAGTGGTGAAAGAACAGGATCACCAGTCAACTGGAGGAAGGTTTGATATTGGGATCAACAACTCATTCTCATGGGTCTTTTGGGCTTACTTGAGATCTAAGGAAACGGTGTGTAGAATTTTTAAAAGCCTTGCCCTTATTCGAGTGACATCAAGGTGCAAGCTTCACAAAACTGGCAGCAGTGACCTTGGAAGTGAGTTTGGGCATGTTTCCTCCAATTCAAATTGGCCATGGGATTTGCCTCCAAAGATGAGTAGATTATCAGCTTGTTTAGGTGGAGGAGAGGAGAAAAACACTGTTGTAGCAGCAGGTGCTGTGAGGTCTGTGGTGACACAGTGCAGAGAAAGGGCTACTTTATCTCGCCTGCATTGTATCGGCATAGTGAGTGTTTGGGGCAACAGGACATTTCTCTCTGAATTGAATCAGTGCAGCATCTGCTGGCTGAGTAGTTGAAGAGGGAAATGGTGGCCAGTGTACATTCTCTTTGTTGACCAGTCTGTCCGTGTGCAGTGTATAATGTCTGACTGACCTTCAAAACTTCCATACCCATGACCACTGGCTAAATCTCTTTGCAGGTGTCTGTGGTTTTCTGACGTTTGGTTCCAGTGTGAACGTTGATGTCTTGCTGTCCTACCCATCAGACGACATCTCTGTGACCATTGCCCGAACCTCCATCATCCTCTGCGTGCTCACCTCCTACCCCATCCTTCACTTCTGCGGCAGGTGAGACTTCTGCCTGGGTCCAGGCACTAGAGCGGAATTGGCGAAGCCAGGCCATCGAGTGGCTGTTGGATTCATCACCTTTTAAATGCTCACAGCAGAGTACACTGCCAAGAGAACGGGAAGCCGGGGAAAATTGGCCCTTCAGTCATTGGGGTAGAATGTAACCTGCTTCTTTATTTCAATTCTGTTCATTGTGTACTTGAATTTTACATTTCACTTCCCTCCCATCCCAACCTTGAGGTTCCCAGCTTTCCGACATCACTCCTGACTGATTGGACTCTGTTTCACTCTCGTTCTCAGCCAGTGGAGGTGGTTTGACATTGAAATCTTCAAGTCATCTTAAGCAGACCTCCGTTAGGGCAGGAGCGGGATCCGTTAGATCTTGCTCTTTCCCCAGTAAATGTACTCGAGAATGAGCTTTTGGTATTGACTAGAGTTCCAATCCCATACTACAAGGAGGTTACGATTGTGCTGGAGAGAGTGAAGTGGAGATTATGAAAATATTCATTTTCTTCTGACATGGACTCAATGGGCTGAATGATTCTTGTGTAGGCTCTCAGATTAACCTAGTCCACCTCACCATCTATTTGCCTGCAGTCTATTCTCATTCACATCCCCATCAACACTCCCCAATTCACCTCTCACCCACTGCACTCAGATTAATTTAGAGTGGATGATTCACCTTGTAGCCTGCAAGAAACTGCAGCTGGAGAAGGCCATGCAGTCACAAAGAATGTACAAACTCTACACAGACAACTCCCGAGGTCATGATTGAAGCCTTGCAGCCTTTTGTTCCTCTGGGCTCGACTTTTATTAATTTAAATTATTTCAAGTGTGCTGTCTAGCAGCCCTCGTGTCTTATCTGAAAATGTTAATTGTCAGTGGCTTCCAAGTGACTGCTCCAGATTTTAGCCAAAGAAGGGAGAAAGTGACCAGGGCTCAACACCATTAACCGGCATGTAGACATAAGGGACAGTAGCCATCATGGGCAAACAACAGTGCTGGAGGAACTCAGTGGGTCAGGCAGCATCTGGGGAGGGAAATGGACAGACAGTGTTTTAGGTTGGGGTCTGTTTGCAGTATAATGAAGGGTCTCAACCTGAAATGCCATGTGTACATTTCCCTCTGCAGATACTGTCTGACCCACTGAGTTTCTCCAGCACTTTTGTTTTACTCAAGCAACATGTAGAATGGTTAAGCATTGTATCCTGCAGATTGGCGAATCGGCCTTCAGCACAGATATTGAATTACATACACGCCCAATGATTTTTTAAAAAAAAACACTTTTGGACAATGAAACAATTGTGTCCCATTGCCGAAGTCCCACCTCAGACAGTCAGTTCTGTCCAGTCCTAATCCATATCTTTGTTCTTTCTAATCTCCTGATTCATCCAATCTTCTTGTGACCTGTGGTTTTACATTAGCAACGTCTGCTGTATTTGTACGAGTGGTTTTCTTGTTTCAAGAGGAAATGGCCAATTTTCTTGAAGTCTGTGTACTAGCTGTGGATGTTGATGCCTAAGTTCTTTGACTTCTCTGTAATCCTCGGGTTGTCGCCATTTAGAAAATATACTGCTTTGTTTTTCTTGAATCAAGAGACAATGATATTTGTCCACAATAATCTGTTCTGACGACTCATTTAATCCATATCATTTTACAACATTATTTTACATTACGGCTGAGGAGTTGCTGGTAACGCCAACATTTATTATCCAATTCTGAGGGGTAAATGTTGCCATCTAGAGGATGCAGATGGGAGAGTTTTATAACCAGAGAGCATTGGTTTAAGGTGAGAGGGGAAATAATTAAATGGATGGAGAGACCTTTTCTGCACAGAGGTATAAGTCATGAGCGGCCACAAAAAGTAGTAGAGATGTTTACAAATTGAATGATTAAATTGACAGGTATATGAATAGGATAGTTTTAGAGGGATAAGGCCCTTAATTCAGGCAAGTGAGACTAGTTCCGATAGGCATTTTGCATTCGCATGCACAGGTTGAAGTAGAAGGGTCTGTTTCCATGTCGTATAACTTTCTGACTGGCGCAGTTGCTCTTATGAAGATCTACACCAATGCTGTTGTGTTAAGTCTGAAGTATCCCGACCCAAAGCGTCACCTATCCATGTTTTCCAGAGATGCTGTCTAACTTGCTCGAGTTACTCCAGTACTTTGTCTTCTGTTGTGTTGAATTTGGATCCAATGATGATGGAGTGGTGATCAATTTCAAGTCTGCATGGTGCCTGACTTGCAGGAGAACCTACAGCCACTGGTGCCCCTGTCCCTGCTGCCCCTGTCCTTTGCCATGGTAGAGGTTGCAAGGTTGGGTGGTGCTGTTGGAGTAGACCAGGTGGGTAGATGGGTGGATCTTTTGTGGATGGTGCACTCTGTAGCCGCGATGGCTGTCAGCAAACTTTAATAACCAATGTTGCACTTGGATGAGGTTGTCCCTACTGGCAGGTCCAGCTTGGAGGTCCACTGTTCCTGTGGCAGGCATCATCCAAAATTGCCAATCATAATAGAAATGGTGTTGGGTTCCTGAGAAATGTGGAAGAAACTTGCTGGCTCACCTGAGCAGAGGAAACCTGATCTTGAGAATGTGCTCACCCAGACATTGCCACCTTGGGTGAGATGGGGACAGAAGGAACTAACTGGGGAGAAGGCAGCCAACAGACTGTAATAAAGATATACAGCACGGAAACAATCCCATGAGCCCAACTTGTCCGTAACAACCAAGTTGCCAAGCTAAGCTAGTCCTACTTGCCTGGCCTATATACCTCCAAAACATTCCTCTCCATGTACCTGTCAAAGTATCGTAATTATACCTGCTTTCACGACTTCCTCAGGATATCAGCAGTGAATGCATGTGGACCAAACCAAGGCCTCGGTTTTAAATGGAATCCAGGAAGCCATGGTCCGGGGGGGGGTGAAAAAAGGCATCTTGAATGAATGAATGAATCTTCCAGGCATCCCAATGGAAAATCTTGTCATTGGAACAAATGCAATGGAGGTGGAAAAATTGGGAGTTTGGAGTGCTTACAGGAGGCAGGGCGGAAGGAGGTTTAGTCAAGTTAACTGGTGAAGTCTAAGTTAGTAATGGACATTTGCTGCTTGCCTTTCCCTGAGATTGAGACAGAGATCTGAGAAGGTAATGGAGATGTTTTTTTGGAGAAAGGTGGAAATTAGGAGGCATGGTTATGATATTGAGTTCTGTGAGTGCAGGAAACAACATCGACGCAGTCATTGATGTACTGGAAAAAGAGTTGGAGTGACTCTGAGATAGAATGGAGCAAAGATTGTCGCACATATCCCACAGAAAGGCAGGCAATGCATGAGCACACTTGAGTAACCGGAGCTCTACCTGTGATCTGGAGGAAGTGAATGCAGATAAAGATGTCCAATGTGAGATCAAGTTGGGCAAGCTGAACGAGTTTTGGTGGAGGGAACTGGTTGGGCCTCTGTTCAAGGATGAAGCGGTGGGCACTCAGACACTTGTAAAGGAAGAGTCGCTGAGACCACAGACTTGGAAACTCTCAAAAGTGAAGAATAGTATCCTGGATTTAAGTAGAAAGGGATGGACCAGAGGAGAAAAGATTGTCAAGTTTCATGGGGCATGAGCAGTCTGATGCAATCGTCCTATATAGACAGACCTATTTATTAATCTTGAGCTGGCGATAGGGTAGGGAGACTTAAAACTGAGGAGGGATAATCTCCTGAGCCAATGAGCATCATGGCTCAGTATGTAGGTTAGGTTAATTGTAGGTATGTAGGTTAATTGACTGGGTAAATGTAAAAATTGTCCCTAGTGTGTGTAGGATAGTGTTAATGTGCGGGGATCGCTGGGCGGCGCGGACTCGGTGGGCCGAAGGGCCTGTTTCCGCGCTGTATCTCTAAATCTAAAAAATCTAAATCTAAATGTCAGTGAGCTGATCAGTGTGTCTCTAGCTTGATCTGTTGCCTCCTCTAATCCAGGGCTGTGATCGAAGGACTGTGGCTGCGTTACAAAGGGGAGGCCCTGGAGGTGGACGGCTCCCGGGAGAGGTGGCGACGGATACTGCAGACGGTGACCTGGTTCCTGCTGACTCTGGTGCTGGGACTTTTCATTCCGGACATTGGGAAAGTGATCTCTGTTGTAGGAGGATTGGCTGCTTGCTTCATCTTCGTGTTTCCAGGTACAGGACAGATGGCTGAATGCCACACGATGCCGCAAGGAGCAGGTCTGGCTAGCCATGCTTGGGTTTGGAGAGTCTGACTAGGTCGCTGGAGTAAGAGTTCACTGCAGCAGGCAAAAGATGATTTGGAGTTGAATATCAAAAGAAAACCGCAGATGCTCGAAATCCAGCATAAAAATGTAAAATGTTGGAAAACTTAGCAGGTCAGCTAGGAAAGAGATACAATCAATGTTTCAGGTACACTACGTGGTTCTGTGGTGTTGTGATTTGGAGATGTTGCCTGCTTCAGTTAAATATCCTGCACCATGTTGGTGCATGGTGCAGCAGAGAGAGGGTTCAGTACCCAGCAGGTGTTGGTGTTTCAGGAGGTCTTGGGCTTTAGTTATCCCTGAGGTCTTGTGCTATGTCCCACCTTTCCCCTCCCAGGCACCTCTCATCCTTTCCCGATGAGGGCAATGCTGGGGGAAGAAAATTTAGGGGAGAAAGCAGAAAACTTGGAAAGACATTTTCTAAAAGTGTACCTATTTCTAAAAGGCCTTGATCAAGTGCTGGCAGAAAGGTCAGTAACACCAGAACACTGATTTGTAGTAAATGCCAAAAAAGCCAGAACAGGGATGAGAGAAACTTGACTGCAGACCAGTGATTTAGAATGGTCTCGACCCATAACGTCACCCATTCCTTCTCTCCCGAGACGCTGCCTGACCCGCTGAATTACTCCAGCATTTTGTGTCTACCATTGATCCAGAATGCTCGAAATAGATCGTTGTGGCTTTCGAGAGAGGGTTGAAAGAGACAATCAGTGTCGAAGTAGATTTAGCAGTAATGAAACACCGAACTGTACAGCACAGAAACGGGACCATCACCCAGCATGTCTGTGCTGACCATAATGCAAATTAAACTAAACCCTTCTGCCTGTACATGATCCATGTCCCTCTATGTTCTGCTCTTTCATGTGCCTGTCCAAATCACTCTTAAAAGTTGCTTGTGTATCTGCTTTCCCCACCTTTCTGACACCTATCATGCTGAGTAAAAAAGCAATTTGCTCTGCACATCTCCTTTGAACTTCCCCTCTAACTGGAAAGCTATGCCCTTGAGTTTTTGACACTTTCACGTGGCATTAAGGTTCAAATATGCCAAATTGCCTATGCCACTCATTTTATAGACTTCTGTTGGGTCTCCCGTCAGCCTCTGACATTCCAGAGACAACAAACAGTTTTATCAACCTCTCCTATAGCTAGAACCCTCTAATCCAGGCAACATCCTAGTAAACCTCTTCTGCAACCCCCTCTCCCCCCATCCCAAAGCCTCCACATGCTTGCCTTGGTTGGGCAACCAGAACTACACAATTCTCCAAATGTGGAGCGCATTGCCTTTGTGGTGCTAGAAATAGATTGTTGTGGCTTTCAAGAGAGGGTTGAAAGAGGCAATCAGTGGAGTGTGGGGAAGAGCAGGAGGATGGGTGGGAGTTGCACTGCAGCTCCATCAGCTTGCAAGCAAAGAGGCAGTAGTGTGCTTGTTCCTAATGTTGTTTTCTGTGTATTCAGGCCTCTGTCTGGTCGAAGCAAAGCTTTCTGAGATCCGGCAAGCAGACTCTGCCAGGTAAATACTAGAGGATGCATTTGTGATATCAATGCCCAGGGGGCAGAACTTTCTTTGTCCTGAACTACATTCCTTTTCATGTGTCAACTCCAAACAATATAACGGGGGGTTTTTTCTCTGCTACTTTCTGAGGCAATTTGGTGGAGTGTGGTGACTGAGAAATGTCTAAGGACCATACACTGACCCGATGAGAGGAGTCATTTGTGTTATTAGTAACCTGAAGGAAAGGGGTCTGTGTCCTTAACCCATTGCTTGTTGGAGGAGTCAATTACTGAACTCAAAGAGGGATCTGTTGGATTAATACTGATACTGGAGGGAAGGACCTATTGAGGGAGAGAGGTATATTTCAGGATTATGCACCGAACTTGGGTAGAGTAAGAGCTGGTGGGGTTTGGGATCATAAGCTGGGTGGAATGAGTGGTTGCAGGATGGAGGAGGACGGGTCTGTTGGGATTGCATATTGAGCTGGGTGCATGAGGAATATATCAAAGCATTGGATACCAGGCCATAGTTGAAATGTATGCAATTTGGCTTTGACCCTTGAGGGTTTGAGTCTTCCAAATGTGTAGTTGGTGAGGCTGAAGACGGATGGTCCAAATGTTGAACATCTCTGGTCCTCTGTCTTTCCCACTCTCCATATCCTCTGACCACCCATCTGATTAGGGACATTGAGCAGGAGCAGCCCACTTTGCCCCTCAAGCCAGTTTCACCAGGCTGGAGATCAAAGATGTCTTGCAACAACCTTTCCTATCTTTACGTCCCCCCCCTCCTTCAACATCACCATACCTCATAATTCAGCTAGTGACAGTCTTGGGTTTAACATTAACCAGTGAGCTTGCATTAAATGCCATCAGCAGATGAATCTATCAAACTTCTGCCACATTCTACACATTTGCCCAAAAGGCCAGGCATAAATTTGTCGATTCTGCCCCCAAGCGATGACAATGGTCTCCTTTCATTCACCTTTTTGGTTTCCTTTAATATTCAAGTCAATTCCAAAGATTCTAAGTCCGGAGGAATAAAAACATATTCCTTGCAATTTAAATGTAGTTTTTCGTCTGGTTTATCCTTGTTGCATCATGTAACCACAGGAACGTCTCTGGTCTTGGGGTTGCTGTTTGTGGGGACTGGTGCTGGTAATGGTGAAAGCTGCCAATTGCCATTGCTTGGCATGTGGCATAAATGTAACCACCTGAATGGTCTCCTTGCACGTTGGCATGGACTGCCTGGTTGTCTGAGGAGTTGCTGTGCCTTCAGGTCAGCGCTGGAAAGAGTGCTTCAAGAAGTGGATACATATCCACGGTGGGGTGGTGACTTTGCTGTGTTTTCATTTTATACTGGTTTTGTGATAAAATTAACTTTGGTTCTCTAACAGAATCTTTCTCTCTCTCCCCTCCACCCCAGATGGTGGTCTTTTGTGCTGTTTGGGATCTTCATGATGTGTATGGGAACTTTCATCTTTGGCCAGAGCACAGTGAGCTCCATCTACCAAGACCAACGCAAATGACAATTGCCCCGCCTCCTGATACCATCGTTACCTCTACTCCTGCCACTCCAATGCATTTCACAACCGGCTGCTGGCAAACTGATCCAGTCTGAACCGTGCCAACAGTACAACTTTTATAGAGACTTCACCTGCTCCAAGAGTTGAGATGCGACTAAAGCTGTCAATGCAATGGAATGAAAGTATCCTGCCAATATGTATCCTCCAGAGTAAGGGATTTGGGCCTTGCTTTTCCTGGTGCTTTGACAGTGGAATGCATCTCACTTTTTCTTCTTCACGTTTTGCTTCTATGGGCTGCCTTTCTGTCTGTACCATTGTACAATTGTAGCTGCAAGCAGTGCTGCACTGGGAAACACACTGTTATGAGGCAGCTGTTGTCCTGTAGTTGTGGGAGACTTTGGGGTATATGTTGGCAGTGACCTCCCATTCCCTTCCCCACCGACCCAAAGTTACCCAGTCTGTTGCAATGCATCTGATAGCCCATGAGGCCTGCAGTGCACTGCCCTGACGCACACTGGTTATCTTTGTGTGGCACCCTCTGACGTGAACCTACAAACGTTTGGTGGGGATTCTCTTTCCAGCAATAGTCGAGCACTATTTTATGCCTGAATCCCACCAGTGAGTTGAAGATGAGGACCAAACTGGAATGTTGAGGGGGCATCTCTGTTCACTTATTACTAGCACTTTGGAATTCGTCACAATGGTGATGGAAGCATTCTGAAATCACTTTTTTTCTGGTGAAAGTTTCAATAGAAGGGTTTCTGTATCACTGCCACTAAAATAATGCATGTTGTCATTAATACACTAATTAGCTAATGACCTCCCTGAGCCCACCACTAACCTCCTCTTACTCTCCCACATACACCAAGATCTCCCTATTTGTCCACCTTGCTACTATGGCCAGTTATGTACAGAGTTCTGGACACCAAATGGAGCCAGGAATTCTTCTCAGACTCTGCCCGCTACGAGGGCTCGGAACTAAATCTTTTGTGTGATTCTGGAGGTCAGCCAGGTGCTGATTTAACTAATTATTAGCAGGGTGCAGATGTTGATTCTTTGCTGTGGTGCAGATGTGCAGTGTTAATTTGTTGGTGGCGTTGGACAGCTTCCAAGCACGAGGTTGCACTGTGAGCTGTGCAACCCGGTGTGGCCCGCAGCATCCGACATCTATACTGATGAAATGTCAGCCCATCTGGGACTCTTGGAAAATGAGATTCTACTTCTAATGTCCGACATTGCAACTTTCAATAAAGATACAGATTTTTTTTAGTCGAACCATTATTAATTTGAAATAATAATTTAAATTACGGCTCTGGACCATGAATTTACCGAGCTATAAATCAGCTATGTTATGCGGAAGAGTTCCCAGTTCGATGCTGGTCAGCATGGATTTTGTTATCACTGGATAGGGATATCAATTTCAAAGGAGGATACTGCAATGGACTATAGATTTTAATTAACCAATGGTGCACCCTACGGCAGTGAGTTCCCACATGCTGTTTGTTGGGTGCGGGCATTAACTTGATGGTGAATAGCTTGAGCTGACATTCCACGGACCAGGGCTGACCAGGAAGGTAAACGGCACATTATCAACTTGGAGAGACCTTTCTATGGAGTTTTACACTCGCTGCAGCCCTACGGGATATACAAGAAGTTGGGATTGGGTTAGTCAGGAAATACGGAGCATTGATGAGAGTTGGTGTCACATTCCCAGCTTGTGGTTGATGAGTTGGGTGGACTGACTTCAAACCCAGCTCTTCATTAGGGTTACTCTAACTTCAACAGGCTGCCCATCTAAAGTAATTTCACTATACTTCCAATAGCTTGAGCACGCCAAACCCAAGCTGGCAGCCAGTGATGCAGTATCACAATCGGTCTCAGTCTCCCACTTAATTAAGCTGTGGGAACGGTAGCGCAGCGGTAGAGTTGCTGCTTTACAGCGAATGCAGCGCCGGAGACTCGGGTTCGATCCTGACTACGGGTGCTGCACTGTAAGGAGTTTGTACGTTCTCCCCGTGACCTGCGTGGGTTTTCTCCGAGATCTTCGGTTTCCTCCCACACTCCAAAGACGTACAGGTATGTAGGTTAATTGGCTGGGTAAATGTAAAAATTGTCCCTAGTGGGTGTAGGATAGTGTTAATGTACGGGGATCACTGGGCGGCACGGACTTGGAGGGCCGAAAAGGCCTGTTTCCGGCTGTAGATATATGATGAACAAACAGTGTACGAGAGGTAGTGGAAGTATTCCTGCTTCCACTCATTTCAGCTTCCATCCACACTCCTACCAGTTGTAGAAGAAGCCTGTTTCATTCTGCCCCATCTCCTCAAAACAAAGAAAAAGCAAAGGGACCACTCCACATTTGACAGTTTTAATAGCCAAACAGGTAAATTATCTTTAAACAATTTGTGAACAAAAGTTATTTGCAGAAAATGAAAAGTGATCTTGGATTTGAACCTTATTTTCTGAGGTGCTCATGTTTTCTAGAGATTAATATTATTGGAATCTCCCGGCTCATCCTGGAATTTGACAACCCACCCCTATCTCGAGATGCATGATAAAGGAAGTAGATTTTTAGTTAATTTGTTTGCATTATATTGTACTTCAGTGTAACCTGTTGAACCAGGCATCTCGTAATTGACAGTCAAAACACGTCCCAGTTCAGTGCAGTTACTATTGTAGATATGGTATAGTTCTCCAAACATCAAAGGTGCTGCTGACTGGGTCAACACTGGCACATGGATCAATGTAAACTGAGCATATGCCAAAATTTGTTGCTTCCATAACTCTGATCTTGTTGACTAGAAGGAATGTAATGGGCAGAGCAAACTTTGCATTGTGCTGCTGCTGAGGCTGACTAAGTGTTCCAACCATGGTCACTCTCAGCCTGGTACGAGCTGGGTCTTGCTCCTCAATGCAGATCCAGCGTAATTCTGGGTGAGGCATCTACTTTGTCTGTTGTAGCTACTGCTGGGAGTAGTCTGTCTCGATTATAATTATAAGATTTAGAATGAGGAAACATAGATTTGGAGGTATCGTGTTCCATCCAACATTTACCATGAGTGTTATCTAATAATCCTTTCCACAAACTAAGAGTAGGAATTGCATTGCAGGAGTGGGGTTCCTGCCCCTTCCCAGCAGAGGTGAAGTTGTTGAATTTGTTCAATAGTCTCTGACCTTTGGCTTTAGAAAATCACTAACATTATATTAAATCATTCATGAAGAAGTCCCCTCAAGGAATTGATTTGACTTGTGTTTTTCCTCTGATTAGAAAATTAGGCAAATTCCAAACACGTAATTTATTTAAATGATAAAGCAACACCGCCAAATTGGGCTGAGGGAATTTAAGGGGCTTTCCACTTCTTTCAATATCTGGAGGTTCTTCAAATTACTGGTAATACTTCATGCAGATCAGCCTGATGTAGTCTCTGTTTGGACCCGAGCTATCGCTGCTAGGACTTGGCTTAGTTTGGTGTCATTGGTTTGATCGATGTACTGTGATTTAAAAAGCTCAATATGTTTGTGTGAGAGAAGCAAGAAAAGTGGCCAATCATATGGCAGTCAGATAGCCAGTGAGCTGGGAAGGCAAGGCTGGCGCTGTCTCAGTATGGAGAGTTGGAGAGGTAGCTCTCAAACATCTTCAAAGCTCGTACGGGAGACCATTGTGGTACCATGTGGCCTGCTCCCTGTGGATAAAGAAGCATTAGAATTGGTCTTGGGCCAAATATATGGTGAACACCATTCCCTGGTAACAGAAGTTGAGCTGTCCATCCTGATCCCAATCCATGCAGCAAGGGAGACCCATAATGCCTCCTGCTACTGCCTCCAGCAATGTCATAATGCATTTCCCATGTCACTTTGCTAGGTGCTTTGTGACAACTGTTACCCTGACGACCTGCTAACATTTCCTGCATGTGTCTGGGCTTGTGCTGGCCAGTGTCACAGCAAGCTATTGCCCAGTCAAGACGCATTGTCTTTGCTGGGAACCTGGGTTAAGTGCCATGGTGCTGAAGGTCACAACTCAAGCCAAGAGGACGGACAAACATCCATCAACAATGCCTGTACGATGGTGACACCACACGTTTAGGGCTGAACAGGAACAGAGGACAGGAAATCAAATCCTGAGAACCAGGAATCAGAAAGGCAGCACACTGCCTCTCAGGATAACGAGGTATGGACACTCAATGGTGGGGTTTCCTGCAATACCCACCCTGAGGGTAAATACAAATTGCCTGTGGTGGAAGCTGTTGGAGTGAGACAGGATGTGTAGGAAGGAACTGCAGATGCTGGTTTAAACCAAAGATAGACACAAAATGTTGGGAGTAACTGGAGAGAACGAATGGGTGAAGTTTTGGGTTGAGACCCTTCTTCAGACTGATGTCAGGGGAGAGGAAGTACATAGATAAGGAAGTGTAAGATGTGAAAACAGGACAAAGGGAATGGAGGTCAAAGAAAATGTAGAACAGATCATTATTAGCTGGGAGAAGGTAACAACAAAGCAGAGATAAAATGCAGTCAGAGACAGTAAGACTAGTCAGAACTGGAAAGGAGGAGGGATGGAAAGGGAAAGCAAGGGTTTACTTGAAATTCGAGAAGTCAATGTTCATACTGCTGAGGTGTAAGTTGCCCAAGCGAAATATGAAGTGCTGTTCCTCCATTTTGCGCTGGCAATGGAGGAGGCCCAGGACAGAATGGTCAGTGTGGGAATGGGAGGGGGAGTTAAAGTGTTTAGCAACTGGGAGATCAGGTAGGTTTAGGTGGACTGAGCGAAACGACCACCGAGCCTGCGCTTGGTCTCGCCGATTTATAGGAGTTTATGCCTGGAACAGTGGATACAGTCAATGGCATAGGAGGAGCTATAAGTGAACCTCTACATCACCTGAAATGACTGTCGGGGTCCTTGTATGGCGTCGAGGGGGGAGGTACAGAGACGGGTGTTGCATCTTCTGCAGTTGTACGGGAAAGTACCTGGGAGTTGTACAGGGAGTTGCAGAGGGAACGGTCTCTGCAGAAAGGGGTGGAGATGGGAAGATTTGGCTAGTGGTGGAATCCTGTTGGAGGTGGCAAAAACGTCGGAGGATTGTGTGCTGTATGTGATACCTGATGGGGTGGAAGGTGAGGACTAGGGGGACTCTGTCCCTGTTCCAATGGGGAGGAGGCGGAGCCATGAGCTGAGTTGCGGGATATCGAGGAGACCCTAGTTAGGGCCTCATCTATGATGGAAGAGGGGAACCACCGTTCCCTAAAGAATGAGGACATCTCCAATGTCTTGGTATGGAACACCTCATCTTGGGTGCAGACGAAGGAATAGGGAGTAGTCTTTACAGGAAGCAGGTTGGGAAGAAGTGAGGTCTAGATAGCTGTGGGAATCAGTGGGTTTATAATAGATGTCAGTTGATAGTTTGTCTCCTGTGATGGTGACGGTGAAATCAAAAAACGTTAGGGACATTTTGGAGATGGTCCAGGTGAATTTGAGTGCAGGATGGAAATTACTAGAAAAGTTAATGAAGTCTGAGTTTCAGGCAAACACAGGCCCTATCCCCGAACTCTACCTCCGCTACATTGACGACTGCACCGGTGCTACCTCCTGCAAACATGCAGAACCTACTGACTTCAATAACTTTACTACTAATTTCCATCCTGCACACAAATCCCCTGACATCATTCTGAAGAAGAGTCTCGACCCGAAACATCACCCATTCCTTCTCTCCAGAGATGCTGCCTGTCCCACTGAGTTACTCCAGTGTTTTATGTCTATCTTCAGAGTGAGACAGTCCTTGCCCTACAGGAATGACTTGACCTCTAGTGAAAAGGAAGGGCTAGTTACCTTGATGGTCAGGAAGGTGAGGTTTCCATACTGCTCGTAGAACCCAGCAATTTGGTTATTACAAACCCATGGCTGGTAGTCGACCGTTTTCTGATGATGAAGCAGACAATCAGTTACTCTCCTGGAACTACACAACTGCAGCTGTGGAGAGCCCCTCTTGCAATCTCCCTCCCCAAGACCACAGACTGGAGTTTCCCCTCTCCCGACAGAGACACTGTTATTCCACTGTATGACGATCCTCCAGGCAGTTCTGGGAGATTGAGTTACACACACCCTGCTGGGGAGCTGCTGTGGACAGGGAGTGCCTTTGGGACACCAGATAATTGAAATTAAACCCAGACACTGAGATAATCCCAGAAGTCAAGTATCTTTCGCAAGACATTATCCTTTTTAACTGTCTCACCACTTATCACCACAGCTGCATAGTGCCTGCAGTGTGTATCATCAACACAATGCCCTGCATTGGTAACGCTCGCCATGGGGCATCTGTTACTTAGTAGGACAGGGCATCAGGTGCAAGGGAAAACTACTGTCTACTCTCGACTAACTTGGAAATGCATTAGCCTGCCTTGTCACTAGCTGTAAATCCTTTAATTAACCATCAATAGAGGGGGCCGTAACTAGCACAACTGTATAAAAGAAAGAGTCCTATCCACCTTCTCATGGCAGTTAGCAAAGGGTAGTAACTTGCCCTTCCCATCAGCATCCATAGCCTAAAACTGATTTTCATCAGAAAGGATTCGGAAAGAAACCTCAGCAAATTCTTCTTCATAAATCTGAAACCCAGATATTTTCTGTAGTAGGAAACTTGCTACTTTTTTCCCCCTTCCTTAACATGTATCATTCATTGTTTCCAAACATCCCTGGGGAAGACCAGCTGTGTAAATAACAAAGGCACAATAATAACGACCAACATGTCTAAAGGTCTAGGCAGAACACAGTGGCCACTCCTATTACTGACTGGGTGACAGCTTACCTTCTGATTCAGTGACTTCACAAACCATTGGTCTCCCAGAAAGTTGCAGGCCATGTCTGTATCCCCGTTATAGACGAGGGCACGTAGACCCTTGCTGAGTAGCGCCAGGTAGAAGTCATGCATGGTGGAGTAGATGCGGTCATAGTTTTCAGCAACAGTTTCGCTGCAATTGGATGAGCGCAGGTTAGAATAAATCTCATAAGAACATCAACAATAATCACGGTTCAAATCCTGAATGTAGCAAGTTCAGGAATAATTTAAGCAGAGTTTAAAATTCTCAAGGGTTTGATTGGATTGTTTTTTGTTGGTTAGTGGGGTAGGGCCAGAAGTGGTGCAACTGGTTCCTGGAACTCACTCCTTCAGTGACGACCTTTTGCTTCCTTTGTTCTTGTTCAACGAGATATTTTCACGAGACTTGATTTTATTTCCCTGCTCCAGGTGCATTCAACACATTGAACCCATGATGTAACCATATATACATGGACTGAAAATAGGACAGACATGAAAGATCTAATCTAGTGAACAATAGATTAATTGATGATTTCCAGGCCAAGCTTTTTAGTTCTTTGTACGTGCTGGTTCCTTGGTAAACCAATCCAATACTAATCCCAAACACTCTTCCAACAGCAAACAAATTCTTCCAGCATCCTGGCTAATATTTCTCTCTCACAAATCACAAGCAGGTTGGCCTATCATTGTCAAATTGATGTTTATGAACTTTTTTCTGTAAATTTCCTCCTGTTACAAATTGGACTTCTATCGGGTAACTGCAAAATCACGAGAGCAACTTTATCCCACAGCCAGGCCCAGCTATCTACCAGCCCATCACTCCACTCGCAGCCATCCAAGAGTTGAATAGGTCGTCAAGCTTGCTATAAGCTATCACCTGTTTTACAACCTTTGATTAAAAAGGAAAGTAGAGATGGAATTATAGGCCAGTGAACCTCACAACAATGGTAGAGAAGCTATGGGAGAGGATTCTTTGAGATGGAATTGGCACAGAGGATGTGAGTGCCTGGAACGCACTGCTGGGGGTGGTGGTGAAGGAAGATATGTAGATATGTAGATATGGTGAAGGAAGATATGGTGAAGGTATGTAGGTTAATTGGCTGGGTAAATGTAAAAATTGTCCCTAGTGGGTGTAGGATAGTGTTAATGTGCGGGGATCGCTGGGCGGCGCGGACTTGGTGGGCCGAAAAGGCCTGTTTCCGGCTGTATATATATATGATATGATATGATATGATGATATGATAGTGGTTTTTAAAAGACTTGGATAGACACATGGATACACACAGAATGGAAGGATATGGAATACATTCAAGCAGATATATGTTGGTCTTGATATCATGTTCGGCATAGACATTGTGGGCCAAAATGCCTATTCCTGTGCTGTACAGTTCTATATTATATGTTCTAACCTGTTCACTAATGTTCAGGCCTGTTTCTGACAGCTTTTAGACTCCAGGCCTCAGTACAAACAGTGCAGATGCAAGCCATATATATGTTGATTGAGATGCCTTTCCTGAATACACCAAACTCCACGCCATCCAAACCCTTAGCACCATGGCAGTCCTCCCAGTCAATATCTGGGAAGTTAAAATCCACCACTATTACAACCTTATTTTTCTTGCATCTATCTGGGATCTCTTTACATATTTGCACCCTGGAACTTTGAGCGGCCCGTATTGTTGACCCTTCATCCACCTCTCAGTAATAACTACAGTATCCAGTCGCAAGTTCTTCATCATGCCCTGAGCTCGTCCCCGCCTTCTCCTCTTATCTCTTAAATGTCCACCAACTTTCATGGCTGGATATAGGACTGCAGAGGTTTAACCTGAGTTGTTGGTCGTGAAGTTGTTCAGTTCTATCTACTCTGTGCTGTTTTTGTGGTTAAGCACACAGGGTGCTGTGTTGCAACAGCACTCAGCTGGCACCTCGTCACTATTAGTTATGCCTGGTGCTGCTCCCATCATGCCCAACTGCTCCCCTTGCAGAACAGGGGTTGATTACCTAGCTTGGTAGTAATGGCAGAGTGAGCGATATACTGTAAGGTATAAGATTCCAGGTTGTGGTGGTGTACATTTCTGCTGTTGATAGTCCACACTGCCTTGTGAACGGCCTGCTCTGAGCTGCCAGATCTAGTCTGAGTCTATTCCAGTTAGGAGTACCATACAAAACATGGAAGGTTTCCTCAGTCTGCAGACAGGACTTTACCTGCACAAGGACTCTGGTGGTGGTCACGTCTACCAGTGCTTTCATGTTCAGATGTGTCTGCCACAGTAAATTGGCGATGACGAGATCAGGTTGGTTTATTCCTTGTGGTGTGGTTCACTCACCAGCTGCCACGGACCCAACCTGGCTGCTCCTATCCTTCCACATTCAGCCAACTCAGTCAAAAATACATGGTGTGATCCTCGATGGTCCCACCCAGGATATACATTCTGCCTCGGGTGCAGCGTCCAAGTGTTCTTCGACTGGAACAGCATTGCTTTGTCAGCTAAGGGAGGACAGTGACTGATGACGAGGAGGTTACTGTGTCCTTGTTTAACCTGATCGCCAAAGACTTCATGGGTAATGACATCAATGTTGGTACTCGGGACCATTCCCTCTTGCTTACATCACTCTGTGCCACCATCCCCCGGGGGGCTGTCTTGCCGGTGGAACAGCATTACTCTGGAGTTGTGGTGGGGGTAGTCTGGCATAGTGTGCAAGTACCGGGTAGGTGCTCGACAGGTCTATTGGACAGCTCTCCCCATTTAAATACTGGTCCCGGACCTTTGTGGGAAGAGCACTGCGAGGTCAACTGGGTTGACAATGACTTAGACACATCTGAATTGGAGTTACTGGCAATGCTAAGTGGTTGGTCTGGTTTTATTCTCTCTGTTTAAACTTAGCAACATTGGTATAAGTGAGGGACTTGGCCAATTTCAGAGGGCATTTAATAGTCAACCACATGTAGAAACCCTTGCAGAATGCTTTGGTCAAGTGATGTGTTTTTACAACAGTTTGATAGTTTTCATGTTCATAAGTTGGCTTTATTTTAAAATTCCAGATCTTACTGAATTTAAACTCTCCGGATGCTGTGGGTGGAATTTAATCTTGGGTTTCTGTAATGTTGGTCCAAATCTCTGATTACCTGTACCACTCACATGCTCTATGAAAAGTCCTGTGCGAGTCATTTTTCCTTAGCTGACCCAACTGGGTCAGTAACCTGTCCAGGTCATGTTTGGAGTTTGCGACATATCCTCTTACCTGCAGAGTTCCCAACCCTGGACCTTTCCTGGGATGTGCAGGGCCATTCTCACGTCAGCACGATTCAGCCATACCCATTGAGCTGTATCATTGATGCATGGAGGATCAAATTGCCTGGCTGTTACTTTGGTCTGGTGAGAGAAAGGAGATGACAGCCATCGATCTGCTAGTGATGGTGTACCACTACAGAGTGAGAAACTTCCACCCAGCATCAAAAGTATCCACAACTCTTTGCAAAGTTATAGGCAAGATCATTTTGGATATGCATAAACTATTTAATTGAAACCAATATATAGAACCTGGAACATAAGGGAGGAGTTTGGCCCTGTGGGATCCTGCAGGGTGACATTTAAGGGGATGGGATAGGACTCATCAACTCTACACAGGGAGAGCTGGGCCCATTGGGATTCAACAGAAATCAATGCTCGAGAGGCGATCTGGTCTGTCAAAAATGCATGCAATGGCAGTGCTTGGGCAAGGGTTAATTCTGATATGCTAAGTTGGATGCATTAGGTAGAAGGTGGATCCATGGGATTTGATATGCTGAGCTGGAGTCATTGGCTTGTAAGCAATTTTAAACCATGGAGTGTATAGCAAAGGTGGAGTGGTCAAACTACTGGACTGGTAAAATAGAAGCCTGGACTGATGATCCAGAGACAAGAGTCAACTCTCACTGTGGCAACTGGAGCATTGAAGTTCAATGGTCGGTTCAATGAAGTGGTTGATGCTGTTGGCATTTTATACAGTGGAGCGAATGAGCATTGGACATTTGTACACTTGGGAAAGGGATGAACCCTTCAAAGCTTTCCTAGAAAAAGCAAAGATCTTCATACCTTCACTGTCTGAAATTGGTAAAACTGGAAGAGATTCGTCATGTCTCTGTGAAAGCGTGCAGAGTAATGCTGCAATCCCCCAGCACAGTCCATGTACAGTGAGTATACATTGAGTCCAATGCCGAAGACAATGAAATTAACTTGCTTGATCTGTTAAAAGAAAAAAAAAGTATCAGGTGAGCTCAATTAGTGGTTTGTTCCCCTTCCACCAAATCTGGGTCCCTCGCCATCCAAGAACATCTAGGCCAAGGATCATACCAATGCTCGGCTTAGGGTCACATACACATACCGATGAAGAGCTGTGAAGGTCACCATAGAAACAAGCCTGCTGCAGAAAGGGTTTTCTACATTTAGATAGAGTACAAAGGCGAGTGTAGTGTTACACAGAGATAAATCAGTCAATGTTCAACTTGTGAAAAAGAGTGGGCAGTTATTCTCAATCAACTGGCCTGTATTCATCTACCAATCGCCACAACAACAGACAGATGATGCAGTCATTGTCACCTTGCTACTGCCCATGCAGTCGTTCACTGCCGTGTTCACAACAGTAACTGTGGATACTTTGAATTGAGTGTAAAGTGCTTTGGGGACATTGACGCAACAATCCTGCTGAAATGAAATCCTCCTTTTCATATATCCACAGTGTATCCATTCATTCAGCGAGAGGAGGTGGCATGAAATAAGTGAGCATGTTTGCTGGAGATCATTCGGTTTCACTCTGGTTCTGAGATGATAAGACCAATTTGGAACCTTCAAAACAAAAGTCTGCTGGAGGAACTCAGCAGATCAGGCAGCATCCAAGAAGGGAAATGGACAGATGATGTTTTGGGTCAGGACCCTTCTTCAGACTGATGGAGTAGAGGGGAGATAGCTGGTAGAAAGGGAGAGGGGAGATAGCTGGTAGAAAGAGGTGAGGGGAATGGTGGGGTACGCGGTGGCAATTGATAGGTGGATTCCAGCGAGGAGGGATTGATTAGCTGATGGGGAAGAAAAGGGTGGAGATAGCAACTATAGCTGGAGGTGATAGGTGGTGAAGGCAAAATGGTGCAAATATTGGATTCTGATGACCAGGGTCGGCCAGAGGTGGGGCTGGCGGTACTGGTGGGGTGGGTGATGGTATTGGGAAGTGGTGTACTCTTTCCACCGTTTGCACTGAGCTGTGTGCTCAACAACTGGACACAAGGTTTTTAATGTCAACCCATTGTCCTCCAGATCTTGAGCAATTGATGAAGCAGTGATTCCCCTGGCTCGGTGAAGGTGCCACATGATGTCAAGGAGGCTGTCAGATCATCGTGGAATCAATTCCTCTGTCCACCTGGTCACCTTTAACCATGAGTTTAGTACAGAATAACTGCTCCAAGGGTCTGGTGTTGGTCAGGAGAACATTGTGCCTTCCGCTGGAGCTGACTGAATGTAAGTGGGGCCCAACACTTAGGATATAAGCCTGGGAGAGGACGCTGTTGTTGGTTTGCTTACCCCGCTGGTGGATTTGAAGTATTTTGCGGAAAAATTGTGGGTGGTTTTGCTCCATTGCTGTGAGGTGTTTGGTTTAGTTAGTCCAGGTCTCAGAAATGTACAGAGGAGGAGGAATTACAGCTGCATGAGTTTTGTGCTATTCGCAGCCACTCCCATTGTGACTGTTTTATTATTGGCCCCGGGCATGGTAAGCAGAAGCTGCAAGACGGTACCGAGGCAGTCTGCTGTGGGTAGTCTGTCTTGGCAAAGAAGTGAATGGGAACCTACTGAATCCACACAGTTGCTCTTCGTGTTATTGTAGAAGTTGCAAGATCCATCTCTGCAGCAAAACCGATTCAGGTTGGCCCACAATCTTGTGAAGACAGAAAGAGAAAGATAATGTGATCTAGAAGGTCAGGCACCTTCACCACACCGCCCTTCCACCCTTTCCCTCACCTAATCCCACAGTAAGATCACTCTGCAGTTACCCTTGCTCAATATTTCCCTATCTCTGCAGAAGGGAGATACTGAGAGACCCCTCATTGCCATACCAACACTCAATTCTCCAATTTTGGGTTACTACCTCGCCCTATAATGCCCCCCTCCCCCCCCTTCCCCTCCCCTGTCTCCTTCCTGGGCTCACACCTATTTCTCCCCTTCCATCCAAATTCCTCCCTATAGCTTCACCATTCACAACTATTCCATCCTTTTGTCACACACATTCTATCTTTGCATCTCTGGTCTTTGTTCAAACATCTGCCTATTAAAAATCCCTTCTCACCTGCATCAATCCATTACTGGGCAGGCTTTATACTGCCCCTCCTCTCTTCCCGATTTACCCCCCACTCTCCCACAATCACTGAAGAAGGGTCCCAACCAGAAACATCACCTATCCATGTTCTCCAGAGTAGTAACCTGTCCCGTTGAGTTACTCTAGCACTTTGTGTCTGTTCCTTGTTAATTTGCTCTCTTTGTATCCAGGGGGTAGACACCAGAAACTTGAGTGTGAGGAGCATTAACATAGAACATACAACTTAAAATCCTATAGCACAGAAACAGGCCCTTTGGCCCACAATGTCTGTGTGGAACATGAACCCAAGACCAACCCTCAACTGCCTGCACATAATCCGTAACCCCCCCCTACCTCCATATACCTATCCAAAAGTCTTTTAAATGCCACTATCGTACCTGACTCAACCACCATCCCCAGCAGTGCGTTCCAGGCACTCACCACCCTATCTGTAAAGAAAATCTGCCGTCCATATCCCCTTCAAATTTTGCCCCTCTCATCTTAAAACTATGCGCTTTGGTAATTAATTTTTCCGTCCTAGATAAACGGTTCAGAATATCAATTTTTCTCATTGTCAACTATTATGTTTAATGTCTTTGCTTCAGAATTTAATCTGTTGCAAGGGAATGGAAGTGACATAATACCAATTGATTATATTTGTTATGTTTTCATTATCAGTGCTGATCCTCTTGCGGGATTGGCATGGCCTGGGGTTCTGCTGGAGAACACAGGCTGAGGTGAGGAAGCTCAGCCCTGGCCCTGAAGCTACTGAATCGGTTCAATGGCCAGCAGGATGAAGCTGCCAAGGCAGCAACCACGCACATTTTGTTTTCTTTTCCCTTGTTTATAACCTGTGCCCTGAGAGTGTCTTTGTCTAATCCTTTTTTTTAATTTTTATTTTTTACAAATACTTTATTCCCAAACAAAAACAAACATACAAAGTAGTAACGCGATCAAATCAAAAGGTGCCTATATTGGCAGTTTACAAACAAAACAATTATCAAATTAAAATGACGCCAACTTTGCCAATAACACATTAGACCTCCCGCGGTGACCGGCGTTCATGGAAGGCCTCCAGCGTCCCCGTGGACACCGCGTGTTCCCTCTCCAGGGACACGCGAGCACGGATGTAACTCCGGAAAAGGGGCAGGCAGCCGACCCCTGAGCGGTCGTCGACTACCCGTTGCCTGGAGTCGCGAATGGCCATCTTGGCCATCTTTGTCTAACAATGGGAGTGTGTGCTGGAACAATGTGGAGTGAGTTTCACTTTGTGTGCAACCCTGGGAATGTGTGACACAATGGTGTTGAGGGATCTTCACTCTGTGTCTAATCCTTGGAATGTGTGATGGTAATGTGTGGAGGGGGTTTCGCTCTGTGTCTAACCGTGGGAATGTGTAAGAGAATGATGTTGAGGGAGCTTCACTCTGTGTCTAACCCTAGGAGAGTGGATTGGAACGTTGTTGAGGGAGCTTCACTCTGTCCCCAACCACACATGTGCTGGAGGTGTCACTGCCTCAAGGACATGGCAGTGGTGGGAATGGGAGATCATCTCTGGTGCTTACGAGACATTGATACAAATTGATGGAGGGTGGGAGGCTCTCTCTCTCTCTCTCTCTCGAGACTGATCATGCACACTTCTTTTCTTCCCAGTCTGGAGGTTCAAGCACTATACCTACACGTCCCCGAGGAGTCCGTGGTAATATGCGAAGTAAACAAGTGACTGATCGTTGTAATACCGGCTGCTCAGACCATTCCCAACCGCAAACCCCTGCAAGAGAGGACACAGCATCACCATAGCATCCTAAACACTGGGATCGTGTTGCATTCAAGTATACAAGCACCTTGTCCAATGAAAACATATTCCACAAACAGGATAGTGAGAACAGCTCCTCGTCTACAGCTGAGATAAGCCCACATGACTGGTGCCACGGATAAGTGTCACTTTAACGTGCGCTGCTTTGGTCTCCTAAGCTACCAAAGGAATCGTCTTAAACCCTTTTCTTGGTCGGTAAAATTCTGGCAGGAGTCAGATGTCCAAACTGAAGAAGAATAAGGTTCAACGTCACTAAAGCAGTTATCTGGGTGTGTATACACCGCTGTTTGTGGGAGATCACTCATGGCTCTCTGCATAATTGAAACCTGATATAAAATCAGAGAATGTGGTAAAATACTCAGTAGTTGAGGCAGCATCTGTGATTGGGGAAACAGAGTCAACATTTCAGGTCAATTGTGCCTTTGTCAGAACTGGAAAAGTCAGACACATGTTTCAAATTGTGGAGAAGTGGAAACGGAGAGAGAACAACGGGGCTGGAGGATGCAAATGATGCTGGCCGAGTGGGAGGAGCGAAGGCTTGTTAATCGCAACTGAACTGCCTGAATATAATGTAAATCGGGGAGATGAATGAGGACAGGAGTGAAAAAAATTGCTGGTACATGAAATAATACCACAGCGGCTATAAATCTGGAAATTGTCAGCAGACCTCGCAGCATCAGTGCAGAGAAAAATAATTTATATTACTGGTCTTAGCCATCTGACAGAAATTGGAAAGGGCGCTTTTCTAAAATTGATAAGTTCGATATCCCACGGGTCACAGTGCAGCTAGACAAAATGAGGAGCTGTTCCCTGAGCGGACATTGGACTTTGTTGGTATATGTGTAGGAGGCCACACACAGAAGCAGAGTAGAAGTGAGTGGCAACAAGTTACTCCAGTGCTTTACACAGCACCAGAGCTATAGAATTGAACAGTATGAAAACAAGCCCCTCGGCCTAATCTCCATTAGATTGTGTGTGAAGCTCAGCGATCCTGACCACAGTTGGGACATGACATCCATTTACTAACATGAAGAATGGAGATGGGGTAGGCCACTCAGCTCTCAAACCTACCCCACCATTAAATATTATCATGGCTGATGTATGCTGGTCTCAACTCCTGTTCTGTGCCAGTTCCCCTCAATTCCTCGATCTTCCAAATATTTGTCTATTTCCACCTTAATAATCGAATGAAATCCAGAGACTCAACATGTCTAAGAAATGTCCATGTACCTCTGTCCCTTTACTTGCGACTCTCCCATTAGTGAAATCATCTCAACATCTACTCTGTTAACCCTCTGATGATCTTATATTTTCAAAAGTAATAGAAGGAACTAACAGGCTAAGCCAGAAGAGAAGGCTGATCTCAGTCTCCACATTGAAATGAAGCATGCATACCTGGAAGTTAATTTTCGATGCGCCCTCTGCAATCTTGAGGCTTAAGGTCGGAGTGTAAATCCCACCGTAGCTTTCACCGAACACGTAGAAGTCATTTTTTGTGAAGTTCGGGAACTTCCTGAAGAAGTCCTGCAGGGCCAGGTAATTGCTCTCCGCGACCTACAGGAATGGAGTGAATGTGGAGCGGGATTACGAGTTCCTTCCTGTGTAAAGATCAAAGGTTGACAGAGACCAGCAGGCACCGTCTTTGATATTTCTAGCGGAGGGTTGCCCTTGTGTTTAAGCTCCAACCATGTCAAGGAGCTCTGACCTCAGTACATTTGACGTTGGAATGCTAGTGTTAAGTTGCAGCAAGAGTGAGATGCAGTCCTACAATTAAACAGAAAGAAGAGCAAGAAATGCCAGCAATGCTCAACAAGTTAAGAAGAATCTGTGGAAAGGGAAAACAAGTTAAAATTCCAGATCAAAGACACCCAGTCAGAATGGGGAAGTGAAGCAAGGTTAGTTTTCAGTTATAGGGAATGTGGTGGTGATGGATAAAGCATGTCAAATAAGGGGCACCTTGTTCATAGACCCTTCGGCCACATTGCCAGTTTGCATATTCGTGGTCCCAACCAGCTCATCTTAACACCCAATCTGCCTTTCCAGTTGTCGCGACAATTCAATTGCACTTCTCAGCTGTTGTCTGAGGACCTTCCTTGAATAGAAGGCTAACCAGATACCCACATCACCCCTCTTTAATTTTAATTTTCCATCTCACTACCACTCCATCTCTGGTCCTCTGCTCTGTTCCTGTGAATCAGCACATTCCAGCCCTCTGGATTCAATATTCAGTGATTTCAGATAACTCACCACTTCAGCATTCAGTTCCCCACTAAATAAATTACATTCTGTTAGCTTTCCTAACTACTTGCTGTAGATGCATATCAGCTACTTGCTGTAGATGCATATCAGCTACCTGCTGTAGATGCATATCAGCTACTTGCTGTAGATGCATATCAGCTACCTGCTGTAGTTGCATATCAGCTACTTGCTGTAGATGCATATCAGCTACTTGCTGTAGATGCATATCAGCTTTTTGTGAATTACGCACAAAGGCACCTGGATATCTCTGATTCCCAGAGTTCTGTAATCTCTCACTGTTTAGATAATCTTTCCTGCCCCAAATAGTGAAGAACATTTTTTTTGCACTATACACCATTTAGGAAAGGGAAAGCGATCACTGTGAATCCGACCCAGGTGAATCTTTGCTACATGAACCAATGAAGAATGATCACAAAATGTCAATAGTTTACTGAGGTGAACAGCCCCAGAATCAGGAGTAAAGGAGATGGAGGGAGCAAAGCAGTATTGGGTGAGGTCTCCGGAGAAAGTTTACATTGAATATTTCCATTCCCTCTCCTTCATTAAGTAGTGACCGAGCAACTAGAACCTATGACCTTCCCAGACGGTCCCAGACACGATAGCTGACGATCGGCTAGCCACGTTACCTCCTTATCATTAGTGGCGTAGTTTCCACTGTCAGAGTAGGAGAAGCCAACTCCAGCCGGGGACTCCAGGTACAACATGTTGGCTATCTTGTTCCAGCTGTACTTGTTAATGTAGAGTGTGCTTCCATCATCGTTCACCTGAAAACAGACACATCATGGTAAATGCAGTGTAGGAAAAAAGAAAAACTGCAGATGCTGGTTTAAATCGAAGGTAGACACAAAATGCTGGAGTAACTCAGCGGGTCCGGGAGCATCTCGGGAGAGAAGGAATGGGTGACGTTCCGGGGCGAGACCCTTCTTCAGACTGATGTCAGGGGAGGGGGGGGGGGGGCGGGCAGGCAAAGATAGGATGAAGTCAAAGACAGGAAGACTAGTAGGAGAACTGGTAAGGGGGAGGAGATAGAGAGGGGAAGCAGGGACTACCTGAAGTGGGAGAAGTCAATGTTCAAACCGCTGGGGTGTAAACAGCCCAAGCGAAATATAAGGTGCTATTGCTCCAATTTGCACTGGGCCTCACTCTGACAGTGGAGGAGGCCCAGGACAGAAAGGTCAGGTTGGGAATGGGAGGGTGAGTTCAAGTACTGAGCCATCGGGAGATCAGGTTGGTTGAGACGGACTGAGCGGAGGAGTTCATCGAAACGATTGCCGAGCCTGCTCTTGGTCTCGCCGATATAGAGATGTTGACTTCTGGAACAGCGGGTACAAGAGATGAGGTTGGAGGACGTGCAGGTGAACCTCTGCCTCGCGTGGAAAGACTGTTTGTGTCCTTGGATGGAGTCGAAGGGGGAGGTAAAGGGACAGGTGTTGCATCTCCTGCGGTTGCAGGGGAATGTACCTGGGGAGGGGGGTGGTTTAGGTGGGAAGGGACGAGTGGACCAGGGAGTTTCTGAGGGAATGGTCTCTGCGGAAAGCAGGAAGGGGTGGAGATGGGAAGATGTGGTGGGATCCTGTTGGAGGTGGCGGAAATGTTGGAGGATAATTTGTTGCATGCGACGGCTAATGGGGTGGAAGGTGAGGACAAGGGGGCTCTATCCTTGTTACGAATAGGGGGAGCAAGAGCGGAGCTGCAGGATATTGAGGAGACCCTCATCATCATCATCATCATCATCATATATATACAGCCGGAAACAGGCCTTTTCGGCCCACCAAGTCCGTGCCGCCCAGCGATCCCCTTACATTAACACTATCCTACACCCACTAGGGACAATTTTTTTACATTTACCCAGCCAATTAACCTACATACCTGTACGTCTTTGGAGACGTCTTTGGAGACCCTAATGAGAGCCTCATCTATAATGGAAGAGGGGAACCCCTGTTCCCTAAAGAATGAGGACATCGCCGATGCCCTAGTATGGAACACCTCATCCTGGGCGCAGATGCAGCATAGACGGGGAATTGGGAGTAGGGGATAGAGCTTTTACAGGAAACAGGATGGGAAGAAGTATAGTCAAGATGGCTATGGGAGTCAGTGGGTTTGTAGTAGATGTCAGTCACTAGTCTGTCTCCTGTGATGGAGATGGTGAGATCCAGAAACGGTAGGGAGATGTCGGAGATGGTTCAAGTATATTTAAGAGCAGGATGGAAATAAGTAGTGAAATTGATGAAGTCAGTGAGTTCTGCATGTGTACAAGGGGTAGCACCAATGTGGTCGTCAATGTAGCGGAGGTAGAGTTCGGGGATAGGGCCAGTGTACCACATTAAACAACAGCTCAAACCTCACGCTCCCAATCCTCGCCATTGGGTCACAGGAAGACTTACATGTAAAGGTCCATTTTCAGAGAGGAACCCATCCAAGGAGCTGCACCCGGGTCCACCATTCAGCCACAGGACCACAGGGTCTGTAGTTGGGTCTCGCTGAGACGTCACAAACCTGAAGGACAGAAACCACACAGTAAATAAGGACGATGACAGAGGACTCTGCAGGACCACAGACAAGTGAGCAACTCATCTCACAGTCGCCAACTGGGCCTTTGAAAGAGGGACATTCGTCAGGTCGACTTCTACTCTTCCCCTCTGATGGCTCCGAGAGCAATGGCAGGTAGAATTTAATCCTGTTAAGTTCAAGGTGTTGCATTTTAAAGGTTCTAATAACGGTAAAACATTGTCCATGAAGGGTAGGGCCCAAGGGAGTATTGAGGAACAAAGGGACCTCGGTCTACAAGTTGAAAGATTCCTGAAGAAGGCAGCAAAGGTAGATAAGGTTGAAGAAGACACAGGGGATGCTGGCCTTCATTAGCCGGGAAGATTTACCAGGATGGAATCTGGGAAGGAACATCGTAGTTGCAACGAGAGACTGGATAGGCTGGGTTTGGTTTCCTTGAAGTTGTGGAGGCTGATATGTTCGTGGTGTACAAAATTATGGGAGACATAGTCAGAAACAGAGGTGTCTAAGACCAGAGGGCATGTATTTATGGTGAGGAGTAAAAGGGTTTAAAGAACACTTTTAGAAGTAAAGAATATTTATTTTCACCCAGAGGTTGCTTGCAATCTGGAAATTGCAATCTGCTGGAAAAAATGTTGGAGGCAGATCCTCACTACATTTAAGAAGCTAGACATGCACTTGAATCACCATGGCTTGGAAGGCCACCCACTAATTGCTGGTAAATGGGATTAGTATTGATAGGACTTGATGGGCAGCATGGATGTGGTGTGTGAAAGTGTCTGTTTATATGTTAGACAATAGACAGTAGACAATAGGTGCAGGATTAGGCCATTCGGCACTTCGAGCCAGCACCGCCATTCATTGTGATCATGGCTATTCATTCACAATCAGTACTCCATTCCTGCCTTCTCCCAATACCATGTTGGCCCAGAATCTATGACTACGTAAGGTCTGGGAACCCAGCAGAGGCAACCAAAGTAAAATTGAAGGGGTCACGACTGGTCACAGGACAAGGGATCCCACCCGGATCTCCACTTCCATTGTAATCTGTCCTGCCTGGTTTATTCACTCTCTCATTAGGACCCCTCTCATATTCCATTTAATCCCCATGTTTTCAATCCTGGTCAGGCTTCTTCCTTCATATATCCTCACTGAGTTAAAAGGATTTCACTTGAACCAACACAACCCAATTCTTCCCCAGCACACAAAGGACCCCACTTGTCTTAGTTTGCTCCCCCAGGTGTACTTAAAGATCAAATGTCACTAATTTAAAGAATGAGGCAGTTACAGAGAACAAATAGAACTGGAGATGGTGTAATCTGAAACAAAAACAGAAATGCTGGAAGAAGTCAGCCAGTCAAGCAGCATCTGTGGAATGAGAAGCCAGTTAATATTTCCATCCTCAGAGTTTCATCAACCCCTGGTGTCCAGACCTATTTGATCCCCAATCAAACATCATTAAGAAACATTGCATGGTCGTTATCACAGTTCTGTATCTGGGATCTTGCTGTGTACAGACTAATTGCTGCATTGCCAATATGATAATCAAAGATCCAATGTTATCTGCAAAATACCCCAAGATATTTGCAGCAGTGCTCTAGAAATGGCACTCTCTTTGCTTTCTCTCATTCTGGCAACGTCCTGCACCAAAGCCATGTCTCTCGTTCTTTAAACCCTTTTACTCCTCATCATAAATACATGCCCTTTGGTCTTAGACTTGAGCCTTTGGTGCAGGCTCGTCTCCCTGCTGATTTACTAATGTCGCAATAATGACGAGCTCCTGATGGTTAGAAAGGCTGTAAAGCAAAGACCTGCCAGTTGTAGTTTACATAACATTTCATATCTTGTGACCACAACCGCTGTGATAAAAACAGGTCAAGTTGTCCCTTTCGTGGTCTCTTGACCGGCACAATTGAAAGAGGTCGTTGGAGGGGTCAAAACTCCTCCTCCACTGTGGATAGCTTAGCCATGCAGTCCCAACTCCCCAAGTATGACCACGTCAGATCCTCAGTGCCCTGACCAACCAGACCACACATATGCACTGCCTCTGGCCTCTGCTGTGGAATGGAACAGCATGCAAACAAGCCATTCAGCACAACTCGTCCATGCTGACCAGAGGGTACCCTAGCACTTGGCCCAAGGCTCTCTATGCCGAAGTGATTCAGGTGTTCATGTGAACACCTAACATAGCCAATTGTCATGTGCTGAAGAGCTTTGCCCTCCTTCCATGGCAAGGCTGTAACCTTGCTGTTCAGGCACAGTCTTGATTCAGTCACAACTCACGCCATCTTCTCCAGAAGAAATCTGAGCTCACTCTCTCGATTAACATCCATCTCAACAAGGAACATTTATAGGCAACACTTCAGAGGAACAGCACAAGATGGCACCCAAGCCAGGCGACTCCCTGTGTGCTGGTCCCACAAGTGGATGTGCAATCATTCATTACTAAACTAAACAAAACATCTGAGGGTCGACAGTTATAGGGATAGATTACAGTGGCTGGGACTGTCTCATTGAACATTACAGCACAGAAACAAGCCCTTAGGCCCATGTTGTATATGCCGACTGTGATGCCGAATGTAACCAATCCCATCTGTTTGCACAAGATCCATATCGCTCCATTTCCTGCCTGTTCATGTTTCCTTTAAAGAGAAAGCTGTGAGATTTGACCAAGTACATAAAATGATGGGACTTCTGGAGAGAATGGATAGTGGACAGTTGTTGGCAGAGGTGTTAAATTACCACAGTCATAATCACAAAGAATTAAGATGAGGAATTTATTTTAAAACACGACATGTTGTTGGAATCTGCAATGCACTGCATGCAGATGTGGTGGATTCAGGTGTAAGAAGAACTGTGGATTCTAGAGGGAATTGTACAAATACAAGGTGGAGAAACAATTTACATGAAGACAAAAGGGTGGAACTAGATAGTTGTCCTGAGAGCTGGCACAGTCACAATGTGCAGAATAGAGTCATTGAGTTATAAAGCACAGAAACACGCCCTTTGGTCCAACATCCATGCCAGCCAACCTGAAGTAAAGATGCCAAAAGGATTGGGAATGGGGCAGGACATTTAAGTCAGAAACAGTTCTTGTGAACAAAAAGCATCAGCTGTGGGAATGTGCCACAGCCAAAGGGAGAAGAGTGAATCACTGCTCATCCCCAGACTTGGCATCAATTTAACAATCAGTTTTTTCTAATCCATAAAGTGTTGGTTTTTTACTTGAGAAACTCACCCTCAGGGGGGCTGGTTTACACAAGTTTTAAATCGGTAGGATCAGCATGATGATAATCACACCCTCTGCCCTCACTGACGTCAGTACAGATTCTGTTCTGGACTGAAGGCTGAAACCTTGAGCTAATTCTCCAGTGACAACACCTACACCTCAAAGGCATAACCTAGTGGCTTTTAAATCCCACGTTCTATTGGTTCCCCTGACTAATATTTATCTCTCTAAAGAGCAAATTTTCTCCCTAAACTGTTGTGAAACCTTATGGTGCACAAATTGGCTGCTGTGTTCTCTGTAATACAACAATAAGTACACTTCAGAAGTATTTCATCAGTTGTAAAGCAGTTTGTGACACTTTCAAATGTGGCTTGCACCACATCAACAAGCATTTTATATTTCTATGTGGCTCTGAAATTTTGGACTAAATAGAGATGCACTGCGCAAGTTACTAATAGTTGGACATTTTGCATTGGGTGATCATTAAAAAGATCTAGAAATACAATCTACCCATTTGCAAACCTCCGGTGGTCACACGTACACATCAGCATGATATCACACCCACACACAGAAATAAACGCAGATGAATTATTGCCCCAATGTACTAATTGTGTTTTACACTAATTTATTGTTTTTTTTGTAGTCTTTTTCTTTTCACTGTCTTATAGAATTTGTTTGTAATTTATGCATGATTTATATGTATTTTAAGGTTTTGTGTGTCGTCTGAGTCTATGTGCCTGTGGTGTTGCTGAAAACAAGATTTTCATTGTACCTCACCAGACTGATGTGTATGATCATAAACTCGACTTGACATAACTTGCACTGATCGCATAGGAATCCACGTGAAACTATGAGTTACAAAGCGTCTGTGACTGTGGTTGGCTTCAAGCAACTCTAATTATTCTGTCCCAATTGATGATGGTAATAAATTCCTGGGGTGTACAGAGTCGATTCCCCGGCTTCCATTTCCAGATTGTCAGGGAACTGCCAGTGGGGATGGGAAAATCATGCCAATGGCCATTCCATCCCATGGGAAAATGGCAGGAACTCAACAGTCTAGGTCTGCATGGAAAAGAAGTGCTGGAGTAACTCAGCGGGCCAAGCAGTATCTCTGGAGGACATGAATAAATGAAGTTTCAGGTCTAAGTTTGCATCTTAAGAATGATCACCAGCTCCAGAACACAGAAGTGTTACCTTGAAATCCTTGCCTGGCTTCTGTTTAAGCACGAGGATCTACTCCCCAGAGACTGCTGTTCTCAGAAGGAATGTCCAGAGGTGGTGACGAGTGAACCACCACCTGGTCCACCAGGTCCAGATGCCAGCTCATGAAGCCAGAATCCTCCTGACTCGACATCTCCTTCAGCTGCCCAAACCAATGACCAATTTGGGCTTTTCATATAACAGATGACAAGCTTGTCTCACTGAACTGTCCCAATAATGAGTGGCTATTGTTAGGGTAGATATTTTCTCCAATTTGCTCTGCAAACTGTTAAATCTCAAATTTCGATACAGGCTTTTCAATGGTCTCTGCCTCACAGAACTCGGAGTTATCTGAAGAGCTTTCGAGATATACAGGCTCTTTGGCCCACTGAGTCTATGCCAATCATCACCCACCCATTTATACCAATCCTGCGTCTATCCTGTCAGGGCAGGTTCTATCTGTCTGCTGTAAAGCTAAGTATCTGGGACATGTCATCACAGATCAAATGTCTGATGATGAGGACATGTATAGACAGCGCCGCATGTTGTATGCACAAGCTAACATGTTGGTTAGGAAATTCCACTGGTGCTCAGGAAATGTCAAGATAAACCTGTTTAGAGCGTACTGTACTCCTCTTTACACTGCTCCTTTGTGGATAAAGTTTAATAAGTCAAGCATCCATAAACTTAAGGTTGCCTATAATGACTGCATGCGCATATTGCTTAGAAAGCCAAGGTGGTGCAGTGCAAGTGAACTGTTTTGTAGTGCAGGAGTCAATACGTTTCATGCCCTGTTGAGGAATCTCATGTTTAAATTTATATGCCGATTGAATGGTTCTCAGAATTCCATCATTGTGCTGCTGGTAAATCCTGGTTTCAGTGCCGTGAGATACCTGTCACCTATGTGGAAACATTGGTATTGTTGCCTTTTCTAATTTAATTTAATTTTATATGTATATACTGTGTACTGTATGTGTATTCTAATGGACCATGAGTCTGCTTAATAAATTTTAATAATAATAATATCCCTCTGTGTAGTGCCAGAACTGGATGCACTCAACTGGTGTTTTAAACCCAGTGCTTATAAATGTTCACGTTGACTTCCTTGATCTTGTTCTCTCTATCTCTATTTATAATGCCCTGCATTAGTGGCATCTTGAACAGTTTTCTCAGTGTTCTCAGCGCACTTTCCATATATTAATTAATTTACCCACAAATCTCTGTTTGTAACCCATCCAGAAATGTGCCCTCTCGTTTGCATTTCCTGCTTGCACTCTTCCAACCATCAACGAGCTTTAACCATTCTCTATCCATTCCACCAGTCTGTCCAGATCCCACTGACTTTCCTTTTGTGACCCTTCTTCAGACTGGTCTCGACCCGAAACGTCACCCATTCCTTCTCTCCTGAGATGCTGCCTGACCTGCCGAGTTACTCCAGCATTTTGTGAATAAACACCTTCGATTTGTACCAGCATCTGCAGTTATTTTCTTTTGTGAGATCAACCAAAGATAACCCCCATCCTTTTAGTTCTCATTTCATTGCAAACTCCAGAAGCCTGTTCAGTTTTGATCACCCTCCTGGGGGAAATGTGGCATTACGCTGGAAAGAGTGCAGGAAAGTTTTCAAGGATGCCGCCAGGACTTGGAGAACTGAGTCATAGGGAGAGGCTGGCAACTAGGAGTTTATTACATGGAGCATGGAGACTGGAGGATGATCTTTTCGAGGTATATAAAATGAGGGGAACAAAGAGGGTGAATGCATGGAGTCCTTTACCCAGGGTTGGGGAATCCAGAGTGCACAGGTTTAAAGTGTGAGGGGAACATTTTAATAAGATTTAATTACAACCTGTGGGGCAAGTTTTCACACAGTGGGTATGAGGAACGAGCTGCCAGCGAAAGTAGTTGAGGCAGGTACAATAACAACGTATAAAACACAATTGGACATGTACATGAATAGGAAAGATTTCGAGGGACATACGAATCGCGAGCAAATGGGACGAGCTTAGATGAGGCATCTTGGTTGGCAAGGACGAGTTGGGCCGAAGGGCCCTTTTCCCTGCTGTGTAACTATAATTAAGTGGCTACATGTCTTCCGCGTGACCATCGTTTAAAAATTAAAAAAATCTCTTCGCTGACCGAAACATTCAAACGATTTGCAAAACCCGAAAAGAGGAAGCGGGGCGCGGGGCGCGGGGCGCGGGGCGCTCCGGGCCGGAGAGTCGGCGATAGGTTCTAGCGGGCGGCTGCCAATCTGTACCAAAGGTACTTGAGGATCCTCCAGTATCTTTGATCTGTACAATAATCGCCCTGAACCAACGCCAGTTCGACAGTGGGGCGGAAACACACACTTTAATGCGCATCCCGACAGCAATGAATTGGAAAGTGATTAGAAACAATAACAGTTACAGCATTTCCTCCAACCTCCCATTCACCCAACTCCACAGTTGAACCCTGTCAGCCTCTTCCCAGCCCTGTTTACCGGGAGAACGAGTCTCACCTCTCCCAGCCCCCGGTGACACCAACCCCCTTCACTCACCAGTAGTGCAGATGTATGCCAGGTCCTGCGTCCAGATACCCTGACCACTGCCTGAAGTTGATCCCGGCGCTGAACCCGGGCAAGGAGAAGACTTCATCTCGGGAGGGTTGCCCCAGGGCGCCACTCAAACACAGTAGCAACAAGCACCGGAGCATCGTGTCTGTCTGGACAGGCGGAGAACGAGAGCGGCGACTGGGCAAGGAATGAGGAAGTGGGTTTGGTTATGCACTCTGGCTCCGGTTAGAAACATCACATGATCGCCCACAACTGAAGCAGGGCTCTTGCAAACGCGCCAGTGTGTGAGCAAGAGATAAAGAGATAGAGGGAGGGAGGGAGAGTGGGAGGGTGGGAGGGAGGGAGTGGAATCCAGTGGTATTCAGTGATAGAGGACTGCTGCAGCCCAGTCCTCGACCCCCCCCCCCTCCCCACCGTGAATCCTCGCATCAACCAAAAGAGGAAGCGAGCAGAGCCGGTCGCCAAGTCATGTGTGGGCGGTGGAAACTTTCATGCCTGAACCGCTGAGGAATTCCCGCACAGCTCCCAATCCAAGTAATTTGCAGAGCATTTTACCCATACGATATTCACACAGCACCAGGGAATTCACCAGGGCACTGTTTGGGAGCAAATCTTCAAGTTATGAGGAGAGATTGGATAGACTGGGGGTTGTTTGCCTTGGAGCGGAGTGAGGTGCGGGAGACTGACTGAGGTCGACACTACTGGGAGGGGCATATATCGACTTGATACGAAGAAACATTTCCCCTTAATAGTGGTGCCAAAAAATTAAAGGGCGTAAGTTTATAGTAAATACAAGAAGCTTAGAAGAAATCTCAGAAAGAATCTTTTCACTGAGGGTGGTTGGAATCAGGAACACACTGCTTGAGGTGGTGCTGGAAACAGAGACACCCACACGTTTAAGAAGTACCTGGACAAGCTCAGCAATGTCAAGCTGTAAAACAAGATCGGCCTGGATAAAGCAGAGTGTTCACAAGCTTTTTGTTTGGCTGTGGAACTGGCACATAAGCAACTTCAGCATTTCTAGGTGAGATCTCAGGGCTCACACATGGACATCAAATGGCAGGACAGGGTGACAAACATGTATTGTGGTCAACATTGAGGACACAGTTGTGCTGGACAGGTCACATCATCTAAATGGACAGATCCCGAATGCCACTCTTGTTCTTGCATAGGCCCACTGGAACCATGAGCATCCAAGTAAGTGATCGGATTGTATCGAAGGCAGCCTCAACACAATGGAATCCCTGCAACAGTGGTTACAACGCATTTTTTTCATTTTTTTTTGTCATGAGTGCAGAGATGCGGTGAAATGCTTGTTCTGCATGTTATACAGTCAAATCATACTTTGCATAAGAACAATAGATCCTCTTCTGGAACACCACACAGATTGACACGTTCCAGTGCCACCTTGCAACTTCCAAGTCTCTGAAAAGTCTGACCTTGGCCTGACATTATGTAATCTCTTATTTTCTCACTTTTAGGCCTGGTGTCCTGGCAACACTAGATCAATGAAGCAGAGGTTGGCCTGGCCCAGTGTTGGCCAATGAAGTAGAGGTTGGCCTGGCCCAATCTCATCAGGTGCTTCCACTGCCACTCAGTGCACCTGCTTCACCTGCTGCAGGTAGTGCACCATCCACTCACCCAGCAGCTGTAGGACCTCCTATGACCACCTACTCCTAGAGCACACAGCAGTTTGAAGAAGAGTTCCGACTGTAACGTCTATCCATTTCCCTTTAGAGGCTGCCTGAGCTGCTGAGTTCTTCCTGCTCTTTATGTTTTGCTCAGGAATCCAGCATTTGCAGTTTCTTGTGTTTCCCTTTACTGCACCACTGTGACATCTCCTCCTACTTTGAAGTTCCCCTCCTCTCTGCAACGAGTTCTACGAGTTTGTATATCTCTCCCGAGGCAGCCACCGGATTTCAGCATTACCTCATCTTGTGGTGAAGCTGGCGGCGGAAAGAGATTAGTAGCCCTCATTCATCGCCAACATGATTTTCAACAATGTGATCTGGTCCGACATGGCTGCTCCTTCCTCCTAGCCCACAACAATGCTTTCCAATTTCCTGTTCCCTGCCGGCTTGCACTAGCAATGTTTTTCACATTGGTCTTCGCGCACACAGCAGGCAGTGCCTCCTTGCTGGAGATGGAGTTCCGTGCTGGGATAGAACAGTTTAATATGCTTTGACCAAAAGGGCTTGTGTCTACTTTAAATGTAGCAACTCCAATGGAACTGCATCTCCAGGGCTGGTCTCACCAGCCACACTCAGAATGACCAACAAAGACTGCATAACTGATGTCATTGAACCTGATGGTCATCTAACAAAGAGGTGAGCCCATGAATTGTCATGGTATTGAAGGCCACACACCAAGTGCTAGGAGATAGGATTAGTATAGATGGTAACTTGATGGTCAGCATGGACCTGGTGGGCTGAAAGGCCCCTGCTCGAAAGTTCTTTGCCTCCAGATAACTTTGCCTGAAAAAGGATTGAACCAGCTTTGGAAACAAATTGGATCCACAAAAAATGCTTGTGAAATTGACAGCCATCAAGAGTGCATCAGAATCGGTGTGGCCTCTTCCCAAAAAGATGCTTTAAAGTGAGAATCTAGGTTCACCACCGCTGCTTGCACTTTCACACAGAGGTGGGAGAAGGGTGTCAGTTGACAGTACATGACAGTGCCACCCACTGGCGAAGGGAGAGGCTGAAGAGGAAGCTGCTGTGAGTGAGCGAGAGCGGTTGCCATGCCTGGGAGTGTGATACATGCCCTTGAGAGACAACCTGTGTACAATGAGCAGTGCCTGTAAAGCTGAATATCACAACACCATGATATCACCTCTATGTCATTGTTTATGCCACTCTTTAAATACTGTCACTTCTCACACACACACCACGTCATCCTGGCCATGTTCTCAAATCACTGCTAGCATTGGGAAGAAGGTACAGAAGCCTGAGAACCATTACCTCCAGGTTTAAGACCAGCTTCTTCCCTTCAACTATCAAACTCTTGAACCACCCTACACAATCCCAAACACAACCTGACCTCAGCAATGAACTACCATGGACTTTGTTCTACTAAGGTTTCTCTATATACTTTGTTTTGCACTATTACGGTCTGATTTACCTAATATAACTGATAATTTATTGTATTTTTGTTTGTTGTATTGTTGCATTTAATGTGCCTGTAAAGCTGCAGCAAGTAAGAATTTCAATGTTCTGGTCCCGAAGCATATGACAACTAAACACTCTTGACTCTCTTAACATGCCCACTTCCCCCTTTCCTCCTCTGCACACACACACACACACTCACACACACACAGGCACACACATAGACACGTGTGCATACATACATTTCTAGGATTTTGCAGGGAGAGTTGGTGACATCTCTCTTGGGATGCTGAAGATAGTCCAGGTCTCAAGCAGACAGAAAGACAGGCCCACCGCTGCCCAATAGACTACATGACTCATGCCAGGCCTGAGGTCCAGCTTTTCAAACACTCTTCATCAATGGTGACTCTTAAGATATGGGAAGTGGTCCATGTTCTTTCTCGCCATGAACCTTTATTGTCAAAGGGCAATATAGTCATCTGGGGCAAGTTGGTAGAGGACTTTGTGCATATCAAAATTTAAAAATCATTCAAGGAATGTTGGCTTCACAATCTGAGCCAGCATTTTATTATCCATCCCAAAATTGCCCGAGAAGGTGATCGTAAGCTGTCTTCTTGCTTACGAAGCAAGGTGGATATGCTTGCTTCACCTTGTGGTAGGATTCTACCCCAAAAGCTGTTAGGGAGGGAGTTCTGGGTTTTTAACCCAGTGACAGTGAATGAAAGGTGAAATTCTCATGTCAAGATGGTGTGTGGCTTGGAGAGATTCTTCCAGATGATGGTGTTGCCCATGCATGTGCTGCTTTTGTCCTTCAGCTGGGAGAGGTGGTGGGTTTGTAAAGTTCCGTCTAAGAAGACCTTCGTGTGGCTGCACTTGCAGTGCATCCTGTAGATGGTGCAAACTGCTGCTGCTGTGTATCAGGGGTGGAGTGAGTGAATGTTTCTTGATGGGATGCCTATTAAATGGGCTAGTATATCTTATATGATGTCAAGTTTATTCATTCAGACAGGTGGAGAATGTTTGATCACACTCCTGACCTGAACATTTAGATGGAGGTTAGGTTTTGGGAAGTTAGATTTTTAGATTTAGAGATACAGCGCAGAAACAGGCCCTTCGGCCCAACGGGTCCGCGTCCCCGCACATTAACACTATCCTACACCCACTAGGGACAATTTTTACATTTGCCCAGCCAATTAACCTACAAACCTGTACGTCTTCGGAGTGTGGGAGGAAACCGAAGATCTCGGAGAAAACCCACGCAGGTCAAGGGGAGAACGTACAAACTCCATACAGACAGCACCCGTAGTCAGGATCGGACCTAAGTCTCCGGCACTGCATTCGCTGTAAGGCAGCAACTCTACCGCTGCGCCACCATGCCACCACGCAAGTTAGGAGGTAAGTTACTGACCACAGGATTCCCATCCTCTGACTTGCTCTTGTAGCCACATTGTGCGTTCCTCTTACTTGCTTTGATGAAAGTGTCTCCAGTATCTTGACAAGCGGTCTCCGAGTTTGAACAAGTGCAAGCCCTGCCTGTATCCTGCAGCTCAACTGGTGGGTATTCTGTGACCTTGGATCCAGAGGGCATTCCTGTTGGTTGAACAGTTCCCCACTAGTTTGAACGATGAGTTGCACTCCTCATCATTGTGGTGAGAAAGATGGAGAAGAGTGTTGGCAGAATTGATCCGGCATTGTCTTGCGTTGTAGATCCATTGGATGGGATCGTAGCTTTTGCAATATTGTTAAGCAAACATAAGATGGAGATGAATTGTGCTGAGTGGCTAAAGGTGGCTGAGGAGAGGGTTCCACAGTTATCCCTGAATAACGTATCGAAAGCCTTGTGTGAGTTGGGAAAAGGGCCATGTATGGTGTAGCTGTCACTCCCTGCATCAATGTTTCAGTTTCATAAAGTGAAGCTCACGTCCACTGTGCCTATGGGTGGGTGAAATCTGATCTTCAGCCACTGAATACATCTCATCTAGTCTTGTTGACTTACTACTTTAACTTCAGCCAATGTTTCTAATAGCTGCTGCTATTGATTTTTAATGTATGCTTTGCCTCAAGCATGTTCTCTCTTCATTATTAATTTGAAATACCCTGCTCCCTGGTGAAAAACTTGCCTCATAAATCTTTTTTAAACCATCCCCCATTACACTAAAGCTATGATTTATAGTATTTGAATTTCCACCCTAGATAAGAAGAATCTGACTACTCTATCTGTGCCTCTCATTGTTTTATCTACTTCTCAGATCTCATGCTCCTGGTGAAAAGTTCTTATTCAGCCAGTACCTTACACCGCCCTCAACATGTTTGTCTTTAGTCAGCCTCTCCATTAGATTTATTTTCCCATTGAAAACTTGTGAACTCCACTTTATGTTGGCAGCCTATCTATTTTTTTTATACTCTCTCAATGCCTTTCTATTTTTAATTGAGACTTTTCATATTCTGTAATCAGCCAGGTTCTCTCTGGAAGAGGATGGACAAACTTGGATTGTTTTCACTGGAGCGTGGGAGGCTGAGGTGTTTAATTTAGTTGAGAGATACAGAGAAACAGGCCCTTCGGCCCACCAGGTCCGCGCGCCGACCAGCAATCTCTGCACACTAACGCTATCCAACACACACTAGGGACAATTTACAATTATACCACCCCAATTAACCTACAAACCTGTCCATCTTTGGAGTGTGGGAGGAACCTGGAGAAAATCCACGCAGGTCACGGGGAGAATGTTCAAAGTCCTTGCAGGCAGCACCCGTAGTTAGGATCGAACCCGCGCATGCAAACTCCACACAAACACCAGGAGGTCAGGATCAAACCTGGGTTGCTGGAGCTATGAGGCTGCAGCTCTACTGGCTGCATCTTTGCGCTATTCTTTTATTGGAAGTATCAAATACAAGAGGGTGTAGCGACCATAGAGAATGGTCCAGGTCGTCGAACCCTCGGATTGGCCGGCGAGGTCACGTGGGAATGCGACCATAGGGATTGGTCCAGAGAGCGACATCGCTGATTGGCCAGCGATGTCATGTGCGCGTTTGGCGCCCGATTGAGGGAGTTCGGCGAAGTCTTCAAGGAAGACAGTAAGTTTGTATTGGTTGTCCTTTACCTTGTTGTTTAACTCTGTATCCGAATATTGCGGCTGCAATAAACTCCTCTTACAACCAACAAGTTTCGGACTCGCCATATTGGTGACCCCGACGTGATCTGGACGATCACCGACTGAGCAGGAACCCGACGCCTCGTTGACGATGACCGAGCAGGGCACACCGGAGTCAAGCGCGGCAGGCGTTCATCTACCGTTGTTTTGGACGCACGCACCGCAAGCTTGGTTTATCCACGCCGAGGCTCAATTTCATATAAAGAAGGTGTCGGACGAATCCACGAAGTACTTCTACCTCGTCAGCGCTCTATCGCCGGACACAACCAAGCGCGTGATGCGGTTCATCGTGAATCCACCTGCGGAAAACAAGTACGAGGCCATGAAGAAAGTATTACTGCGAACCTTCGGGTTTAATAAGCATGGTGGTGCGGCAAAACTTCTGCACCTACCGGATCTTGGAGACCAACTGCCTTCCGTCCTCATGGCCGAAATGATGATGCTAGCCGGTGAGCATACGGATTGCCCTATGTTCGAGCAGGCATTCCGCGAGAAACTTCCCGAGGATGTCCGACTGCTGCTCACGCATTGTTCTTTTAAGGACCCCGAAGCATATGCAGCGAAAGCGGACGCGCTCATAGCGGCAAAAAACAAGGCGAGTGGTTCGATCAACAAAGTCTCGACATCAGTGACCACGCCACAGCGACGGCAAGATGGCGCCATGTCTCCCGCCAATTCTCAGAAAGCCCGCCAAAAAGATCCGCACAAGCGCGGCTGGTGCTATTATCACCTACGATGGGGTAACGAATCCCGCAACTGTCGTTTGCCTTGTACCTTCGCGGGAAATGCCTCGGCCGATCGTACATAGGGGCAGTTACGATTGGCCAGAACCAGCGCCTCTATGTCCATGATCGATTCACGGACACAGAATTTTTGGTAGACACGGGAGCCATCGTCAGCATAGTGCCGCCGACCGACCTCGAAACCAGATCGGGTAAGACAGGTCCCACCCTCATCGCGGTTAATGGCAGCCCAATTCGCACTTTCGGTACACGGAAGATGTCCCTTGTGTTAGGCCTCCGCACGTACGAATGGCCATTCATCATAGCCGACGTCAAACAAGCGATCCTGGGCGCAGATTTTCTCTGGGCTTTTTCACTGGTTCCTGATGTCCGCGGTAACGACCTCCGACCCTCCGCCGAAGATGAGCACGTCGCTCCGACAATCGCCTCCTCGCCCAGCCCTACTGTCCAGGCCGTCGTCGCGGCCCCCGACTCGTATGCTGCGATTCTGGCAGAGTTTCCGGAGCTGCTCGTCCAACGTTTTGACATGCCTTCGGCTAAGCACGGTGTGGTCCATCACATCCGCACCGAAGGCCCTCCCGTTTTCGCTCGGGCCAGGAGACTACCGCCAGACAAACTGGTGGTGGCAAGGGCGGAGTTCAGGAAAATGGAGGAATTGGGAATTGTCCGTCAGTCTGACAGCCCGTGGGCCTCGCCGTTACACATGGTCTCCAAAGCATCTGGGGGGTGGAGACCATGTGGCGATTATCGGCGTCTCAATGCTGTCACCACGGCTGATCGCTACCCCATACCGCACCTACAGGATTTTTCATCTGGGCTGGAAGGAGCGGTGGTGTTTTCCAAAATCGATTTGGTGCGAGGATACCATCAGATTCCGGTGCGACCGGAGGACATACAGAAAACTGCAACAATTACTCCGTTCGGGTTGTTTGAATGGTTGCGTATGCCTTTCGGTTTAAAGAACGCGGCACAGGCTTTCCAGCGACTGATGGACCGCGTGGGCCGGGGTTTACCGTTTTTGTTTATTTATTTAGACGACATCCTGGTAGCCAGCCCCTCCGTGCAGGAACACCAGGCCCATTTGCGGACCGTGTTCCAGCGGCTCCAAGACCACGGGCTCATAATCCAACCCTCCAAATGTCAATTCGGCCTTCCTGCTCTTGATTTTCTAGGGCACAGAATTACCCCTGCCGGCGCCTCCCCTTTGCCCGAAAAGGTGGAGGCTATCCGGGCATTTCCTAGGCCCACCACAGTAAAAGGGCTACAGGAGTTCGTAGGCATGGTTAATTTCTACCATAGGTTCGTTCCGGCAGCTGCGCGAGTCATGCGCCCACTCTTCCAATGCCTTGCAGGGAATCCGGTAGAGTTGTTGTGGTCCCCGACCGCTGAGTCGGCTTTTACAGCAGCTAAGGCAGCTTTGGCAGACGCCACCATGTTGGTCCATCCGAGCCCCTCCGCCCCCACGGCCCTGACGGTTGACGCCTCTGACGTGGCGGTGGGCGGGGTTCTGGAGCAGCAGGTCGGTGGCCGTTGGCAGCCTTTAGCGTTTTTCAGCCGGCAACTAAATTCGGCCGAGCTGAAGTATAGCGCATTTGACCGAGAGCTTCTGGCTCTCTATTTAGCTGTTCGTCATTTCAGGTACTTCCTCGAGGGCCGCCCATTTGTGGCATTTACGGACCACAAGCCATTAACATTTGCTTTTTTGAAATTGTCTGACCCATGGTCGGCCCGCCAGCAGCGGCACCTGACCGCTATCTCCGAATTTACCACCGATGTCCGTCATGTCGCGGGTAAGCTTAATGCCGTTGCTGACGCCCTGTCTAGACCTGCTTTTCCCCCTATTTCGGCGGTGGACTGCGAAGTGGATCCCAAGGAGCTTGCGGAGGCACAGCTCCTAGCGGATACCGTTTCGGCTTACCGGTCCACCACTTCGGGATTGAAGTTGGCCCAGGTAGCTTGTGGGTCGGAGGGCACGAAAGTCTGGTGCGATGTTTCTCTTCCCCGTCCCAGGCCGGTAGTACCGCCCTCCCTTCAGCGCCGGGTTTTCGATGCCATTCATGGGCTGGCGCACCCGTCCATCCGCTCCACCTCTGCCTTGGTAGCAGCGAGGTTTGTCTGGCATGGCCTGCGGAAACAGGTAGCGGGGTGGGCACGTTCCTGCGTGCCCTGTCAGACCGCTAAAGTCCAGCGCCACGTCCAGCCCCCCGTACAGGATTTCGAGGTCCCGGCTGTTTGTTTTTTCCACATCTACGTGGATTTGGTCGGGCCTTTGCCTTCCTCCCGGGGCTACACCCACCTCCTCACGGTGGTGGATCGGTTCACCCGGTGGCCAGAGGCTTTCCCATTGTTTGATATTTCATCAGCGTCTTGTGCTAGGACTTTGGCCCTTCATTGGGTAGCTCGTTTCGGGGTCCCGGCAGTTATTACCACTGACAGAGGGCCACAGTTCACTTCGTCCCTCTGGGCCGCGCTGGCAGAACTGTACGGGTCCAAGTTACAACCCACGACTGCATATCACCCCCAAGCAAATGGACTCGTAGAAAGGTTCCACCGCCAACTTAAGGCGTCCCTCAGTGCAAGGCTTGAAGGCCCGGACTGGGTAGACCAACTCCCTTGGGTTCTTTTGGGCATCCGGACTGCTCCTAAGCCAGATCTCGGTGCGTCGTCCGCAGAGCTAGTATATGGCTCGACACTTCGAGTACCCGGAGATCTGTTTCCGGACCCTTCAGACCTGCTGCCTACAGTCCCATCAGTGTTAGCATCTCTCCGGGAACGGGTGGGCTCCCTGGCTCCAGTTCCGACTTCACGTCATGGGTGTCCCATGGTACATGAACCGTTTTCCCTGAAGGACTGTGAGTTTGTTTTTCTGCGTAAAGATGCCCATCGCGCCCCGTTGCAGAGGGTCTATCAAGGGCCGTTCCGGGTTTTACGTAAGGGAACGGCTACCTTCACCTTAGACATGTGCGGCAAGAGTGAGCTCGTCTCGGTGTCCCGGCTCAAACCTGCCCATTTGGACCCGGATCAACCAGTCCTGGTCGGTCAAACCCCTAGGAGAGGCCGACCTCCGTTAGTTCCGCTCAGTACGGGACCCCCCGTTCCGACAGTTCCTCCAGGACCCCCCGTTCCGGCAGTCCCTCCAGGACCCCCCGTTCCGGTAGTTCCTCCAGAACCTCTCGTTCCGGCTGTTCCGCCAAGTCCGGAACCTCCGGCTCCTGTGGTTCAGGCTGTCCCTCTCCGTACTCGTTATGGTCGCGAAATCCGGCTCCCTGCTAGGTTCCGCACCTCGGGTTCTGGGGGGGGTCATGTAGCGACCATAGAGAATGGTCCAGGTCGTCGAACCCTCGGATTGGCCAGCGAGGTCACGTGGGAACGCGACCATAGGGATTGGTCCAGAGAGCGACATCGCTGATTGGCCAGCGATGTCATGTGTGTGTTTGGCGCCCGATTGAGGGAGTTCGGCGAAGTCTTCAAGGAAGACAGTAAGTTTGTATTGGTTGTCCTTTACCTTGTTGTTTAACTCTGTATCCGAATATTGCGGCTGCAATAAACTCCTCTTACAACCAACAAGTTTCGGACTCGCCATAAGGGCATAGCTTTAAGGTAAAAGGGGCAAAGTTTAAAGGAGATGTCTGGCGCTAGATTTTTTACAAAGAGTGTAGTAAGTGCCTACAATGCGCTGCCGGGGTGGTGGTGGTGGCAGATGTGATACAATAGCGCATTTAAGAGACTTTTGATAAGGCCCATGGATATGCAGGGAATGGAGGGATATGGATTATGTGCAGGCAGATAAGGGTTAGTCAGCATCTTGTTCAACCCCGACATTATAGGCCGAAGAGTCTGTGCCTGTGCTGTGCTGTTCTATGATTAAAGTTTGTACAACATCTGCTTGCAGCTAATACCCCTCCAATCCTGACAGCATGCTGGTAAACCTTTCCAGTGCCATCTCCAAAGCTTCCACGTCCTTCCTGTGTTAGGGTGACCAGAACTGCATGCAATATTCCAAATGTGCTTAACTAAAGTCCTATAAAGCTGCAACTTGACTTTCTGACTCTTATACTCAATGCCCCGACTATTGATTACAAGCATACCATATTCCTTCTTTACCACTCTATCTACTCGTGTTGCCCCTTTCAGGGAGCTATGGACTTGGACCCCAAGGTCCCTCTGCATGTCAATGCTGTTTAGGGTGATGCCATCAAACATATACCTAATGAGGGGCACAGATAGGGTTATATTTGACCTCCAAAAGTGCAACACCTCACACTTGATTGGATTAAACACTACTTTACATTTCTCCGCCCATTTTTGTAGCTGATCTATATCCCATTGTATACTTTGACAACCTTCCTTGCTGTTCACAACTCCACCGATTTTGGTGTTGTCTGCAAACTTACTAACCAACCCAGTTAGTTATATTTATGTCCAAGTCGTTTTTACATGTCACAAACACAAGTCCCAGCACAGAGCCCTGTGCAACTCCGCTGATCACAGACTTCCAGGCAGAATAACGCACCTCCACTCGAGCCCTCTGTCTCCTATGTTCTGAATATGTATGACCAAAGTCTTCATGAATCCTATGCATCTTAATCTTCTGGAGCATGAGGAACCTTATCAAATGCCTTACTCAAATCCATGTAGGCGGCATCTGCTAAAGTACCCCTTGAGTGAGCTTGTCAGTGGGTAATTTATCCAAAAAGTGCTCTTTGCTGGTTTGGGAGTTGTGTGTGTTCCTCCGGTAAATGTTGGCACTGACTCATGAAGTCCTGTTGCGAGCTGTGGCCTTTAAACAGCCTCTCAGAAGGAAAAGGGGATGGGGGGGTTAGGGGAGAAGTTTCCTAGAGTCTGTCCTATCTGTGGCCCTCTTAATTTTATAGATTTCAATTGTGTCCCCCGTTAACCTCCTCCACTCCAGAGAAAGCAGATCTACCTTTTCCAGTCTCAGCTCACCACTGAAACATTCCATCTCAGGCAATGCCTATGTTTCCATTTGCCACAGACTTGAATTTCTCCAACCCCACAGTTGAGGTTAGAAATGTACCCTAAGATCCCTCCTCCCTATTAGTCATCCTAAATTGACGGGGCTTTACTCTGTGGAAATACTGTTTGAAACCTCTAAATTTCCAGAAAGTGTCCCATCATTCTGAACCAAACATAATTCTTCCAGGTGGAATTTTCCATATTCTGTTTTTATATGTTGGTTTAGAATTTCTGGGGAAGAGAGAGTCCCCCCCATGTATGTAGCATTGCAGCAAAGGTTGACCTGATGGGTGTAACCACCATTCTCAAGGTAAATTGCACGACCTTCCTACAATTATGCATGAATAACTGGCTCCTAACAAGAAATACAAACAGAAAGAGCTGGCAAACACTCAGCAGGTCAACTCTCCAGGCTCAAGACAATCTCAAAGAAGGATATTCAGCACAAAATATTACCTGTTTTACTCTCTCCACAGATGCTGCCTGACCTGCTATGTGTTCCCAGCTTTTTCTATTATTATTTCAGATCTCCAGCAACTGTATTTTTTTCCCTTATTTGTTAATTATGTTTAGGAACTCTTAGATTATTTCCCCTATTGCATACAACAGTTTCCTGGAGATTGATGTTAAATTTCTGGGAACTCCAAGCCAATCCTAGTCTCTGCCAACCCAAACCATTCATTCACGATTGAGGCAAGAAGTAGTGTTTTGAATGATTTATTTGCAATTCATTGTACTACAGAAAACCCTGTTGTGCCTGACCCTGAGCATGTTCTAAGCAGCCAGCAGGTTAAAGAATAAAATATAAGCAGTGTCAAAGGGCTTGGAGAACAGGTCCACATGAGCTCCTGTGCCGATGCAAACTGAGCATTCGCTACAGTGCCTGGTACTCCTGTAGCCAATTGAAGCAAGAGAAGCAAGAAAATAATCAATTATAAGGCCATTGAAACAGTAAGCTGGCAAACTGGAAGACCAAGTCTGGTGCTGTCTCAGTATGGAGTCTTGGAGAGGTAGGACTCAAACATCTTCAAGGCTCGCCTTGGTGCCCATTGTGGTACCATGTGTCCAACTCCCTGGAGATAAACAAAGCAGAAACAGGCTATCAACATTCCCCTGATAACAAAGGCACCCAGAGCTGTCCACCATGATCCCTGTATCTGAACCAAGAGATGCTCAGGATGACACTAATCTTCTACTTTCTCGGGAAAGATGCAAAATGCTGAGGAAATTCAACGGGTCAGGCAACCAATGGAGAATATGGATAGGTGACGTTTTGGGTCGAGATGCTGCCTGAACCGCTGAGTTGCTCCAGCATTTTGTGTCTTTTCTTGGTAAACCAGCATCTGTAGTTCCCTGTTTCTAGTTTCTTGGATAGGATTTCACAGCAAGCAAGAAGGTTGGTATGACCAATTCCTGAGAACCACAAATCCAGAAATGCAGTCATCACCAACTAGTCAGTGGAATGATGGTGGGCAGTAAATGTTGGTCACCGGGGAACATGCAGATCAATATGTTAAAGAGAGGTAGACACAAAGTGCTGGAGTAACTCAACAGGTCGGACAGCATCTCTGGAGAAAAGGAATAGGTGACGTTTCGGGTTGAGACCCTTCTTTCGCCTGATGTCTGACATAAAGGGACTTAAAGGGAGGTGTCAGGGTGTCATTACAGAAAACAGTGGGACAAGGTTTGGGGAGTTGGGTATAACAGAGCAAGGTGTGGGACAGAGAGTGGAGAATGGTGTATCCTATGGATCAGAGTGGGACAGGCATTGGGGCGTGGAGTATCACATGAGTCAGCGGGACAAAGTGTGAGTTATCATACAGATCAGAAAGGGATGGAGTGGATATCACATGGGTCAGAGTGGGGCCACAAATCCTTAACCTACAAAAGTATTCTTACTTCAAATGAACTTGGGTGAGTGAGTAATCTTACTTCAAATGAACGGGTGAGTGAAGAGGGAGGGTTGGTTACCTTGATAGTCATGAAGGTGAGGTTATCATACTGCTCGTAAAATCCAGCAATTTGATTATCACATATCCATGGTTGGTAGTCGACTGTTTTCTAATGACAAAACAGACAATCGGTTACTGCAGCTGAGGAGAGCCCCTCTTGCGATCTCTCCCTCCCCAAGCCCACAGGCCCGACAGATGCACTGTTATCCCACTGTATGACGATCCTCCAGGCAGTCTGGGAGAAAGTTCGACACACCCTGCTGGGAAGTTGCTGTAAACAGGGAAGGCCTTTGATGGAAAGGACACCTGATCAGTACCAGTCACTCAGTACCTGGGGTTCAGTTGAGGGGGCCAAAAGCCTTTAGCAAGACTTTTCTTTCATTTGGTTGTTGTCAGAATATTCATCAGCCCATCCATCACACTCAATATTTATTTCATCCACCACCACCGGTGCACAATATCTGCAGTTGACACCATCAATTCCCTAAACCAGAGTGGAAGCAAATCCTTCTTGATCCTGATGCACAACCTGAGAAGAAAACTTAATGGAATACTACTTACCCATTGATTCAGTGACCGCACAAACCAGTTGCCTCCTAGAAAGTTGCAGGCCATGTCCGTATCCCCATTGTAGACTAGTACACGCAGACCCTTGCTGAGGAGTTGCAGGTAGAAGTTTTCCATGGTGGTGTACATACGGTCATAGGTTCTACTAATCTCTTGACTGCAGATGGAGCAGATGAATTATCAGAGGTTAGAGTCAACTACATAAGTACATTAAAACAAATCCAGGTTCAATTGAATTTTACTGTAACAAGTTCAGGAGTGATCTGAGCAGTTTACAATTTTGATTGGATAGATCTTTGGTTACCAATAAAATACAGTGATGGGGTTGGGGGGGACAAGTTCTTATTGAATGTGTTCAAGTTGCTGAGACTTATAGATTAATAGAATTGTACAGAATGAAAACTGTCTCTTTGGGCTAACTTGTCCATGCTGACCAAGGCATTCCTTTTTCCTGCATTTGGCCACTTTCCCTCTAAACCTTTTTTATCTGTGAATCTGTCCAAATGATTTTAATTGTACCCGCCTCCACCAGCTCCCCTGCCAGCTTGTTCCATACACCCACCACTCACTGTGTGAAAAAATTGTCCTTCAAATCCTCTTTATATCTTTCCTCTCACACCCTAAACCTATGCCCTCTAATGTTAGACTTCCTTATCCTGGGCAAAAAGCCTGTGACAATCCTATCTACACCCTTTGTCATTTTATAAATCTCCATATCATCAACCCTCAACCTTCTTCGCCCCCTGGAAAACTGTCCCAGATTATCCAATCTCTCCTAAAGACTACGGTACAGGCAACAACATTGTGAACCTTTCCTGCAACTTCTCCAACTTAATGATTTCCTTCCAAAAGCATGATAACCATAACTGTACACAATACGCACATCCAGTTAGAATCAATGTTTAGTGCAATCTCAACTCTTGTACTCAATCCATTGGCCGATTAAGGCAAGCTTACCAAATGTCTTCTTCACCACCCTATCTACATGTATCACCACTTTGGGGAACTATATACTTGTGCTCCAAGGTCCCGCTATTCAACCACACTTCACAATGCCCTGCCATTCACCGTGTATGTCATGGCCTGGTTTAACTTTCCAAAGTGCATAACTAACGATCCTGGGTGGGTGGGCTTGGTGTTTGATACCCTGCATATCCATCCCATGAACTAACCATAGTTGTGCACTAATGAATACAATAAGAGCACTGTTTTAAGATAGGCTTAAGATATGCACTAGAAAGAGAAACGTGAAATAGACCTCCCCTCCCCCCCCTCCCCCTTCCCCCCCCCCCTCCTCCCCCCCCACTCCACCCCACTGGTGCATTGGTTTCCTCTCTGAGCCCAAAGACATTTACTGCTGTATGTGCGTTTGTGAATAGTAGAATCTGGGGTGGGGGGGGGGGAGTTGATGAGAATGTAGAGAGAATAAAAAATGAGATTGACGTAGGATTAGTGTAAGTGGATGTTTGATGGTCGGGCCAAAGGTCCTGTTTCTGTGCTGTTCATCTCTGACTCTTTGCCTCTAAGAAGGTGACTAAAAGTGTAAGTAAGGAAGGCATTAAATTGGAGATTTGCAAATTTAGAGTGTGGCTGGGTTCGTGGTACAACATAAAGTTAGGGATACCAGTCTCCGCAGAGAACGCACGAGGCATAAAGCAATCATCTTGTTTCATGTGGATATGAAAGGTACGATGATATTATTAGGAAGTACAGGTAAGTTATCCATGATGTTTAAATCCATATTTCTTGTGCACCAGTCAACATCACTACAACAGGGTATTACCATTTTACTTGGAAGAGACCTGGCTGGGCATAAATGTAATGTCACCTTACCTACAACAGCAGAACTATTATATTTCTTGACTAAATAGCATGTTTGGACATCACAAGGGCATGGAAAGCATTGTTCATCTGCACATCTGAGATAGCTGTGCATCTAAGCAATTACACATCCTGTGCACATGCTGTTCCAAATTTACTAGGTGATCCCTTACCTGCAGATCTCCCAGCCCTGGACATTTGCTGGGATGTGCAGAGCTGTTCTCACATCAGCACGATTTAACCAAGTCCACTGAGCTGTGTCATTGATGCACGGAGGAGCTAAGTTTCTGGATGTATCTGCAGTCTGGCAAGCGAGGGAGGTGATAACGTAAGTATTTGTGAATGATGACGTACATTCAGCAGGAGGAACGTTTGATCGATTAGAGACACAACCACAGCTCTTCACAGAGTAGTAGGTGAACTAATTTCAAAACCATTTAGATAATTAGAAGCTACTTAATACCAAGATAAAGAAATGTATATGAGACTAGGTACAGAAGGAAGGAGTTTGGCCCTGTGGAATTCTTCAGGATGAGAGTTAAGAGGATTGGTTGGGCTTATCAACTCAACGCAGTGAGTGTCTATGAAGCCATTAGGATTCAATAGGTGCGTGAATTTTGAGGAATATCAGAGGAATGTTGTGCTGGTGTTGGAGAGAGTCCAGAGGAGGTTTATGAGGATGATCCCAAGGATGATTGGGTTAATGTACGATGAGCGGTTGACGGTACTGGACCTGTACTCGCTGGAGTTTAGAGGGATGAGTGGAGACCTTATTGAAGCTTACCGAATTGTGAAAGGCCTGGATAGAGTGGATGTGGAGAGAATGTTTCCACAAGTGGGAAAGTCTAGGATCAGAGGGCACATCCTCAAAAAAAAAGGACATACTTTAGAAAGGAAGTGAGGAGGAATTTCTTTAATCAGAGGGGGTGAATCAATGAATTCATGCCACAGACAGCTGTGGAAGCCAAGTCAGTGGGTATTTTTAAGGTGGAGATTGACAGATTCTTGATTAGTAAGTGTGTCAAGGGTTATGAGGAGAAAGCATGAGAATGGATTGTGAACGAGATAGATTGGAAGATAGGGAACTAAACCTTAACATATGAGAGGTAATTTCAAGAGTTGGATAAGAATGGGGAAGAAGTTGTTCTTGAATCTGGTTGTACATACTTTCACTGCCCGAGGTAGTGTGGTCTATTTGGAATTAATTGGGACAAGACTGGTCTGTGTGATGGACTGGGCTGCATCCACAACTCTCTGCAATTTCTTGTAATTTTAGGCACAGCAGTTGCTTTACCAAGCTGTGATTTATCTTGTTGCCATCGTAATGTGCTGGTTGACTCACAAATGCTTTATTTAAGGCCATTTTGAATCTGAGTATTAAATCCCAAACTTGGAAGTGGATAGCAATCATCAACATGTTAGATAAGTGAGTGAAGAGAGTATATGAAAGGGTTAATGCCCTTTGGAACTAACATTGTGAAAGCAATGGTGGAGACATTAGCCTCATATTTTATACTGTTTGGAAAGGAGGTGGTGCGTTGGTATTTTAAGCAGAATAGGAAATGGATACTTCTTACCATCTGCATGTCAAACTTGTAAAACTGGAAGATGTTCTTCATTTCAGCGTCGAATCGTCCAAAATATTTCCCTACACCCCCAGCACATTTCATGTACAGTGAATACAGATTGAGTCCACTGTTGTAGATGACCTTGTATACTTCAGAGAGCTGTTAAAAGAAAAATATTTTTTTTTTCCAGTTCTATTCAAATACCCATCAGTTCATCCCCTTGATGCCAAATCTGCATTCCTCCCCTTTCACAATGTCCTACATCCAGGCCAAAGACTTGTCATATACTGAGAAGATACAGGTCACTGTTTCACACTGTACACTGCAACCTCTTTGATTTTGTACTCTGCCAATATGCAAAATACGGTAGTTTATCGTCCCATTTTCAAAGGTGCATGGGCATAATCCCTAATCAGGTATAGGGATTACACATGATTAGGGATTATGCCCATGCATCTTTGAAAATGGGAGGACAAGCTACAGGGTATTTCGCATATAGGCAGAGTACAAAATCAAGGAGGTTACAATGTGCAGTGTGAAAGAGTGGCCTGTATCTTCTCAGTCAGATTAGACAATATTCCTTTATATTCCTTTATTTATTTGTCCCACACCGGGGAAATTTACAGTGTTCCAGCAGCAAAGTGGATAGCAAGAGATCATTCATTATAAATAAAAGTAAAGACAAGGATAAATTGTCATCAGTTTTCTGTGTATTCTTAACTGTTACCGTTGACTCGTCTGCTGGGAGCAGTGCTGGTTGTGCAGTCTCACAGCAGCGGGAAGGAAGAACCTCCTATATCTCTCCTTCACGCACTTGGGGTGAAGGAGTCTGTCACTGAAGGAGCTACTCAGTGCAGTGACAGTGACAATAAGCACCATAGGAAAGAAGAATAGGCAGTTATTCGTAGTCAATTGGCCAGCATTCATGAGCAAAAAATAAACTGCCGCAGGTAGCATCAGGCAGCATCCATGAAGGAAAATGAGCATTGTTTTGAATGGGGACGCTTCTTGTTGACTTCCTACAGGAGCTTGTTTTTTGCTCAAGGTTCCAGCATCTACACTCTCTTGTTCGGCCAGTACGCATCTCCAATCATCACCAAATACGGATCATCCAGTCATTGCTGTTTTTAGTTCATATTTCACTGCCATGTTTACAACAGTAACTATGAACATACTTAACAGAACGTAAAGTGCTTTGGCACATTGAGGTTTCAAAAGCACCATGTTAATGCTTTTTAAACATGCACATTGTGCAGATTCAATGAGCGGATGGATTATTACAGAAAGTGAAAAAGAACCTACTGATTGTTGGCAGCCATTGTTATTGTTGTTGAAGAAGTTGCAGGATCCATATGAACAGCAGTATGAATTCAGGTTAGCCCACACCCTTAAATGAGTGGGGAAAAAAGAGAGATAATGTAAACTAAAATGTAGCATTCAACTGTAACAGGCCAAGCATCCTTACCATAAGGGATTTCCTTTGCATTAAGCTCAGTTTACAGTTACCATTGATCACCTGTGCATCTTATTTCCTTATCTCAGCGGACAGATGGTGAGAGACTTTATTTTCCATTACGACACCATATTGTTTAATGCATGCAAAACCCACTAATGGCAAATATTCTATTATTAATATCAATATTCTATTATTAATAGAATATTCATGGCACAGTGGCACAGCGGTAGAGCTAGTGCCTCACAGCGCCAGAGACCTGGGTTGGATCCTGACTGTAGGTGCTGTCTGTGCGGAGGTTGTATGTTCTCCCTGTGACTGGTGCGTCCTTCCACATTCCAAAGACATGCAGGTTTGTAGGTTAATTGCTGCTAGTGTGTAGGATGCGAAAGTGGAATAGAATAGAACCAGTGTACAGTGATCGATAGTTGGCATGGACTCAGTGGGCTGAAGGACCTGCTTCCACACTGTATCTCTGAATTAAACTGAACGAAACCACGCTGGACTAATACAGTTCTGGATAGCTTAGTGCATGGTCAAAATTTCGACTGATAAAAAAATCGTTGTTTGAGTTTTTCCCACACCACACATTAAAGAAACAAAACAAGACAGATATATATATATTTTTTTAGATTTTAGAGATACAGCGCGGAAACAGGACCTTCGGCCCACCGGGTCCGCGCCGCCCAGCGATCCCCGCACATTAACACTATCCTACACACACTAGGGACAATTTTTACATTTTGTCCAGCCAATTAACCTACATACCTGTACGTCTTTGGAGTGTGGGAGGAAACCAAAGATCTCGGAGAAAACCCACGCAGGTCACGGGGAGAACGTACAAACTCCGTACAGACAGCACCTGTAGTCAGGATCGAACCTGAATCTCCGGCGCTGCATTCGCTGTAAGGCAGCAACTCTACCGCTGCGCCACCGTGCTGCCCTGGAATTAACCTAGGCACTGGAAACAGCAATGGCAGAAACTGCCTTCTTGACCATGTAGAGTCCTCCTTATCAACATCTGGGGGCTTGTGACAAAATTGGGAGAGCTGTCTCACAGGCTGGTTGAGCAATTCCTTACACAATTATACTCATGGAATCATACCTTACAGTCAACATCCTAGACAGCATCATCTTTATCTCTGGGGATGTCCAGTCCCACAGGCAAGAGGTGGTGACACGGTGGTATACAGTTGGACAGGAACTGCCTTGGGAGTCCTCGACATTGACCCTCGAGACTGAAATCTCATGGGATCAGGTTAGATTTCGTCAAGGAAACCTTCTACTAATTACCACTCACTACCTTCCCTCAGTTAATGAATCAATACCACTCCATGTAGAACACCACTTGGAGGAACAACTGGAAGTGGCAAAGGCAAAGAATGTGTCCATCACCAAAGGTGACTCGGTAGCACCACAACTGACTGAGATGGCTGAATGCTGAATGACACTGCTGCCAGACTGGTTTTTCAGCAGATGATAAGAGAACTATCAAGAGGGAAAAACCTACTTGATCTCCGCCTTACCAATCTACTTATCGCGGATGGATCTGATCGTGACATTATAGGTAAGAGTGACCACACCACAGTCCTTGTGGAAACAAAACCCATCTTCACAGTGAAAATACACTTCATCGTGTCATATGGTAAATGGGACAGACTGCGATTAGATCTTGGAGCTCAGGACTGGGTATCCAATAGGCGCTGCAAACCATCAACAGCAGCAGACCTACTCAACCACAATCTGCAACCTCATGGCCTGGCAAGCCCCCACTCTACCATTACCATCAACCAGACAATCAACCCTGGTTCAATGATGAGAAAAGGAGAGTGTGCCAGCAGTAGCACAAGGCATACCTCAGAACAAGGGATCAAACTGGTGAAGGAACAGGACAGGACTATTTGCACATCAAACAATATAAACAGCATACTTTAGACAGAGCTTAACAGCCCAAGACAAAGGGATCAGATCTAAGCTCTTCAGTCCTGCCACATCCTGTCCTGAATGGTGGTAGACAAATAAACAGCCCTCTGGAGGACTGAAGAAGGGTCTCGACCCGAAACGTCACCCATTCCTTCTCTCCCGAGATGCTGCCTGACCTCTGAGTTACTCCAGCATTTTGTGAAAAAAGCCCTCTGGAGGAGAAGGGTTCACAAATATCCCCATTCACAATGATGTGGGATCCTGGCACATCCGTGCAAAAGACAAAGCTGAAGTATTTACAGGACATTTCAACCAGATGTACCAAAGTGGATAGCTCATTTTGGGCTCCTCCAGTGTGGCAGATGCCGGTCTGCAGCCAATTTGATTCACTCCGCATGCTCTCCAGAAACAGTTAAAAGACTCTGGAAACAGCAAAGGTACTGAAGATTTGTTGTCGAGAACTCGCCGAATCCTAGGCCAAGCTGTACTAGTCCAACTACAACACTGGCATTAACTGACAATGTGGAAAATTGCTCAGGTATATCTTGGACCCAAGAAGCAGGACAAATCCAATGTGGTCAATTAGCACCTCAATGGTTTACTCTCGATCATCAGCAAAGTGACAGAAGGAATCGTCGATTGTGCTATCAAGTGGCACTTGCTCAGAAACAATTTGCCCACAGAAACTCACTTTCTAACCTCAGGACAGCTTTGGTTCAAACATGGACAAAAAACCTGAATACCATATGTGTTACCATAAGAGGTAACATCAAGGCAGGATTTGATCATGTATGTCAAGGAACCCTAGCTAAACTGGACTCAATGGGAATCAGGAGAACAACCCTCCGCTGGTTGGAATCACACCTCGCACAAAGGAAGGTGGTTGCGGTGGTTGGAGATCAATCTTCTCGGCCATTGGACATCTCTGATGGAGTTCCTCAGGGTAGTGTCCTCGGCCCAACCATCTTCCTCTGCTTCATCAATGACCTTTCAATCATAAGATCAGAAGTAGGGATGTTTGCTGATGAATGCACAATGTTCAGCACCATTTGTGACTTCTCAGACGTGAAGCAGCCCTCAACCAAATGCAAGATCTGGACCTATCCTGGGCTAATAGGTGGTAAGTAACATTCACACCACACAAATGCAAAGCAATGTTGATATCTAACAAGAGAAAATCCAACAAGACCTCATCATTTGACTGCATTCCCTCTTTCCCATTGGAACATAATGGAATATTTCTCTTTATTAATGGTGCTCCATAAATGCAAGTTACTGTCAATACAGCACCATACCTTAGGATTAGTCCAACAATAACTTATAATAGGACATTGCCCTATGTCACAAGTATGAGAGTTCCTTAAGGAAGGTGATGAGGAGGAATTTCTTTAGTCAGAGGGTGGTGAATCCGTGGAATTCTTTGCCACAGATGGCTGTGGATGCCTCAATAGATATTTTTAAGGTATAGATAGATTCTTGATTAGTATGGGTGTCAGGGATGATGGGGAGAAGGCAGGCGAATGGGGTAAGGAGGGAGCGATAGATCAGCCATGATTGAATGGCGGAGGAGACTTTATGAGCCGAATGGCCTATTTCTGCTCCTATCACATGACCTTATTAAATCTTATTGATGCTTTTTCCCCCCCAAAATGTAAATATTGATTGTCAGCTTTTTCCATCACAAACTCCAAGCTTCTCAATGTACCAATATAAAATTGCTGTGCTGTAATTATACCTTCCATTGCACTGCAGGTGGTGGTTTCTGACATTAGAGAAGGGGTAATTACAGTACTAAAAGTGCTTTCTATTATAAATGTCAATAGAGGAATGTATAATTAAGTTTAAGGCAGAGAATATGGACAGTCATATCCATCTTTTTATACACTGCTTTCACTTTTGCACTAGTCCCAAGTGTCTTCCCTTAAATATTTCTTTCACCTTTTTTTCTTGCATTTCCTAAGGTATGGTGCTGTATTGATGGGAGAAGATGTGAGGAAATCTTTAATGGTTACAGGATCTATATGGAATAGGGACTGTGGGAAAATATACCCCCTCTCCCAATTACTCATGCTTCCTTGTTCTTCCATCTTAATGTATTCCTTACACCGGATTCTTCCTTGGGACTCTCCCTCTACTTTAACTCTTCACTGATCATTTTACTTATCTGCTTTATCAAGGATGGCATAAGGTCAGAACCCTCTAACTCTCCCACCAGTCATAGCCATATGCACAGACACAGGCTCTAAAGCCCATCAAGTCCATGCTGTCCGATAAGTATTAATCTCTACTAATTCTATTTTTTCAGGACTTGGCCTTTGGTGTTCCTTGCCTTTCACATACTTGTCTAGAAACTTCTTAAATATAGTGAGATACCTGTTCCCACCATGGCTTCCATGCTGGAGGTAACACTGCTTTGAGCATGCGATGCTGGTCAGAATAGAAGATCAACTCCTGAAATGGGTAGTCTGAAGAAGGGTCTCGACCCGAAACAGCACCTATTCCTTCTCTCCAGAGATGCTGCCCGTCCCGCTGAGTTACTCCAGCTTTTTGTGTCTATCTAAGGTTCATTGCACATTGGATGGGGCTGCCAGGCCATTTACACAAATTGATGGGGAGGGTGGGGGGTTCCCTTGAGACTGATCACACAAATCTTTAGTATTACCGGTCTGGGTGTTCAAATATGATGCTTACGTGTCTCCAATGAGTCCATGATAATATGCAAAGTAGACGAGCGACTGATCATTGTCAACTTGGCTGCTCAGTCCATTGCCAACACCAAATCCCTGCAAAATAGGACACAGTGTCATCCTAGTGTTAATAAACTAGACACACAGTTCATACACATAGCTTCCAGAGTACAGGCAGTCCCCGGTTTACATATCCTCGATTATGGACACCACCACTTATAAATAAGCTTTGATAATATTATTAATTTCAAAAGTCAGATGTATGTACATGCATTTCACAATTACAATAATACTTTATTAGCCAAGTATGTTTTGCAACATGCGAGGAACTTAATTTGTCATACAGTCATAACAATAAAAAGCAACAGAACACACAAAATACATTTTAACATGAACATCCACCACAGTGACTCATCCACATTCCTCACTGTGATGGAAGGCGAAAAAAAGTTCAATCTCCCTTCTTTGTCCTCTGGGGTTCGGGGGCATCTAACCTTCTGTTGATGGGACGATCTTGACTCCTGTAGCTGGCGGCGGCGGGCCTTCCTCGTCGGGGCGATCAAGCTCCTGCATTGGCGCGGGGACCTCAGCTCCCCCGCGCCGGCAATCTACCTCGGGTCGGGACTAGTCGAACGTCGTGCAGCTTGGAGCTCTTGACCGGTCTCAACTCGAGACTGCAAGCTCCTTGATGTTAAAGTCCGCAGGCCATGGTTGGAGCGTCGATCCCAGGCAAGGGATTGCCAGCTCAGATGTTAAGTTCACGCCCCCGCAGGGGTTCAAAGTCAGTCCCAGGCAAGACCTCCAGCTCCGTGATGTTAGGCCGCAGAGCGACCGGAGATACAATCCGGAAAGCAATCGCATCTCCGGCAAGGTAAGAGATTGAAAAAAGGTTTCCCTCGAGCACCTCCCCCACCCCCCACATAAAACAAACCAGAGAACATTTACACAAACTTTTAAAACTTACCAAAAATTAAAACAAGAGTTTGTAAGTGACAGACAGACTGTAGGCGAGGCAGCCATCATGCAGTGCTCCCCAAAGAAGGGAGAGATTGAACTTTTTTTCACCTTCCATCACAGTGAGGAATGTGGAGGAGTCACTGTGGTGGATGTTCATGTTAAAATCTATTTTGTTCCTATGAACTTACGAATAGCAGAAATAATTTCCTCTCACCACTTTCAGTAATTTTCTTTCTAAACAGTCTCATATGCTTTCCATGTTGTTTATTACAAAACTGGAAGTATGGTTACCATATTGTCAGTAAATAAATTGTGTTGAGTTCACACACAGTGCTTCCAAAGTACTTCCATTTTCCGACTATAGGACAAAATCAACTTTTCGACATCTGCTGTGTGGAGTTTGCGAGCTTGCACCATCTCAGAGACCACGTGGGTTTCCCTCAGGTGCTCTGGTTACCTTTCACATCCTTAAGGCATGCTGGTCGTAGGTCACTTTAACTTGCCGCTATTGTGTAAATAAGTGGTTGAAACCGGGTGGAGGGAGCTGATGGGAATGTGGGGAAAAAGAATAAAGTGGGTAAGGGTAGGATTAATTTAAATGGTTGCTTAATGGTCAACGTAGAATCAATGGGCAAAAGGGCCTGTTTCTGTGCTATTTGTCTTTTTTATTCTAGGACTGAGAGAACAAACTCTCAATCCATATTACCCTAAACCATTAGCTTCAGTCCAGCCTGTGATGTGCTGGAATAGCCCACTTTGTCATTTACCGGAAACAGACCTGAGCCTTTCCTTCTGCATATGTGAACCAAAAGAAGTAATTCAAACTGGTTCTAAATACATTTGGAGAGACCACATGACTGGGGTAACCAGGACCTCAGTGTCAGAAAGGAACTTCAGACTCTACTTACATCAGAACCACACAGAGTCTGTCTCCACTACTTGGCTCAATTTATTTGAGCAGATGTCAACAATCTGAGACTACAGATCACCCTATGCCCTAAATACCTATTCTAATGGAGTGAGAGCAGATTTCTCTGGATAGATGGCCTCTTGCTACCAACACTGCCAAAGAAGAGATTAACTGGTCTCATTATCTCATTTCCTGTGTGGGATTTGGCAATGCAGAAACTGGTTACTTGATTTCCCGCAGTTACACATCAAATTAATTTATTAGTTGTAGGATGTTTTGGGATGGCAGTGAAGTGTGCCCACATTCTGTTCTCTCAAACCAACACAATTCTTAATTTTCACATTAGAGTTGTAAACAAGGAACAGTGATCCTGATCATAGTTGGGACACAATATTCCATTTACTAACAGGCAGAAGAACAATGGAAAGAAGGCCATTCATGTTGAAACAAAGAACATAATGAATAATGAAAGGCCTTGATAGAGTGGATGCAGAGAGGATGTTTCCACAAGTGAGAAAGTCTAGGGCCAGAGGGTATAGCCTCAGAATAAAAAGATATACATTTAGAAAGAGGATGTGAAGCAATTTCTTTAGCTTCAGGTGGTGAATTTCGTTAGGTGGTGAATCTGTGGAATTCATTGCCATAATTATCTGTGGAGGCCGTCATTGGATATTTTTAAAGGGGAGATTGACAGGTTCTTGATTAGTAAGGGTGTCAAAGGCTACAGGCAGGACAGAAGGCAGAGGTTTAGAGAGAAAGACAGATGCATGATTGAATGGCAGAGTAGACTCAATGGGTCGAATAGCCTAATTCTGCTTCAATATCTTATGATCTTATGAATTTATGAACATATACCTTGAAATTAATATTGGCTGGACCATCTGCAATCTTGAGACTCAACGATGGTACATAAACTCCGCCATAGCTTTCACCAAACACATAGAAGTCATTATTTGCGAATTCAGGGAACTTTCTGAAGAAATCCTGCAGGGCCAGGTAATTGTTCTCTGCAACCTGTAGGAATGAGGTAGGGTGAATAAAGATTTGTGGTTAATACTATGTTGATAGGTCAATGATCGATAGAAAGTCTTTTCCTGTTATCCTTGAGATTAAGTTCCAGCCATGTCAAGAATTCCAAATTCAGTCAGTAGCATTCTTGCCTCGGGATTAGAAACTCTTGTGTTCAGGTTTCACTCCAGGGAGTTTAATCCAGACCAAGACTTCAAATGCCAATGTTGAGTAGCACATCATGCAAGGCTTCACAGTAATTGCTGAACAACTCCATTAATAAATTCATTATTGACACAAACTCTAAAATGAGTAAAACGTTTGAAGAGGGAAAATGCACCTATATTTCTGTTTGAACTATTTCATAAGTGGGGTTTCTTTTTTTTTTGTGTGTGTTGGTTGGGGTTGTGTAATTTGCCTATTTTAATGCTTTTATTGTATAATTTGCCTATTTTAATGCTTTTATTGTTGGACTTATTTTTTGGATGACAAATAAAGATATCTTGAATCTTGATCTTGATGAAAGTGCAGATAGTATAGGAAAATCGAAGGGAGACATTTAATAGATACTAGACCAAGTGGACCCGTTGGGCCCAAACCCCTCCTGCATTGGTGCACCACCCTGTCCTCCCCCCCTCCCCTGTCTCCTCAACCCCCCCTCCCCTCTCCCTTCTCCCCCACTCCCCCCTTCCCTCCCTCCTCCCTCCTCCCCTCCCCTCCTTTTAAACTTTAAAATGTGAATAACTTTAAAAATATAACACCGATTTCAATAAAACTACTTGCATTATCACTAAAGTGACAATGGTGAGTAAGGTGGGCCTAAAATTGTCGTGCTATCGTATACCGTTTTGGCTGAAGTTCAGTCACAAACAAGATAACAAACTAGAGTTTTAGTATATAGATTTGAGAGAGAATGTACTCAAGAGAGACATCACCTTTTGGGTCTGCCAGATTAAAAAAAAATATATAGATTAAAATGTATACTTTCTCTTTCAGGATTAATGAAAGAACCTGAAATGTATCTCCCAGATTTAACAGGATAAGATTGTATTTTTCCACTACACTAAATAAGTAAGTGAGAGTTCTTTGTGCTTGTTATTTGTATAACATTTAGGTCATTTATAGTCTGTTTAAACATTGTTTGTTCCCCAAAGTACTTCACACTGTGTCTATTTAGTTCCACTCCCAGGACACCTAGATAAATGCTGCTCCCTTTCTTGGGCACTGAAAGCATAGTTGCTCGAATGGGAGAAATTAGAACTGGGGATGAGGAGGGGATGGGGGGGAGGGGGCACAGTTTTAGAATAGGCACTGATCCATTTAAGAGAGAGGAGCATCATCTCTGATGGCCATTAATCTTTGTAATTATCTAGCCAGAAAGATCGGGAGATGGTGTCACTGAATGTAGCCAAAGCTAAATACAATTTTGAATAACAGGAAACAGGGATTGTGAAAATATGGAAAAAAAATGGAGTTGAGGTCAAGATCAGATCAGCCACGATCTTACTAAATGGTGAAGCAGGTTCAAGGGCCATATGGTCTCTACCTGCACCCATTTAATTTCTCCCTATGCCAAGCACTGGTCTTACAAATTCACAAGCTGCAAAGTGAAAGGACCGTGATAGGCTGGTTAAAGTACTGGTCATACAAATGTCCACTATGGGTACTGACCTCTGAAGGGATCTGTACAGGAAGCGATGCCTCAAGAGGGCAGCGTGTATCATCAAAGACCCATACTACTCTGGCCACATTTTCTTCTTGTTGCTACCATTGGGAAGAAGGCACAGGAGCCTGAGATCCATTACCTCCAGATTCACGAACAGCTTCTTCCCAACAACTATCAGGCTCTTGAACCACACTGCACAGCCCTAACCATTAAACTACCTCAGCACTGACTCTGCCCTACACACTTTGGCTTGCACCTCCATGGTATGCATGTCTAGAAAAACTGTCAATTTATTATTTATTTATATGTTGTGTTATTGGGTTTATTGTACCTGTAAAGCTGTAGAAGGTAAGAATATAATTTTCCCGATCCTGCAACATTTAAATCCTCTTGAGATGCAGCTCATCTGAGCATGAAAACATATACCCTCTTAGGAAAACCTCCAACTTAGTAACAAAGGTGGACTTGCACCATTACCTCTCGAGCAACAATCACCACATGTTACTCCATGTACGAAGTACAGTAACATCTTTCAAAATGAGTTACTGCAGAAATCACAGCGGTGGGAAGGCTACAACATCAGTGCCGGGATGATAGTAGAACCATTAGGGAGGCAGGCGAAAAGGAGCAAAGGCTGAGGTATTTGGAGGAAAAAACTGTCGTGGAAGGGATTGGGGTACATAGAGGGTCCAGGGTGAAAAAGATCAGTCCACATCAACTCAATTGGACAGTGAGCACCCGCTGCTCTACTGGATGCTCAGTGCAATGTATTCATTGTTGAGTACAAGTAGCAAATGGACCTGGCGGGTCAGGTGACATGTAACTTGCATTATATATGCTACTCCCGCTTCTGCTTGAAGTGGTGACAGAGCCCACAGAACCTGGGATGTCCTGATAGACCAAGGCCAGATAGATCGGCCACAATACCTGTTTATCATTAGTGGCGTAGTTTCCACTGTCAGAGTAGGAGAAGCCAACCCCAGCCGGGGACTCCAGGTACAACATGCTGGCTACCTTGTTCCAGCTGTACTCGTTAATGTAGAGTGTGCTGCCATCATCCTGCACCTGAAAACATACACATCATGGTAAATGTAGTTCAGGTTTTCTACCAGATTAAACAACAGCCCAAACCTCACACTCCCAATCCTCGCCATTGGGTCACAGGAAGACTTACATGAAAAGGTCCATTTTCAGAGAGGAATCCGTCCAAGGAGCTGCACCCGGGTCCACCATTCAGCCACAGGACCACAGGGTCTGTAGTTGGGTCTCGCTGAGATGTCACAAACCTGAAGGACAGAAACCACACAGTAAATAACGACGATGACAGAGGACTCTGCAGGACCACAGACAAGTGAGCAACTCATCTCACAGTCGCCAACTGGGTATTTGAAGGAGGGACATCCTTCAGGCCCACTTCTACTCTTCCCCTCTGATGGCACCGATCCTGTCACCACCCGTAGCTTTTTCACCACCCGTGACTGTATCTTTTTCCCAGGACAGGGTTCAAGATGAGAGCAGAATTTTTTTTAAGAGATCTGAAGGGAGATGAATATTTGAAATAAACTGCCAGAAGTTGCAGATATAATCACATTTAAATGGTATTTGCACAGGTACTTGAATAAGAAAGGCGCAAAGGAATACGGGGCCAATACAAGTAACTGGAATGATCATTGATAAACATCACGGTTGACATGGATGAAATGGGCCAAAAGGGCTTGTTTCTGTGCGGCACATTTCAATAATTCTATGAGTTGGTTTCTGGAACAACAACCCAGAATTTGCTCTTCGTGATTGAGGATGACGTACTTTCACTCTAAATCATATTAATTTGAAGAAGGATCCCAACCCAAAATGTCATCTGTCCATTTCCCTCCACACATACGACCTGACCCATTGAGATCCACTAGCACTTTTTTTAAAAATTCAAGATGCCAGCATCTTTTGTGTATCTACTTTCACTGGTTTTATGACTAATGCAGTTAACATGGGAACTGCAGACACATGCAGGAATGGGGCAGATAGTGTCCAATGGTGGGAAGAAGGTAGTAGAAGTGGTGCACTCCTTCTGCATATTAAGCAGTATTTCTGTGCTACCAATGTAAGGTCTTGCAGTTCTCAATACCATCTTAAATGAGTAGGAAGGAACTGCAGATGCTGGTATAAACCGAAGATAGACACAAAATGCTGGAGTAACTCAGCGGGACAGGCAACATCTCTGGAGAGAAGGAATGGGTGATGTTTCGGGTAGAGACCCTTCTTCAGACTGGCAGCCGACTCGACCCCGAAACATCACCCATTCCTTCTCACTAGAGGTGCTGCCTGTCCCGCTGAGTTACTTCAGCAGTTTGCGAATATCTCAAATGATTTCTCTTAACTTTGAACGGATAGGGCCTGACTGTAAGACTGTAAGACTGCTGTCTCACATTTTCGTGATACAGATTTGATCCTGAGCTCCAACGCTGTTTTCTGGAGATGTCCATTTCCCCTGTGACCAGATAGGATTTCTCTGGGTTCTCTGGTTTCCTCCCATATCCCAGGTCTGCAGATTCATTGACCAATGCAAATTTCCATTAATGTAACTGGGTGGTACAATTGGTGGGAGGTGGATTTGTTGGGAATATGCAGAATATTTTTGTAATGTGTTTTCTTTGTATGGTTGGCCCATGCACAGTAGGCTGAAGAGCATGTTTCTGTGCAGTCTAGTTCTACACGAGGCATCCAATTCCAAAAATAAATTACTATTATCTGACAAGAGAATCTCACTTGACGTACCCAATTCTGATCATGCTTCTTCATCATATTTCCTCATTGTTGAAATTATCCCACTTGATCCAGCTCAACAAAACATGTATTTCTGGGATATTAAGGATCCTTCTTGCAATTATTTGCTCCTTTTTTCCACAATCTTCAGCTTGTATCACCTGATCACCATGTGCTGACATCTAAAATTGGCAGCTTTAGCTCAGTCATAGAGCTGTTTGCTCTGAGTCAGAAGGTGCTGGCTAAATCTTATATCGGAGACCTGAACACAAGATCCAGCCAACGCTCCCATGTTTTACTGAGGGACTGGCATTCATATGAGATGTGAAACAAGACCACTTGCTCTTTCGGGTGCACTTAAAGATCCAATGATATTAATTTGAAGAACATGCCCCTGGTATGTCCTGGCTTATTTGCTTCTCAACCAACATCACTGAGATATTGAGATACAAGGAACTGCAGATGCTGATTTTCAAAAAAAGACACAAAGTGTCAGTGTAACTTGGCAGGTCAGGCAGCATTTGATCCAAAACATCACCTCTCCATGTCCTTACTCCAGCACTTTCTGTCTTTTTTCAGTAAAAACATTATCACACTCACTATATCTGGAATCTTGCTGTGTACAAATTAATGCTGCACATCTTACATGACAAAAGTGACTAGACTTCATAGGTCCAAAGTTAATTGCAAAATGCTTCCATGCATCTGCAGCAGTGCTCTATAAATGAAATTCTCTTTGCTTTCTCATATTCTGGAAATGTTCTTTACCAAAGGCCAGTCTCTTCCTGCTGAATGACTGATGTTGCAATAGAGGACGAGAGGAAAGGCTGTTCATTCCTAAAGTCCTGCCAGTTATAGTTTACATAACATTTGATATCTTGTGACCACAACTACAATGACGTAAAGGCAGGTCAAGCTGTCCTTTTGCCCTGATAGTGTATCAAGGCTACAGGTTCTCAGCACCACCAGCTCCATAGAAATCCAAGCCTGTTATAACTATTGAATTTCTGTGGTCAAATTTAAACACCGCTAAGTTGCAGTAAGACTTGATGCGTGTAAATCTGGGAGCATCATGTTGAGAAACTCCTGGCTCAAAATGTACTTTAGGCAACTTCCTCAGCGTGACAATTTGAGATTTCTTTAAGCTTCTAGTTTGTAAAGTCTTGTTGTATTTTGAAAATGCAACGCATGTATGCACACTGAGAATGGGTTTTGAAGACCCACTCTCTCTCTCACTGGTGTCCTGGTACAAGACTATCTCAAGGTGCACTGCAGTAACACACAAAGATCATTTCAAATCCTATTCCCATCAATCTCCCATCACCTCATCGTTCCACTCACTTTTCCTCCCTTCCTACATTTTCCTTAAGTAGCCCCTTCGTCTCCTTAAAACACCCATGTGTTTACAATTTGCAAAGTACCACAGAAGGGACGTCTCATAGCCAAAGGGAAAGGAGTGAATTATTGCCCACCCTTAGATTTAGCATCAATTAGACTTTCCTAATCAGTATTTACTTGAGAAGCCCTCAGGGAATTTGGTTTACACAAGTTTTAAATCAGTAGGAACAGCACAGCGATAATAACACCCTCTGCCTTCACTAAAATCAGCACAGATTCCATTCTGGCAAAAAGCTGAAACCTTGAGTTAATTTTCCACTGACAACACTCACACCTCAGCGGCAACGTCTTGTGGCTTTTAAATTCCCAGAATGGGCCTTGAACACCTAATACAGACAGAGACTCCCATGCAGCTCCAAGAGATCACTGTACCATTGGTGGTGCGGCATTTTAGATAAACCTGTTCTCTTTGTTCAAACAACATCATGGAAGTTCTCTTTGGCATCCTGACAAACGTTTAGAGTCATAGTTATATAGCAGGGAAACAGGGCCTTTAGTCCAACTCGTCCATGCTGACCAAAGTGCCTACCTCAACTTGTCCTATTTACCTGTGTTTAGCCCATAGCCCTTTAAATCATTTAAATCATACAGGTTGAACACTTTTCTGGCAACTGATGGTCCGCCCACCCCTATAATCCAGACAAAAATACGAGAGCTCCGTTGAAATTCCCTGAGCAGCCGCACATGGCATTGTGAGTGGCGAGTGCTCTTTCCAGTCGTGTCCCTCCATCATGAAAGAGTTATTTGTTTACATCTAAACATTGAAATCCCTCCTTGGCCTTGTCTAATTCTATCTCTGCTGGCTCAGTGTTTAAGCTTTTAGTGTTTCAATCTGCCTGACCCCTATGCACTACCCCACAACCCCTCCTCTACCATTCTGTTTCATTTTCCTCTTACCCTCTGGAACTGTGAACTTCCTCTTAAGTTTCTCTAATTTACTGGGCACCTTTCAAAGCCTGCTTCCCAAAATCCCTTTTCAACTATGCTCTCAATCTTCTCTCCTACCTGTTTTGCAAAGACAATACACTAAACACTCATATTAACAACCCCCTTATAACGGACTTCAGATATAACAGACCTATTCCTAGCTCACACCATCTCCCCGGCTGTTTAGAGCGCCGTGTTCCGACCTCACTCCCGACTCGCAAGGTGCACCAGCAAGCTCTTCACCACCTAACGAAAGGGCTCAAAGTGCTGGAGGCATTCAGCAAGTCCTCAGACTGATTCAGTCGGCTAAGTTACTCCAACACTTTGCATCGTTTCACTTTAAAGCTATGTGGCGATGCCACTGATTTGCACCATGGAGCCCTTCTTCACCGGTTCAGGTGGCTGTTGTTGCGACTCACGTTGTCACCCCTGGGGACAGCGTTTTCTTTAGGCCGCCGCCAACGACAAGACGCATTCGTTCATTGTGGGGCTTCACCGCCTTTCACCTGCTGCCACTTCCAAGGTGGAGTATGTCAGCGACACTATGGGAGACTGAGGAGGCGGCGGCGGTGGGAAGTGGAGGGGCGGAGGGGGGGGGGAAGAGGCCGATTGGATGGAGCGATGGGAGAAGCAGGCAATGGTGGTCGAGTGGGGATCGGCCAAAGCCTCCGCCGACAGCAAGAAACAGCAGCAGGTGAGAGTGGAAAGAGCCCCACGGGTATCTGTTGGTGGCGGTGACCTGAAGAAACGCTGTCCTCAGGGGCTACAATGTGAGCCACAACAACAGCTTTGTCACCGGACCGTATGGTGGATGAAGAAGAGCTCACTGATGGAGCTTGCTAATCGGGAGTGGCGTCGGAAGCCAGGGCATTAAAAGGCCAGGGAAACGGTGGGAGCTGGGGATGGGTCGGCAGGTCATTCCATTCACATTCAGTTTACATTTTACACTTGATTTATTCAAATTTCAAATCAAGTTACTGATAGTTGGAGATTTTTCCTGGGGTGCCCATGCCCAGTTTTTGTTCCATGGTAAACCACATGAATCTCGTATGAATTCTGGGATGTCTTATGGGACCGACTAGTCCAAAGGCAGGAGAACACTCATGTAGATTGATGATCAAGTACTACATTGTCTTTTAAATTACATTAAATATAGTTTTCCCCCCTCGGGTCAACTTAAACAATCCCATGGTATTATTTCAGAGAACAGGGGAATTCTCCTAGAGTTTTTGTTAATATTTCGCTTCAATCAACATCACCAAAAACAAATTATTTCAGTATTATTAGAACTAGCTACACTTCAAAAATACTTCATCAATGGTAAAGAGCTTTGGCATTGTAAAACATAATACATAAAGGCAACTTTCTTTCATAAGGAGCCTTGGGCTGGGAGTCTCACCTGAATCAGCCCTTCATGGAATCCAGACATTAACCCCCTTCACTCACCAATAGTGCAGATGTATGCCAGGACTTGCCTCCAGATACCCTGACCACTGCTTGAAGTTAATCTTGGTGTTCAGACCAGGCAAGGAGAAGACTTCATCTTGGGAGGGTTGTCCCAGAGTGCCACCTACACACAGTAGCAACAAGCACCAGAGCATTGTGACTAACTGGGCAGACAGTAAGCAAGAGCAGCAACAGTCCCAGAGGATATCTGGGGAATGAAGCAGTTGGGTCGGCGGCTTATAATATAACTGGGCTCAGAATACAAACAACATATGATTGCTAGCAACTGATAAACTTCTCCAAATCAGGCTAAGACACAAGGTGGTTCCTGGTGCCATGCCAGAGAGATACGGGCATTATCAGAGATTGTGAGAGAGATAGAAAGGCCCAAGAGTAAAAATAGACAGACACACTAATTTGTCCAGCACTAGGAATTTCAGACATACCAAGAGTGAGGTAAACAACCCACCCAATCCTGGAGGGTTTGGACTTTTTGGACTTCTGGAAAGTCATCTTACATAAACTGTAGAGATTGATGGGCCATCTCAATTCTTAAGACAGCCCAAATGCCCCATTACAAGAGGCAGCCCAACCATACTCCCAGCCCAACCCCAGAACAGGCCTCACTGTCTCAATCGTGGAGTTGCCACATGGTCAAAAGATGAGGGGAAAAAGCCCTGCTTACCAAATCAGAGAGGTTAACCTGTTTCCCCCAACCCTTCAGGTACCCTAACAACTGTAGAGGCCGCCCCTCCCAATCCTAGAGACAGCTGGTCCTCACAACCTGCCCTAATCCTAAAGGACAGTAACTTGGAGGAGAACCCATAGCTGGTGGTGCTTCCAATGGAATTCCAAAGGTGAGATGCAGCTAAGATGAAAGATACTACCCTTGACATCAAGGCAGCAATTGATTGAGTGTGGTGTCAAGGAGTCCAAGTAAAATGGGTATTAATGGAAATCAATTTGAAAACACACTAATGGATAGAGTTGTTCCTCATGCAGAAGGAACATGGTTGTGGTAGTTGGTCATCCCAGCCGCAGGGCATCAATGTAGGATTTTTTCAGGACTGTATTTTAGGCCTAAACCCCATTCAACTGCTTCAGCATGACGTCTCCTGAATGGAGATGTTTGCTGATGATTAATGTTCAATGTTAATTACATTTTCAACTCTTCTGACAATGAAGTTGCTAATCGCTGCATGCAAAGAGGCCTAAATAGCATTCAGGCACTTGTTGATAAGTGGCTGCACCATTCACATACCAGGCAACAGTCATGTCTACAAAGAAAGAGATTAGATATCCACACTTGACTTTCAATCGCAATATCCTCATCGATTCCAACATCAAAAACATATTGGTGGGTCACCATTTCTCACCACATAAATACAATGGCAGGTTAGGTGGCTGTGAATCCTGAGATGAATGTCTCAACACCTGATAATAATAATAATAATAATTCATTTATTTTATATAGCGCCTTATCGGGTGCTCAAAGCGCTTTACAAAAACAATCAACATAAAAACAAACAGACAAACTATCCTAACGGAAAAGCGGCGAATAAACAACGCCAGCGTCCTCTCACGTCAGGGTCCGGCAGTAGACAACAAAAAGCACAGGACACACAGATACAATTTTTACACAAACAGCCATCACAGTGATTGCTCTAGGCACACCCTCACTGTGATGGAAGGCAAAAGTCTTATCTCCTCCTCATTCTTCTCCCGCGGTGCCACGAGGTGATCGAGGCTCCCAACTTTTTGAAGCCCCCACCGGGCGATGGAAAGTCCCAGGGCCGAGCCGAGCAGGCCGATGAAAGTCCTGAGCCCCCACCGGGCGATGGAAAGTCCCAGGGCCGAGCCGAGCAGGCCGATGAAAGTCCTGAGCCCCCACCGGGCGATGGAAAGTGCTGCGGCCGAGCCACGCAGGGTGATGAAGGGCTTGCGAGCGGGTCAATCGTACCTCGCACTTCGGGGCGGTCGAAGCTGCTACGGCTGGAGCTCCCAAAAACCGGTCGCCAGCCAGGGACCTGCGAGCTCCCGATGTTGTGGTCTGCAGGGCCCATGGCCGAAGCCTCCGAGATGGTAAGTCCAGGCCCTGCGACCGGTGTCTTCAAGGTCGATCCCAGCTGGAGGCCGCCGACTCCACGATGTTAGGCCGTAGCGCGAACGGAGATACGACACGGTAAAGGTCGCATCTCCGTTGAGGAGGAGATTTGAAAAAAGGTTTCCCCCAACCCCCCCACCACCCCCCCACATACACAGAGTTAAAAATAAAACAAAACGTACATTAAACGACGACATAGACAAAAAAACAAAAAAAAAGACAGAGAGACTGCCGGTGAGCCGCAGCTGCAGAACACAGCCACGCTGATGGTTCAAAGCCTTTCCTGTAACTGAAAGACATGGTCAGGGGTTGATGGAATACTCTTCATCTGTATACACGAGCACAACTCCAACAATAATAAACGTTATGAAGGACAAAGAAGCACCTATTCTGATCATTCATTCCTTCCTCCACTTAAACACCATGGCTACAGCAGGTGCTATCTACAAAGTGTACTGCAAGTTACCTGTTGGCAGTATCTCCTAAACTTGCAAAGTCTGCTATCAAGGACGAGGGCATCCATACTTCCTCAGAAGGCTATGTATATTCAGCATATCTCCAATGACTTTAGCTAATTTCTACAAATACCATGTAGAAAGCATCCTGTCCAAATGCATCGCAGCTTGTTTTGGCAACTGCTCTGCCCAAAACGGCAAGAAATTGCAAGGAATTGTGAGCGCAGCCCAGACCATCATACATACTAGCTTCTCCCCCCATCAACTCCACCAACATGCTGCCTCAGGAAAGCAACCAATATAATCACGGACTACTCACACCTTGGTCATTCTTTCTTCTCCTCTTTCCTACTAGGCAGAAAATACAAAACATTGAAATCAAGTACCACCAGATTCAAAAACAGCTTCTTTCCTCTTGTTATCAGATTCTTAAATGGACATCTCATATCCCAATCATCTTATCTACCTTGTTGTGGCACTTTTATTTTAATCTGTTAATTCTCTGTAGCTGTAGCTGTATATTCTGCACTCTGTTCTTTCTTTAGCACTAGCTAATCTACTCGTATATATGACCTGCCTGGATAGCACACAAAACAACGTTTCTTCACTGAATTTCAGGACACATGACAGTAATAAACTAATAGTAATACCAGAAGATAAGAGACACAAAGGAGAACCACCATCTGCTGATTCCCCTCTAAGCCATAAGAACATATCAATATGGAATAGACCACATGTCATTACCTCCCCTCCGGAGCTTGCACTATCATTTAAGATCATGGCTGATCTGTTCTTGGTGTTAGCACCAATTTCCTGCCTGATTCTCATAACGTTTAATTCCCCAATGGATCAAAACATTGTCCCTTTCGGCTGTGCAGAAATCCTAATGCACAAATCTACTGGTTAACCATGTTCTTTCTCATTATATCCTCCAGAAATTTAGTGAACACGATTGCTGTTTCATTTTATGTGATTTTTTAAATATCCACCCACTATTTTTTTTCTTCTTATTTTCAGATAATTGATCTATAATCCAAAGACGTACAGGTATGTAGGTTAATTGGCTGGGTAAATGTAAAAATTGTCCCTAGTGGGTGTAGGATAGTGTTAATGTACGGGGATCGCTGGGCGGCGCGGACTTGGTGGGCCGAAAAGGTCTGTTTCCGCGCTGTATATATATGATATGATATGATAATATATTTCTATTTGGAATAGATGTTTTACATTTGTAGTTTGCTAATCTACTAGAGCATTTCTGAAATAATGGGAATTTTGGAAGATTATAACCCATGCAACCACTTTTTAAAATAAAAATCTAAAGATGCATACTATCAGATTCCAGATGACTTGTTGCCATTTGGTTGCTGAGGATCTTTTGTCTCGTGATTAAAATGTATTCTCCTCCCACATTTCCTGATTTCTCATTTTCAATTTTCTCGTATCAACCTAAAAGACCAAAGTTTTCTTCGCAGCCATATTCCTTTATATCTCAAAGCTTTTTTTTGTTACTTCTTATTAGCTTGCATGTCATCTTTTTATTTTTTTTATCATACTTAGTCAGTTTCTAAACTTTTCCCAATCCCCTTCCCTGTCTTCTCAACATTGCATGACTTTTATATTACCATTCCTCCACTGAATTGTTCCTGAATTCTCAACTTTCCTACCCCAAAAAATTGTGGGCGAACCTTTACCAGGTGGATTGCAGCTCTTCAAGGTGACTCAATAACCTCTTCTCAAGGGCAAAAGTAGTCGCCTTATCAGCGATGCATAGATGCCAATAAAAAAATATCAAGGGTTATAATACCTTAAGCAAAACAATTGAGAGGTCATTTTATAGAGGTGTGCATAATCATGGCAGATAAAGCCTGAGTAAATAGAGAGAACCTTCTTTTCCATTAGCAGGGAGGTGAAAGAACAGAGGACACATATTTTTTTAAATGGGAAAAGATCCAGTTATGAAAAATCTAAAATGTTCATTAGTTATGATGCACTGCCTCTATGTGGTGGGTGAAAATTCAACTATAGATTTCAAAGGATATTATTTTCAGATAAAGTTCAGGACTATGGAGACAGAAAATGGGACTAACTAGATTTCTCTACCAAGAACCAGTGGTGATTCAATGGCCATCTGTACTGTACTGATTTTTAGTTAATAAATAATGGTGGATGGTATCAAAGTTTGTAAAACAGGATTGATTGAAGAAGTGAGAAGAAATAGTAGATTGAGTTCAATACAGAAAAGTATGAGGTCACCCACTTTGGACCTTAGGAAGATAGATTACCCAGTAAATTGTAAGAAACTGGATGTTCAGAGAAATGGAGATACAAGGAACTGCAGATGCTGGAATCTTGAACAAAACACAAATACTGGTGAAAGTCAGCAGGTCATACAGCATTTGTGGAGGGAATGGACAGGTGATGTTTTGGATTGGAACCCTTCTTCAGAATGATTTTAGTGGGAAGAAACCAGGAAAAGAGAGGTGGGTACAGGACAAAGCCTGGCAAGTGGATACAGGTGAGGGGGATTGGATTGGCTGAGTTTTTAGGTTCATGTTAGGTATTCATGGTGAACTATTGAAAGGCTAACAATTAATTACCTTTATCAAAGGCAGCAAGAATACACATATGGGGGCAGTCCTGTTACAGCTGCACAAAACACTAACTAGATCCACTGCAATACTGTATTCAGTGCTGGTGCCATCCCCAAAAAAAGAATATATAATTTTTATAGGGAGAAACACCATTTTATTTGTATCTTGTAGTAAAAAGGGTTAAATCGAGGAGAGGTTATAGAGACTGGTTTACATTGCTTTTAATATGTAAGATTAAAAATTATCAAATTTAAATGTTTAAGGTGTTGATAAAGTACAAATACTTTATCCACTGTGCAAACTAGGGAGTTTAATCTTAAAATTGGTGTCAGGCCAACTATACGTATTGGATTATGCAAAAAGTAACCCTTTACTCAAAAAGAGAGTAATTATCCCCATCCCCAAACGTTGGTAAGACTGGAGGTCCACTGCAAATACAAAGCCCACGAGAAAGTGGAAAAACAAGGAACTGCAGATGCTGGTTTATGAAAAAATATAAAATGCTGGAATAACTCAGGTCGGCATCTTTCCCGACCCGAAATATCGTCTATCCACGTCCTCTAGAGATGTTGCCTGACCTGCTGCCTTAATATAAGACCATAATATATAGGAGCCGAATTAGGCCATTTAGCTCATTGAGTCTACTCCGCCATTCAATCATGGCTGATTTATTTTTCCCTTTCAACCCCATTTGATGCCCTTACTAATCAAGCAATCTCCACTTTAAAAATATCCAAGGTCTTGGCCCCCACAGCTGTTTGGCAATGAATTCCACGGATTCACCACCCTCTGGATAAAAAAAACCCTCATCTTCATTCTAAAGGCCAAGATACATCCTTTTATTCTGAGCATGTGCCCTCTAGTTCTAGATTCCCCCTTTACTGGAAACATGGCCTTTCATTTTGTGGTATCCCTTCTTAAAAGTGGAGTTACATTTGCAATTTTCCAGTCCTCTTGAACCATTCCTGACTCTAGTGATTCTTGAAAGATCAATACTAATGCCTCCACATTCTCAACACCTACCTCTTTCAGAACCCTGGGATGTAGTCCACCTGGTCCAGGTGACTTATTCACCTTCAGAACTTGCAGTTACTTCAGCACTTTGTTTTTTTGTACGCCTGAACTTTTTATTCAACAAGCTTTAACAGTCATGTTAACATAGCATAGATAACATAAGCATAGATAAGGTTGAGAAATAATTTAGTTATTTTTTATTTAACTGGAATAATAATTTTGAAGGACAGTCAGAACCCTTTTCCCAAGTGGGAAAAATCAAATATAAAGGGCATAGCTTTAAGGTGAGGGGCAAAGTTTCAAGATGTGCGGGGTAAAGTTTTTACAGAGGGTGATTGAGTGCTTGGAACATGCTGCCAGGGTTGGTGGTGGAGGCAGATATGATAGTGGCATTTAAGTCTTTCGATGTGCAAATGAATATGGAGGGATATGGATATGTGCAAGTAGATCGGAGATGGTCTTGGCATCGTGTTCAGCACAGATATTGTGAGCCGAAGAGCCTGTTCTTGCGCTGTACTATATTCTATGACAGCATAGCCCTACTCTTGAAATGGTTGCAGAACCCATGCTTTAATCTCTACTCTTGAAATGATTGCAGAACCCATGCTTTAAAGTTGTACAGCTGTATGATTTAAAAAAAATCTGGTCAAATAATCAAATAGCTGGTAGAGCTGCTGCCGAACAGCGCTGGTCCCGGGTTCGCTCCTGACTTCGGATACTGTCTGTATGTTGTGACCGCGTGGGTTTGCTCCGGTTTCCACCCACATCTCAAATACGTGCGGTTTTGTAGGTTAATCGGACTCTGTAAATGTCCCCTAATGTGCAGGGAATGAAAGCGGGGATAACATGGAACAAATGGGAACGGATGATCGATAGTCGCCGTGGACTCGGCGGGCCGAGGGGCCTATTTCTGTATCTCTAAAGTAAACTATTTGAGAATATTCACATAGACACTTCTCCATGGAAGAGCAACATTTGCATGTTATGGGGGAAAGTGTCTGCAGATAATGAAGGTGGTGAAGTTGGAGGAGGTAATTGTGATGAGAATACATTGTTGACGCAAAGTGTGCACACCAGCGACAATTGGAACTAAAGGCGTAAATCTCGACGACGCCGCCTTGTCACATGACCCAGCCACATGACCACAATTTGCACCCCCAACCATTTGAATCTTAAAAAAAAAAGGTCGTATATTATATTTTGATCACACGTAAAAAAACTTGACAAAGGTCGTATATTTGAGTGATTTCGTTCCCTTTTCGAACAAAAAAAATCCACACTCTGATTAAATGTCACGTGATGCAAGATCTCCTTCCCTCCCTCCCTTCCCCCCCCCCCCCCCTTAAACAACAAAGTGATGTGCTGGAGAATGAGGGATGTGAGTCTGTGGCAAAGTGAATGGATTTTAATGTAAAATAAAATATATATAATTGACGCGGGCACGATTTGGTGTTAGCGCCGGGCAGCGCGAGCGAGCGTTGGACTGTGCCACTGCGGCGGGCGCGCGGACTCGGCGGGGGGAGTGAGGGGAAGGTTGAGGCTGGCGTGCTGGCGGCGGCGGGCTGGAGGGAAGAGAGCGGCGCGTCCACCAGCACTGTTGGATATATATGTGTATATATATAAATATATATATGTATATATATATAGAGAGAGAGAGGGAGAGAAGAGGGGGCGTTTTAAAAAAAAACTATTGCTGAAATAAAAGAAACTTAAACAAAAAAAATAACCCCCCAAAACTCTTCACCGCTTCAACCCGCTGACCGGAAACCCTCAACTTTACCCCCTCCCCAATCACCAAAAAAAACTCGGAGCAGTCTCGCTCTCGCCCGACTAATCGCGCGACTAATCGGCGGGCTCGGGATTGTTTTCTTCTGGATTCGGTTTTTTTTTAAGAGTAAATTTAAGTGGAGCTTTTGTTTTAAAGTGTCTGGCCGGCGCTAAAAAGTTTTTCTGAGGAAATTTTTAATTTTGTTTTTTTTGTTGTTGTGTTTGTCGGTGGTTCCAAGATGGCGCAGTGAGTGAGGCCCCGCTGCCGCCGCCGCCGCCGCCATTTGCAGCCGCGCCGACCCACCGTGCGAGAAAGCGAGCCGAGAGCCCGAGTAAACGCAGCCAGGCCAGGCCGACACCGTCTCCTCTCTCGTCTCCTCTCCCCCGACCTCCCCGCCGCCACCCTCCCCTCCCTTCCCTTCCCCAACTCACCCCCCCTCCCCCCTCCTCCCCATCTCGGCCTCTCTCTTATCCCACCGGCAAGGCAGCGCCATGTTCAGGCTACACGGAGGAGGAGGAACAGCGGCAGCAGGAGAAAAGTGAGCCGAGAGCCGGGGACAGGCCGAAGACAGACAGACAGACTCGGGGGGCGAAGTCTGAGAGGAACCGGAGCGGAAGCGGAGCAAACACTCCTGAAGTGACCATCGGGCCCCCGGACTCTCCCGTGAGAACACTTAGCAGAAGGCGATCCCTTCCCTCCTCCATCGTTTTTATATATATTTATGAAAGAGAGAGGAAAGCGCTGAAACGAGAAGAGAAATTTTTCTTTTTCCAGTAAAAGAAAGGGGAATAATGACCATTTCCCGCTTTCCTCAGCTGACCGCCCCGACCAGCAATGAATCTTGACTCGTTATCGCTGGCCTTGTCTCAAATCAGCTACCTTGTGGACAACCTGACCAAGAAGAATTACAAATCCAGCCAGCAGGAGATCTCTCATGTGAGTTTGCCATGAAACGATTCTCGCGCACTGTGCACTTGAGGCCCAGGAAGCCTGAGGCCTCCTCCATTAGAGAGCGAGAGGAGAGAGTATCAATGTGTGTGTGTATGCGTGAGAGAGAGTGGGGAGAAACTGTAAAATAACTTAAAAACAATGGACTGAAAGGCAGCTTTGTGATCTGATATTTCTCTGATACCTTCATTACGAGAAACTGGATCGGCGAATAGACGCTCACATGGTGAAGTCTGAGGCCTAAGGGGAAACAATGTTTATTAAAAGCAAATCGTAGAAGGAAAGAAAATACTCGCATGAGTTATTTAGTTGCTGAAAGGGATGGGGAAAAAGTTGTAGGTTTGAGAAACGTCATACTTGAAACTCGACGAGAGTTACTAACTCATTCGAGAGCGAGGCCTAATAAAGGATCAGTAAAAAGTGGGGGGATGGAGTGATAGGAGTTGGTGTGTTCACTATGTATATATTTTTAAATTCCCTTTGCGATGTTTATATTGTTTTATATTCTATTTGAATAGAAAGTTTGCAAAAAAAAGCAAATTCCCTAGCAACTTAGCAATGACTCATTAAGTTTCCAACTTTGAAGTACTCTGGCTACTGTTTAAAAAGTATTCGTACCTTACATGTACACGCATGCCCTAATTTCAAATTAATGGAAAGTTCTCCAAGTGTTTTAGGCTTTCCTTTTTATAAGCCGATGATCACCAAACGCAAATCATTCTCTGAAAACTCAATCCAAGTACACTCATTTTTCAAAAAGTTGAGCCTTTCATCACTTAAAGTAAAGATCTTGACAACAAATTGAATCTATACTGGAAAGATATTGTGAATTTCATTCTTGTTTCACAGTTAAATAGAAAAGTGAAATTGAGATCTGAAAGAGAATTAGCAAAATGCTTTGGTAATCAGTTATTAGCGCATAGCGATGAACTGGCTTTTAGTGAACGATTTGCACATGTTAAACTTTTTGCACTTCAGATTTTATGGCAATTGTGAAACAGTCAGCAAAACGTTGGAGTTTGTGGTACTTTTAGGTGTGGGAATAATTTTTAATACTGGTGTCATTCATGTTCATAAGTTATAGGAGCAGAATAGGATCCATCATGGCTGACCATTCTGCTTTTTATATTTAAGAAAACAGCAATTCTTCAATGTTATAATAGTTCCATAGATTTTTTGTGGTACATTACAGTAAAATTCTGGTGATTTGGCATCAGATTTATTTGCAAATTCAGATGGTGTGGCACCCATCTCATTAGTTTGGAATGTGACCCTAAAATCCACAGTGTAAGCGAGGTTTGCAGCCAGAACTAGGGGTCTGGATTATGGCCTACACCTGAATTGTGGGCTGGGTGTACAGCTGGAATTGGAATTTGGGTCCAGAACTCCATTGGTCGGGTTTACTGGCAGATGGAGCTGGGGACTGGAGTGCTTTACTCGGTGTACTAATTCTTTTACTCCATACAAACTCAAGGATTCACTAGAAAATTTACCAGTGCATTAAAAACTGAAATTTATTGGATTTTAATAGGAATAACATATAATAGTCTGAAAAATCTGGTCCAGCGCTTCCAAAGTCCCATGAGTGCTGGATTATCAGAGTTTTACTTTAGTAATTATTCAAAGTGACATGGCATCTTTGGGAAACTGAATTTAATTGGGGAGAGGAAAGGTACTGCAATATGATTAGAACATAGGTTTTAAGCATATGCTTCTTTCACCGAAATCCTGGAATTGTTGGCCATTCATCAAGGCCAAGGCTTCCACCTCTCCCATTCTTTCTTGCATGCACATCCCTTGATTCCACTAATCTTCAGAAATTATCCATTTTTGTTTGCATTAACTTAACGATTAGCTTTGTGCAGCCTCTAGGATGCAGAATTCCATAGACTTGCCACTTGGAATGAAGAAACTTCTCACCTCAGTCTTAACTGGCATCCCCTTAACCTGAGACAATGACCCTATTTCTGGAATTCTCAGCTCAGGGGAATTTCCTCCTGTGCACTCTGACCTTGCAAGAATTCTTTAAGTCAATGAGATTGTCTCTCGATCTTCTAAACCTTGGAGAATAAAAGACTAATCTGCATATATAACAAACATACTGTGCTGGGAAGTAGTCTTGTAAATCTTGCACTCTCTACAGCAAGTGTATTTTAGGCAATGTGGATTGAATACTCAATTTCATTTTACACTCACCTCCCTGGAAGAATTGAGTTGACTCATGCCTCCAAAGACAGTCCATTTGGTACTAGCTCAACACTCATCATCATTGGCCAGCCTGATACTAAGGCTTTATTAAGTCATAAATTTGCGGGCGTATACCTTGAACACTTAGCAAGTTTATCCATTGAAAGCCCAAACTGTTTAGATTAGATCAGTGTCCAATTCGTGGAGAATTGGCAGTTTAATGCTGTTTATGATCTCTAAATCTGTTCCTGAGTATTGACCCCTGCTAGAAGTTATGCATGATGATAATGGTGGAGACCAGATGCAATGTGGCTGGGGTGCACCCTTAGCTATCAAGGTTTGCTGGGCATGGTGAACTTAAAACAATTTGAAGCAATTGACAGAACACTGAACTTTTTGTTTATCCAGTTTAATTTTACACTTTTGGAAAGCAATTTGGAAGTAATTCACAGAGGTTTTGTTGTACCAGCAAATTAAAACATGGTTCTTGCAAAAAACAGCATTTGGAACTTCAAATTAGAGTCTTTGTCCTTATTGCTGTCCGCCGTGTGGCTGAGCCATACGGTGTTTCTTTTGGACGGCTACGTTAAGTGACTCCTGTATTTAAACACTTAGAGCAAGAATGATCTACCTGGGTGAGAAGTTTACAAATACATATGGGACAGAATCCCAGAGTTTGTGCCTTTAGGAAATCGGAGGATACTTAGGGTAAACTTAATGCAGACTTAAAATGGGTATCATTTTAATTTTGAAGCCTTTCTGATTTTAGGCGAGTATATGCCAAATTTAAATAGCCTTCTCCTGACATGCTCAAATTATAGAATTAATGATATTGTGGCGGTCCCGGGGGATCAGGCCACTCCTTGGGTCAGCCCCCTCGTTACGTGACGGACAGGCGTAAGGGGTTAAAAACCAGCCCGTGGGGAGGCGTGGCTCATCCCTAGGTGGACTACGCTGTGAGCAGGAGCTCACAGCCTAATAAAGAACCTTACCTAAAACTGCCTGGCGTCTTGCCTTTTCTCTGGCCTCCGCCAGGCCACTACATTGGTGACCCTGACGTGATGGAGGGAAAAAACAACAGGGTGGCCGATGCCCTGTCTAGACCCGCGATCCACGCCGTCCTACAAATGGCCGGGGGGATCGACTATTCCGCCCTAGCAGCCGCACAGCTGGGGGACGAGGAGATGGCCGCCTATCGTACAGCCGTGTCCGGCCTGCAGCTGGAGGACATTGTCTGTGGCCCCGGGGATACAACGCTGTTGTGCGACACCTCCACTGGCCTGCCACTGCCCATCGTCCCTGTCGTCTGGCTGCGCAGGGTATTCGAGGTGCTCCACGGGCTGTCTCACCCCTCCATTCGGGCGACGGTGGCCCTTGTAGCCTCCCGCTTCATGTGGCGCGGGCTGCGTAAGCAGGTCACACACTGGGCACGCACCTGCATCCCGTGCCAAACTGCAAAAATCCAGCGACACGTGCGTGCGCCTCTGCAGGAGGCAGCGCATCGACCACATTCATGTGGACATCGTGGGGGCGCTGCTGCCGTCCCGGGGCATTACCCACCTCTTCACCGTGGTCGATCGCTTCACGCGGTGGCCGGAGGCCATTCCGCTGGCGGACACCTCGACGGCCACCTGCGCTCGGGCCTTGGCGGCGCACTGGATCGCCCGGTTCGGGGTGCCACTGGACATTACATCCGACCGGGGACTGCAGTTCATTTCGGAACTGTGGTCGGCCGTGGCACGACTCTTGGGTGTCCGCCTACACCACACTACAGCGTACCACCCACAGTCGAACGGGTTGGTGGAACGCTTTCACCGCCAGCTGAAGGCTGCCCTGAAGGCTCGGCTCACGGGCCCAGACTGGGTGGACGCCCTGCCGTGGGTTTTGCTGGGGATCCGCACCGCACCCAAGGAGGACTTGGCCTCCTCCTCCGCCGAGTTGGTGTACGGGGCCCCCTTGACGGTTCCCGGGGAGTTCATCCCACCGGCGCAGGGTCGAGTGGAGCAGCCTTCTGACGCCTTGCAACGTCTTCGGCAGACGGTGGGCAGGCTGGCACCTGTCCCCACGTCACGTCATGGGACCTTCCATCCACACGTCCCTGCCGCTCTGGAGGACTGCCAGTTTGTGTTCCTGCGCAGGGACACACACCGATCACCTCTCCGGCGGTCGTACAAGGGCCCCTTCCGGGTCCTGCAACACGGCTCGGCCACATTCGTTCTGGACATGGGGGGTCGCAGCGAGACTTTCGGTCGCACGGCTGAAGCCGGCACACGTGGACATTGATCGGCCGGTGCCGGTTGCGCAGCCCCGCCCGCGCGGTCGCCCCCCGTCCACGTTACCCCGGCCAGTGTCTGTTACGACCCCTCCACCTGTCGGTCAGTCGCCGGTCCCTGCGCCGGTCATGGTGCGCACCCGGGCTGGTCGCCTCGTGCGCCCTCCTGTCCGTTTTGTACCTCCGGTTCTTGGGGGGGGGGGGGTCCTGTGGCGGTCCTGGGGATCAGGCCACTCCTTGGGTCAGCCCCCTCGTTACGTGACAGACAGGCGTAAGGGGTTAAAAGCCAGCCCGTGGGGAGGCGTGGCTCATCCCTAGGTGGACTACGCTGTGAGCAGGAGCTCACATCCTAATAAAGAACCTTACCTAAAACTGCCTGGAGTCTTGCCTTTTCTCTGGCCTCCGCCAGGCCACTACAATATTTTCAATATAAGAATTTTTTATTTTAAGAAAGTCAAATCTGATTTCAACATTTTTAAAGCTTCAATGTGTACCATCAACATAATAATATGTGGCTATTTCTCAGTATTTTCACGTTATAATGGGATACTTAATAGGCTTTCCCCAATGAGTGGGAAAAGTATTTAAACTTTGAACCTATGAAGAGAATTTATTCCAACTCTGTACTCTCTTTAGAGCTTCTAATTCTTTCCATCAATGAGTATCTGAGTTATAGATTGATAACCTTTTGTTTTATATTCTTTATAGATTGAAGATTAGAATTCCATTAGTTTCTCAACCTGAACTCTTGCCATCAAAGATTTGTATTTAATGTTCCAAGGACCCTTTGGTCCTTCACTATATTGTGACTAGTTCAATCTTGGGTGTAATGTTTTTCACTGCCTCTATCAACTTGCATTTATACTGTATTCCAAATTTCGTACCTCCTTCATCATATCAGTCTCGTTACATAGTTTTCTTTGGTATTCTAAACAATTAATCAAGCATCTGGTATTATTTGAATGTTTTTATTGTTCTAAGGCTTTATCCCATTTTTGATTGGCACGATGAATAATGGCCCTGGAAATTAGATCTTCACAATTCACTGGTAACCAGATTTTAGTTTTGGAAATATTAATCAGATCAGGCTGTGTCTTAGGCAATTGGGTTGTTAACCCCTCCTTAATTACAAGAAGTGTAGGAGCGCCACTTAAAAAGGCAATTAAAAGGGCAAAAAAGAGGACTGTCGTATGTTGAAAGGCTGGAGCAATTAGGCTTGTATACACTGGAATTTAGAAGGATGAGGGGGGATCTTATTGAAACATATAAGATAATTAGGGGATTGGACACATTAGAGGCAGGAAACATGTTCCCAATGTTGGGGGAGTCCAGAACAAGGGGCCACAGTTTAAGAATAAGGGGTAGGCCATTTAGAACGGAGATGAGGAAGAACTTTTTCAGTCAGAGAGTGGTGAAGGTGTGGAATTCTCTGCCTCAGAAGGCAGTGGAGGCCAGTTCGTTGGATGCTTTCAAGAGAGAGCTGGATAGAGCTCTTAAGGATAGCGGAGTGAGGGGGTATGGGGAGGGCAGGAACGGGGTACTGATTGTGAGTGATCAGCCATGATCGCATTGAATGGCGGTGCTGGCTCGAAGGGCTGAATGGCCTACTCCTACACTTATTGTCTATTGTCTATTGACATGAAATGGATCTGATGGGCAAGATAAAGAAAAATCCAAAGAGATACTACAGGTAGAAAGAACATAAAAGGTGTCTTGGTAACAAATAGGTCCCCTTAAAGATCAGTATCATATCATATCATACATATACAGCCGGAAACAGGCCTTTTCGGCCCTCCAAGTCCGTGCCGCCCAGCGATCCCCGCACACTAACACTATCCTACACCCACTAGGGACAATTTTTACATTTACCCAGCCAATTAACCTACATACCTGTACGTCTTTGGAGTGTGGGAGGAAACCGAAGATCTCGGAGAAAACCCACGCAGGTCACGGGGAGAACGTACAAACTCCTTACAGTGCAGCACCCGTAGTCAGGATCGAACCTGAGTCTCCGGCGCTGCATTCGCTGTAAAGCAGCAACTCTACCGCTGCGCTACCGTGCCGCCCTTATGAATGCCTTTATGTAGAGCCATGAGATGAGAGAGTATTAAATAAATATTTCTCATCTGTTTTTATTGAGCAGATGATGGAAAATAATGAATTAATTCACACGGGTTGTGATGTCTTAGACTATATACAATTTGCAAAAGAGGAGGCATTGATGATTTTTAAACTCATTAAGGTGAATAAATCCTCAGAGCCTGACCAAGTTCATCCTTGGACCTAAGATAGACACAAAATGCTGGAGTAACTCAGCGGGACAGGCAGCATCTCTGGAGAGAAGGAATGGATGATGTTTTGGGTTGAGACCTTTCTTCCTTGTGGCAAGCTAGGAAAGAAATTGTGGAGGCCCTTGCAGAGATATTGGCATCATCTTTAGCCACAAGTGAAGTTCCGGAAGACTGGAAAGTGGCTAATGTACTGGTATTTAGGAAGGACAGCAGGGATAAGTCAGGGAACTACAGGCCAGTGAATCTGATGTCAGTGGTGGCAAAATTGTTGGATGGATATTTGAGGAACAGGGTCTATCAACATTTAGATTGGCAGGGTCTGATTAGAAATAGGCAGCATAACTTTGTGCGCATATGAAAAAAATAGATCGCATGGAATCCAAGGTGAGTTGGTCAATAGAGGAAGGAGTCAAAGGTTGCTGGTGTAGGGTTGTTTTTCTGATTGGATGCCTGTGCCATGTGAGTCAGTGCTGGGTCCACTGTTCGTTACCTACATTAACAATTTGGATAATATCAATGTTAGTAGATTTGCAGATGACACAAAATTGGTGGTACAGTGTTGGTATATTGATTGGAAATTTTACAACAGCATCTGGATCAGTTGGTAAGATAGCTCAAGTAATTGCAAATGAAGTTTACGTGTGAGGTGTTGCACACTGGGACAGGACTTGCACACGACTGGAAGGTATGGTGAAGACGATTGGCATGCTTGCCTTCATTGGCAATAGTATTGAAGAGCATCACAATACAGCTGTGCAAATCATTGGTGACACCACACATGGAGTACTGTTGTCTACAGTTCTGGTTGCCCAGCTGCAGCAAGGATGTGGGTAAGTTGGAATGCAAAAAAGATTCAGCAGGATGTTACCTGGACTTGAGGGCTTGGAATTTTGGGGATGGGCACGATTGGCTGGGTGATCTTTCTTTGGAATCTAAGAGGCTGAAAGGTGACATTATTGAGGTGCACTAAATGAGGGGCATTGATAAAGCGAGCACTCAGTCTTTTTCCCTGGGTAGAGGTATCTAAACAAGGGTATATGAGAGGGGAGATATTTAACAGGGACCTCGGGGATGCTTTCACTCAGCGGGTTGTCTGTGTCTGGAATGAACTGCCAGTGGAGTCTAAATGCAGATCCAATTACAGCTTTTAAATAATATCTGAACAGATATATGGATATAAAATATTTAGGCTGTTTTGGGCCAAATGCAGGTAAATGGGACTAACCCAGAATGCCAACATAATCAGCATGGACAAGTTGGACCAAAGGGTCCAACTGTCTATCTGTCTATCATCTGTCTTTCCACATTGTCTATCATTCTATTTGCAGGAAGATAAACTGTTGACATTTCAGTTAAAGGCACTTCATCAGAACTATCTCTGATAGGGTAATATTGGGGTGAGCATTGGTATAAAAAAGAGATAACCAGCAGGTCATGCTGGGTGTGTCCTCTACTCCCAGAAAAAAGCAAACAAGCTGAGCTAATATCACAAATGGATAACTGAACCAGACAGACAAATCAAGTTACCTGAAGTTGGGGAATTCAACATCGACTCCAGAGGCTACAACATATCCAGACTGAAGAAAAGGTGCTGTTCCTTAAGCTCGCGTCAGGCCTCTATATAACAGTATAGGAGGGCTGGGAGTGTCTTCTGCTCTGCATTTTTTTTGTCTGTTTTCATTCTCTTAACTGCTCCTATTCATTTATTACTTTTATCTCCTAAATTTTATCTCATTTCCTGTTCTACAAAGGGTCTTTGAACTGAAAGTTAACTTTCTTTCTCTTCTCACAGATGCAACTTGACCTGCTGAATATTTCCAGTATTTTCTGTTTTTATTTTAGATATCCAGCATCTGTAAAATTTTTGCTTTTCAAATTTTAGTCTTGATTGTTGAATGTGTTTTACCTCTTTTCCTCTTCATTATGGCAATTAATTATTTATGTGCTACATTGTTGAAGATTTTCCATGTGAACTAATGTAATATACTTGACGCCCTCTTAAAGAATAGAGGATTATATCCAGCAGCATCTTGTGGTACTTTCATATCACACTTTAATAGTTTAACTAAGATAATATGATGACTGCTATCAGTTTTAGCTTTGATACTACGTAACATTCTTATTATTGGGCATGCATTTATAATTTAGTAGAGCTGCAATATTTCTAAGCCTCTACAATGTTGTTTATCTCCTTAAAGATCCTAATATGTACCATGCCAGGTGCATAGTTTGTTTCTTAGCTTAGGTGAATAGCTGCGTCATTTGTTTAGGTACCTGGATGGTTGGAGAAAAGGTGAAAGGCCAGGTGTTACATTTCTACAGTTGCTTGGAAAGGTGCTGTTTGATTGGAAATAGTTTGTGGGGATAGAGGAGTGGACCATTAGTTACACAGAGTGGGGGTGATATGTCCAGTATTGGAATCTTCCTGAAGCCTGGAAGAAATTATTGAGGAATGACTTGTTAAATGTAGCTGGTGGGGTGGAAGATGAAGATCAGAGTAACTATCCTTGCTCTGTCCAGGAGGCGGGATGTAAGAGTAGAGAAGTGAAAAATGAATGCGATCCTGACAAGGGTTCTGTTCACTATGGTAGAAAGGAAGCCATGTGTTCAGGATGGCAGACATCTCGGGCATCTATGTGGAAAATCTCATCATCGGAGGAAATACAACAGAAGTGGAAGAATGGGGAGAGGTAGGCATTTCAAACACTATTTAAGGTCTCTTTTTAAAGTTGATATACTAATCTATCCTAGAAGGTTGAGGTAAATTGGGAAGAAATTGCAGGGGATCTGGCAGAGATTTGTATCATCTATGGCTACAGATCAGGTACTGGATGACTAGAGGATGGCTAATGTTTAGCCTTTATTTAAGTGGGTTGCAAAGACAAGCCAGTGAACGGGCCTGTGAACCTAACACTTGGAAGATACAAGAGACAACATTGACTGCCCTTCAGTAGCTTCCCCACCACTGATTTTAGATTTAGATTTAAATCTAAAATCAGTGGTGGGGAAGCTACTGGAGAGGATTCTGGGGGACAGAATCTACTGGTATTTGCAAGAACAAAGATTGATTTGGGATAATCTGCACGACTTTGTGCTTTGTGTTTGGGAAATCGTGATTCAAGTTTGATTGAGAATTTTGGAGAAGTGTCTAAGATTGATGAGGGAAGGGCAGTCAATGTTGTCTCTTGTACCTTCCAAGTTGGGCATTTGGGATGAGGAATGGTTAATGGTATTTAATACAGACAAATGTGGGCATCACGGTGGCGCAGTGGTAGAGTTGCTGCCATACAGCGCTTGCAACACCGGAGACCCGGGTTCGATCCCGACTATGGGTGCTGTCTGTACGCAGCTTGTACGTTCTCCCCGTGACCGGCGTGGGTTTTCTCCGAGATCTTCGGTTTCCTCCCACACTCCAAAGACGTACATGTTTGTAGGTAAATTGGCTTGGTGTAAATGTAAAATTGTCCCTAGTGTGTGTATGATTGTGTTAAAAGTGTGCGGGGATTGCTGGTCGGTGTGGACTCAGTGGGCCGAATCTTAACGCGCAGGATCTACGCAGTGAATGGTAGGGCTCTGGGGTGTGTTGTGGAGCAGAGGAATCTAGTTCCTTGAAAGTGGCATCATGGGTGGATAGGGTGGTCAAGAAGGCCTTTGGCACATTGGCCATCATCAGTCAGTATTGAGCATAGAAGTCGGGAAGTCATGTTACAGCTACATAAGACGTTGGTGAGGCTCCATTTAGAGTGTTTTGATCAGTTTTGGGCACCATGTTATAGGAAAGATATCAAGCTTGAAAGGGTCCAGAGAAGATTTACCCGGTTGTTGCCAGGACTTGAGGGACTGAGCTATAGGGAAAGGTTGAACAGGCTTGGGCTTTATTCCCTGGATCACAGGAGGATAAGGGATGAACTTATAAGGGTGTACAAAATCATGAGAGGAATAGATCTTGCCCAGAGTGTGGGAATTGAGAGCCAGAAGACATGGGTTTATGGTGAGAGGGAAAAGATTTAACAGGAATCTGAGGAGTAACATTTTTATACAAAGGGTGGTGGGTGTATAGAACAAGCTGCCAGAGGAGGTAGTTGAGGCAGATACTATTGCAATGTTTAAGAAATATTTAGACAAGTAAATGGATAGAGTAGGGGGTTTAGAGGAATATAGGCCAAAAGCAGGCAGGTGGGACTAGTGTAGATGGGGCTTGTTGGTCGGCTTGGGCAAGTTGGGCCAAAGGGCCTGTTCCCATACTGTCGGACTTTATGACCATGACATGGAAATTGACACGGTTCTGCATGGTAGACTATTCTGGAAGATTTGATAGATTGGGATCCAGGATGAGAGTGCCAAATGGAAGGAGACAAAGGGTAGTGTTTGTTGTTCACATTGGAGGCCTGTGATCAGCGGTGTGCCGCAGAGATTGATGCTGGATCCACTGTTTGTCTTCTATACTAACAATTTGGATGAGTGTTGTTAACATGATTAGTAAATTTGCAGATTGTAGTAAAATTGATGGTGTAGTGGATAGTGAGGATGGTCAACTAAGATTAAAACAGTACCTTCATTAACTGCGAAAATGGTCAAGGAATGGCAGATAGAATTTGAGGTGTGTTGCATTTTGTTTAGTTAAACGAGGGCAGGACTTGCACAGTAAGTGGTCCTACCCGAGAAAGCTAGGAGGACTGGTGCATAGTTCCTTGAAGGTGACAATGCTGGTAAACAACATGGTGAAGAAGAAGACATGTGACATACTTGCCTTCATTGTTCAAGGCATTGAATGAATGCAGGATAGAGTTGGACTTTTTTTCCCTGGAGTGTTGGAGGCTGAGGATTAACCTTGTAGACGAATACGTATCATGAGTGGCATGAATAAGGTGAATGGTTAGTTCTTTCCCCCCACCCACCCCCACCCCCAACCCTCCAGGATAGTGGGTATGAAGCTAGAAGAATTAGATTTAAGATGAGAAAGGAAATATATTTTCAGTGCGACATGCATATGAACTGCTAGAGGAAGATGTAGAGGTGGGAACAATTACAATATTTAAAATTTGGACAAGTATAACATTTAGTACTTGGAAGACAGTATCCCATCAAGAGGAATGCAGGCAAAAGGAAATGTTTTGAATAGTCATCTTAAGTCAGGATGATGAGTTGAGTAAAAGGGCCTGTTTCTGTATTGGAATAACTGATTCTCTCAATACACCCATACTACAATAATCTATTTCACCCCTAGAAATATCCATTGACTTGGCCTCCACAGCCTCCTGTGTCAATGAATTCCACAGATTCACCACCCTCTGACTAAATAAATTCCTTCATCTCCTTCAAAAAGGAACATCCTTTTATTTAGCAGCTATGACCTCTCATCCTAGACCCACTAGTACAAACATTCTCTCCGCTGTATCCAAGCCTTTCACTATTTGGTAAGTTTCAAAGAGGTCCCCTCATCCTTCTAAACTCCAGCGAGTAGAGCCCCAGCACCATCAAATGCTCAGCATATGTTAACCCACTCATTCCTGGGAACATTCTTGTAAACCTCTGGAACCTCTCCAGGGCCAGCATATCCTTCCTCTCAATAAATTGCTCACAATACTCAAATGCTGTCTAATTAGCGCCTTATAAAGCCTCAATATTACATCTCTGTTTTTGTTTTCTAGTCATCTTGAAATAAATGCATTGCGATTGCTTTCCTTACTACCGATTCGACTTGCAAATTAACTTTTTGGGAATTCTGCCCCTGCACACCCTAGCCCCTTTGCACCCCTGAGTGGGAGGGAATGCAATTATTGGCTTGTATTAGGAGGTGGAAAGTTAATGAAGTCTAATCTTGATTGTTACCTATGGATGCTGCTGAAAGTATATCGATCTGGAGATCAAGATGGACTTGCCTTCTTGGCACTCAGTGTGAAGGCTTGCATCAATTGAAATTTATGTATTCCACCAATGGTTTGGTGTCTTTAAGAAGAAGAAAAAAAATGGAAAGGGAAACAAACTACACAAAGTTAAATCATTTGAGGAGGGTAGAAACAAGGAACTACGGCTGCTGGTTTTCACAAAAGGACGCAAAATGCTGGAGTAACTGAATCTGGTTCTGCTGCAGCTCCCCCTCCCCCCAGATGGAGCAAGGATAGAGTTCCCTGGTCCTCACCTTTCACCCTACCAGCCTCTGCATCCAACTCATTCTCCTCCAACATTTCCATCGCCTCCGATCCCACTACCAGTCACATCTTTCCATCCCACCTTCTGTAGAGATCACACCCTTGTAACTCTTTGGTTCTCTCATTGCTTCCAACCCAAACTATCCCCTCACCAAGTACTTTCCTCTGCAACCACAGGAGATGTAACGCCTCTCCCTTATCTCCATCCAGGGACTCCAGCAGTCCTTCCAAATAAGACAGAGGTTCATGTGCACCTATTCTAATTAATGTACTGCATCCAGTGTTCCCAATGTGGCCTTCTATACAGTAGCAACATCAAGCATAAACTGGGCGAATGTTTTGCCAAATGCTTGCGCTTGGTCTGCCAAGGTCAACTGGATATCCTGGCTGCTAGCCATTTTAACACCCCTCTCCATACCATCCTCTCTGTCCTGGGCCTCCTCTGTTGACAGAATTTTAACCCCCATTCCCATACTCGCTTTTCTGTCCTGGGCCGTCTCCATTGCCAGAGTAAGGCCCCATGTAAACTGGAGGAACAACATCTCATTCCGCTTGGGTAGCTTACAACCCAACAGTATGGATGTTGAATTCTCCAATTTTAGGTCACCACGAACAACCCCCCCCCCCCCCCCCCCCCCGCCCCGCCTCTTGTACCTATTTCTTCCTCCTCCTACATTCCTTCCTCTGGCTTCATAATTTGCAACTCTTCAATCCTTCTGTCCCACACCTTCTGATTTAATCTCAAACCGTTGTTCAAACCATATGCCTATTGAAAAATCCCACTGATCTGTCCACCTCTACCTAGTAGTCTTTATGTTGCCTCTCTTCTCCCCCAGCTTGTTTCCCTCCCTCCACGATACACTAAAGAAAGGTCCCAACTCAAAATACCACCTGTCCAAGTTCCCCCTCTTCCCCCCCCCCCCCCCCAGGAGATAGATTTAAACTTTAAAATGTGAATAACGTAAAAAATATAACACCAATTTCAATGAAACTTCCATTAGCACCAAAGGGATGACGGTGAGTAAGGGGCCTAAAATTGTTGTGCTATTGTGTACCGTTTTGCCTGTAGTTCAGGAACATACAAATAAGAGTTTCAGTATATAGATTCTACAGGCAGTGTGCAAATAGCTTGGCTTATTTTTCTTTTGCAGTGAATCAATTTCAGTTTAAATATGTCAAATAGATTTCATTTCATTTTCATAAGAATGAAGATGGGCAATTCTCTGCTGTGCTCCATGAAAGAAAAAATATATTATTTAGCATTGTTTCACCAAATTGAGGATTTTGAGTGAAATCATAACTACATTGGCAAACCATTATTCATTTTTCAGGATCGGAGCTTCACTGGTAAGACGGCATATTTCCCATGTTTAGTTGTTGAGAAGGTGGTGGAGGGCCACCACCTTGAACTGCTGCAGTCTTTCTGTTATGAAGGTACTCCCACAGTGCTGTTGGGGATGATTACAGTATTTAGATCCAACAGTGATAAAGAACTGTTGACACAATTTCCAAATCTAAATTAATTGTGACTTTGGGAAACCTGCAAATGACTTCATTCCTATCGGCTTGCTGTCTTTATCCTCTAGAAATAACAGGTATGGGATTTACTGTTGGAGTAGCCTGGGAAAGTAACTGCAGTACACAGTGTAGATGATGCGCATTGCAGCTGCCGTGTGTAGTAGAGAAGTCCTATTAACCAAATAAATATTAGGTTGGTTGATGTGCTGCCAATCATAGCCTATAACAGTGAGCAACGGTGACCCGAGTATGGTGATGGTCAAGGGAGTAGTAATGCCATGTAACTGGCTCGATGCTCTCTAATTGGAGATTGGTTAACATTTTTGTGATGGAAATGTAATTTGCCACTTCTCAGCCCTTGACTGAATATTGGTCAGGTCTTGCTGCAGGTTTTGTTTATTGAATAGTTTTAAATGGAATTGAAAATTGTTCAATCATTAGAAGATTCCAATGTAGTGACCTTATGACAGAAGGAATGTCCTTGTGGAAACTATTGAAGGTGGTTGAGTCTCTCTCATTTCCCTGAGGAGCTCTTGCAGTGATGTCCTGGATCTGGAATGATTAACGTCCTGCAAACACTGCCATCTTCCTTTGCCGATGTATGAGTCCAGCTAGTGGAGTGTTTCCTCCTTGATGCCATTTGATTTCAGTTTTGTCAGGGCTGAGTATTTGGTCAAATGATGTCTTGACGCCAGGGAAAGACGGCACAGTCACACTTGCCTCACTTCTTAAATTCAGTCATTTTATCTATGTATGTATAAATGCTATGACGAGTGCTGGGAATCAGTAAACAGTTTATTGGTGAACAAGTGGTCTGTAATTGAGTTTGACGATTCGAAGGGTTGCCTACTTCTTACCTGTCCACCTTAACAACAGGATGATATTTTTGTCTACTCATGTGGTTTTTGCCGTGCCTAAATCGATATTTTGGTCATGCAGGTCTTGGTAATTTTCAGTTCATTAATTGCATTCACTAGGATTGTCAGATTACTGGTGAATGTTTAAAAAAAATTGAATGCCAGAACTATTTAGGACATGCCCTCAAGTTTGATTCTTTTCACAGCAGTTTTTAAAAATCAGTCCATTTAAAATGATTTTTATTTTCTTGGATACTTTGTCAGTTTAAGTGTGCAAACAATAGTGAACCCATTGCGGATGATTCTTGCACAAATGATGGGCAGTGAAAATTGGAAACGTGCATTGCAAGCCTGTCAGATGTGAGATCTCAGCTGAACCATGGCCTGAAGCAAAAGGTTTTCTTGATGAAGGTGGCACTGAAGACAAAGATTAAAAAATCACCTTGAGGGAAGAGGTTTCCTTACTCCAGAGAACATGATCTGTTGCAACATAGGGTTTTGGAAGTAGTTGTATAATGTCGTTTTTTACATTATAAATAAATTCAATTCAATGCTAAATATAATCAAGAAAGGTATTTGGTCAAATTATTCACTTATTTGGGTGCAAAAGGGGAAATTTCCAAGCATCTAGAATAGTTTAAAGTTTTTTAGATGCAGCTTTGCTGTTTTTAATTTGGTTTCATGTTGACATTCATGCTGATATTATTGTGAGCTCACGTCATCCACTTTTTATTTAATCGGTACTAATGTCTAGATTAGTGTTCAGCCTATACTTGAGTAGTTATTTGTAAACCTGAAATTGGACATTTCTTTGAAGCAAATAGGTTTTATTATCAGCAATGGTGAAAAGAAGGTTGGAGGGAGGGAATTAAAGTGGGGTGGTTTTGGGTAATAGCATAATTAATTACAGTTTGTGGTTGATTTGTTAAGAACTTATCTAAATATTTTCATGATAGAATTGGTGCTTCATGGTTGATTACCTGATCAGAGTTATCTTCTGAGTGATGTTGGATTGCAGCTCGGGTCTTGCTTAATAAATTGTTCTATATTTTCTTTTTCAAGTATGCTATCTCAGTAAGCTAGATGCAAATATAAAATTAACCCAAGACATTCCAATTGGGGTGCATATACAGAGAAGTAGCATTGTAATGTTACACGTCTTCAGACTCTGAAAAAGAGTACTCGAAATGTCAACCATTCCTTCTCTCCAGAGATGCTGCCTGTCCCGCTGAGCTATTCCAGCTTTTTTTGTGTCTATCTGGTTTAAACCAGCATCTGCAGTTCCTTCCTACACATTGTAATGTTATAGTTACATCTCAAAGCAGAAAATCTTAGTCCTGTCAGTATACAAAGTCTCATCTGCATCATCAGTAAGACTTCTGGGAGCAAAGAACACCCTGAGAAAAATGAGCCTTCAGTGCAGGCCAGAATTTTTTTTTCTTCTGTTTTCATCTGGTTATTGATTAAAGTACTATTAATGGCTTTTAATTGGTTGATAAAATATTTGCACGCTCATGCTTCTTGAATGTTACACGTTGATCTATGTTCATGCTCCCAGGTAATAACGTCAAGAAATGTAACAAATCTTGCAGTACAGTTAAAATGGCAGCCCACCAGGGAAGGTAACTGTCATGTGCTGAGTTGGTTACCTAGGACCTCTCCTAACCTAAATATCAAATTTATTACATCAATACGTTTGAAAGTGGTTTAGATTGGTATTTTTCTTTGTAAAGAATTCCTTGTTTTGTGCATCTATAGAACAATATTTTCTGAAATACTTCTTGAATCTCGTTCTGGTCAAAATTATGAGTTTGAGTTTTTTGGGGAATCGTTAAATAATTTAACAACTTTTAGTTTCTGTTTGATGCTTGTAATTATAATTTTATATCCACTATAAGGAAGGTAATATAACAACATTTAGAAAACATTAAGAGAAGTACATGGATAGGAAAGGTTTAGAGGGTAATTTGGCAAATGCACGCAGATGGGACTAGTACGGATGGGACATTTTGGTTGGAATGGGCAAGTTGGCCCAACGTTTCCATGCTGTGTGACTATGACTAATTTGTAACCTCATCACCTTTCTTAAGTGGAATTTGTCTGGTGTTGCTTTGCCTTTGACTTTTTTTTAGGGTCTTAATTTGTAAGCTCAAGTTGGACAAAGTGTTCAGTGGAGTCAGATTCATGCTTGCAACTTAAAAACAAACCCATTCTTCATCCAAGCCTGCAGAATTTGAATCCCGTTAATGTCGTGGAGATATAAAGACTGAGCTATTTCCTAGGTTGTTTAGAAATACATAAGTTCCAGTGTATATGCTGAATAAGGCAAAGCCATTTATAGGTGTGTAAATTTGTCTTTATGAAAAAGACATATTAAGTGTATACACAGTTCCTAATTTCCTTAGAACAGAATACTTAAGTTAATGTGCCCTTTTCACTTGCAGATTGTGAGCAGGCACGGCCCCGAGGCAGACAGATATTTGTTACGCTGTCTATTCTCTCATGTGGATTTCAGCGGCGATGGTAAAAGTAGCGGAAAAGATTTCCATCAGGTATTTAATTATTTTTTTTCAAGTGGATGTATTTTGAAGAGCAGGAGCAGGATTTATAACATATAACATATATATAACATATAACAACTACAGCATGGAAACAGGCCTGTCCGGCCCTACCAGTCCACGCCGACCATTCTCCCTGACCTAGTCTCATCTACCTGCACTCAGACCATAACCCTCCATGGGCTGTGTGCATCTGTTCTGTCCTTCAGTAGGATGTGGGCATCACATTCTTCTACTCATCCTGTTTCTCTTGATTCATTTAATATGATTTATAGTTTTGTCTTAAGTATTCTCACAGTCTGAGCCTCCACAGTCCTCTTGGTGTATACGTCCAAAGACACATTTCCTGAGTACAAAAATTCTATTTTGTTTGTTCATGAATGGCCAAATCCTTTGAGTTTGAATGTTGGTTCTATAATTTTATATATTTCAATAACATTGCCTCGCAATCTTAACTTAATAGTTATAGGCTGGGCCTGTGTAATCTTTACTCCAATGGAAAATAACCCATTTCTGGAGATGAAGATTGTCTATTAGTTATTTGTGTGCAAGCCACCCAGTTCCTGTTCAACACTAACACCTCACCATTAAAAAAAAATACTCTGCTCTTCTATTTCACAAAAGATTGTGTTAATTGGCTTTTCTTCTGCCACTTTTCTTCCTGCTTGTTTATTGCCTTTTGTACTATTCAGACAATAAAGAGAACAATGAGAAAAACTTTCTATGTTTTCTAGCTATAAATTGGACCTTGAACAAAGGGAGGTATAATGGGCAATTGCAACAAAACTGGTCCAATTGTAACTGGCAAAAACACCTGGCACATTTGTTAAGCTGCCTGTGATTTTTGGAGGGAAGGACTTAAAAAGTTCCTTTCAAAGGATAGAATCTCTTGTAGTCTTAATATCAAAACTACTGGTTCAGTAGCCTGAGAACTGTAATACAAACTAGACTACTTTCCATTTTCCTAAATGAAATAGAAGTCTTACAAGGATGTTAATGGGAATGGAGGGATTGAGTGGTAAGGAGATGCTGGCTGGCTGGTGCTTTTTACTTTGGAGCATAGGACGCTGAGGGATGATCTTATAGAGCGATACAAAATCATGAGGGACGTCAATGAGACTCACACTCTCCCTATCGCGTGCCATCCCTCTCTTTTCACATATCTGTGTACTTTTAGAATGCTTATTTCCCATTAATCACTTCAATATTTTAATCCTCGATCCTTTGAACTCCGAAACGTGCTGATTCTTCCGCTTGCAACTCTTTTAAATAACAAAATACCTTTCTGTCATTTTTAATTTTCGATGTTAGCCAAAACTAGGGACTGCCATTTCTGCTTTGCTTTGTGCCTTAGTCACAATTATGTTAATTGGCCATTGCTTGTTGATTGTCATGCATTTTTGAAGAATGCTAAATTTCATGAATATTAAGTCATCTGTATTAATTGTGCAGTAATGGTTCTAAAGTAGTTTGGTCCCTATTTGGTTTCTCAGCACATTGATAGAAACATAGAAAATAGTTTCAGGAGTAGACCATTTGGACCTTTGAGCCAGCACCACCACTCAATATGATCATGGCTGATCATCCAAAATCAGTACCTCATACCTGCTTTCTCCCCATTTCCCTTGATTCTGTTAGCCATAAGACCTATATCTAATTCTCTTGAAAACATCCAGTGAATTGATCTCCACCGCCTTCTGCGGCAGAGAATTCCACAGATTCACTACTATCTTGGTGAAAAGGTTTTCTTTATCTCAGTCCTAAATAGTCTACCCTTTATTCTTACACTGTGACCCCTGGTTCTGGACTCCCCCAACATCGGGAACATTTTTCCTGCATCTAGCCTGTCCAATCCCTTAGGAATGAAGGATGAGAAGGGATCTTAGGGAAACATATAAAATTCTTGTGAATATAAGCTTAGTTGATCCATTCTTTCATCATATGTCAGTCCCGCCTTCCCGGGAATTAACCTCTTGAACCTATGTGGCACTCTCTCAATAGCACGAATGCCTCAAATTAGGAGACCAAAACTGCACATACTACTCCAGGTGTGGTTTCACCAGGGCCCTGTACATCTGCAGTAGGACCCCCTTGCTCCTATACTCAAATCCCCTCGCTATGAAGGCCAACATGCCATTTGCTTTCTTCACTGCCTGCTGTACCTGCATGCTTACTTTCAGTGACTGATGTACAAGGACCTCTAAGTCTTGTTGCACCTCCCCATTTCCTAATCTGACACCATTCAGATAATAATCTGCCACCTAGTTCTTGCCACCAAAGTGGATCCAGTAAACCATCTTATATGTACTCCATGAATTCATCCTCATTATCACTGCCAATTTGGTTTATCTAGTCAACATATTAGTCTCCCAAAATTATTGTACATGCACCCTCTAATTTCCTGACTATGCTTTGCATTGCCATTATAGTCTTGAGTTGTACAACTCTCCTGGCAAGGTTTTTAGTTCTTGCTGTTTTGTAGCTCCATCAAACTAATTTTGTGTAGTTGGAAAATCAAGGCCTTCAGAGCGAGGGGATTTGAGTATAGGAGCAAGGGGGTCCTACTTTCTCTGTCTTTGCTTATCTCATTCTTTAGAAATGCTCTGTCTTCTATTGATCCCAATTTAAGTTTATTTCTAATTCCTAACCTATAACTCCTGGGTGACTCTCAATCATATCTATACATTGGTCAAGGCTATTAAATTGTACCCATTTATTTCAAATTGGGATTAATTGATCTTGTATATTATCATCCATTTTGTCTTGACTAATATTTAATACTTGTCTCCCATTCCTCCTGCCCCACCTTAAAGAATTGGGCAGATTATAATTATCTAGCTCTGGTACTAGCTCCTTCATCTTACTGACATTGAGGGAGACGTTGCTGACACCATGTTGGTAAATTCTCCATCTCCTTCCTATACACTGTCTCATCATTGTTCGTAATCTGGCGCACCAAAGTGGTGTCATCTGCAAACTTAGAGGGAATGAGAACCAAATTTGGCACCTCAGTTGTGAGTATATAAGGAGTGTAGTAGGTGTTTGATTAGTAAATTTGCAGATGGCACTAAAATAAATACTATCATTCGGCCCTTCAAGCCAGCACTGCCATTCAATATGATCATGGCTGATCATCCAAAATCAGTACTCCTTTCCTGCTTTCTCCCCATATCCCTTGATTCCATTTGCCCTAAGAGTTATATCTAACTCTCTCTTGAACACATCAAGAATACATCAAATATATGTTGCATTGCACTGTGACTCTAATGTGCTTTGGAACTGCCAAAAATTGTTTGCTTTTCTTATGGTGGCTGCTGGAAGTACTGTTAAAACTATAAGCAGTCCTTAAAGCTGCTCTGACAATCAATAAAAACTTGGATGATCTTCTGAAGTGGTCCTGGTTTCCCCACTTATTCAGATAACCTGTTGTTGCTTTAATGTCCATAAATATTCTGCATTCAGTATTGACCAAGCAGCCCTCTGGGTTAGGGAATTCAAACCATTTAGTCTTTTAAGACATGCAAACTTTCCTCATCCTGGTCCTAAATGTTCAATTCAGAGATGGATCTCAGTATTTTTCCCCCAGAAAGGAATAAAGGATCATTATTCCCTTTGAATTTTACGGTTTGCTTCTTATAATGAGACCAAAAGAATGGCACAAGGATGCAGCTAGTAGAGCTGCTGCCATACAGCTCCAGCAACCCAGGTCTGATCCTGACCTTCTGGTGGTGTTTGTGTGGACTTTCCATGCTCTTTGTGTGACTACGTAGGGTTCCTCTGTGTGCTCCAGTTTCTGTTCACATCCCAAAGGTCCTACTACATCCTTAATCTACCTGATTCAACTTCTGCACATCGGCAGGACAAAGTGCAGGGTCGGCGATCGTTTCGTTGAGCACCTCCGCTCAGTCCGCCTAAAACTACCTGATCTCCCGGTTGCTCAGCACTTTAACTCCCCCTCCCATTCCCAATCTGACCGTTCTGTCCTGGGCTTCCTCCATTGCCAGAGTGAGGCTCAGCACAAATTGGAGGAACAGCGCCTCATATTTCGCCTGGGTAGCTTACACCCCAGCGGTATGAACATTAACTTCTCTAACTACAAATAGCCCTTGTTTTCCCTCTCTCTCCATCCCCTCCCCTTCCCAGTTCTCCCACCAGTCTTACTGTCTCTGACTACATTCTATCTCTGTACCGCCAATTCCCCTGACATCAGTCTGAAGAAGGGTCTCGACCCGAAACGTCACCCATTCTCTCCAGAGATGCTGCCTGTCCCGCTGTGATGCTCTGGCATTTTGTGTCTACCTTCCAAAGGTATGTGGGTTGATAGGTTAAATTGGGCACTGTAAATTGTCTCCAATGTCGTTGTAGGGTCTGTGGGGAGTTGATGGGTATGTGGGGAGAGTAAAACAGGTTATGGTGGGATCAGTGTAAAAGCAGACCCTTAATGTTGGTATGGACTCTAGTCCGAATAGTCTGTTTCCATGCTCTCTCGCCCTATGAGAACTCCACATGTAATCTCACTAATTCCTAAATAATTAAAGCAAGACATCCTTGCCTTGTATTCTGTATCCGTTGTAATAAAGACGAGCATAAATATTATTTATTTCTAATTTCTTGCAATAACCAGGTTAATTAGTGTAGGAAAATAACTGCAGATGCTGGTACAAATCGAAGGTATCACTAAATGCTGGAGTAACTCAGCAGGTCAAGCAGCATCTAGGAGAAAGGAATGGGTGACGTTTCGGGTCGAGATCCTTCTTCAGACTTCATTAACTTCAAGTTAATTGTTTTATTTATGTACTAAATTTCCAACTTCACCTGCATTTCAGTGTTTATTCGTGCTGTGGCCATTCAAATCAAATATTTGCATTCTTCCTTTGGAATAGATAAATTTCACTTCTGCATCTAATTCTCATCTTGCCCAATGGTTTATCCAGGCTATAGCTCTTGTGGTTTCTTTGTATCCTTTTCCAAGTTTACCTTGGATCATCAACAAATCTTGATACATTATGGTCTATTCCTTTGTCTGCATTATTGATGCACCTTGGAAGTAGTTGAGGCCCAGGCAAGTTCTACCAAAGTGCTCTAAAGATTGTGCCCTGCTTTTTTAAAAAAAATGATTTGCTTATTCTGGTACTTTACCCAGTCTGCTGTCTCTGATCCTTGGTCCATGCTAATAGATCACAAATGGTTGACCACGTTTGATTGTATAGTTTTGGGTGCCCTAAAAATGTGAAAGCAGCTAATTCGGCAGGGTTCAAGGAACATTTCCCATACTGTTTCAACAAATTCCTGGATCTCAGTTTTAAAATGGCAAATTTAATTTACACTGACATCTGTTACTTTCAAAAGCGAATGAATGTTGTCATTCATTGAACAGAACCACTGAAACTTGCTTTTAAGGGTGTTATGAGCAAATATTTCCAACAGCTTAACTGCTCATGGCAGAGAAAATGCAGAAACAGTTTTCTAACTTACTGTGCTATCCCATCATATGGTGATTGATAGGGTAACACATTGTATCGCAGTTGTTTTTTACTTTCAAAGAAATTCTATTTGCTTCTAAGGGACATAATATTTTTAGTTGCCAGTACATTGCAGCCAAGATATATTACAACCCACTTTTTAATTGAATATCTTTGAAAATACGTTCCTATCAGAAAGATCTAATAAAATCAGACTTAATTTTAATCGTGAATTTCTATTTTTACTGTGAGGTATTGTAGTCAGAGTATGGATGTAACCGCAAGGCGTATTTGCAAATTTTTGTATTCCCAAATTTTCATAATCGGTTTAATGTTAGCTGTTATACTTAGCTTAGCCAACTTGATGTACAGTTCTCCTCGGAGTAATTGACTTTATAGTTTAAATATCACGTTGGTTTTCTAAACTAACCTGGTAGAGGGTTCAGGCCAGAGAGAGGATAAGAATCATTAATTCCCTTTTTGATTTCTGCCCTGTGGAGTCAGGACAAAATGGTGCTGCTTTTACTGTGAAATGTGCTGTACTGTTCTTTGCTCCAAACTGTCCTCACCAATTTAATATGTGTAGGAAGGAACCGAGGATGCTAGTTTACACCAAAGATAGAGACACAATGCTGGAGTAACGGTCAGGCAGCATCTTTGGAGAAAAGGAATAGATGACATTTCGGGTTGAGACCCTTCTTCAGGCCGAAGAAACGTCTCAACCTGAAACACCATCCAGGCTATTTAAGCTATAGCCTGGATAAGCCATTGGGCAAGATGAGAATTAGTTACTCCAGTTATTACTCCAGCATTTCATATCTGTCATCAATTTAATCTTCATCTATCTTCAGTGAAACTCTGCAGCATTCCCTGAAAAGTATTCTCCTTAAGATGCAATGCTTTTTTTTCTTCCTTCCACCCTAAATATAAATCTGACGGATTGTGTGAGAACCACATTCAAGCAAATCTACCTTCAAGTGAATCTGAATTATTTTTGTTGCCAGTTTCCACAATGATGTTTATTGCAGAATACAATTTTCAGAGTTGGATTACAATTTACTGTTATATAATGGTGTTAATCAGAGTTGACTGTACAAGAATAAAAATGCAAAACAAAAGATGCTTAGCCTTTTATCAAGAGAAACTATATAACTCTGCAATATTCAGTAAACATATTGGGAGCTTTGCTGGGCTCTGTGGTAAGTTAACAGTGCAAAGCTAAGGTTTGAACTTATTTTGTGCAGTGAGATTCATCCAGACTTATCCAAATAAGTTGACCATAAGTACTATGGTGTATTAAATGTTGAAAAACATTGGATTTTCCAATTTTAGGTAACTACATAAAACCCTACCCCCACCCCCCATTCCGTCCTGTGCCCAACTGGGAATTGCACCTTCCACCTGCATTCCTTCCTCTAATTTTCAACTTCATACCTTTTGTGTCTCACCTGTTTTTTTCATCTCTATCCTTTGTCCACAATCTGCCTATCACCCCCCCCCCCCTCACCTGTATTAACCTATTACCTGCCAGGCCTTGTCCCTCACCTCCTCTCTCCCAGCTTTCTATCCCCCCCTTCCCCCCCCCCCCCCCCCCACCTCCTGAAGTCCAAACCCTAATCACCATCTATCCATGCTCTCTAGAGATGCTGCCAGACCTGCTTAGCTGTTCCAGCACTTTGTCTTTTTTTAAAACTATTGTGTATGAGTTGTTTCAATGTTTATTACTTGGGTACATTTAGTGTGTCTTGAATTATTCTGACCATTTTCAAAAAACTATTATTGCAGACGCAATTTCTGATTCAGGAGTGTGCGTCGCTGATTACCAAGCCAAACTTTATCTCGACGCTGTGCTACGCCATTGACAATCCATTGCACTATCAGAAGGTAGGCACTGGTTACAACAGCGTACTTTCGGATGTGTTGATTTGAATCTCTCATACCTGTAAATGAAAAAATTCTTATCAATGTACTTTGAAAGTTGTAGAATGGAGTGTTTATTAGGATTTAAAATTTAATTGAATTTTACCTGCTGCATTGAATTCAGCACTGTTCATTAGTAGACTGAAAAAGGATTTTCATTAAACTTTCATTAAACTTGCTAATTTAAGTTTGATTTACTTGTGTTGTAGTTTTGCAAATTATGGATTTATCATTTATCCAAGAATTGTCTTTAATATACAAGCCTCATTGCAGTGGATTCAATTCTGGTTGTCACCAGATATCACATTCCAGCGGCATTACGTAATATTTTGAGATAGGAACTCCAATTTTCTTTGACTATTAGAAAATATAAAACATAGGGGAAAACCACAAAGCCCATGTCTGTGCTTCTTGGTCCTTTTCTTTATTACAGGAAAGTTGTAATAGCTGCACACTGCCTGTCTTGCAGTTTCTCGTGTATATATATATATATATATATATATATATATATATACACACACACACATATATAGATTATAATTGACTTTAGAAAAACCGGTGGAGATTACGACCCACTCTACATCAATGGGGTCTGTGTGGAAAGGGTACCAGCTTTCAGGTTCCTGGGTACGCACATCGCAGAGGATCTTACCTGGTCTACCAACACCATCACCACAGTAAAGAAGGCACAGCAGAGACTCCACTTCCTGAGGATCCTCAGGAAAACCAACCTGCAGGAGAAGCTCATGTTGTCCTTCTATCGCTGCTCCATCGAGAGTGTGCTGGCATACTGTATAACCACATGGTATGCCAGCTGCTCAGAAAAGGACAGGAAGGCCCTTCAGAGGGTCATCACGACGGCCCAGAAGATCATCGGCTGCTCACTGCCCTCCCTGGAGCACCTGTTCAGCCTACGCTGCCTCAGTAGAGCAGGCAAAATAATAAAAGATCCATCCCACCCCGGCCACCGTCTGTTTGTTCATCTGCCCTCTGGTCGACGTTTCAGGTCGATCAAATCCCGAACAAACAGACTTAAGAACAGTTTTTACCCCAGGGCCATACGAGAACTGAACACTACCTTTGCAATAGGCAACACCGTTAAAAAATCTTGTACTTAATATAATTGTATTTTATTGTATTTATGTATTTATTTGTTTTTGCATTTATTGCATATATGTTTGTACGCACCGTCAGGATTGGCTATTTTTTTAATTTCGTTGTACTCGTTGCAATGACAATAAATGAATATTATTATTATTATTATTATTATATAGATATATATATATATATATATAATATATATATATATATGAATGAAACTCGTATATATATATATATGAATGAAACTCACTCACGTGTGGCTTCGCCTAACGGCTGCGGCTCTCTGGCAGTCTGTGTACTTTTTTGTTTGTGTGTCGGTGTTGGGATGGTTTTTGTTTCTGTTTTTGGCTGTGTATGTGGGGTGGGGCGGGGGGGAAACCTTTCTTTTATTAGGTCTCTTCCCCGGGGCGCGGCTCGGCCGCGGGGCCTTCCATCGCCCGCGGGGCCTTCTATCGCCTGGCGTGGCTCGGCCGCCGGACTTAGCATCGCCGGCGCGGCTCGGCCGCGGGGACCTAACTGTGCCCGGTGCGGCTCGGCCGCGGGGCCTTCCATCGCCCGGTACGGCCGCGGGACGTCTCAGCGCTCGGTGCGGCTCGGCCGCAGGGCCTTCCATAGCCCGGCGCGGTTCGGCCACGGGATGGTTCAGCGCCCGGCGCGGCCCCGGGGCCTTTCATCGATCGGTGCGGCTTGGCCGCGGGATGTTTCAGCGCTCGGTGCGGCTCGGCCGCGGGGGCTGTGCGTGTCGGTCGCTTCGTTAGGGGTCGAGCTGCCTGTCCGTGGGCGTGGGGGGAAGAGAGTGGAAGTTTTGTTGCCTTCCATCACAGTGAGGGTGTGTTTGGAGTCACTGATGGATGTTTGTCTTGGGGTCGTGTGTCCTGTGTACTTTTTTCTTTTTTTTGTTGTGTTTTGTGACTGCTGTAATTTCGTTCGGTACACCCTCTCCCCTTCCCTGTCCCCCTCCACGAGGAATGGGCCCAACGGGTTCACTTGGTCTAGTTGTCTCTAAAACTTCACTTTTCTGCATCCTTTTGCAGTCTGTCACCTTGTGTGGCTCTGCCTCATTCTTGCTGAGTTGGTCTTTGAGTTATAGCTTCAAATCCTGATTTATTACCAATGCATTGTCAAAATTATTGTTGAGTAGAGCGATTCTGTCTGTTATCTCTAACATTGGTAACTCTTGTAAGGTTTATTCTGATAGGTGTATAAATCTGTAACTGAAGCGGTAACTTGAAACAAATCATTGGTATTCATTCATTTATGTCCAGTATGGCACCCTTGCAAGTCATGCTTTCAAAATGAGAGAATGCTGATGTTTGAAAGTATTTGCAGGAGTTCAGGAATTCCGTTTGAACTATCTTTATGGTGTGTTGGCATTCATAGTAAGTGGATTTGAATGCATGTACAGTTACACAAAGCCTTGTTGAGATCACACTTAATATAGTTTTGATCTTGCCTAAAAATGAACATTCACCAAGTGCTAGAAGAATTGGTGGGGATCTAATTGAAGGTAAGAAAACTATGACAGGCATAGACAGTCTGTGAGGAAAACAAATTCCTCTGGCAGAGATGAACAGAACATGGTGTCACAATCTCAGGTTATATTGCAAGAGATTTGGATTGAAGTGATCCTGTGGAATTTGCAACTGCATGGGGTTGTAAAAAGAGGTTGACATTTCAACACAAGTCATCAAATGGTGTAGGGAAAGATGGGACTGTGGCATTGGGGACAGTCACAATCATATTGAATGGCAAAATAGCTCTAAGGGAAGAGTGAGCTCCTTTTTACTGTTTCTGAAATGATGCCCAAGTCACATTCTTGTGCCAGGTGTGAATATGAAAAAAAATTAACTCCTGTTGCGGATTTTGGGTTGGGCTAAGGCCAACCCAACATCCGACTGGCTGACGGTATGCAAGATGTTTGGGTCAGTCAAAGCCTTGGTTGAATTCGAAGAGATGGATTTATGAAATGGAAGCCATAGAAACATAGAAAATAGATGCAGGAGGAGGCCATTTGGCCCTTTGAGCCATTCATTGTGATCATGGCTGATCATCCACAATCAGTAACCTATGCCTGCCTTCTCCCCATATCCCTTGATTCTCTTAGCCCCTAGAGCTCCATCTAACTCTCTTTTAAATTCATCCAGTGAATTGACCTCCACCGCCTTCTGTGGCAGAGAATTCCACAAATTCACAACTCTCTGGGTGAAAAAGTTTCTTCTCACCTCAGTTTTAAATGGCCTCCCCTTTATTCTTAGACTATGGCCCCTGGTTCTGGACTCCTCCAACATTGAGAACATTTTTTCTGCATCTAGCTGGTCCAGTCCTTTTATAATTTTATACCCCTCTATAAGATCCACTCTCATTATTCTAAACTCCAGTGAGTACACGCCTAGTCTTTCCAATCTTTCCTCATATGACAGTCCGCCCCCCCCATCCCAGGGATTAACGTCGTGAGCCTATGCTGCACTGCCTCAATAGCAAGGATGTCCTTCCTTAAATTAGGAGACCAAAACTGCACACAATACCCCAGATGTGGTCTAACCAGTGTCCTATACAACTGCAGAAGGACCTCTGCTCCAATACTCAAATCCTCTTGTTATGAAGGCCATTAGCTTTCATCACTGCCAGCTGTAACAGCACGCTTACTTTCAGTGACTGGTGTACAAGGACACCCAGGTCTCGTTGCACTTCCCCATTACCTAATCTGACACAATTGAGATAATAATTTGCCTCCTTGTTTTTGCCGCCAAAGTGGATAACCTCACATTTATCTACATTATACTGAATCTGCCCACTCACTCAACCTGTCCGAGTCACCCTGCAACCTCCTGACATCCTCTTCGCAGTTCACACTGCCACCCAGCTTTGTGTCATCTGCAAATTTACTAGTGTTACTTCTAATTCCATCATCCAAATCATTAATATATATTGTAAATAGTTGCGGCCACAGCACCGAGCCTTGCGGCGCTCCACTCGCCACTGCCTACCATTCCGAAAAGGACCCGTTTATTCCTACTCTTTGATATTATTTAAAACTGAGATTGATAGGCATCTAGACATCTGAAGAATCAAGGGAAAGGTTTTTGTCTTACATCTTGAAGCTTTCTGTTTTCCATTTGCTGATTCAGATGCAATTTTCATTGGATTTTGTTTTTAAATTTCTAATTTAGATTTAAATTTCTTATCCTATACAACCCAAGTTTCTATTTCTACTTTACAGAGTCTGAAACCATCACCCCACCTGTTTACTCAACTTAGTAAAGTGCTCAAGTTAAGCAAAGTCCAAGAGGTAAGATAATATGGTAATATATTGCTGTTCTGTAGGCTTGAATCTTGCTTCTCTCCGATTAAAATTTATTCCCACCATAGACAGTCTGGTTTGATTTATGGACTACTGTGTTTCAGGTTATCTTTGGCCTCGCCTTGCTGAATTCTTCTAGCTCAGATCTGCGAGCGTTTGGTGAGTGTTTTCTTTATGTAAAATATTTTGAAAGCATAAAAACTAATAATTATATTCAATCGTTTAATGGATCTGGATTATTGGGTTAATAACAATTATCTTTCCCACTTTTTCCTTCAGCTGAACTTAATAGTTTTCTATAGAATATCAATCACATAGTGTTCATAGTGTGGTGCACATGTAACACGCATTGTCAGAATTGTTCAAAAATGCTTGGAGTATGTTGGAAATATTTGTTTAAAAACTACAACAGCAGTACCATTTAGAAACTTAAAAGCAATGAAGTTGTATGGCAAGAACCGGTAGTTGATTAAACTTAATATAAGGCTCTCCCAGACAAAAATTGAACTTTCCTTTGGTGTTGGCATGTGCTTAGGATTGTTTGCTTAACTGCTTTTGAACAGTTTGGTCTTGTGAAATAACTTGGAAATGCTCAGTGTAAGAAAATAACTGCAGATGCTGGTACAAATCGAAGGTATTTGTTTCACAAAATGCTGGAGTAACTCAGTAGGTCAGGCAGCATCTCGGGAGAGAAGGAATGGGTGACGTTTCGGGTCGAGACCCTTCTTCAGACTGATGTCAGGGGGGGGCGGGAGAAAGGAAGGATATAGGTGGAGACAGGAAGATAGAGAGAGAACTGGGAAGGGGAGTGGAAGAGAGGGACAGAGAAACTATCTAAAGTTGGAGAAGTCAGTGTTCATACCGCTGGGCTGCAAGCTGCCCAAGCGAAATATGAGGTGCTGTTCCTCCAATTTCCGGTGGGCCTCACTATAGCACTGGAGGAGGCCCATGACAGAAAGGTCAGAGTGGGAAGGGGAATTGAAGTGCTCAGCCACCGGGAGATCAGGTTGGTTAAGGCGGACTGAGCGAAGGTGTTGAGTGAATTGATCGCCGAGCCTGCGTTTCGTTTCGCCAATGTAAAGAAGTTGACATCTAGAGCAGCGGATACAATAGATGAGGTTGCATGAGGTGCAGGTGAACCTCTCTCACTTGGAAAGACTGTTTGGGTCCTTGGATGGAGTTGAGGGGGGAGGTAAAGGGACAGGTGTTGCATCTCGTGCGGTTGCAGGGGAAAGTGCCCGGGGTTGGGGTGGTTTGGGGAGGAAGGAACGAGTGGACCAGGGAGTTACGGAGGGAACGGTCTCTGCGGAACGCAGAAACGGGAGGGGATGGGAAGATGTGGTCAGTAGTGGGGTCCCGTTGTAGGTAACGGAAATGTTGGAGGATGATTTGTTGGATAAGCTGGCTGATGGGGTGGAAGGTGAGAACGAGGGGGATTCTGTCCTTGTTTTACGAATGGGGGGAGGGGAAGCAAGAGCGGAGCTGCGGCATGTAGAAGAGACCCTAGTGAGAGCCTCATCTATAATGGAAGAGGGGAAGCCCAGTTTCCTGAAGAATGAGGACATCCCGGGCGTAGATGCGGCATAGGCGGAGGAATTGGGAGTAGTGGATAGACTTTTTGCAGGAGACAGGGTGGGAAGAAGTGTAGTCCAGATGGCTGTGCGAGTCAGTGGGTTTATAGTAGATGTCAGTCACTAGTCTGTCTCCTGTGATGGAGATGGTGAGGTTCAGAAGCGGGAGGGAGATGTTGGAGATAGTCCAGGAATATTTAAAAGCAGGATGGAAATTGAAAGTGAAGTGTATGAAGTCAGTGAGTTCTGCATGGGTACAAGAGGTAGCACTAATGCAGTCGTCGATGTAGCAGAGGTAGAGTTTGGAGATGGGGCCAGTGTACGTCCGGAACAGGGATTGTTCGACATACCCGACAAAGAGGCAGGCATAACTCGGGCCCATGCGAGGGCCGATAGCTATGCCTCTGGTTTGCAGGAAGTGGGAGGAGTCAAAGGAGAAGTTGTTAAGGGTAAGAACCAGCTCTGCTAGACGGAGGAGAGTGTTAGTAGATGGGGATTGGCTGGTTCTATGGTGGAGGAAGAAACGGAGGGCTTCATGACCATCCTTGTGGGGGATGGAAGTGTAGAGTGACTGGACATCCATGGTAAAGATGAGGGAGTGGGGGCCTGGAAACCGGAAGTTATCGAGGAGACCGAGAGCATGTGAGGTGTCTTGGACGTAGATGGGGAGGGATTTGACCAGGGGGGATAGGATGGAGTCGAGGTAGGTGGAAATAAGTTCGGTGGGACATGAACAGGCAGAAACAATGGGTCTGCCGGGACAGTTCTTTTTATAATGCTCAGTTGTCAGATGCAATATGACGAGTTGTCAGTAGATAAAATAGAATGAATCACTTGAAGCTGGTGATTTTGGTTGGTCTAATTTAGTGCTATTGTCGATGATTTGAGGCTAACGTTAACAGTATTTTTAGAACTCTTCATTGCATATTCCAGTTTAAAAAAAATCTCTTCCCAGTTCCTTAGTGCTGTTTATATTTGGACCGATTTTAGAAACATTTCTAGTTGATGGTTGCAATTTTAAGATTGTCTGTGGATGTTTATTCAGTTTGCCACTAATACCAGATTCTGTATTAAATGACTTTGATATAAGTTTTTATTAGATGATAAGTAAATTTCAAATTAAAATGCTGTCAGCTTTCTATTTAATGTTAATAAGTCATAACAAGATCTTTATTTCTGTGTATTTGATTCAAAAGCAAGAGAGCAGCAGTACTTTGTAAAAAAAACCCCAACTAAAATAAAATATTTTCATTGAAATATAATATGTATTTATATGCATATATGATATCTATTTCCTTGAGCTGCAAATGTGTTTAATTGCCCTCCCCGCTACCCCTCGTACCAAGTGATTTGTTCCTCACCAACTCAGAATTTGCAGGATGGATGTAATATGCTTTGTTCTAGAAAGTTGCATTAATTTGGAGCATCCCAATAAGTACCATTGTATATGTATTATCTTTCCTTTTGTTTTGTCCAAACTTCTCCAACTGGAAGATTCAACAAAGTCAGAAGTGATCTGAGAATTTGTAGGGCTGAAGTTCTCTGTACTGCTGGTCTAACTATTGAAGCAAAATGTAGGTTAAGTTTGCTGCTGTGTTAAACCCCTCTTCCAATTTCAGCTCTTCAGTTTGTGAAACAGAAGCTTCCTGATCTGCTGCGATCCTACATCGACGCTGACGTGAGTGGGAACCAAGAAGGTGGCTTTCAAGATATTGCAATAGAAGTCCTGCACCTGCTCCTGTCCCATCTTCTTTTTGGGCAAAAAGGAGCATTTGGTGTTGGGCAGGAACAGATTGACGCTTTCCTTAAGACATTGTGCAGAGGTAAGTAAAGCACAGTTGAATGACTCTCTGCACCCATAAGGGTGAGACTGTGCTATGCCAGAATGGGGAATTGTGGGTAGTTCAAAAAATCAGATATGTGTTCTTGTTTTTGCAGCTGATGTGTGGACTAATTTGTTTTTGTTGTGGGGTTTATAGAAGCTTGACCTGAGTGAATCTGTGGAATAATTCTTGATGTTATAATCACATCTTATTAAATATTTAGATTTGGGGGATTATTGCTAAGGTTGGCATTTGTTGTCCATTCATGTTTCCCAGGAAACCTTTTCTTTGAACTGTGGTATTCTATGTTGGGAAGGTGCTCGCATTAATATTTTGAACTCTAATATAATGGAAAAGCTCAAAATTTGCAAAAAAAAGTGGCAGTGAAATAATTTGGAACTTATTGAACCCTGTAAACTTATTTCAGAAAATGGTTTAAAGCCAATACAAGGGGAGTTTGGGAATGGGGGGGAAAAAGGAGGTTCGGATCCTCCTTCGTTATTAGTTGAATCATGTATAATGATTAGTAACATCCGAGGCATATTTTCATGTGCTTTGGTCACCACCTGATACCTTGTTCAAATGAGGTTTCCTATGTGTACAGAATAGGAAAGAATATAAGTTTGGGTTTAATTTACTTGATCCCTGTTACAAAACTAATGTAGTTAAGCACTCTCACACTTTGGATACGTATCGAATGGCTTGGGCACTCTGCTAGGGGAGAAGTAATTGAGAGTGATACCTGGAGCTTCTCTGACAATAACTTGATTGTGATTGTACAAATGTGGGTAGGCAGACAAAAAATGCTTAGATGTTCAATGTTTGTTGGGAATTGTTTTTAATATACTTTTCAGATGAATACTAATTATTTAGAGGGATCTCAATAGTCCCATTGATTTATTTCAGTCAATACTTCTAAGTTACTACTTTCTTGATACATTATACTTTTTTGTACCAGATTTTCCGCAAGAGCGTTGTCCTGTGGTGCTTGCACCACTACTATATCCTGAAAAACGGGACATTCTGATGGATAGGATTCTGTCTGATTCGGGAGGGATAGTGAAAACGATGATGGACAGCTCACTAGCAGATTTTATGCAAGAAGTAGGCTACGGCTTTTGTACAAGGTATGTAAAAATTTACTTGTAGCTGACTTTTGGGTTAATTCTAAATACTATAAACATCATTGAGCAAGACTAACCAGTTCTATTGGAAGCTGCTGAAATATTTCCTGATCAGTTTGTTCATTGAACTCCTTCTGCCCGAAGAACAAGTTACTTTGCTGGATTTCCTTGAATGGTTTTGTCCTCTGTTAGAAAACCGCTTTTGCTTATAAACCTAAAGCCAGTTATGAAGATAGGAGCTGTATTAATGCAGATAAAATGATGACAAAAACTGAAAGGCAATCAGTTTTTAACTATAAATATTGCTGTATGGCTTGAGTTACTAGGAGCTATTTTCAAAGTGTAGGGTGGAAAGATTAAATACCTGGGAATTTTATTTATGAAACAAATAGTTAATGCAATTTTAAAGAATGTTAACCGAGTAACTTGTTGTATAATGTCACATGTTGTACATGTAGGATGTGTGTGCCCGTCATCGGAATGCATATGGCATGTACCGCGATCTCTAAGAAGTAGTGGGTATTCGGGTCTTCGAGAGAAAATTAGTGAACCTATTTTCACCAGAGTAAAGAAGGCTCCAATTTGCAGGTGTTTAAAATGATGACAGTTTAAAGTAGTAGTGACTGGAGGGTAAAAATCTTAAGATCATTGGAGAACATTGAAAGAAGAGAGATAATAACTTGGGCAGGTCATGGTCTGCCAGAAGCAACAATGGAAGGATAATCCTGAAGGGGAAGTGGGTAAATATTTGAACGGGTTTATGAAATGTGCAGGTTAATGGAACTAAATGAAGAGCTGTGAGGCATTCCAGTGGCTGAATAGCTGATTGTGTTATAAAATTCCAATTCCATATTTTTGTCCTTGAACAAATCACCATTTTATAAAGATTTGGCACCTGTATCAAGCATTTGGACCTCTTGAAATGACCAAATGTCCAATTTAAACAATTTTTAAAGCTTTCCTCTGCAAAAAAAAAAAAAAAATCCTTTCCACTAATGTGAATGGGATACATGCACCCAAATTTTACTATGCCACAAGCAGACTCTTGTTCTCTTTCTTTACTCTATTTCATTCTTGCTGTGAATGACACGAGCACTGCTTGGTAAGCCCTGAGTGGTACAGTTGCATAACAAAACATATATCATTGGAAATCATGGCCATAAATTTGTCTGGATGTAGAGTATCATGATGTAGTTTATAAATTGTAAGTCACCTTTGTTAAAAAGGGAGCAATTATACCATTTTTCCTGCACATGCTCTGATGATAAATTCACTACATTAATAGCCTAACTCTGAAAGTCCATTATAAAATTGGGCGTATCTCTTTGCTTCCCCAATTGTAATGTACTAAGCTTATAATTGAGAATGCATGTCTTGTACCACTTTTTTTTTATGTGCTTGGGATGAATCTATGTGTCTATCTTTCATTTGTCCTTTACATGACAAATGTTTCACAACAAGCTCAATGTTACGCCCTAAAGTAAACTTGCATTGTCATCTTGATTGTCAATTCTAGCCCTTGCAAAGTGTATTACTGAAGGGATTTAATTTGTGTTGCATATGGATGTTTTGTAACTTCCTATCATAATTGGGGTGCTGCTACATGAATTACTTACATTTGTGTTCAGCTTGGGGCAGTATTGTTAGTTCAATGGCTTTAACTTGATTGTGTGCAGTTGGAGAATGCCAAAGTCACTTTCTTTCATAACATTATAAATTTAAAGTTTTTCTTCCAGTGATGAGGCATGCATATATTCTATAAAAATGGCATTGACTATCAAAGGTATCCTCTTGATGAGCATTGTGACTTTACATGAAAGTTTGCGTTCAAAGTAGTCCATTATTTTTGTTCAAAACTTAAGAAAAAATATCACATTTGTTTAGATTATTTCACTACCAGAAAATGTACTTTTTTTTTTTGCAGTGCTGAAGAATGCCGTCAGATCATTTTGCAGTTTGGAGTTCGGGAAGTGACAGCTTCTCAGGTTGCCAGGGTATTGGGAATGATGGCTCGGACGCATTCGGGCTTGACTGATGGCATTTCCTTACAAGTAAACATAACTTCAGATAATAAGAATATAGGAAAAACTTGCTATAAAATTATATTAAAATTATTTAGTTATTAAATTAATGTTTCATTATAGCGTGGCTTTCTTACTGTACTCTGAATTTGTTGAATCTGTTGACTTTTGTACGGTCCACTCTCTGTAATTCTGGTTAATTTCTCTGCTGTGAGCCATTTCACCACAATAATGTGCCTTAGGACCAAGGTTCCAATCAGAACAAGAAAATTGTTGCATATTTCATGTCCTCTCCAGAGCACCTACATGTATAGCATCTTTTTGCTGTTGTATTTGTAGTTGCATATACCCAAGTTTGTGACCAAATGGGTTGTATCCATATTTTGAAAATATCCCTCCAGCTCTCCCAGAAACCATGAGGCAGATCTTCCCGTTGTCCCCAAAATTGTTGATTTTGCTCGCTAAACTGGGCAGAAGTTCTGGACGGGGGCAAGTCTATCAATCTTTATGACATTTTATAGCATCTAGTTGGGAAAATTGGCACTTCGAACTAAGTTCAACGGGCTATTGATTTCAATGGGAAGAAAATAGCCGGAGGTGGAGTAGTTGGAAGATTGTGCACTGAGGAGGGCGGAATGGAAAATCTTGGATTAATTCAATTGTACAGAATTGCACATATTCAAATGTGCAAACTAGCTTTTTATTCCCAGTGTTCACTTCCCTGGAGCATTTCTGCAACTTCAACTTCAGGCCCTCCCAGTTTAAACTCGCCCATGCTTTTAGGTATTTCTATGCTTTTAGATTTTTGCCAGTTTTACTCAAACATGTCAATATAAACGGGGTCTTGCATTACATTATATTGTAAGGCAAGACTCCCTTAATAGACAATAGGTGCAGGAGTAGGCTATTCGGCCCTTCGAGCCAGCACCACCATTCAATGTGATCATGGCTGATCATTCACAATCAGTACCCCGTTCCTGCCTTCTCCCCATACCCCCTGACTCCGCTATCTTTAAGAGCTCTATCTAGCTCTCTCTTGAAAGCATCCAGAGAATTGGCCTCCTGATTTCTGAGGCAGAGAACATTTAACAATAATGATGTGCTCTAGTTGCCTCACAGTACCAGAGACCTGGGTTTGATTCTGACTACGAGTGCTGGGGTTTTTCTCTGGTTGCTCTGGTTTCCTCCCACATTCCAAAGAAGTGCAGGTTTGTAGGTTAATTGGTTTCCATAAATTGTCCCCACTGTATGTAAGATTAGAAAGTGAGATAACATAGGACTAGTGTATAGGTGATCGATGGTCGACATGGACTTGGTGGGCCGAAGTGCTTGTTTCCACCCTCGATCTCTAAAACTAAAACTGAAGCAAGATTATGTATTCTCCCTGTTCATTTTATAGGAGACAACTAAATTGGTAATTTGTTTAGCCTTAATCAGAGTTATACAGCATGGAATCAGTAATTCAACCCAACCTGTCCATACCAACCAAGTTGCCAGAGCTAATCCCATTTGTCTGTGCATTTGGTCCATTTCCCTGTAAACCTTTCTTATCTACGTATAACTCCAAATGTTTTTTAACTTTGTAATTGTATTTGCCTCTCCCTCCCAAGGCAGCTTGTTCTGTCTATCATCAATGTCTGTGTGGAGAAACTTGCACCTCGGATCTCTTTTTAATTCTCTCCCTGTCACCTTAAATCTCTGCCCTCTATTTATAAATCCCTACTCAGGGAAAGGACTGACCATTCCGCCTTATCATAGCATGCAAACTTATCACTAATTTGACTTTTTACTTATCAATGAAAGTTTTACTTATGTTCACAGTCTATCTCAGCCCCTGGAAGTGGAATCTGGAGTGATGGGAAGGATAAAACTGATTCTGTGCAGGCCCATACTTGGAATGTAGAAATATTTATTGATGTTGTGAAAGATGTGGTAAGTTAGCAATTGATATTTTAGTGAAAATACTTTTTTACATTTTTGATGCTGTCAAATACAATTTTGTTTTAATTGCCATTTACTTAGATTGTCTAGAGTGGTGCTGTTGATGTGGGGGGAAATTAGATTTTGTCTAGATTATCGAAACCATGCTTGAAATATTAGATTTTCTGAGTTGGTCAGAATGACAGATGCTGAAATGTCATTATGTGCAATAACAGGTGATTTTTGATATTTTTGCACTGAAAAAGTTGCTGCTTAATAGCACTCCAATTCCAAATGTCAAAAAAGTGTTTTTTTTCTCTCTGGCTGTCCATTAAAAGAATATTGATAAAATGTCATTCATTTTGTTACATCACAACACAGTTGAATGATTCCACTTTTCTATAATCTGTGTCGTAGTTCCATTTATTTTGGTTGCCTGACCAGAAATAACATTATTTGTCCCCTAACTGACACAACTAACCTAATTAATTAAGTAGAGCTGCCTTGGGAAACTGGTTGCCTTTAAGATCACCAAGTTAGGAATGGTGGTAGCAATGTTCACATCTCATTAATAGGTTGCAAAGGAAATGTTTTTTTGATTTTTCAATAGCATAATCTCCTGTTCAAGCCATTTTCATTGCGTTATGTCGCCGATTGGCAATGGAGCTTGAATAGAAATGTCCTATTTTACTTTTGCTGCAAAGGTGCACAGAGGTAATTAACTCAATTCAACTAAATTGGCATTGGAGAAAGGGTACTGAGTAGTTTTGCAGGTTCTCATTTGTGGAAGTGATTATAAATCAGTGGTACATGTTAATTCTAGGGTTAAGACTGGGAGTTTTTGGAAATTGTCCTCCTTTGAGATGACATTAAGGGAACAAGGCCAGCTTTGGAAAAAATGATAACATACAAAATACATAGGGCTTGGATGGGTACATGCAGGCTTCTGATTGTTTCTTCTGTCTAAGAAACCTTAAGCTAGGGGGGTCACTGTCCAAAAATAAGAAATTGGGAAAAGTTGTTACCTCTAGCACTGAATTATTGGAATTCTCTATTTGTTCATTCTTAGTTCAGTCTATTGAACATCATGTATAGGAAGGAACTGCAGATGCTGGTTTAAATTGAAGGTAGACACAAAATGCTGAAGTTATTCAGCAGGACAGGCAGCATCTCTGATGATCCAGAGATGCTGCCTATATCGCTGAGTTACTCCAGCATTTTGTGTCTACCTATTGAACATCATGATATATTTTAAAGGAATCAAGGGATGTGTCATGGAGGTTAAATATCAATCATGATTTCAGTGTGATTAGACCAATGGGCTAAATGGGCAACTCATCTATTTTTCAAAGTTCTTATAAATTAAATGGTGGATGTTTTATGATTAGTGCTATTAATACAGCCCTCAAGTTGTTAATGAAATTATAGATATTGTAAGCAGGTATGTGTAAATAGATTAGGGACGGAGGAACTGTGCTCACACCAGTGCCCTCAGTGCCGGACATTCAAACTGTAAAGGGAGTAAACTGTAAAGGGGGTGCTTTCATTTAGGGATCGATTGATTCATTATGTCAAGACCTTGGATAAGTTGCTGTTTACTGAGACATTCCAACAAATGTCTCAGCATTAGCTCCTCACTGTATTGGTAATACTTTATTATTACGTCTCTCAGCATTAGCTCCTCACTGCATTGGTAATACTTTAGTTGAATTTTGGAACCAGAAGGTCCGATGCGCTATTTCTTGAGTTCTTACCCGGCAGTAATAGTCACCATCCCTCATCTGCTGAACTTTTACTTGTTTTTCGCTTGGAACGCAACAGTTTCTGGTACCTGAATTTCCTTTTTTATTGTTGGCAAAAATAAATTTTATGAACGCAGGAAAATATTTTGGAAAATGCTTTATTAATCCTAATGTATAAAATGCTGTTCTATATTGCTAAGCACAACTTTGGATCGTAAGCAGATGTCTCAAATATTATTACATCTCTGAAACTAAGGTTTACATACAATTTTGTTTCAAAGTTTGATACATGTTCTGGACCCTTCCAGACCTCTACAATTCTATGATTTCCCTTTCCACCCATCCTGTCCATCCCACATTTAAGCCCTTATAAGCAGCTCCGCTGCTAAAACCCATACAACGAGCACTCAACATGTTTCATAACTCCTACATTAAATATCGTGGATGGACACATTTAATCGCCACACCCGATTTTATCCCCAGAATTTCATCAACAGAAATTGGCAATCCACCTTGATAGTATATCCCTTCTGATTTTCGCTGTTTGATATATCTGGTGAGACAGCCATACAGCCTGTACTAAAGTGCAGTTTTGTTTGAAGTACCAAGCCCAATAAGTGGACAAGAGTCAAGATTCTTTTGTGGTCGAAGATAGACATAAAATGCTGGAGGAACTTAATTAATCAGGGCTGAAGAAGGGTCTTGACCCGAAACGTCACCCATTCCTTCTCTCCAGAGATGCTGTGTGTCCCACTGAGTTACTTCAGAATTTTGTGCCTATCTTCGGTTTAAACCAGCATCTGCAGTTCCTTCCTACACATTCTTTTGTGTTTCCCGCCTGCTTTGAGTGGAGAGGGGCTCCATAAATCCAGATGTTGATTTGGTGAAAAATTGTTAAGAAAATGTTATTTCCAAATTGGAGCCAGCATGAAACTGATCTTTTCTTTGCCTTGAAGTACTTATGTTATGAAAGTCAGAAGAAAGTGAAGAAAACCATTGCTTCTGTTTCCAAGGTGTGATAATTTGTCAGGTTTAATACAAAATACTAACCCTGGTAGCATACCTCACCATGCCCAACCTTCCTATCCCAGACTGCACAGAAATCCTTTCCTTCAAAGGATCTTGCTTAGCCAGGTAGCTTACATCATTCAGCAGTTCAGGTATTCTGAAAACTTTTGGTAGAACTGGGGAAAACCCAACAACGTCTAGACTAGGAAATTCCTTGCATGTGATGAGGGACTAGCAAATGGACGATTGGAAGGTTGCCAGCTTGGGAAGCATTGATTTATTCTGCTTGTGCAGTCAGCACTTTTAAAGAATATAAATACCTACAGTTGTGTTCAGTCAGTTTAGACAATTTGGCGGAAGGAGTAGAAATCAAGTTTCAGGGAGAGGGGAAAAGGATGAAAGTCAGATTTCCAGTGATGATAGACCAACATTTCATTTCAGAGTTCCTGCATGTTGAGGAAATACAAACCTGGTGTATTTCCACTAAATTCGAGGAAAATAATTTGGACAGCACACTTTCATGTTCTGTCCATTGCACTGAAAACCCCTCAGCTGTAATTAATCATTTTTTGAATCAGTACTTGTCTTGGTGTGTAATCTGTCTTGTTTCTTTATGCTAAACTCTACAGCCAAGCAACAATATAATTAATACAATTATTATTGTATTAATCAGACAAGGAAAATGTATATTTTGATTGGCTATGGACCCTTCCAAACAATATATATGCGAATGACCACCAGACATATAAGGCTCTCAATGAGGCAAAACCCAGAATACCTTTTACAGATGGCAAGTTAAGAAGCAAGTACAAGATTATTAAATACAAATTTAGCGTTTGTAGATTTGTGGGCAGAGTGTGAATATGGTGGCCAAAGAATACATTTGAGGCAAAACACTGGGTTCATTTAAAAATTAGCTACGTTTTATCCTTAGAAGGAGGTGGTGAGATAAATGTTTATCACAAAAAAGATCAACATCTGCTCCTGAGGTATTTGCTTTTGGATTAAATATTGCAGCTGTGATGTACAAACTGCATTTTTTTAAATTGATGCTTGCTCATGTCAGGTAATTGAAGTTTAATGGAAAGATTGAAGAAAAATATGAAAAAATTAGCATTCTTTCTGGCCGGAGTGGTTTCTTATTTTTGTTTATAGTCCAGTGGAACTCATTGCCAAAAGTATGAAGGTTTTGAAGAGTCCAAGTTGCCTATTTGATGGCAGATGTTGGGAGCTTTATCTGTAGATGTGTAGAATAAGGAATGTAAATAGATAGGGTACATTTTATAAAACGTGTATTTAGTATAACTCTGATTTATCATGACTTTAATTGAACAGATGTCAAAAAGTAACTTACAGTGGTTCTAATTAAATTTTGTGTTGTGTCTTGTATTTATGGAATGTGGCAAGTTAACAATGATCTCAAATAACATAATTGTTACATCATTTCACAGAAGCCAGCCATTTGACCCTTCAGTCTATGACTGGCTATATGTAAACTATCCAGCTATTCTCTCTCCCCAAACTCCTGCAAATATTTGCCTTTGAAAATCTTACCAACTCTCTTTTTAAAAAATCTGTCACCTACAGTGCCCTCCATAATGTTTGGGACAAAGACCCACCATCATTTATTTATTTGCCTCTGTACTCCACAATTTGAGATTTGTAATAGAAAAAAATCACATGTGGTTAAAGTGCACATTGTCAGATTTTAATAAAGGCCATTTTTATAGATTTTGGCTTCACCATGTTGAAAGTACGGCAGTGTTTATACATAGTCCCCTCCCCATTTCAAGGCACCAGAATGTTTGGGGCACAGCAATGTCATGTAAATGAAAGTAGTCATGTTTAGTATTTTGTTGCATATCCTTTGCATGCAATGACTGCCTGAAGTCTGCGATTCATGGACATCACCAGTTGCTGGGTGTCTTCTCTGGTGATGCTCTGCCAGGCCTGTATTGCTGCCATCTTTAGCTTATGTTTGTTTTGGGGGGCTAGCCCCTTCAGTTTTCTCTTCAGCATGCAAAAGGTATGCTCAATTGGGTTCAGATCAGGTGATTGACTTGGCCACTCAAGAATTTACCATTTTTTAAGCTTTGAAAAACCCCTTTGTTGCTTTAGCAATATGTTTGGGATCATTGTCTTGCTGTGGAATGAACTGCCGGCCAATAAGTTTTGAGGCATTTGTTTGAACTGGACCAGATAAGATGTGTCTATACACTTCAGAATTCATTATGCTACTACCCTCTGCAGTTGTATCATCAATGAAGATAAGTGAGCCAGTTCCTTCAGCTGCCATACATGCCCAGGCCATAACACCCCCACCACCGTGTTTCACAGATGAGGTGGTATGCTTTGGATCTTGGGCAGTTCCTTCTCTCCTCCATACTTTGCTCTTGCCATCACTCTGATATAAGTTAATCTTCTATAAGTCTCATCTGTCCACAAGACCTTTTTCCAGAACTGTGGTTGCTCTTTTACTTCTTGGCAAACTGTAACCTGGCCATCCTTTTTTGCGGTTACCAATGGTTTGGATCTTGCAGTGTAGCTTCTATATTTCTGTTCATGAAGTCTTCTGCGAACAGTGGTCATTGACAAATCAACACCTGACTCCTGAAGAGTGTATCTGATCTGTCGGACAGGTGTTTGGGGATTTTTCTTTGTTATAGAGAGAATTCTTCTGTCATCAGCTGTGGAGGTCTTCCTTGGCCTGCCAGTCCCTTTGCGATTAGTAAGCTCGCCAGTGCTTTCTTCTTAATGATGTTCCAAACTGTTGGTTTTGGTAAACCTAAGGTTTGGCTGATGTCTCTAACGGTTTTATTCTTGTTTCTCAGTCTCATAATGGCTTCATTGACTTTCATTGGCACAACTTTGGTCCTCGTTGTTAAAAGGCAATAAAAGGTAATGGATAGACTGGAGACGCTGAGAGCTCTCTTATACCTGCATTAAGGAGGCAATTAAACACTTGAGCAATTACAAAGACCTGTGAGCCATGTGTCCCAAACATGGTGCCCTGAAATGGGGGGACTATGTATAAACACAGCTGTAATTTCTACATGGTGAAACCAAAATGTATAAAAATGGCCTTTAATAAAATCTGACAATGTGCACTTTAACACATGTGATTTTTTTCTGTTACAAATCTCAAATTGTGAGGTACAGAGGCAAATAAATAAATGATGGGTCTTTGTCCCACACGTTATGGAGGGCACTATGACTTTTCCAGCAGCCTGCCTGCTTCCATGAAATCTATCACAACCTTCCTCTCAATTTTAGTTATCTGCAGATTTGAAAATTGTGCCCTGTGCTCTCAAGTTCAAGGTATAAAGAAAAGCAGTGGTCTTTATACTGATGGACATGCTGTACACTTGCCTCCATTGAAGGGCATCATGTAACTACTGTCGGTTTCTTATTAGATAGCCAATTTTCTGTCAGTTGATGCATCTTTTGAAGCCCCTGGCACTATATTGGCACTTTATCAAGTGGCCTTTGTAAGCCCATAAGTATCTCATCAATCACATTTTCATCACCACTCCTCTTGCTTCGTAGGAAAACACTATCAATATATGTAGCCACAATTTGTTTTCACAAATCTATGCTGGCTTTTTCTAATCAATCTACACTTGTCTAAGTTGCTGCTGATTTTTCTCACCACCGAGGTCAAACTGACTTGCAATTTTGTTCACAAAAGGTGTAACATTTGCAATTTCTGGTCCTAGGTATTCTAATCGAAAGATGTTTGGAAGATTATGGCCAGGACCACAGAAATTTTCTCTTTCTTGAGCAAATGGATTGTATTCCTTCTGAACCAAGATTGTTGATCCATTTTAAATACAAATACCCTTTCAAGTTCTTCAGAAACATACAGATTGGGAGATATCCTGAGCAAGCTTAAGATACTATTGCTGTTTATGCTATTTCTGTTCCACTCTATGTTTACATAGTTGAAGTTCCCAATTATCACCATTTCATGGGTTTTATAAATCTGTGCAATTTCTTTGAAGCTTTGTTCCAAAATGTTAGTTGGTGGTGTATAAAATACTCCCAGTAATGTAATTGCATCCTAATCTTTAAACAGATTCTGTCATTCATCCTGCCAGGTAATTTTCTCACTTCATTGCAGCAATATGCACAATTGATAAATCACTGCCCCTCTTTTTTTCCTCTTCCCCCATCTTACTGAACTCATTGCATTCAACAATATTCAGAATCTGTTGATAGAAAATAGGTCCAGGAGGAGGCCATTTGGCCATTCGACTGTGTGTTGTGCTTGATAGTGTATTCTTGCCTTTTTTACTTTTTGGCCAGCTGTCTTAATACTATTACATGTAATTTTTACATGATTAATTGTCTGTACAATTATTGATCTGTTTTTAACACACCATGGGTCTTGGGTCACATTGGTAAACTCGTAGATTTTGTTGTAGACACGAGATTGTAGATGCTGGAATTTATTTGGCATTTATTTAAAGTAAACTTTCTTTTTTTAATTGGTCAACAAAAATCTTGTTCTGATGCTATTTATCTGCATCCAATTCTTGCAGCTATTTTCTCCTCTTCAGGTGTTCTTTGTGACAACCATCAACTCCATCAAGTTGATTTAAACCACCACCTCAGCCCCTTCCTCCACAGCACTAGTTTCAGACTCGGTACAAGGAATCTAAAGCCTTCCTTTGCACACATTAGCCATGTATTTTTCTGTGCTTATCCTTCTATACCGAACGGCACCAGGAATAATCTATATGGTCTTGCTTCTTGCCCTCTTTTTAACCACAGGCATCGGGGAGGCATCCTAGAGCAGGGATTGGGCTAATTAGGGACAGTCAGCATGGCTTTGTACACAGCAGGTAATGTCTCTTAACTTGATAGGTTTTTTTTTAGATGACCAATGAGGGGTGGTTATTGCCTATGTGGATTTTAGTAAGGCATTTGATAAATTATTCTGATCCAGGAGACTTGGTCATATGGATTCAAAATTGGCTCACTTGTAGAAGGCAGGGTGTAAAGATAATCCTGGCTGGGAGTTCCAGTTTGTATTTGTGAAAGGAAACTGCTTGCTGGTAATCTGATCTAAATGGAAAATACTAGAAATACTTGCCTCAAATTGTAGAATTTGATATTGCCTGTAGAATTATAATGTAAGAAACATATCTACAATTTATTTGCTATAGTTTCCCACAAAAATCATATTTGTATTGTGGACAGTAATGCACTAAGATCATTGGAGCCATTGACCTGGCTCCTCTTCAAATAGTTCCACAAAATCTTTTGTCCTCTGGGAGCAGGAGTAGCTTGCTATAACAGTAGATAGTATAGAGTCATAGAATGATACAGGTTGGAAACAGGCTCTTCGGCCCAACTTGCCCACACCAGCCAACATGTCCCAGCTACGCTAGTCCCACCTGCCTGCGCTTGGTCCATATCCCTCCAACCTATCCTATCCAGGTACCTGTGTAACTGTCTTTTAAATGTTGGGATAGTCTCAGCTTCGACTACCTCATCTGGCAGCTTGTTCCGTACACCCACCACCCTTTGTGTGAAAACGTTACCCCTCAGATTCCTATTAAACTTTTCTCCTTCACCGTGAACCGATGTCCTCTGGTCCTCGATTCCCCTACTCTGGGCAAGAGACTCTGTGCATCTACCCGATCTAGTCCTCTCATGATTTTGTACACCTTAGTTTCTCCAATATTGGAGCACACCTTAGAGTATCAGTGTGCAGTTTTGTGCAGATGTGGATTGTTTTCCGTGAAATGACAGAGATTGAGGGGAGACCTAATCGAAGTGTATAAAATTATGGCGTAGATAAGATAGACAGTTGGAATCTTTTTCCCAGGGTGGAAATAAGTTAGGAAAGGGGGACGTACAACAAGATCTGGGTGTCCTAGTGCATCAGTCACTGAAAGGAAGCATGCAGGTACAGCAGGCAGTGAAGAAAGCCAATGGAATGTTGGCCTTCATAACAAGGGGAGTTGAGTATAGGAGCAAAGAGGTCCTTCTGCAGTTGTACAGGGCCCTAGTGAGACCGCACCTGGAGTACTGTGTGCAGTTTTGGTCTCCAAATTTGAGGAAGGATATTCTTGCTATTGAGGGCGTGCAGCGTAGGTTTACTAGGTTAATTCCCGGAATGGCGGGACTGTCATATGTTGAAAGACTAGAGCGACTAGGCTTGTATACACTGGAATTTAGAAGGATGAGAGGGGATCTTATTGAAACGTATAAGATTATTAAGGGGTTGGACACGTTAGAGGCAGGAAACATGTTCCCAATGTTGGGGGAGTCCAGAACAAGGGGCCACAGTTTAAGAATAAGGGGTAGGCCATTTAGAACTGAGGTGAGGAAAAACGTTTTAAGTCAGAGTTGTGAATCTGGTATTTTCTGCCTCAGAAGGCAGTGGAGGCCAATTCTCTGAATGCATTCAAGAGAGAGCTGGATAGAGCTCTTAAGGATAACGGAGTCAGGGGGTATGGGGAGAAGGCAGGAACGGGGTACTGATTGAGAATGATCAGCCATGATCACATTGAATTGCGGTGCTGGCTCGAAGGGCCGAATGGCCTCCTCCTGCACCTATTGTCTATTGATAATATCAAAAGACGAGAGGCCATAGGTTCAAGGTGAAAGGGGTAAAGTTTAAAGGAGACGTGTGAGGTTTTTACACACAAGATGGTGGGTGCCTGGAACACGCTGCCAGCATTGCTGGTAGAGGCAGATATGGTAGTGGTGATTGAGAAGCTTTTGGATAGATCGGCACATGATATGTTGGGAATTGAGGAATACGGGTCATGTGCAGGTAGATGAGTTTCTAGGCATCATGTATGGCACAGACATGTGCTGAAAGGCCTATTCCTCTGGTGTACTTTTCTGTCCTATCAAATAGCTAGAACTATGTCATCATCAATCTATATTCGCCAGAGAAATTGCCCGACCTGCTGAGTTACTCCAGCTTTTTGACTACTTATGCATTCAGCATCTGCAGTTCCTTGTTTCTACTCTGAATCATAACTTCCGTGGTATTCAATTCCCCTTGCTGATGTTGATTTTCTCAATTACTTGCTTTACCTGCACGTTACTCTTTTGTGAATCTTGAACACAGGTCCCAGATCATTCTGCATCTCATATTCTGCAATCACAACAATTAGAAGAGTCTAACCTCTCCTTTAAAACATTTCTATATGAGTTAAGATCATCTTGTGAGGGCATGGAGATCCCATAATGTAACCAATGCTGTTAAATTCTTTTTTTCCCCCCACTCTAAACCTCAGCTATATTTGGAGTAAGTGTTTTGAGTAATGCAAGACCATTCTTAAAAACTGCTATTTTATTGATCTACATTTCTGGATGGGAACTTGTGATGCAGATGTGTTCTTTGGAAAATTTGAGCCATATTAGCTAAAGCACTTTTTTCCCCTGCCCCTTACCGATCAATCCCACACCTAATAAAACTGGTGTGCACACATTCTTTAAGTTTTCGAGTGATGACAGTAAAAACAAGCCAACAGCATTGCTATGGACTAAAGATCCACCTTTTTTTAGGTAATGGTAATTTGCTATTTCTATTTGCTATTGTTATTTCGGTTTCCAAATTACACATTGTAGTCTATAGCAGGGGCCTCCAAACATTTCAGCATGAGGGCCACATTATATATTTGGCATATTTTTGCAGGCCATAGGAAAAAATAAAGAAGTGTGAGTTTTATAAATTTAATGAACTCAAAGTTTAGACTAGGTTACGTTCGATTAGATTAGGAAAGGTTAAACTAGGTTAGATTAGGTTGGTTTACATGGCAACAAATAAATAATAAATATTTAATTTTTAAAAAGAGCTTCAAATATTGGTGTATATATGCTATATATATATATATATATATAGGTATACTATATATATAGGTATACTATATAAACATAGCACAAAAAGTAAGGAAATTTGTGTTTGGTAGATTATTTCTTTGTTGTAACAATGCTTCTTGGCAATAAATCTTATACCGTTGGAAAGCCTGTTTATTTCCCTTTTAAATGGTGCCACATTTGTAAGGAACATGCATTTGTGGGATGAGCAGCAGAGCTGAGTATATAGGTTGCGCCCATGAAAAATTTGCCAAATCTCTGCCAATGCCAAACAGCTTATTCTGCTGTTGCTATTGACTCTTGTTTTGAGCTTCTGGTACCCCCAGGTGCTGACAATCAGGTGCCTGATTGGCACCTGATTGGCGGCATCTGTGAGCATGGGCCCTGCTACAGTGGTCAGTAGGTGTCTGCTCCAAGAATCGGCATGCCACGTTTGACTGATAGGGCCCGTGCGATAGGGCAACTTCAAGCTAGTGTTCCGCAAAACCAAGTTGCGGCATTATTTGGAGTGAGCCCTAGTACCATCTCCAAAGTGAAGGCCAAGTTCCATATAACGGGGGATGTCAGAGACAGGCCGCGAAGTGGGCGTCCCAAGAAGACGACACCCGAAGAAGACCGTTTCCTCACCCTGTCAGCACTTAGGAACCGTAGGCTGTCTTCTACAGATTTGCAGTCAAGGTTTGCAGGACGATATGGCCGACGGCTCTGCCCAGACAATTCGGAACAGACTGCACGCAGCCGATCTCCGGTCTCATAGGGCTGCCAGGAGGCCTGCCATGACTGCCCTTCACCGTCAGGCCCGTTTGCGCTGGTGTCGGCAACACGTGCACTGGAACCTGAACATGTGGAGGAACGTTATGTTCAGCGATGAGTCCAGATTCTGCCTACGGCAGTTGGATCATAGGGTCAAAGTGTGGAGAAGACGCGGAGAACGCTATGCTGATTGGTGCACCGATAGAGTAACATCTTTTGGTGGAGGCAGTGTGATGGTGTGGGGCGGCATCTCCCTCACTGGAAAAACGAGGCTTGTCATCATTGGAGGCAATCTCAATGCAGAGAGATATCGAGATGAGATTCTGCAACCAGTGGCAATCCCATATCTCCACAGTCTGGGACCGAACTCTATCCTCCAAGATGATAATGCTCGCCCCCACAGAGCAGGGTTTCTCAGAGACTACCTCCAGAATTTGGGAGTGAAGAGGATGGAATGGCCAGCAGTCCTGACCTCAACCCCATTGAACACTTGTGAGATCAGCTTGGGCATGCTGTTCGTGCCAGAGTGACCAACACAACCACGTTGGCTGACTTGCGACAAATGCTGGTTGAAGAATGGGATGCCATCCCACAACAGTGTGTGACCAGGCTGGTGACCAGCATGAGGAGGAGGTGCCAGGCTGTTGTGGCTGTGTATGGTTCTTCCACACGCTACTGAGGCTCCTGTTTATTAAATTAATAAATTGTTAAATTGCCAATATGTCTTGTTTCTTCAGACTTCAATCATCCAATCCACCAAACAACACTGAACAAGAGTCAATGGCAGAATAAGCTGTTTGGCATTGGCAGAGAAGATTTGGCAGATTTTTCATGGGCGCAACCCACATACTCAGCTCTGCTGCTCATCCCACAAATGCATGTTCCTTACAAATGTGGCACCATTTAAAAGGGAAATAAACAGGCTTTCCAACGGTATAAGATTTATTGCCAAGAAGCATTGTTACAACAAAGAAAGAATCTACCAAACACAAATTTCCTTACTTTTTGTGCTATGTTTATATATATATAGTAGGTATACAATTATTTATAAAGTACAGTGACCACAACTGAGAGAGAGAGAGAGAGAGAGGTAGTGGTGGGGGGGGGGGGGAGAAGGGAAGGAGAGTGGGGGGGGGGAAGGGAAGGGGGGTGGGGGGAAGAGTCGAGGTAGAGAGAGTAGCGGGTGAGAGCGGGAGTGCGGGGAGGGAGAGGGTGTCAGAGGATCCGGTGAAGGAGCGCCGCCACTTCCTCCCTTGCTGCTCTCTCTCTCTCTCTCCCTCTCCCTCTCTCCCTCTCTCCCAGAACCAGCGAGATCTGCGCCGCTGCTCCACTCTATGCCCCGGCCCCGTCTCCCTCTAAAGCAGCAAAATAAGAACAAACACAGGTGTAGTTGTTGTTCAGAAGCCCTGCATCCCCGGGGTGAGTGGCGGCGGTGACAAGGAGGGAAGTTTCACTTGTGTTTGTTCTTATTTCGCTCCGTTAGAGGGAGACGGGGCTGGGGAAGAGAGTGGAGGAGCGGCACAGATCTCGCTGGCGCTGATAAAGAGAGGGAGGGAGCAGCTCCCGCTGACACCCTCCACCTCCCCAAGCTCCCGCTCTCACCTGCTGCTCCCTCTACCCCGGCTCTCTCCCCCCCCTCTCTGTCACTCTCCCTCTCTTCCCCCCCCCCCCCCCCCCCCCCCACCCCTCTCTCCCCAGGGTGAGCGGCGGCGAGGAGGGAAGTTTCCTTGGGTTTGTTGTTTGCGAGGGGGTGCTGCGATCTCTTGCCTTGTCCCGGCTCTGGGTCGGTGGCGATCCGCTCTCCGGCAAACCTTTGCCGGCAGCTTCTGGCTCCAGTCCCCGCCGCCTAAGAGCTTGCTGCGGGCCGGATAAAATCTTGTAGAGGGCTGGATGTGGTCTGTGGGCCACAGTTTGGAGATCTCTGGTCTATAGGATCAGGAATTATCAGTATATCGTATTATAATAACACTTGTAGATTTTATTTCCTGGGCAGAATTGTAAAGGCTGTATCAAAAAAGACAATAGAGAAATGCTGTTTCTGACCTTTAAATTAAGTCTATTCAAACATTGCAGCGTTTAAGTCATGGAATAGAGAAAAGTAATTAATAGTACTTTGACGTGTGTGGTTTAGTGAAAAGAGAGCCAGCATCAGTGTATGCCTTGACTTTGACCTTTACGATAGAAGGAATATTATTGAGGCAGCTGAAAATAGTTACGCCTAGGCCACTGCTATGTGAAATGCCTGCAGAGATCAAATGGTGCTGGGATAATGACCTGTAACAAGAAAAGCCGATTCCCATTCGTTGAAGTGTTATTTTTCCCTTGATATCCATTCATTTCAGTGCCCCTGATGCCACACTTAGTCAAATATTTTCTTGATATCAGAGATATCAGGGACAGTCATTATCACCACAATTCACCTATTTGAATTTGGACATGGCATTAATAAAGTGGTTCTGGTGAATTCCACACAGAGCATCAGTGAATATTGATGACTAAGTGGTGCTTGATGTCATTTGCTGATAAGTGAAAGTATCCTGGGCAATAATTGGTCAGAGATGAAAAACATGGAATAATCTGAAATAAGTCTGAAAATCCTACAAATGCTGAGCTGGTCAGGCATAACTTTGGAAAGAGGAACAAAGTTAATATTTGAAGTTGAAGGAGGGTTTTAGCAAATGGTCCTTAATATCAAATGTTAAAGCTGTTTCCCTGTTCACAGATGCTGCCAAACTTACTTGGTGTTTCCAACATTTTTAGTGATTAACTGGATTGGATTTGCGATCATTGTTCAACAGTGTTTCCCAAGGGTTGGTCAAATGCGCACAACCTAATGGATAGAAATTACTTTGAAGTTTAGAAATAATCTTACAGGATTTGTTTTACATAGCATAAATGTAAAAATGAGGAGGATGATACTGATAGTCCATCAAGAGTATATAAAGAAACTACTGAAATGAGCAGATAAGTGCCTGGTGTAATTCACTGCCAGAAAGGGTAATGGAAGCATATTCAGTTATTTGAAATTGGAAACCTGAAGGATGAAGTTATTGCATGGAAATGGGACTTGTTAGATTCCTGTTGCGGAAGAATCTATTAAGCTCTATTCCTAACCCTCGGTGTTGAAGAACTTGTGGCTTCCATTTAAAATGATTATTCTATTTCTCCCACTTCCAAAGAGCCAGATGTACGATCCATTACATTAGTGATGTATTTAATTAAATTATTTTGGAAATAATGTTATTTTTTTACTTTTAGAATCCAAACTTGAATTTTAAGGAGGTGACATACGAGCTGGATCATGCAGGATTCATCCTTCGTGACAGCAAAGGTCTGCAAATAGCAGTATATGGAATCCAGAAAGGGATGGGAATCGAAGTCTTTCCTGTTGATCTCATTTACCGGCCTTGGAAACATGCAGAAGGACAGGTATAGTGACAAGATTAGAAGTTGTTTGTTGCTATTTAAAATAATGTATTGAACTGGAGCATTTGGTTGATTTCTCAGCTAGATGACTTTCTTCCCCTGGCTCTTTTCTGGTCCTAGCTTGTTAAGGCGTTACAGCCAATTGTATCCCCTCATTTCATTGTCACCCTTGTTGATATGTGTGCCCTTTCCCTTATGCATTAATCCTTCGCGCAAAGAGACTGTGATTGTACACTGTAATGTCTATAGATGCAAATTTAATTCTGCCTTTTCACTTTCCTGTGAGAAATAGCAATATGCCTGCATATCTTCACATTGTCTGAATTACTACTTTTAGTTAGAATGTTGTTAAAAACCCTATTCCAGAGATGTGTACAAAAATCTATGTTGAGACTTTTGATACAGTGTTGGGGAAGTGCTTCATTGACGGGTACCATCGTACAGAGGTGACGTCAAGCCAGGTCCCATGTGCCCCCTTAGATGTACCAAAAAAATTCTAAAGGTGCTGTTCTGAAGAAATCAGGGTTTTCTCAGTGATCTGGCTGAAATTTCTCCCACGGTCCACATCACTTGCAAGTAAATTATCTAGTCGTCATCACATGGAGCTTGTGTTTACTACATTACAAGAGTGACTTGTTGCATTTTCAACAAAGCTAAATTATAAAGTGATTTGTGGCCATGGAAGGCAAAATACAAATCCTTGTTGACTAACTATGATCCTCATATGATGGTAATTTCTAGTTAAGAAATAATTCCATGGCAGCCAAACGTTCATGGGTGTGTGTTTCATTTATTCATCCTTCATTTAAGGTTTGACACTAAAGACCAGGCTCACCTCTTTTAGTGTTTTACATGGATGTATTTTTCCACTCAGTAAAATTGATTTGATGTGAAATTAGCAAGTGCAGAAGCAAAAAACTGAAGTGTCAAATGTAAAGGTCAGTAAAGCTGAAGATAATTTCACGCAAAGGAAATAGTTGTTGAACAGTAAATTAATAACTGAATCCATGGCTTGTCCTCTGTTTATGGCCAATCTAGGTCTCCTGATAACTTGGTCTCTTTACTGAGCAAAGGCGATTGGAGATGTTGTTTGACTAATTATTGATTTAAAGAATTGTACCTTGCAATCTTTTGAATGCTTGGAACATTAACCATGTTTTTTAGAACTGAGGCTAAATTTTCCAATATTGCATATTCCATTGTTAAAATCAAAATTTTTTAACAAACAAATGTACAAGGCAAAACTGATGCAGTTGGATAAAAGTTTTGTTTCTATTTCTTCCAAAGGGTTTAAGTTGATAATGAGTGGTCTTTAATTAACATGCTAACATTAGTCAGTATTTGCATGATTAAGTATTGATATTATTATAGACATTGAAAAGCCTTTGTGCCTAAATGTTAATTTGAAAACACTTACAAATATTCCCTTTGATCTTAATTCTTGGTTTTAAATCTATTTTTTCAGGGTTTCTGACTTAAGGTCATAAAGCATAGGAGTAGAATTAGGCCATTCAGCTAATCAAGTCTACTCCGCCACTCAATCATTGCTGATCGATCTCTCCCTCCTAATCCCATTCTCCTGCCTTGTCCCCAAAACCTCTGACACTTCATTTTTTTAAATTTGAAAATCGCTTAAATGCCAAGTAGTTTTTAAAAATTAACAGTGATGTGTTAATGGTGCTAATAGTCAACCATTTACTAATTCCAAAGAGCCATACACTGCTGCATGTTAAATTGTTTATTTTAAATGTTCATTCACTGGAAGACTAATTTGTAATTATTGATCTTTGTACTGATAGATTTGAGAGCTGGAGGAGGGAAAATTCATAGTAATTTTTAAAGATTTTTTTAGATTTAGAGATACAGCGCAGAAACAGGCCCTTCGGCCCACCGGGACCGCGCTGCCCAGCGATCCCCGCACACTAACACTATCCTAAACCCACTAGGGACATTTTTTTTTTTTACATTTGCCCAGCCAATTAACCTATACGTCTTTGGAGTGTGGGATGAAACCGAAGATCTCGGAGAAAATCCACGCAGGTCACAGGGAGAACGTACAAACTCCGTACAGACGGCGCCCGTAGTCAGGATTGAACCTGAGTCTCCGGCGCTAAATTCGCTGTAAGGCAGCAACTTTACCGCTGCGCCAGCGTGCCGCCCTGTAATTGCTGTAGCATTACAGATTTGGAAAGAAAAGTTGTTTTTTTCCGAAACTGAGTTTATTTAACTTTTATAAATGAACTTTTTAAGATATGAATATTATTAGAAAATTGAGTAGGAAATTTGGTTTCCATTTATGCAGTTTACTTTAGAAATAGATACCTGAAAAGAAAAATACATTGATGGTGCTGCTTTATTTTCTGATCTCGATAAAGCAGCTTTGTACTTTTTCTTCTTTCTCCTCTTTGGCTCGGATTTATATATGGCAGAGGGCAGAGTATTCCGAAATGATTCCTTAAAGTGCTTGTAGGGTAACAGTGATTTCTCACTATTGCAGGTCTGATTATATTGCAGGTTAGAAACCACAGTAATGCAAACAAATAGTAATGCAAACAAAACTATAATGCCATGATTCTTTATCTTTCAAATAATATTTCTGGAGAAGTAAGGAGGGAACGTTTTTAAAGTACTGGAAAGGGAGAAAGTTCACCTGAAACTTGCAATGCTTTGAGAGGGTAGCTAACTGGTTTGTGAAAGGTTAATAAATTCATGTTATCGGACCAGTATTAGGCCATTCAGCCCATCAGGTCTACTCCACCATTCAATCATGCATAACTAACCTCCTTCAAAAGGTGCACTATGTAAGATGTCAATGTCAGATCCTGGGGTTTATGTATTGGGAAATCTTTGTTTTTAAAAGAAAGAGATGAGGTTGGTTTGCCGTGGGCATCATAAAATAACTAAGTTGCACCTTTGTTGTTTTAGCTCTCCTTTATTCATCACTCATTAATGAACCCAGATGTCTTCTGTTTTGCTGACTACCCATGTCATACTGTTGTGACGGACATTTTGAAAGCCCCTCCAGAGGATGACAACCGGGAAATTGCGACATGGTATGTACCTCTCCTGAAAGTAGTGTTCCCATGTAGAGATGCTGTGCAGAGCAAAAGAACAGCAAACCTAACACCATTGACTGCATGTCTTTAATGTTTGGATCTACTCCTGACTCAGTAGTTGTGTTTTGAATGTTTTGTCTTTGCTAACTCAGTGTTATCCTTCATGCAGGAAAAGCTTGGACCTCATTGAAACGTTACTGCGTCTTTCAGAGCTTGGACAATATGAGCAGGTCAAACAGCTCTTCAACTTCCCCATCAAACACTGTCCAGATATGTTGGTGCTGTCCTTACTCCAGATCAATCCAACCTGGCACACTCTGCGCCATGAGCTGATTTCCACACTGATGCCAATTTTCCTGGGCAATCATCCGAATTCTGCCATTATCTTGCACTATGCATGGCACGGACAGGTGGGCTTTAATTTTGGTCGAGAAATTGAGGCTTTATGCTTGGTTTCTGTGCGATAAGGTGTCTGAAATTTTTGTGCAATGTGAGCCATTTAATTAGCACATTATAATTTTCGTAGTTCATTAACAGGAATAGTTTCAGAAGATTCTTAACTAGAATTATTATAATGGCTTTTAGTGCAAAAAATTAAGTTGGGCAAATACCTAAAATTAGAGTTCATACCATTCTGTGGTTCATACCATACTACTTGTGGCACAATCTGACGTCAAGTGTCAGGGTAGCCAATGAGCTACTTGCATCTCTGCGGAATGGAAAATGTGAGCATCTTGTAATTGCATTTTGGGGGAAAAACAACAGCGAGAAATGTTTCCTCAAAGTATAATAGAAGTGTATATGGAGAAAACAACTTGTCAGTACATTGGTCACATATCCATTGTACAGGTGTGATGACTGTTTGATGACGTGCAAACCTAATATTCATCTCTACCATGACGAAATGGACAGTCAGTCTGTCGAAAAGAATGGGCATTGCCTGTCCATTCCCTCCACAGGTGCTGCATGATCTGCTAAACTCCTCTAGCACTTTGTGTTAACCTCAAGGTTCCAGTACCTGCTGTTCCTTGTGTCTCTAATATACAATGTTGCTCGCTGATGAACCAACAAACACTCTTGTGTGATAGGTGAGAAGTTAGGTCTGATGTCTCAGATTTAATCTGTCTAGTGAAGTGAGCAGAGTGTCTTTTGTAATCCAGAATAAAATTGTATCTTTTGCAGTTATCATTTAATTGCATGTGTGATATCCCATAGTGAAGTTTATTTTCTATTTTACAGGGTCAATCTCCCTCAATCCGGCAACTGATCATGCACGCAATGGCAGAGTGGTACATGCGTGGTGAGCAGTATGATCAGGCCAAGCTCTCTCGCATTCTAGATGTAGCTCAAGACTTGAAGGTAAAAACATGCACAAGCCAACGCAATGTTCTTTAGTGGGTGTATTTAGTGCTTTGGTGGTATATCCAAACTAGAGCGTGTGGTTCATATTAATTAAGCTAAGACAATTAAAATTCATCAGATTGGTCTGTTTGCATTTTATGTAGATAAAGGTTTTTTTGTCCGTGTTTTGGCGTATGTGGGCTGGCCATAAATCAGCATACTGAGATCTGTCCGGAGAAGATGTAAATAGAAGGAAATGAATGAAGAGAGAGCGAAGAAACAATGTTGGCAATGTAGAATATATAACACTATAGTAATTGGATAGCAAAAAAATGCAGCTGGAAATCAAATAAAAAGGCTGCTGTATTTTGTTGTAGCCCTAAAATGATTTTTCTCCACTCTGTTCTCATTCATCTTCTGTTTATTTCTCCTATAAATAGATCAGCTTCTATGAATTAGCCTTCATGACCATGTCACTTGTGACATCCCCACCTATGTCATTCAATCTCTTTTGGTCTTCGCCCTCTCATAGGCATTCAGGGTGAATAGGGTAGGGGGAGGGGGTTCACAGTTCACATTTACCCAAAAAGCTTAATTGGACCAAGCATGTAAATATCGGCACTACAAGAACTGGTTTGTTACCAGGTGATCTGCTTTGAGTGACTTGCTCAGTTCTTGCCTCATTTTTTCACCGTTACAAGGCAGTCGTCGGGAGTGAGATGGACTTCTCTTCGCTTGGCTGGATGAGTATGGTACCAACCACACGCAAGAAAATTGACAGCATCCAGGGCAAGGTAGCCTGCTTGATTGGCATCCCACCCACCACCCTTAAAATCTCTCCATCACAGCAGTGGGTAATATCTACAAGATGCACTGCAGCAATCTACAAGACCTTTCCCATCGTCTCCAAAATCAGTAAACTTTACTAACCATAAGAGAATAGGTGAACAGGAAAGCCACTAAATGCAAGTTCTCCACCTAATTGGATATGGCCTTGACTCGGAGATAATTTCACTGTTCCAACATTGTTGGATCTAAATCCTGGAACACCTACTGGGAGTAATGGGAACAAACTGGGAATAAACTGGGAGCAATCTTTTTGTGATGAACTGCAGCAGTTCAAGAAAATGGTTCAACATTACTTAAGTAGTTGGGGCAACCATTAAATGTGGGCCTTGTATAGGTACTTGGATCTTCTCTAGAGGTTGGAAATACTACGATAAGTTGTGAAACAAAGCCTCAAGAGTAGGCAGAATAAAAAACAAGAGCATGTAAAGTGGCAAAAGCTAATGGTAGACCAGAGGACTGAAATTGTTATGTATCGGCAGTGGAGGATGAATAAGGAGGGTAAAAATTAATCCCTAGAGTTTACTGGCAAGTAACAAAGCTAGTTTCTATGGACATGGGAAATGTGGGGCAGCTGGAGTGTGGTTGTGGAATTAATGATGGGAGAAAAGGAAATGGCTGATAATTTAAGCCAACACTTTGCACCAGCCGTCACAGTGAAGAGTGTGGTTAGCAGTCCAAAGATAACAGATGGACTAGTTTCAGATACGAGAGAAATTGTAATATTCCCACGGGAACATTTATTCCAAAAATCTATTGGAACACAAGTTGTTGGAATCTGATGGTGTGTGTCCAAAGGTCTTAAAGGAAGTGGCTGCATTGGCAGTGGACCAATTAATTGAAGATTTTCAGATTTTACTAAATTCTGATGGGTGCCAGCAGATTGGAAAGCGTCGATTGTGATACCATTGTTCAAGAAGGAAAGGAGATAAATAACAGGAAACAAGAGGCTGGTTATAGTTAACTTAACATCTGTTGCTGGAGTCTGTAACCAAAAAAGAAATAGCTAGTAATTGAGAAAAGATTAATGTAATCAAATCAAGTTAATGTGGTTTTATGAAAGGAAGTCATGTTCGATAACTTTGCTAAGCATTATCAAGCAGCAGCATATAGCGCATTTGGGTTTCCTGAAAGTATTTGAAGAAGTGTGGGTGCAAATGGTTTTTGCGGAAGCGTCTGACTGGATGAAGAACATTATCAGAGAAGACAAACAATTGGGTCGTTTTGGATTGGAAAATTGTAGCTAGTAGATCAGTCTAACTCTCAATTATTTTACTGTTTACATTATTCTAATTTATTATCTACATCGAGGTTTGCTGACAGCACACAGTTATAACGGTGCTGCAATGAGACTGCAACAGAATTTAGGCAGGTTGAGTGAGTGGTTAAAATCTTGGCAAACTGAGTTTAATGTAGGAAGGTGCTCATGTACATTGGTTGGAGGAATGAAAAAGCAGGCTGTTATCAAAATGGAGAGACTAAACAAGTTACACAGGGGTTCTTGTAGGTGAATTGCAAAATGTTAGCAGGCAAGTGCTAACTAAGTTAGTTCATAACTACGAAGGCAAATCACAATGGCCTTTATTTTGGGGGAGATGGGTGGGTTGGAATCGGAAAACAAATAGAAAATATTATTACACTTGTACAGAGTATTGTTGAGGCTGTACTTGGAGCTCTTTGTACAATTTTGGTCCCCTTAATGCAGATGTACCAGTAAAGGATGTAGTCCGGACGATTCCTGGGATAAGATGGTTTTCCAGAGTTTAAACCCCCATTCTTTGGAGAAGAATGAGGAGCATTCTTATTAATACATAAGATCCTACGAAGGCTTGATAAGGTTGATGTTGAGATGTTTCCACGAGTAGGGGAATCTTACATGGACATATTTACAGGATTAAGGAACAGCCTTATAAAACTGAGGTTTGTAGGAATTTCTTACTGAGTTGTGAATCTATGAAATTCTCTACCCAGAGAGGAGAGGATAGTACACTGGAACTATTTTTAAAAGGTAGATTTTTTTTGAACAATAAGCGAATAGAGAGCTATGTAGACTAGAGGTAGAAGACCAGTTAAGTCATATGGCAGATCGGCCTTGATCATGTTGAATAGTGTGGCAAGCTTGAGGGGCCAGGCAGTCTTCTCCTACACTTATTTTCATCTGCCTTTTGAAGCATGACGTTGAATCTCGTCTGCCTCAAAAAGAGAGCATGTCAGGAGATCTGAGACATGATAATGATCATCTGCAAGGAATTAGATGACTGCTACAGTAGTTGTCGTCATAATGATCTTGTAGAAGTGTCTCCCAAGTGGCCAAAGTATTCCTAAAGTAGGAACATTGGTAACATCCTCCAGGCATTTCTGCTCAATCCACAGTAGTTGAGGGCCAATGTACAAATAATGCAAAAGTTAGATACGCCTGGAAGCTGAGCGCTAATGTATAATTGACTTGTTCAGCAAACCACATGGGAGGATGGATTTTGTACTCAACCTGATCCCTCTGAACCATGTTGCCCTCAACATTCGAGATCCTCGTCATGATCCTGGAAAGTGTGGATTACTTTCCTTGGTTGGTGCATTCTTCCAAGTTTGTATCCGAATAGTGAGACTGTTTATATTCTCAGCTCTGGGTAGATGAACAACATAGTTCTTGCTTCTCACAGAGTAGAATTATGATACAACCGTGACACAACTGACCAGGAGATAAACTTGCTGGTTGGAGGATCTCAGTAATGATAGTTGAATAAATGATACCACTTGAGTGCAGCTTGACTGTTAGAACTTCAAAGCTGCAGCAGCAAAGGCAACAGAAATCGAAAATATCGGAAGCACTCAGTAGTCAAGAAGCATCCTTGGGGATTGAGAGTGGTTATTGGTTCATGTCGTGGACCTTTCGTCAAAGCAAGTCTGAAACTTTAACTTTTTCTCTACCCATGGATACATTCTGACATGCCGGGGTGCTTCCAGCAATTTTTTTTTCCCTCACTATTCCAATATTTGCAGTTTTGCTCCAACACCAGTGGCAATCATTTTGCACAAATTAATTGATTTTTGAGTTACTAATATCCAGGAAAATTTGATGACAAAATAAAAAATACCAGGAGTAGTCAATTTGGATCCATGAACTTCCTGGATTCATTTAATAAATTATCTGATCCGATGTTGGCCTCTGCTCCACTTTCAAGCCTTCTACTCATAATCTTTAACTTCCCATATGACTGAAAATCTGTTTAGCTAAACCTTGAAAATATCCAGTGACTTACCCCATGCAATGCTCTGCAACAGAGAATTTCAGAGATTCATGATTCTGAGACGTGTTTCCTATTCCCTGTTTTAAAAAAAGTAATGCTCTGAAACAACTCCCTTGTTCTAGGTTTCTCCATGAACAAATAGCCTCACATCTATCTCATTGTGCCCTATCAGACTCATGGGCTCAATAGTAACAGTGATTTTTTTCATGCAACTGGAGTTTTTCCTATACTGATCTTTTGGATGTGTTGGGGATTTTGCATTGAGGAGTATTAAAGTCATTCTGATGGCAAAATTAAAGTTGTGTAGGGAAATGATAAGCACTTCTGTAGAATGTAAACTTTGAATGTACTGTTCTGTCTGTTCTCTTGAAGGCTTTCCACCTGTACAAATAGAGGTATGAAAAATGTGATTATTATGCTGGGGTTAGTTGAGCTTGATTTTTATGGGCACATTCAGGATGAAGCTTATGTAGCTTCAACTCAAAGAATTTAAATGCAGGTGCAATGAACCATTGGGATTAATTTACAGAGGTTTGTACAACTGAAGCCACAAATTTGTTTTAATTGTTATTTCCTTTATGGACCTTGTCCAATTTTGTGATTTTTGAATGGGACATATTGCACAATGCAACCAAACCATAAATGGATTCTACACTTCCAGTGGGATGTAGGGTGTAGAGACAAGAGAATTATAATCTGTTTTTAGTGCCTTCAGTGCCTTTACCTCAGTGCTGCTAAGATATTGTACATGTAGGCATCTTATTGAAATAGGTCCACCTTGGGCTACTTCGATTTGTCATCTTCTGATGCACTCGAGTACCTTTTCAAGATTTGTAGAAATGAGCAGCCATTTATGGCATGTTTCATGAACACCTGGGATATAATTCTATCAGATTCGGGAACTAGACATTTTACTCTGCCATCTTTATAAATTGTTCTAAAGCCGGAGAACTTCGAAGATTCCAGAATTTGCAGCTAAATTAGAATGTGAATATGTCATGGTTTTCCTATACAGGCCTTGTCTATGCTGCTAAATGGTACTCCGTTTGCCTTTGTTATTGACCTTGCTGCACTTGCATCTCGCCGAGAATACCTCAAACTTGATAAATGGTTGACTGATAAAATCCGCGAACATGGGGTAAGGTATCAGTGCTAACTTTTTTAATTTAAATTGTTATATTCAGTCAGGTTATGCTGTAAATTAAGCAATCTTTATTAAATTAAATTTTTTAATGTTAAATTTGTGCACTTGGAATTTACTATAAACGTAAAGATACAGGGAAATGCCTCAAACACTTTCAATTTGCTGATAATTTTGGACTGTATAATTTGTGCAGAATCGCATGTTGCTCAATGAAAATGAAATTGCATCAGAGCTAAGGAACAAGAAAGGGATGGTCACCTTGCTGGGGTGTACTACAGGCCCCCAAATAGTCAACGGGAATCAGAAGAGCAAATGTCTCAGGAGATTGCGTGCAGCTGCAGGTCTAATAAGGTTGTTGTAGTAGGATATTTTAACTTTCACAGCATTGACTGGGAGTGTCAGTGCGACAGGTTTGAGGTGGAATTTGTCAAATATGTTCAGGAGAATTTCCTCTGGCAATATGTAGAGGGCCCCACATGGCAGAGGGCAACACTTGATCTAGTCTTGGGAAATTGGGAAGGGCAAGTGGATGAAATGTTCGTGGATGAAATGTTCGTGGATGAGCCTTTTGGGACCAATGGCTACTGTTCAATTAGGTTTAAGATAGTTATGGATAGGGACAGAGAAGGACCACAAGTTAAAATGCTAAATTGGGGCAAGGCCAACTTTGAGAGCATGAGAGGAACTCGCTCAAGTTGTTTGGAGTAGGTTGTTTGATGAAAAAGGAATGTCAGGAAAGTGGGACGTTTTTAAGTGCGCCGACAAGAATTCAGGACCTGCATGTCTCTGTAGAGTAAAGGGCAAGGCAGGCAAACGCAAGGAAGCCTGGATGACGAGGGAAATTGAGACTTTGGTCAAGAGTAAAAAGGAAGCATGGGACAGGTGTAGTCAGTTGGGATCAAGTGCATCCCTGGAGGAGTTTGCGGAACTAAGCTAAAAAAAGAAATTGGAAAGGCAAAAGGGACGGGAGATAGCTCTGGCAGATAGAATTGAGGATAATCCCAAGAGATTGTGTAAGCACATCAAGGAAAAAAGGGTAGCCAGAGAGAGAGTGGGACCCTCACAAGAGTCAAAGCGATCAACTCTGTGAAGGCAAAGTCCTCACCGAGTATTTCTCCTCTGTTTTTACTTTGGAGAAAGACAAGAGGATGGAGGAACTTGGGGTAGTCACTGGAAATGTCTTGAGCAGTCAATATTACGGTTGTAGAGGTGCAGAAGGTCCTGACGCTTACGGAGGTAGATCCGGGGCTGGATCAGATATATTCAAGGACATAAGAAAATAACTGCAGATGCTGGTACAAATCGATTTATTCACAAAATGCTGGAGTAACTCAGCAGGTCAGGCAGCATCTCGGGAGAGAAGGAATGGGTGACGTTTCGGGTCGAGACCCTTCTTCAGACTGATGTCGGGGGTGGGACAAAGGAAGGATATAGGTGGAGACAGGAAGATAGAGGGAGATCTGGGAAGGAGGAAGGGAAGGGAGGGACAGAGGAGCTATCTGAAGTTGGAGAAGTCGACGTTCATACCACCGGGCCGCAAACTGCCCAGGCGAAATATGAGGTGCTGCTCCTCCAACTTCCGGCGGGCCTCACCATGGCACTGGAGGAGGCCCATGACAGAGAGGTCAGACTGGGAATGGGAGGGGGAGTTAAAGTGCTGGGCCACCGGGAGATCAGTTTTGTTAATGTGGACCGAGCGCAGGTGTTCAGCGAAGCGATCGCCGAGCCTGCGCTTGGTTTCGCCGATATAGATAAGTTGACATCTAGAGCAGCGGATGCAATAGATGAGGTTGGAGGAGGTGCAGGTGAACCTCTGTCTCACCTGGAAAGAATGTTTGGGTCCTTTGATGGAGTTGAGGGGGGAGGTAAAGGGACAGGTGTTGCATCTCGTGCGGTTGCAAGGGAAAGTGCCCGGGGTTAGGGTGGTTTGGGTAGGAAGGGACGAGTGGACCAGGGAGTTGCGGAGGGAACGGTCTCTGCGGAACGTAGAGAGGGGAGGGGATGGGAAGATATGGCCAGTGGTGGGGTCCTGTTGTAGGTGACGGAAATGTTGGTGGATAATATGTTGGATCCGCTGGCTGGTGGGGTGGAAGGTGAGAACGAGGGGGATCCTGTCCTTGTTGCGAGTGTGGGGATGGGGAGCAAGAGCGGAGCTGCGGGATGTAGAAGAGACCCTAGTGAGAGCCTCATCTATAATGGAGGAGGGGAAGCCCCGTTTTCTGAAAAACGAGGACATCTCGGAAGCCCTAGTGTGAAACACCTCATCCCGGGCGCAGATGCGGCGTAGACGGAGGAATTGGGAGTAGGGGATAGACTTTTTGCAGGGGACCGGGTGGGAAGAAGTGTAGTCCAGATAGCTGTGTGAGTCGGTGGGCTTGTAATAAATGTCCGTCACTAGTTTTTCTCCTGTGATGGAGATGGTGAGGTCCAGAAACGGGAGGGAGATGTCAGAGATAGTCCAGGTATATTTAAGAGCAGGATGGAAATTGGAGGTGAAGTGTATAAAGTCAGTGAGTTCTGCATGGGTGTAAGAGGTAGCACCAATGCAGTCGTCGATGTAGCGGAGGTAGAGTTCGGGGATGGGGCCAGTGTACGTCTGGAACAGGGATTGTTCGACGTACCCAACAAAGAGGCAGGCGTAGCTAGGGCCCATGCGAGTGCCCATAGCCACGCCTCTGGTTTGGAGGAAGTGGGAGGAGTCAAAGGAGAAGTTGTTGAGGGTAAGAACCAGCTCTGCTAGGCGGAGGAGAGTGTTGGTCGATGGGGATTGGCTGGTTCTACGGTCGAGGAAGAAACGGAGGGCTTCGAGACCATCCTTGTGGGGGATGGAAGTGTAGAGTGACTGGACATCCATGGTGAAAATGAGGGAGTGGGGGCCTGGGAACCGGAAGTTATCCAGGAGATGGAGAGCGTGTGAGGTGTCTTGGACGTAGGTGGGGAGGGATTTGACCAGGGGGGATAGGATGGAGTCGAGGTAGGTAGAGATAAGTTCGGTGGGGCATGAGCAGGCAGAGACAATGGGTCTGCCGGGACAATTGTGTTTGTGGATTTTGGGTAGGAGGTAGAATCGGGCCGTGCGGGGCTGGGGAACGATGAGATTGGAGGCACTGAGGGGTAGTTCGCCGGAGTTGGTGAGGTCGGTGATGGTGCTGGTGATGAAGGTCTGGTGTTTATCGGTGGGGTCATGGTCCAGGGATAGGTAGGAAGAGGTGTCTGATAGTTGTCGTCTGGCCTCGGTGCGGTAGAGGTCAGCACGCCAGACTACCACAGCGTCGTCTGGCCTCGGTGCGGTAGAGGTCAGCACGCCAGACTACCACAGCAAGGACATCGTGGGAAGCTAGAGAAGAAATTGCAGGAGCCCTCACTTTTAGACAGGTGTACATGGAGAGGACAGGTTTAGAGGGATATATGGGCCAAACACAGGCAGGTGAACTCATTAGAAATATTTGTATTAGAAAGGTTTGTTGTAAATAGATCAGCTACCAGAACAAACGAAATGCAAGGTTCTGCTTGCTTTTCCTCTGGATGTTGATTTCCAGTCATTTTACTGGAACTTTGCCGGCGACACTTGTGTACTGCCTCGATTATATGCAAAACGAAACATTTCACTATACCTAGGTAAATGTGACAAATTTATTTTTATTTTTTCATTCATTTAATGCAATACTTACTGTACATGGGCTGGATGACTCTCAGCAGAACATGTGCCTGAATCTTAACCTTAATCTTAATCTTAAGTCATTCTTCGCTGAAATAAAAATGTTTGTGATTTGTTGTGGTGGTTATTTTCCTTCCTTTGTTTTCCTCCTTCACCCAGTGTTGAAGCTTGGAATAAGATGTCAGTCTCAGCTGAATTTTTATTTTGTTAGGAACCATTTATCCAGGCATGTGTTACGTTCCTGAAAAGACGGTGTCCTTCTATAATGGGTGGACTGGCTCCTGAAAAGGAACAACCCAAGAGTGCTCAACTTCCTCCTGAAACACTGGCTACCATGCTGGCTTGCCTACAGGCTTGTGCAGGGTAAGGAAACACTTTTTAATTTTACTTTGGAAAGGAAAAAAAAAATGTTTTCCAATTGCCACAAGTTACTAGATCTTAATTATTTGTGTTCTACTGATGCATTATAAAGTGGGAAATCTATACCCAAGCTGATTAGCTGCATTCACAGAAAACTCAATGTAGGCATGTAGGTCTTGTATTGTGCCATCTGAAAGATACTTTGGCGACAATAATGCTGAAATTATAAGAGTATGGCTTTTTAAAGTTTGAGGTAATCTTGAAGCTGATTTGCAATCTATAATTTCATTGCCACGTTATTTTATAGCCACCAAAATAGAGAATGGAGAAGAAACATAAACAACAAAATGAGAGAAGTTGCCTTTCTAGCAATTTTTCTATAAAATAGCCTGGCTATTCTGTTGTGAAGGCTCTTGTTAACTGGATAATTGGCAGTGACCTGTTGATCTGGATAATTCTGTTCATTATTGGGCTTTAAACTGGGATAGTGGGGTCAAGGGGACATAGAAAATGAGATTTGTCTATTTTAAGGGAGTATATTTAGGTGAGGGAACGCTAAGGTTTATATTTAAAGGGAGAGGTTGAGACAAAGCAAAATACATAGTATGTAGCAGGAGGTACAAGTTCAATAGTGCATCGATGAACTCAGGAAGAAAATATGTTGAATGGAGCAGCATTTATCACTAGGATGGTAAATTAATGGCACGATATCAAACTAAGTGAATGTGGCCTAATTGCCAGTCAAGAGGCATGTATGCTTAGTGACCTAGACAAGGAATAATATATAAAATAAACACAAAATGCTTGAGTAACTCAGCATTTCTGGAGAGAAGGAATGGTGACGTTTCAGGTCGAGACCCTTCAGGAAGGGTTACAGGGGGAATAATATATTCCTGGTCACATGGCCTTTAAAAAAGACACACAATCTCACTTTTAAAAAAATGGCCCTGATACTGTTCTATATAACATGGCTTTCTAATACATGATGTTGAAGCAAGATTTTCTTTGGAGCCTAAGAGAGGTGATCTTATTGAGGTGATCATGAGGAACATGAATAAAGTGAACACTGTCTCTTTTCCCAAGGATGGAGGTTTCTAAAACTAAAGAGCATAAGCTTAAGACGAGATGGGAAAGAATGAAGATGGAGCAGGGGCAACTCTTTCGCTCATACATACCTGGAATGAGTTACCAGGGGGAGCTATTAAAGCAAATACATTTCTGACTTTCAAAAGACATTTTGACAGATTTTGGAGTATTGTCACTGTCCCTTTTTGTATCTATCCTGTGTTATTCATCAAATGATCTACAAAGTAGCAATGCAGCTGATTGATTTTAAAAAAATTGATTGAGAAAAATAATTATCAGTTTGTGCATTATTGAGAATTTAAAACCATCATTTTCAGATGATTTTCTTCCGAAGTGGCGTGTTCTATTACAGAATAGAATAGACAATTGCAAGCAGCAAATACAAAATTTTCTTATATGTAATTAATTGGGAAAATTTAGGCCCTGTTCTAATGGGTAAATTGAATAAACTAAAAGTGACAGGATTTATATTGTCACATTATAGATAGAACTTGATGCACAACTTGGATTTATAGCTGTTTAACAATACTTTATTGTTAGCAGGAATTGGAAGTTACATTTGTGTGCACAAGCCCTGGTTGTTGCTCTAGGTTGCAAAAACATTTGCGTGCTTCATAATACCTTCTAATGGCAACAGAAAGCAAGCTATAGTGTATCTGTTGACGTTTAACCGTCTGGTCAACTAATTTTCAGTTTAAACCTTTACAGATATTTTGTTTAATCAGATTCTGTTGCCATTGACTTTTATTTTGCATGATTAAAAATATTGCAAATGATAAGGCTTTTTTAAATGTTCCAATTCCTTTCTCTCTCAGGAGTGTGTCACAGGAGCTATCGGAGACTATTCTTACAATGGTTGCTAACTGTGGCAATGTCATGAACAAAGCCCGGCAGCCACCTCCAGGAGTAATGCCCAAGGTCCGCGCACCTAGTACCAGCAGTATAGAAACCATGTCACCTGTACAGGTAAAAATTAGTTACGTGGAACAAGATTGTCCTGTTCTTTTAATATGCTTATTCAAGACCTGATAAGTCCTTATGCAATTTTGAACAGTAAAAACAGGAAGATTTAACATTTGAAAAAGAGAGCATCTGTTTTAAATATATATATATTTGGCTGTTATAGTACATTAGCTTACCATGCAAAATCATGATTTAAACTGGCACCTTCATGCCCACGTTGGTTTTGCAACATTGAGGCGATCAACAGGTAACCTACGCGCTCTTGTCGAAACTGGCCATGTCTGAATATGTTGCGTGATAGAGTGTTTGATATTATTGTGCCGGTAAGACACAGTTATTAGTCGTGGAAATTGTTTAAGTAACTCCTGGTATGGGTCTGTGCTGGGTTGGAGGCTGGTAAGGTGAGAGATGGTCATTGCCGGACGGCAGATGCAGTTCACCTGTGCATGGGTGCAGTAATCAAGTACGTTTTTATGCCATGGCTCGCGCGCAGCATACTGATCCCGATCTTATCCATTACCACCGGATGTATACAGCCCTAAAATTGGAAGATGTACCTATCAGTGACACGAGAGAAATCATCATATGTGATACTTCCACTGGCAAACCAAGGCCGTTTGTGCCTAAGACGATGCGTCGAGAAGTTTTCAGCGTGCTGCACACCTTATCACATCCGGGCAAAAAGGCTACGATAAAACTAATCTCCGAACGTTTCATCTGGCCTTTCATTAAGCGTGACGTTGGATTATGGGCGAAGACTTGTCTACCTTGTCAACAGCCCAAGATCTCCAGGCACACTAGGACCCCTTTCGGTGAGTTTCCTGTACTGAACACCCGTTTCGAGCACGTGTACCTGGACTTGGTCGGCCCAGTCCCACCGTCAAGAAACTACACATATCTGCTCACTTGTGAAGACAGATTCACAAGATGGCAAGATGCTATCCCAATCATCAACAGTTCAGCAGAACCAATAGCTTGCACTTTGGTGACCGATGGATTTCAGTTTTTGGGGTCCCAAGTACGATCACAACAGACCGAGGACCGCAATTAGAGTCTGCGCGGTTTCAAACAGTAACCAACGTTTTGGGTACAAACCGGATTCGATGACTGTGTATCATCCACAAGCGGAGGCCTGATTGATCGGTTCCATCGCCAGTTGAAAGCCGCTCTGGCAGCCGGAGGAGATCCGATGAACTGGAGTGAACGGTTGCCTCTGGTTCTGCTTGGCATTCGTACGGCTGTGAAAGCAGACCTAGGATGTTCGTCAGCGGAAATGGTTTACGACACAACTCTGAAGCTGCCCAGCGAATTTGTTGAACCAATCCCCACAGACAGATCCGATGATCCAAACAGGTATGTTGATCGATTACGGCGAAATATGCAGTTACTCAGGCCAACACCGACACGGCGAACACCTGCAATGGTCTACGTGCCTGCTGACCTCCAAGGCTGCACACATATTTTGGTCCGACACGATGCCGTCCGCTGACCTCTTCAGCAAACATACGATGGCCCTTACCAAGTCATCCAATGCCAACCCAAACGTTTTGTGATCTATTGGAACGGAAAAACTGACACCATATCTGTCGATCGGTTAAATAATAATAATATTCATTTATTGTCATTGCAACGAGTACAACGAAATTAAAAAACAGCCAATCCTGACGGTGCGTACAAACATATATGCAATAAATGCAAAAACAAATAAATACATAAATACAATTAAATTAAGTACAAGATTTTTTAACGGTGTTGCCTAGTGCACAGGTAGTGTTCAGTTCTCGTATGGCCCTGGGGTAAAAACTGTTCTTAAGTCTGTTTGTTCGGGATTTGATTGACCTGAAACGTCGACCAGAGGGCAGATGAACAAACAGACGGTGGCCGGGGTGGGATGGATCTTTTATTATTTTGCCTGCTCTACTGAGGCAGCGCAGGCTGAACAGGTGCTCCAGGGAGGGCAGTGAGCAGCCGATGATTTTCTGGGCCGTCGTGATGACCCTCTGAAGGGCCTTCCTGTCCTTTTCTGAGCAGCTGGCATACCATGTGGTTATACAGTATGCCATACGTCGAGAACCGACCAACTACCTCACCCACCGAACCAGTGGCACAAGATCCCAACACTTCCTGGCAAAGATCTCCCACACTGCAGTACCAAACAAGATCAGGTCGTAAAATCGACCCACCAGACCGGGCAGGACAAAGCCAGGCAGTCGCCACCTTGTATGGTGGCTGGGGGGGGGAAGGAGCTGTGGTGCTTTCACGCCCACGTTGGTTTTGCATACAGCCTGTCACCGCTGGCGACTCGCCAGCAGCCTCAAGAGAAGATCCAGCCACAAGAGCTCAATAACAACTCCAAGGTCAGACGTGCTAATTGGCCTTATCTGCACAAGGGTTATGATTGGTGAGAATGTAGGTAAAAGGGGCTTCTGGAATAAACGCGACACAGGGTGTATGGCTCAGCTAAGTGTCGTTTGTTCTTTGCTTTCTGTCGTGGGATTCAGTTGATCCTACAAAACTGCAGACTGGTGCTGTAATTGATAATTATTTAAAATAATTTAACAAATATTCCCATGACATTTTTTAAATGGAGAAATGTTCCTATGTTCTGCATTGATGCCATTTCAGTGCATGACTTTGAAACTGAAATGAAAAGTTGAACATTTTAGAAAACTCAGCAAACCAAGTAACAAAAGGAATAGGGAGGAATGCTTGATCATCTATCCTAAAATGTTTACTCTGCTTTCCCTTTTCTGTAGACATTGCCTGTGCATGTACTTTAAATTAGAGGTTTGTCAGAATGCTGCCTGGGTTAGAGAGTATTAGCTATAAAGAGAGGTTGGACAGATTTGGATTGTTTCCTCTAGAACACTGGAGGACAAGGGAAGACCTGATAGAAGTATATAAAATGATGCAAGGCAAAGATAGGCTAGACAGTCAGCCTTTTTCCCAGGGTGGAAATGTCAAAGACTAGGGTGTCACAGTGGATCAGCTGGTAGAGCTGCTGCCACAGTGCGCCAGAAACCTGGGTTCAATTCTGACTTCTTGTGCTGTCAGTGTGGAATTTGTATGTTTTCCCTGTGACCTCGTGTGTAGCCTCTGGTTGCTCTAGTTTCCTCCACAATCTCAATCCCAAACGGGTTTGTACATCTTTGTGCAAATGAATTGGATCAAGCATACACTCAGATCTCATTAGGCTACCTTTTATTCATTATCATTGCACCATTATGTCTTTAGTACAATACATGCCCACCATGGTTGTTTATTGTTTTTGACATGATTTGGCATGGAATCACTCAGATTCTGACAGTTGGAGGATTTTTTCATCTTGATACCACAGCTGAATTATGGGCTCAGTGAGCTGCTGTCTAGTGGTACCGTCCTTTCTTTTCACTCTCTCCTTGATAATTGACTACAAATTCTGAATAAGATTCGGGTCAGGCATGTTACCAGGCCAGTCCAATGGTCGGTGTGAACTCGGTGGGCCAAAGGCCTTGTTTCCAATCTGTATTTTTACACTAAACTAGAGGCCAGAGCTTTATGGTGAAAGGGGTTAAGTTTACAGGAGATGTGCCTGGAATGTGCTGCCTGTTGTGGTGGTAAGTATAATAGTGGTGTAGAAGAGGTTTTTAGATAGGCACATGGATACACAGGGGAATAGAGGGGTGTGGATCACAGACAGACTGATGAGAATAGTTTATCTTGTGATCATGTTCGGTACAGACATTATGGGTCGATAGCCCTGTTCTTGTGCTTTACTTGTTTTAAATAATATCCATATTTTGCTTTTTACTTTAAAGAAGATTTGAGGGTTTTTTTAAACTCCCATTCTTCAAGACAAACACGATATACTATATTGCCTATATTTAAAGCTAAACCCAATTAACACTACCCAAAAGATAGATTGCATGATTAAAGCTAAATCTGGTGACTCAGATCTCTATTAATTGTTGCAGTAACATACAGTACATCTCCACCCTGGATTCCTCGGGTACTTCATCCCGAAGATAGAAGAAAGTTCTGATAACTGTTCTAATCTGTGCATCCATTTTTCCCGAATAAAGTGCAAAAATTACATATCTCTATCTTGTCCAATGTAGATGTTCAACTTCTTTCTGTAAAGTACTGGTTGTAGCTTTTTACACAATTTTCATACTCCCTGACCCTGCTAATTTCATTTGGGCATATGGCTTTTCATGACTAAGATTATGATTCAGCCTAATAATAGTGGAAAAACGTGCACTAGTCCAAATTCTTTCTCATTGTTGTGGATAGGTTTATTGTGTATGGCTAGCTCAAGCTTCACGCCCAAGTCTGGGTTTGTGGGAAAGGAATTGTAGCTGAAACATGAAGAAAGGAGGAGATTCTTTCAGTGGAGAAAGTAAAGGAAGAAAAAACTTGGAACGAGGAAGCAAAAACATGTGGAGGCAAACTTGTGAAATCTCCTGCCAAGAGAGTTAAAAATATTTTGATGCTTTCCATTTTATGGCTGAAGTAAGGGAAGGATGAAATTATTTTAGCTGAAAATACCATTCATGTTTGAGGAAAAGAGGCATTTAAATTTTGGATTGCACCGTTAATCAGAACTGATTTTCATTTTATATTTCCCAATAGTATATTGAGTTATAAGTTGGTTCAAATATATAGCCTTCCATCGGTCAACTATTTTTAGCTATTTTAAGAAAGTATACTGACAAAGGGGGAAAATTGTAGAATAGTTCTAGGCACTTCTCCCCATAGGGAAAATTCACATCAAGTTTACAATTTATCAATCGGTTATTTTGCTTTAGATTTTTAGTAGTTAAAGGTAATACAAAAATATGTTTTAAATTTTAATAATTTTCTCTGGTTTTGATTTTATCTCCCTCCTTGGTTCTCTCTTTATAGATTGATCCTATATCTGGCATGGCTTCGTTGACAATTGGTGGATCAGCTGCATCCCTCACTCCGAGTATACAGGGTTTTCCAGCCAACCTGAATTCTGCATTCAACACCCCACAATCACCAGCGAAAGCCTTTCCTCCACTCTCAACACCAAACCAGACAACTCCCTTCAGTGGTATCGGCGCTCTTCCGTCCCAACTTCCAGGTTAGAAATGACGATGCTGTGGTGATCATGGTTAAATATAGTTTGATTTATATTGCTACCTAAGTGGAGATAACTTGCCTGTCTCCACATTATTAAGTAATATCAGTTTGCTGAAGGCTAAATTATAATATAATTAGTGACATTCCAGTAGCATTTTTTTAATTGAAGCGCATTTTGACCTAACCTGTAGCTCCCAACAATTGTAGAAATGGCACATTCTGTTAATGGTGGAATTCAGTTCTTTTCAAGCCTGTATTCTTAAAGCATCATTCAAGAGCTTTGAAGTATTTCACTGGTTCCTGTCATGCAATGAATAAATCTCTCATTACTAATTGCTTTTCCATGTTGTAACTAGACTTTATTTTACCTTTTTAAACCACTACTATGTGGGTCACTTTACCTCTTTCAAATTAACGTTTATTGTTTGTAGAGTATTAGCTTGGCTCTTGCATCAATAATTTTTAATTTGCTTGTTTGACATTTTATTGCTAACAAGGATAAGAGGGCATTACTGGGAATAGGACTTTTAGTTTAGTCCAGAAATGCAGCGTGGAAACAGACTCTTCGACCCACCGAGTCCGCGCTGACCAGCAATACCCGTACACCAGCACTATCCCACACTATAGGGACAATTTACAATTTTTAACGTACAAACTGGTACATATCTGGAGTGTGGGAGGAAACCAGAGCACCCAGGGAAAACCCACACAGTCACGGGGAGAATGTACAAACTCCGTATAGACAACAGTCAGGATCGAACCCATATCTCTGGCGTTGTAAGGCAGCAACTCTACCGCTGTGCCACAATGCCGACTTGGTTTTGTTTGTTTTGGTATCCATTTGAGCGAACTGTGGTTGGTTGTGAGTCGTATAGTTCTGAAGTTCCTGCTCCGAAACAGCTTCCAATACAATCTTTTACCAAACTATCTGCTGTACCTCTGGATGAGTTTGCGCTGAATATCAGACTTAATAATATTTGTATTGAGATTTCAAGTTTCATATATGGTTCTTCAGTTGCATTTCACAATCATTGTGGCCTGTATTTATTTCCAAGCTCAACAGAATGGTGTGCTAATTCCACATCCTTCAATTTATTCCTGTCTTTTGAATTGCTGAAATTACATAATTCTATTTTGGATCTGGGATGTTGAATGCAAAGCTGTGTTCTAAAGGTGGTAATTTAAAAACTGGAGGGGGAATTTTTGGGAGGTTTGGGAAGAAATAATTTAAAGTGCCCGATAGAGTGTGCACTTTTTTCACATGGAAAATAAATGCATTACTACTCGTACTCTGTTCAATTACTGTTTTAAAAAAGAATGGGATAGTAGATGGGGCAAAATCATTGGAACTCTGCTTCCATTGTCCTTTGAGAAAGAAAAAAATATATTGTTGAAGAATAGGTAGAGAGATTCTTGATAAATAAGGAAGTACAGGGTTAATGTTCGTAGATGGAAATGTGAAGTTAAGCTTACATTCAAATCAGCCATGGACTATTGAATTGCAGATTTGGCTGGAGATGCTAAATCTGTTTGCGTGATCAAATAATAACGTTGCATTTAGCAATTTGTATTTTGTTTATCTTTTGGGCAATACCTTTTAAATCTAGGGCTCCAAGAAATAATTTGAGGATGTTTTTGAAACCACTGATTCAATCCTAGGGTCCCCATTAACCAAAAAGAAGCCAGTGCTTTTGTTGGGGCAGAAACGTATGTTAACAAATACAGAGAAATATTGAAATGTGATGAGACCTTAAGGGTATTTTTGTAAACCCATAATTGACCATGCCTTCGCAAATATACACTGCAGTTCACCGAGTGAAGTTTAATGCATCCTCGTGCACAATGTATATGGGTCATGTCAGTAAAGGTTATGATTACATGTAAAACTTGACGTGTCATTTGGTGTTCTGGTGCAACCTGGATCTCGAAACAGATGGAAGCTCTTATACCAGCATCAAAATAGAGCCTTAGAGCATGTTTGTTCTCCTGCCCATAACCAAACAATCATTTACTCTTGCACTTTTACCTTTATACTTCATCTATATATCAGTTATCTGAACAATGGAACCATCCCAGACTAAGTTTTCTGTCATTGTTTGGAATAAATAAATAGCAAAACTTTAAAAAAGGACAATCGAATTATGTTTCCTTGTCTTCACATTTCATTATAAAGGTATAGTGAATCGTCCCTTCAGTAAACCCGAGCTCTTATCTGTATACTCAAATACTTGATGGTCTCATGGGAATTTCTCACACTGTTGCATGGGTATGGTTAGTTGGTTCACATCAGCAATCATTCACCTCTCCCTCATTGACCCGTGTGCTGCCAAAAATAAGTAATTTTAGATGTATTCAAAATGTGCAATTTAGTAACATATGGGAACTTTGCGTTTACATTTTGATTTGTTTGAAGTATTTGATATATAGGGTTGAGCATTAATTTTTGCTCTCTGAATATCACTTGAGGTCTGGATCAGAATCTCGTGGGGGGGGGTGGGAGAAGGAAACATATCAACATTGATCAATGTGCAGACTTCCTCGAGAACAAACCCAGGTTTTAAAATTTGCCATGATAATTTGCTTCAAGGGTGGCACAACAATGTTAACAGGCTAATATTTCCTGGTCTCAAGCTTCTAAGATGAATGTGGAAATGGTACATAATTCACAATCCTTGTGGAGATGTGTCTCACTGAGGCAAGAAGATCTCAAGAGCGTGGCTTATTCTGAGTTTGTCAGCTGATTGCACAATATCTTGCAATCTAAACATCCAGGTGGCCAATTTTGAAGGATATTGTTTTACTCACAGGGATTGTACTGAAAAGGGAGTAGATGAGGAGAATGCTACATTATCAAATTCTTTCTGACCTTTTTCAAAATAAATGATTAATACATGTTGTGCTCGTAGCCTTGTTTGACTTCCTTAGGCATAAGGATAAAAGCACCAAAGATTTGATGGGAAACATTACTTGATTTTATACCTACAGGAAGTTTGGGCACAGGGAGTTTGATTGGCATGGGAACTGGTGGACTTGCACTACCAACTGTGAACACTGACCCTTTTGGGCAGCGAAAGATGAGCACATCTGGACTGAACCCACAAACATTCCAGCAGAGTAAGATGAAACCTTGTAAGTGGTTGTGTTGTCTGTGACTGTTGTGAGTGTGGCCTAGCTTATTCTATTAGTTTGGTTTTGAGAGGATTAGTTCACTCAATTATGTATCCAATGAAGACTCAAAATAGGTTTCCTTAAATAATAATCCAGTAATTTGGGGTATTAAGTATCTGAAATTAAAAGCAAAATGCTGGAAATACTCAAAATCAGGCAGTTAGTAGTATTTTTGGCTAATGACTTTTCATCACAATTAAGATAAATTACAAAAGATGGTTTTGTGACGCACACAAAAGGGGAGAGTTGGGGAAGGTCTGTGATCAAAAGGGCCACCCTCTTGCCTTGCACTATCACTTTTTTTTCTGTTTCTTAATCTCCTCCTGGCTTCTACCTTGACTTCCTTTATTTCTCATGTCCCCATGCTAAAAATTGTCTTTTAATTTTTCTTAGCCTAGAAGTCATGGATATAAAATGTCAGACTTTTTTTTCTCTCTGCTGGTGCCATTTGATTTACTTCAATATTTCCAACATTTTCTGTACTTTGCAGGTTATTTTGTTTTAAAGGTTGAATACATAGATACGTAGATACATAGACAATAGGTGTAGACGTAGGCCATTTGGCCCTTTGAGCCAGCACCACCATTCAATGTGATCATGGCTGATCATCCACAATGATCATCCCGTTCCTGCCATCTCCCCATATCCCTTGATTCCTGTAGCTCTGCGCTCTATCTAACTCTTTTGAACTCATCCAGTGAATCGGCCTCCACTGCCTTCTGAGGCAGGGAATTCCACAAATTCCATAATATGCCTGTGAATCCATGATTACTAAATAAGCTGAAATGTAACTAAATCCAAAGCAAGTAATTTGTTTCAATTAACAGAATTGTTTCTGATAATTGAGGAGAGAATTTATATCTCTGCAAGCTCATCTGCTGTGCAACTTGGATAATACTCTGGCCATGACTGTATTTTAGGGAAGGCAAGTCTGATGCTACAGAGTACAGATCTTCCCATGCTTATGAACATCCGACCAGTACGTACGATTGAGCGTTTGGTAGTTTGGTGGAATGGATTTACCAGCTGCTGTGGGGTTCCAGCATCTTGCAAATTCAGTTTACGGCCCTATTTCTGACTTGTGAACTGCTTGGGCTACAAACAGATCTCAGGTCTGGAATTCTGCCATGACCTGGGGATGACGATAAAATGGTTTCACTGTTGCGGAATGTTCTAACTTGAACCTCGGCATATGAATAATTTTAAAAATCATAGAAGTGCACAAGACTCCAGCAGCATCTAAAACAAGCATATGGAAGAAATTAGAACAGAAATAGTTCTGGAGGAACTTGGCAGGTCAGGCAACATCTGTGGCGGGAATGGACAGACAACATTTAGGTCGGGGCGCTTTAGGCTGATTGTAGTAGCGGGAAGAAAGCTTGAGAAGAGGTGACAAAGCCTGTCAGGTGATGCGTGAATACAGGCGTTGGAGGGAATTTTATGTTTAACCTGCACCCTGAATTTGGTGTTCATGCGGGTCCTGGTTGCTGCCTTAATCACAGCTCAGATAGGAACAAGCACCCAATAAAATATCTCAGAACTGTAGTGATTTTCTCAAACAAGTCGGTTTATTCAAGGTCTTAACACTATGAACTGAGAAACCCTCTGAGAACCCAAAGTTTCAAAGATTCGCAGCACCAATAGCATTTTTATATTCTCACGATGCAATGGTTACATGTGGATTCTACATTTATGAAATAATTCATTATTGATCAATGTCTCTGTAGCCTTTCATTTTTATCTTTCCCCAGACATCTTTAAACTTTCAAAAACCACTCTCCCACTTATCTAACAAATGGGTGCAATCAAAATCCTTACTTCCTGATCAGTTTATTGCTCTCTGCTTAGTTTACAACCCCAAATGTTTATTTTAACTTATCATATCATCATATCATATACATACAGCGCGGAAACAGGCCTTTTCGGCCCACCAAGTCCGCGCCGCCCAGCGATCCCCGCACATTAACACTATCCTACACCCACTAGGGACAATTTTTTACATTCACCCAGTCAATTAACCTACATACCTTATGCTGTGGAATCAAAATACCATTATAAATCTATTTATTACCTCTTCACTTTGTTGGCCTCTTTTCCACATCATTCTTCCCCAGTATGTAGCCTCTTGCGTTAAATATATTACAAACTACTCATCTTCCACAAAAATTTCAGAATTTCCTACATCAACTGCTGAGGGGGTTTGATTTGCAGCCAGGTGGAGTAAGTGACGAAGGCTAGGGGTGAAATGGAGCAAGGGTGTCAGATGAGGGAAGGGGAGTGAAATGTAAAGCCGGAGGGGGGGATATACTTGGAAGGGGAGAGGGGATGAAAGGGAAATCAGGGGCTTGGAGTTGGGAAGATAAGTGTACAACGAAGGAGAAAGAGTGATTGGGGTGGGGAGAGATATGGGTGTGCACTGGATGTAGGGCACAGGAAAGAGAGACTTCTTACTTTAAATTGGTGAATTCACCGTTCATATTGTTGGGTTGTAAGCTACCCAAGCGGAATGCGAGGTACTGTTCCTCCAGAATTCCCTACCCAGAGTTTTGTGTAGCCTAGATCACTAGAGTTATGGAAGGAGAAGGAAGATACATTTTTGAAATGTTAGGAGGGCTACGGGAATCTGGCACAGAAGAATAGAGACCTGGTACAGATCAGCTATGATCTTGTTGAAATGGTGGGGCAGATTTGAGGAGCTAGGTGGCCAACAAGTGCATCTGTTTTGTTGTGTTTTCTTGCATCTGGTCAGTACCTCTAGATTGTAACTGTTTCAGTGGGATCTGCACTAAATAGTTAAGATACGCTCACCCATAATTCTTTCTTGTAGGCAATCAGTCTAGGGAATCTGTAGGCAGGCATTTCCTCCTGTAAATACAAGGAACAAAAATGCACAAGCTACTCCGATGTGATCTCACTGAAGTTCTATACCATTGCAGCAATAATTTCTTACCCGTATACCTTTGCAGTAAACCTCTACATACAAATTGACGTATCTGCTATTTGCATGTTAATTTTATTTGTGTACGAGAACGTTCATTTGGTTTTGAGCAATTTTTCAGCATTTTAATTCTTTGGATGATTCTTGCTCTGTACTCTTCCACAAATTAACAAACATTGCTATACTACATTTGCTTTTATCCAAACCGTTAATGCAATGTTTGGCTGATGATGCTTTGGTATAGATCGTGTACCATTAGTACCATCATTATTTTGTAATGGAGCAATGTATTCCTACGGTTTTACACCCATTAACCGATCTTTCCACCTGTGCTATCTATCTTCAACCTCATGAGTCTTCTGTAACTTTTTTGCATGGGAAATTATTAGTAGCTAAGGGAATTTAAGCTGGTTTTGAGAAGAGTCAAAATCTAGCAGCAGACTTGTGGATGGGGTTTGGGTTCAGTGATAAAATTATAGAAATCATTACTCGTTGGAACAGGTACTTCTTTTGAATTTCCAGTTAATCTAGTCAGGAGCAATGGGGAGTCCAAAGATTGGCCGATGGAGAATATCACTAAGATTTTCTGTAGGGAGGGAATGGGATGATGGAAATGATGTGTACCAGTTGATGTCTGGTGCAAAAGGTTTGTCCTTCTGCAGTTTAAATTGGTGGACAGAATTGCTAACTATTGCCAATGGTGAGGAATAAACTTCCCTATTTTGAGCAATGTTCTAGGTTGCAACAATGGATGCATGACTGTTATGAATGCTTGTCTGCATGTTTGTGAAATGTATGCCCGTGTTGGACTTTATCAACGCCAGCGTTTTCATTTTCAAATCATTGCACACACTCACTTAACAAAAAAAATGTATTTAGATGAAAAATGGTGCAAATCTAAATGCAGATGTTGTATCTATTCCATTAGGGTAGAATTTGCTGATTTCTGTTTGGGTATCGAACCAAAATTCAACAAATCGCAACAATTTCTATTTTTGTATTGAAGTATAAACTGGTTATTTATTTGTGCATCAACTGAAGGTGAAATCTGTGCGGTATTAAGTTGAAGTTCCCAGAGCTTGTAAAATAAAATGTAGCTCTTTTATAATCCAACATTTTCTTAAACAAGTGGAAGTGTTTGGAATTGGTTTCATTTGAATTTGATTTTTTGCCCCTTTGCTCATTTTTTTCAGTTTTATTTGGAAACCTTTAACGATAGGCTTTTTTTACAGTTTTCTATTTCACTGTATAAAGGTGTTTATTCCTTTACTGCCTCTCCTTATAAAGATAGTTTCCAGTATAGATGGTTCTGATATAATGCAGGTTTCCATTATGCTAATTGGATGTAACATGATTGATGAACACTATTTGTAATATATAGACCAAATTGCTTATAATGTCATTTTGATCGAGAACTAGAAAACCACAAGTTATTTTGGAAATTTAGAGCAGGAAAAAAACTGCCCAGGGAAAATAAATACTGTTTTCATGTATTCACCCTGCAGTAATCGGATACCATTGTCTCTTAAGAACACATGCTGCTAATTTCATCAGAGGTGGCCATTGGTATTCACAAATAATTGCTTCTATTGATACTTGTACCATGATGCTCTTATTAAACAATGTAATGCAGCCTTTTGTATCTTTAACTTGCAACAGCAAAAATAAATTGCAGGTATTAACATTTCCTTTATTTTTGAAAGTCCTGCAGCGTAAAAGAAACATTATTACGAGTACGAAATTCACTAGTCCCTATCGCCCTTTTCTCCATTGTTTTAGAAACTCAATTCTCTGCAACACCGTTTCTTCGGAACAAAGTTATCGCATTATTGCACAACTGCCTTTACATTATCGAAATGGAAATTTTCATTCACAAGCATCAGCAGAAATTTAACATTTGAAATTTGCTGCATTTTATTAAGGCCCACAAGCCTCTTACACATTTCAGATGCTGACCTGTCCTTAATTCCAGTCATCTCCTTTTGTTACTGAGATTAATGTCCTGATTAATAATAAACCCGTTGTACTTTGAAATTTTCAATTAATTTAAGATAACAGCTTTCAGGGGTGTGTTGGGAAGTTGTTTGAGGAGTTCCAAATTTCCCACACTTAGCTGTATGAATAAATACCTCCATTCAAATTCTAATTTGAAGGTGTTGCTCTCTTTTTCTGGACTCCTGTTAAGCCTGTGGTTACTGAATTTATTGCAACTTCATCACATCCTTTCTCGGTTAACTGCCAAACATGCACTTCCATTTAGTTTAAATGGATTATAGTTACAAGATGTGTGTCTTGGGAATTTTCATTTTGATGCTGCTTTACTCCTGTCAATTGTAGTGTTTTGTTTGATCTCGTTGGGAAGTTAACTCTTGGGAATTGTAAACCAGTATCACGGCCTCCTTGTTCGATTATGGATCAGAGACTTGACAAAGGACACTGAATTAGATTTTGTCTATTTAAAGGAGACCACAGTAAAATTGATCAGTGATATTCTTAAATCATTAGCAGTTAAAGCAGCATATTTAGATTTTTTTTGCCTAGAATGGACTGTCCATTATTGATGGTTTCCCTATAGCTTTTCTCATAGGGTTACTTGGAGAATGGAGTATCCAAATGTACTCCTAAAACTGGCTAGTAATCAAGCATGTTTTAACTCAAATGTTCAGCATTAATGTGAATTTAAGTGGAGCCAAATCTGAAATACTTCTAGCAAACCCACTGAAAAATTTGCACTGTCCTGTTCCAAATATAAATTAATTAATTACTTGAAATTGAATTGGGATGAAAGTCCAGTGCTGGCAAGTGTACTGTCTATTGCTTATTTGTAAGTTTGTGGCTTTGTATGTATGGTGTAATGGCAGTTAGTAAATGGGTTTTGATGGGATTCTTTTCATTCTGCTCTGCACAGCTGACCTTTCTCAGGTATGGCCGGAGGCAAATCAGCACTTTAGCAAGGAGATTGATGATGAAGCAAACAGTTACTTCCAGCGAATTTACAACCATCCACCCCATCCTACAATGTCTGTTGATGAGGTTAGTATCCGTGGCAACTGAATGTTAAAAATCCATATATGCTGTCATTTTAGATACACCCGATGAGTAACTGATAGCAAAGTGCACTTGGTGTAGTCACACTGAGTTAGGTTCTAATTTACCTGCCTGGGTGCTAGATACTTAGAAAATTAGAACGTGAAAAAGTACTGATTGCAAATCACTGTGTACATGGATGGATATTTTGATCGTGGTAAAGATGTTCGAGAGCTAATTTAGGCATTGTGCTCTTACAAATAAACACTTTGTGTACAAGGGCATCACGTAATGCAGTTACTAAAGCTTATCAAAATTAGTTTTCATCATCATCATATATATACAGCCGGAAACAGGCCTTTTCGGCCCACCAAGTCCGTGCCGCCCAACGATCCCCGTACATTAACACTATCCTACACCCACTAGGGACAATTTTTACATTTACCCAGCCAATTAACCTACATACCTGTACGTCTTTGTAATCCAGTATGTAACTTAAGTATATGATAGGATCATGCAGTTGCTAATAATGCAAAATATTGCTAATAATGGCTTCTTGCATATCCCAGAATTGTTGGGGCCCAGGACCCTGCAGTTTATTGGATTTGAGATTACATGGGAAAGGTCTTTTGAAGATAATTTCAGACTACATCGTTATACTGTTATAAAGGCAAAACATTTTCCATTAGATCTTTTAAGAATATTGATATTCTTCTTGCTTAACAATGTGATTAAAACCAAATTTCTAGTAATTTTTTTAATTGCATGAGCACCTCCTTCCTCCCCATCCCGCCTACACTGATATTTAACACTTAAAGCATGTTCACATAATATTGGAAATGAAGTTATCTGTCAAAAAAACTGATCAGCTCATTTGAGTAATCCTGAGATTCTGGAACTCAAACTCGAAACACACTAGAATATTTGAACAATAGATTTCTGTTAGGTGAGAGATGAAGCAGAAATGCATCAGCTGTGGATTAATTGAATGGTGAATAAATAAGCCCATAAGGCTGAAGGAGCTGTTTTCCCCCCATGTTGCCATTAATTGCCAAGTGACAACTCAGAAAAATGTTGCTGATTTAAATTTGTTTTTCTTTCATCAGGTACTGGAAATGCTGCAGAGGTTTAAGGATTCAACTATTAAGCGTGAAAGGGAAGTTTTTAACTGCATGCTTCGTAATCTGTTTGAAGAGTACCGGTTCTTTCCCCAGTATCCAGATAAAGAGCTGCACATCACAGCCTGCCTATTTGGTGGAATTATTGAGAAGGGCCTGGTCACATATATGGCATTGGGACTTGCACTGCGTTATGTTCTTGAGGCTTTGCGTAAACCATTCGACTCCAAGATGTACTACTTTGGTATTGCTGCACTAGACAGATTTAAAAACAGGTATGTTTTATTCAAATTGTTTTAATAGGGTTTACATTGGTACAGCTTCACTTCACAAAAGAAGAAAATTGGGAAGGGCAATAAATGCCTATTAACATTAGAGTTGGGAGTATAATTGATCTTACTATTTTATTTTTTGTAGGGGTTGATCTATTTAATACAACATCATTGATATCTTGCATTAGGTCACTTCAGACAAAGTTGAATTATCCGTGAACATCTAGGCTGTAATCTAATGTCTCCATAGAACGATTAGTTCCATTGAGCATCCATGCTTCAGAAAGTGCAGATATGTACAATGGATACTCGTCCAATGGCTTTGTTCAGGTGGGCAAAGTGAAATTGTCACTATTTTACGCAACGATTATTGGCCAATTGTTATTAGAATGATTATTATGTAGGCATCTTTACTCGGTGGGTGTTCCGTGCAAACTAGTTACAAAATGTTGGAGTTCCCCATACCCCTTAGTTCTCTAATCTTCCAAACATGTATCTACTTCCTTTTATATATCCCCAAAGATTGAGCTTTCACAATCATTTAGAGTAGAGGGTTCCAGTTCTCCCTTTTCCACCAACTTCTATGCACCTCAGTTTTAAATGACCACTGTCTAATCTTGCAACAGGGTTCTCTGGAATTTAGAAGGATGAGAGGAGATCTTATCGAAACGTATAAGATTATTAAGGGGTTGGACACGTTAGAGGCAGGAAACATGTTCCCAATGTTGGAGTCCAGAACAAGAGGCCACAGTTTAAGAATAAGGGGTAGGCCATTTAGAACTGAGATGAGGAAAAACTTTTTCAGTCAGAGAGTTGTGAATCTGTGGAATTCTCTGCCTCAGAAGGCAGTGGAGGCCAATTCTCTGAATGCATTCAAGAGAGAGCTAGATAGAGCTCTTAAGGATAGCGGAGTCAGGGGGTATGGGGAGAAGGCAGGAACGGGGTACTGATTGAGAATGATCAGCCATGATCACATTGAATTGCGGTGCTGGCTCAAAGGGCCGAATGGCCTCCTCCTGCACCTATTGTCTATTGTCTCACTCAAGATCCTCTTCGTGGAAGTATCTGGACACATTGCTCATTCTTCTAACCTTCAAAGAATATAGATCTAATTGGCAATGGAGGCAATCTAAAAGCATTCACAAGGCTAGTTCCTGATATGACCTTCTCTTTTGGATTGTCTCCATTTCCAATTTATTCCTTTTGTGCAAGCTCTCCAGGTGTGACCTCAGTGTCCAATTGTAAAATTGCTTTCCCAGTTTTCCAATCCTCTTGCAATAAAGCTAATATGCTATTTGCCCTCCAAACCGCTTGGCACACCTGTCTGCTAACTTTATGATTAATGCACAAGAACACCTACTCCTTCAGTACTTAACTCCAATTTTTCTCCATAATTCATCTTTAGATCTCCTCAATAAAGTGCATGACATCTCTCTTCTATCATTAAACTCCATTTGATAGCTTTCTACCTACTCACTCAACCTATCTATATCCTGTTGCAGAGTCCAGATGTCATTACATCATGCTCTTCCACCAATTTATGTATCATTGGCAAACTTGCATATCTTACTGCCCTTCCTCCAGGTCGTTAATATGTACTAGACCAAGTGGACCCGTTGGGCCCAAACCCCTCCTACAATGGTGCAGCAGCCTCTCCTCCCCTCCCTCTCTCCCTCCCTCCCCCCCCTCTCCCTCTCTCCGCAGATGCGTCTGTGCATGTGCGGATACGGCAGCCATCTTACATAAGTACCAGATCAGCGGGGCCCCAACTGCGCATGCGCGTTTTTTAAACTTTAAAATGTGAATAACTTTAAAAATATAACACCAATTTGAATGAACCCATCCACAGCACCACGGGATGATGGTGAGTAAGGTGGGTCTAAACTTGTCACGCTATTGTGTACCGTTTTGGCCGTAGTTCAGGAACAAACAAACAAGAGTTTTAGTTTATATAGATAGATAGATTATAAATAGTTGAGCGACAAGAGCTAGGCCGTGATGCATTCCACGAGTTACATCCCTCTAGCTTGGACAAATGGGGAGGACTTTTAACTTATTATTCAAGGTACAAAAATAACTGTCAAACTTAAAAAACTGATCATCTGAACTCTAGTTCCAATAATTTCATAAGCAGTTGTCTTTCACCTGTATCACTTTTTAATCCTCTAGTTGAATACTGCCTAGTCCAGATATGTTAATATTTCAATTAGAGTTGTGCTTTTTGTACCATAATGATAAACCATTGATGGAATTTGTTTCCTCTCACTTTGCCACAGTCCTCAAACTCTCATGGATGTTGATGTTGTCAGGACAGGAAAAAATTCGCAATAAGAAAACATTGGATAGGCTGTGAGGGGAGACCTAATTTGAGGTATATAGAATTGAGGTGCCTGATAGAGTAAATAGGAAGGACCTATTGATAATTGATTTTAAAGAAGTTGATAGATGGATGAAAAGAGAAATTAAGACTTTAACCCAGAACATGGTGGGTAGCTGTATCTTGTTGCCTGAATGGATGTTTGTTGCAGAAATGCTGATTTATTTTTAAAATTGCTGAAGCTTGTATGAAGAACTGTGATATGGACAGAGTATGAATCTAGTAGCTGTCTTCAGCTGGTACAGACTCAATGGGCTGAATATCGTTCACTGTTGTAGTATTTTAAGTGTTGTAAGTTTTTATAACTTTTATGGTTGTCCAACCACAACGAGAGAATAGGTTACAGGGAAATAATTGGGGGCATGGGACTCATCAGCATGTTCTGAGTTAGCATATGCTTGAAGAATCTCTTCATAAATTGTAAGGAAACAAGAAAAAGCACACACACATTCTCTCCCTCTCCCCCCCCCCCCCCCCCCCCATGGCTCCTTCCTTATTCTTAACTAACTAAAACCAAAATCATTGTTTGTCTTCCTCCACAAATTCTATTCCAATTCACCTTCCTGAAGTTGAACCTCATGATTTGCGACATTAGTTCTGATCCCAAACTGACAAATTTGTTGCCTTTTCAACAGCATGACCTGAATTCTTTTTTCTTTCCCTTTCCCTTTCCCTATTCCAGTATCTGTCTTTCTTTCACATACTCTCCTTAAAACATATCTCTGAACAATGTAATCTCTAATTTGATCTGTTTTTGTCTGTGGAGAGCTTTGGGATATTTGGTTGCATAGTTTATTTTATTAGTTATGCAATTTTGCGAGTTGATTGGGGGAAATTGGGCAAGTAGGGAAATTACACCATGTTAATCTTAGAATTTCACTCTGGTGAGGTACAGCACAAATGTTAGAATTTATAGCAAAGTCAAGGATTTGTATTACAGTTACCCAGCCATAGACTTGTTCTTCTGCATCCATGTTTGGAGTGGTTATTTGCTCTGCTGTGTCGTGAAAGCGATTCATTGAATTAATGAGCATAAAAGAAAGCAATTTGGCCCATCAATCCTCTTAGTTCTTTTATTCACCTGTCAATTTTTTACACCTCTCCACTCCCCGTGCTATTCTTATTTATTTATATCATTTGTTCTCAAATGTTACAATTGAATCTCCCCTATCCTCTCAGGTAGCAAAAGCTAGATAGGAACTGTATAAGTGAAAATAAGCAAAAAAACAGATGCAAGAAATGTAAAATACAAACAGAAATGCTGCAAACACTCAAGGGGTCAGGCCCTATCTGTGGGAAGAGAAACAGTTAACATTTCCTGTCAAGGACCCTTGAACACAACTTGAGGACAATTTACGCCTTTTCTGGTTCTCTGGCAATCACTTTAAATCTTGGTGTTCCAAGTACTGGTCCTTTGGCACTGCAAATTTTTTGTCTGGAAGTATTTGTTTTCATTGCCCCATCTAAGTATCCTCCGGTCCTTCAATTTACAGGAGGCCAACCTCAACATCTGATCATATCTGTCGTCCCTAAGCATTGATGCAATTCTCATAAATCTGTTTCTATACTACTTTTTGACATCTGTCTCAGCATATCTAGAATTAAATGTTCTTGAAATCTAATAGATATTTTATAAAGCTTTACCATTGTTTTCTAATTTTGCTCTGAAGTACTAAATACAAGTGTTAGAATTTATAGCGAAGTCAAAGATTTGTATCACAGACAACCAATCCATGGACTTGTATGTAAATCTATTCTTTTACTTCCATGTTTGGCAATCTGATTAACCCAAAGGATGTTCAAATAGCCAAGGACTTTGCTTCTTACTGTTTTTAACACTGAACCATTTAATTCTAATCACAGTTTTGCTGTTCCTGCCTAAATGTATTAATGTATGCAGCACTACAACATGCAGCAAATTTTTAAAAAATGATAGCAATATGGTAGGCTGTCAAGATTAGGTTGGCTTTCAGCAGAGAAGCCCATTTATCCTGCAAGCTGGAAGATGCAAGAATCTGAAGCAAAAAATGAACTGCTGGAAGAACTCAATGGGTCAGGCGAATCTGTTGCAGCAAAGGGATGGTCAGCATTTTGGGTTGAGAAGCTGTAGGAAAGAAGCACGGTCTTGAATCGTCTAGCCATGTTTTAATTCTCCTTAAGGGATTATCTCTTTTCCTTTTGTGGATATTGATCAACTCTGCCTCCACCACATGTGTAAGCTTTAATTTTGAGGTCATTATAACTGCTGTGTTTAAACAAAACAGTTCTTCCTCACAAGTCTCTATATCTCTTAGGACAAAGCCTAAAATCTGTGTTCCTTCATCCTTGTCCCATCAGCCAATGCGAACGGTTTTTCATTTACAAAAAATGTCCCCTCTACGTCCTTTGCTCCAAGGACAAACTCACCTTCTCAACCTAAACGTAGTTATAATTCCTCTATCCCTGGTTCCCTTCTGATAAATGTCTTTGACAGCTTTTCAAGGGCCTTGTATCCTTCCTAAAGTTTGATCCGAGCTCTAGGGCACAGATTGTGATTAGCTCAATGGTATAGTTCAATCATCCCTTACGTAATATCTCTGCTTTTGAAATTCAAAATTCTATTTTGTTTGCTAACTACTTATTCAGTATGAATTGCAAAGATCAATGCACAACAAAGAGTGCAAGTTTCACCCATTACTGCACACTTTGAAAATGCACCATTGCCTATAACCCCTACTGTGAAAACATGTAATCTCATGCTTCTCATATCTCATCTGTCAAACGTGGCCCAAATCTGAAATTTCTGTTCTTCAAATTGATCTCTCTGGTGAAAGATTCAAGCACTGAGATTTTAGCCAGGTAATAGGTATTGTGAAATTGGGCACAATTTATTTGAAATGCATGATATCAATGAATTAAGGGAATACTTGTATTGATTTCTGAAGATTGGGAGGGCAAGTGATGCTGTGCTTTTCTATTAAAACCTCAAAGTTAATTGAATTCATAATGGTTGACATTTTTTGAAAAAACATATTTAATTATATTCCTGTATATCTTGATTGTTTTCTTGTGAATGCCTATCTAAACAGTTCACCAAATTACTCTAACAATGAATTTTGTGATTGTAGATTGAAGGACTATCCCCAGTATTGTCAACATTTGGCCTCTATTGGCCACTTTTTACAGTTTCCTCATCATTTACAGGAGGTAAGCAGTACTTCAATAATGGTCTGAGTGTTGGTGTAACTCATTGCTTACTCTTTTAATTGCTGACAGCTGAACTAATTGTCTTCATGGCAGAGGTACCATTTGTGAGCCTCTCCACTGTACCACTGGAATATGACTTTGATGAATTTAGAAAGACCCAAGTTTTCACATTGTTTTACACCACAGATACAGATGGCTCAAACCATTTAGCGATAATGATCATAATTCAGTTAGATTTGGCATAGTTATGGAATGGGTCAAATTTGGAGGGGATAAAAGTTCTCTATTGAAGTAGAGTTTTATCAGGCTGTAATGCTATTTAGCAAAAGTCAGTTGGAAATTATTACTTTAGTGTTGATGGTATTCATAACAGAGATGGAGAAAGCTTAATGCAGCTGAATTACCAATAAGGAAAAATGCAGGGTATCCAAAACTACAATCCCAAGTGTCAAAACATACTGGGATGGATTCAGGGAAAAAGGAAAGCTTTTGCTGTCCCAGAGTGTTCAATACTGCCAAGTTCTTTCAAGCATTGAACGTACAATTCTAAGAATGAAAATTAAAATGTGTGCAATAAGAACTCTTGAATATGAAAATTGGAAAGTAAAATCAATGAATGTCCAGTGCAGACGTACTTAATGACTGATGAAGGCCAGTGCCCCGGTTTTTCTCCACTTCCCTATCTGCGTTCGGTGCCAAAATCAGGTAACTATGTACTTGCACTCCTAGATTCACCTGCTCTAAAACACTCCACAGGGTTCTACCGTTCACTGAAGATCCTGCCCAGATTTAACATACAGCACTTCACACTTATCTGAACTAAGCTCCATTTGCCATTCCTCAGCCCAGCTGATCAAGATCCCAGTGTAATTCATTTTCGCTGCCTACGATACCACCTATTTTAGTGTCATCTGCAAACTTACTAATCATGTCTTGTACATTCTTATCTAAATCAAAGGCCCTGTTCCAAGTAACACCCTTCCATCGCCACCCAGTTTCCTGTCATTAAACCAATTCTGTATCCAGTTAGCTAGCTTTCCCATGCAATCTAACCTTCCAGAACAGCCTACCAAGTGGAACCTGAGCAGTCTTTGCTTAAGTCCTTATAGATTACATCCAAGTCCCTGTCTTCTTGGTTACTCCAAAAAAGCGCAGTCAAATTCATGAGACCTCGAACTAAACCATGCTGACTATCCCTTGCACATATATCTTATCCCTCATGAATCCATTCCAGTAACTTTCTTACCACAGATGTTATGCTTACTGGTCTATAGTTTCCACATTTTCAGAGTTCTTTTTGCAACCCTTAAAGAGAGGCACAACACTAGTCTTCTGGTACCTCATCCATGTCTAATGATGATTCATATATCTCAGTCAGGGCTCCTGGACTTTTTAAGCTTTCCACAGTGTCCTTGCATATAGCTGATTATGGTGCAGAGATGTATCTGCCTTCATTTTAGAAAACCCAACACTACCTAGACTGTCCTCAAGACATCACCGTTAGCTTTTCCAAGTTCCCCAGTCTTCCTTTCTTTTTCTGCAGTAAAACAGGAGAAATATTCATTGACAACCTTGCCCATCTCCTGTGGCTTCACACATAGATGACTATATTGATTTTGAGGGGTCCTATTACTAGTTACCCTTCCTTTAATATACTCACCATCAGTGCTTCTTTTGTGATGGTGTGTGTTAATAATGCTTGCTTGCAGCTCAAAAATGATTATAAACTAGAATTTCAAACTTTTAGAATTTTTAAAAGATTGCTAAAGTAAAAAATATATATATATTAATTAAAGTAGACGGTTAGGTCCTTAAATAGCTTTAGGACCTTGTAGGATGACAGTCGGGGATGGATGCCAACAGCAAGGAATGATTTGTGTACCAAAACGTACTGCTTATAAATATTTATTTGGGCTGTCCATAATGTTATCAGAGCTAACTTATGCCACCGTTTTGGTCTCCTGATTTCCTTAACTATGCTCTTCAATCCCTTGTGTTCCTCGAGGGATACACTTGATCCCTGCTGCCTATACCTGACCCATGCCTCTTCCTGCTTCCTGATCAGAAGTTCAATTCCTCTCATCATCCAAGGTTCCTTATTCCTATCAGCCTTGCCCTTCACTCTAATATTATCGCCCTTCACACTGTCACACTTTTAAAAGCATCCCACTTACTGGTCATCCCTTTGTCCACATACAAAGTACTACAATCAACTTTTGCAAGTTGTTATCTATTACCATCTTTAAGAACTTAAATTTGGGGGCCAGCCCTTGTATGTCCATAATAATTTTTAAAGCTAGGAAAGATGCAAAAAACTGCAGATGCTGGAATCTGAGTCTGAGGAAGGGTCCTGACCTGAAACATTGTCTATCCATTCCCTCCACAGATGATACCTAATCCACTGAGTTTCTCCAGCACTTTGTGGTTTGCTTAAAGCTAATAGAACTGTGGTGTTCTTTTGGGGGGCTTTTCTGGTTGGCTGCCAGTGACTAGTGGTGTTCTGCAAGGGTCGGTGCTGGGGCTGCTATAAATGATTTGGATGAGGGAATTGAAGGCTTTGTGGCCAAGTTTGTGGATAGAATGAAGATAGGTAGAGGGACAGATGGTGTAGCGAAAGCAGGAACTCTGCAGAAGGACTTGGACAGGTTGGGTGAGTGGGCAAAGAAGTGGCAGGTGGAATACAGCGTAACAAAGTGTGGAGTCAAGCATTTTCGTAGTAGGAATAAAGGCACAGACTTTTTCTAAATGAGAATTTTCTAAAGTCGCAGGCGCAAAGGGACTTGGTAGTGCTGGTAAAGGATTCCCAAAAGGTTACATTTGTGAGTTTAATCGGTAAATAAGGAAGGCAAATGCAATATTGCCATTTATTTCGAAAGGTCTAGAATATAAAAACAGGGATGAAATGCTGAGGCTTTATCAGACCCTGGTCAGACCACATTTGGAGTATTGTGAGTAGTTTTGGGGAAGGATCTGCTGGTGTTGAGGGTCTAGAGGAAGCTTAGGAGAATGATCTCGGGGATGATTGGGTTCACATATGATGAGCATTTGATGGCTGGGCCTGTATTCGCTAGAATTTAGAAGGTTGAGGGGGTGTGTGGGGAAGAAGAACTGATCTGGTTAGTCTGCTGCTCTTCCATTGAGGGAAGTGGCTTTGCTGGACTGATTCTAGGAAATGTGCCAGGCCAATAGATAGACAAATATTTGTGGGGGAGGCATCATTTAAGACACAGCAGTCATAATATGGCAAGAGTTGCAATAGCTATGGGAATGGATATAGACCTAGTTATTTGAAAAGTCAACATCATCGGATGAGATCAAAACTGGCGAAGTAAAATGAAATCGAATTTTGGCAGACAAGAACGAGAGGCATTTACGTTGGAGGCATTTAAGCTACTGCATAGTGTATGTTCCCACAAGGGATAAGGACAGGGAAATAAATTCCATGGGTGATCAAATCCCTGGGTGATCAAAAAAGAGAAAGTAAAATGCGTCAGAGGACGAGTTCAATATGGATGCCAGGTTAACATAGTTAAGATTCAGGATGATTATAGGAAGCTCAGAAGGGAAATAAAAAAGCAATGAGAGGGGGGAAAGGAGAAAATGAGAAAAGTTTGTCAATCAGCAAAGTAAGGAATACAAACAAAAATCTATTGCTGTTTGTACAGTTAAATAAATGTCCAGTACATGGAGAGATGGGGCAAATTAAAGATAAAGAAGGAAATCAATTAATGGAGGCAGAGGGCATGGTGAGGTACAAATATGTAGCCTGCATCACCATCAAAGACCTGGATGCTGCTGAAGTCTCCGCAAATGAAGATGCAATGAAGATTGTATTGGAGGATTATACTGTAATAGATTCTAAAGATAAATGTTTAGGCTGTTGGAACAGTGGGCAGATGAAATTTAATGCTGAAAAATATGGAGTTGTTTTATTACGGAGAATGAAGTAATAAAATCAGAGCACTTTTCTAAAATTTGTGAGAGCTGAGAAAATGCATTTGGTAGCACAGTGGCGCAGCTTTACAGCACCCGAGACCTGGGTTCGATTTTGACTACGGGTGCTGTCTATGGAGTTTGTCCGTTCTCCCCGTGACCGCATGGGTTTTCTACGGTGCTCTGGTTTCATCCCACATCCCACATTCCAAAGACGTACAGGTTTGTATGTTAATTGGCTTCTGTAAAAAAAAAAAATTGTCCCTAGTGTGTAGGATAGTGTTCGTCTGGTCGGCAAGGCCAAAGGGCTTGTTTCTGCTCTGAATCTCCAAACTATCTCGAAATTAAACGAAAATTAAACTAACCTAAATATGAGACCCTGGGTCTTTTACTCGGATGCATAGAATACAAGGAACTTTTGTGAAATGGGTTCAATCACAATCAATAAATTGTGTCCAGGGGAGCACACTTCAGGGAAAATGTGAAAACTTTGGAAAGGGTGTAGAAGAGATAATGCGGGAGTTTAACTGAATTTGCTGAAGAAATTTGGAACACAGGAAATTTGTGAGGAGATCGATAACAGTATTTAAATTATGGAGATACTCACTGGATGGAAACTATTCCCAATGCTCTAGGACATAGAAAAATTTTGATTGGCAATAAGCATCTAAAATAACCTCTGGGGAAAAATTATGAATGATTAACATCTAGAATATGTTGCAAGTGTTAGTTTTAGAGGAAGGTTTAGTTGGAGTGTTCAATGGGAGCTGCATGTTTCTATGGGGAACCACTTTTAGGGTTATGGTCAGGGGGAGTAGAATTAACTGGATTGCCATGGATTCGATAATTTGAATGGTCTACCTTGCTGTAATCATCAGTTGATTTTAATTTTTAAATGCATTTGCTGGTATTAAGGAGATTAAATCTTCCGCCTCCCCTCCCCCGCCTCCCCTCCCCCGCCTCCCCCCGCCCGCCTCCTCCCCCCGCCTGCCTCCTCCCCCCGCCCGCCACCCTTCCCCTCCCTCTCCCCCACTCCTCCCCCTCTCCACCCCTCCCTCCCTCCCCTCCTCACCCCTCGGCCCAACCCTGGAACCGTTGCCGGGCGGGGAGTGCCCCGGGAAGCATCTCCTACTGTTCGGCTGCAATCTGTGGCGGGGAACGCTGGCAACAGCATGGACCCATTGCCGGGCGGGGAGCGTCTCCCGGGGCCTTGGGTGGGTGGAGAGTGGACAGGGAGAATGCACTGACCTCGGCCCCATTTCTCCTGCAGCTCTGCTGCGAGCAGCGGGTGACGGCCATCTTGTTGGACCCTCTACCGCCGCCTCTGCAGCGCGCTGCACCATGGGAGGAAGGTCAGGCGCAGGGCACGTCGGGACGGGCGCCGGTCCTCCCGCTGGTCCTCCCGGGGGGGTGGGGGGGAGCGCATTTATTAAAGTTTATTAGGTAAAATGTTTTTAAAAAGTAACAAAAGTGGGTTTATTCCACAGGGGAATGGTGAGTAGGGTGGGCTAAAATTGTCACGCTGTCCTGTACCGTTTTGGCTGTGTAGAGGGATGGTACACACATAAACATACACGCAAACAAACTGAGAGTTTTAGTAATATATAATAATATAGATAGATGATAGATCGGATATACTGATGTGGTTTGCTTTGGGATAGAAAAAAACTGAGGATATTTAATTTTAGATATAGAAAACCGAGACACTGAATGGGTAAATATTAATATCAAGGATCGTTTTCCTTTGCAAAGAGCAATGGGAGCAAATATTTTACATAATTTGTAATGAATGGGGGTTTTGGGGAGTGGAAGAAAAATAATTCTTCCAGTGAAGGGTCATCTGGAAATCACCAAAAAAAATCACCAAATATAAAAAAGAGATTAACTAAGCTTTTGACAATTGGATAGAACATTGCCTTAATGGAAGCAGCGGATGATGATGGAAGGTTGAAATTTCAGTCTGGAGGCCTGTGACTAGTGGTGTGCTTCTGGATCTGATGCTGTTTGTCATGTATATTAATAATTTGGATGAGAAAGTACAAGGCATGATTAGTAAATTTGCAGATGACACTAAAGTGGGTGGTATTGTAGATAGCGAAGATGATAAACAAAAGTTACAGCAAGATCTTGATCAGTTGTGCAAATGAACAGAAGAATAGTTCATGGAATTTAATACAGATAAATGCGAATTGTTGCATTTGGGGTAGTCAAACCAGGGCAGGACCTTCACAGTAAATGGCGGGGCTTTGGGGAATTTTGTAGAGCAGTGGGATCTAAGAGTGCAGGTACACAATCACAGGTAGTTAAGATGGCCAAGAAGGCTTTTGGGCACGTTGTCTTTCATCAGTCAAGCTGTTTGAGTGTACAAGTTAGTATGTTATGTTGCAGCTGTACAGGCTCTGGTGAGGCCACAGTTTGAGTATTGTGTTCAGATTTGATCGCTTTGCTGTAGGAGAGATGTTGTTAATCTGGAAAGGGCACAGAGTAGATTTATGAGGATGTTGCCAGGACTTGAGGGCCTGAGCAATGGGGAGAGGTTGGGCAGGCTAGGACTGTATTCCTTGGAGCGTGGAAGGATGAGGGGTGATCTTTTAGGGGTATATAAGATCATGAGTACAACAGATAGAGAGAATGCACGGAGTCTTTTATCCATTGTAGCAGTATCAATAACCAGAGGACCTAGGTTTAAGATGAAAGGGGAAAACTTTAGGATGGGCTACTATTTCCACTTAGAGGATGGTGGATATATGGAATGAGCTGTCATAGGAGGCAGTTGAGCCAGGTACTATGACAGCTACATGGATGGGAAGGTTTTGAGGGATATGGGCCAATTGTGGGCAGGTGGGACTAGTGTACATGGGGCAACTTGGTGGGCATGGGCAAGCTGGGTTGAAGGGCCTGTTTCTGTGCTGGTTAACTAGTTTTCCTGCAGTGTTCAAAGTAAATTTTAAATATGTTCAGTTAAGGCAGGATGAAGTTTAGTTTAGAAAAACAGCATAGAAACAGGCCCTTTGGCCCACTGAGTCCACGCACAACATCAATCGTTCACATTACTTCTGTTACTCCATTTTCTCATCCACTCCCTACACAGTAGGGGCAATTTAAAAGGTCAATCAACATACAAACCTGCAGGTCTTTGGGATGTGGGGGGAAACCAGAGCACCCGGAAAATACCCATGTGGTCAATGGGAGAATATGCAAGCTCCACACTGAGAACACCGCGTCAGGGTCGAACGCAGGTGTCTGATGCTGTGAGGCAGCAGCTCTACCATCTGTGCTACTGTGCTGCCTTAAGTAATGTCCAGTATTTATGTAGACTACGTATGTTTGCTTTCGGGTTTATGCAGAAATAAATTTGGCTGCGTGTTAGTAACAGTAAAGGAACAGTAAATATTTTCATTGATTTTTTTAATTTTCTGTTTCTTCTAGTACATTGAGTATGGCCAGCAGTCCAGAGACCCTCCTGTGAAAATGCAGGGTAGCATTACAACTCCTGGCAGTATTGCTTTAGCTCAGGCTCAGGCTCAAGCACAGGCTCAGAATAAGACCCCTATGACCAGACAGGTCAGTGCCATAGTAACCACTTCCACAACTACCACAGTCACCAAAGCAACTACAGTTACCAGGCCAACTGGAGTGAGCTTTAAGAAAGATGTACCGGTGAGTATTATGATTTTTTTACACTGGCAGCTGTGATTAAATTGTTTTAGAATAAAGGACCGAACGGAACTTCCTGGGAATGCCAATAGTTCCATGTCAAACTGCTAACATTTCTCAGTTTTTTGTACTACCTATACATTCTTCCAGCTTTTTCCCAACTGATTCCTGGCCTGTCTGTGAAGTCCAGTGAAGTATGAATTTGCTCCAATTTTTAAGTAGATGCTCTGGCATATCTGCCAACCAAATCTTGCCAGCTATAAAACTCTGACAATAAATTGATTCACTTGAATGGCAAGGAGAGGAGTAAATGCAAGGGACTGTTGTTCTATGTCAATTTATATCTTTTGGTTTAACTTTTTAAAACTTATTTTAATGTTTTTGAATGTCAGGAACATTCAGAGGTTTTCTTGACATGAATGATAGCTGGCAAAGACTATTATGGTTGGTATGGTACTTGCTGTCTTTGTATTTGGCCACTTCATGGGCCCCTATCCCTATGCACTCAGCCCCGCTTGTGATGATATTGGCATTCCACAATGCTGCCACGCAGGGCTCGACATTATGGATTGGGATTGATTTGAGTAACAAATCAACGTAAGCAGATATTCAAAAGCTAAATTAGCCTATGTTATTTGCAAGCATGGAGAGCTCGTCCCAGCTGCAAGTTTTGGTCCATTGTTTTGTTTGTAGAACTCGATACTTATTAAATCATTGAATAATCTATATTGCAAAATGGAAATGAGTATTGTAAAATGTTTTGCATACAGTTTTTTATCTTTTTAATTTCCCCATACCCACATGTTGGAGATGGGTAAGAGAGATCTCAGTAGTTTATAAGCTCCAACTTTCAAAAGGTACCATTCATATTTTCGGGTATCATTGACTGTTATAATTGTATTTCTCAAGAAGTGTCCTGATATTGCACTTATAAATGTTGCTAAGAACCTTAAGTTCAATTTGGGTTTTTAATCTGCTATTCCAGAAACTTCGAACACAAACTTTTGAGCTATTACTTTGTCTTTTAAAGGGTTTTTATCTCCACCTAATGGTTCCTTTCTAATACTGCATGTTACCATTTCAACAGTGTTACATTACTGTTCCTGTAAAATACAAGGCTGAAATTTTACACAAATTGCCTAGATATATGTATTGAGATGGGTCAATTTTTAAAATTTAATACGCAAATTTAGCCAGCTGGATGACATATTTGTGTGTTTGCAGTAGTGACTATTTGGATTTTTCTTTGAATTATTTTCGTATGCTTAGATATTGGAAGATTCCACAAAAAAGATTAGTGTTCAAACACTAATATTGTGTTCAAACACAATGGGTCTAAGAGTCCTTGATAAAACATTAAATTCAGAAAGAAAATCCTGAATGTAGCTGACAATTCCTTTGAACCTGAAACATTTGACAATTAAGTTACTTTTCCAAGTGAGGATTTTGCATTTGACAGTATGGTAATGTTCCACTGGCAAAATGTCTCTTACATTGGTCATTGTTTTGTTTTAGCCCTCTATTAACACAACAAACATAGAAACATTGTTGGTGGCTACAGACCAGGGTGAGAGAATAGTGGAACCACCTGAGAATATTCAAGAAAAAGTAGCATTCATCTTCAACAACCTCTCACAGTCCAACATGACACAAAAGGTGGGTATTCTGAGATTGGTATTGTGGCTGTGTCTGAATTAACCTTCTTGTTGATATTCTTTGAATTCAAGCAGAAGAATTCAATCTGTCTATTGGATAGTTTCTCCAGTAAATGGACTGACTTTAAACTATATTGCAACCGTTAGATAGTTCAGATACATTCAGTATTTGATAGTGTACTATTTAAATGGTTTTGTGTAATATGTTTGCCATCTGAGTTGCTGGTGGAGCCTATCAACCACTCAGCTCAGTGACATTAATCAAGTCATGGTATTGTACAGCATGGGAACAGATCCTTCGCCCCAACTTGCCTATGCTGACCTATATGCCCCATCTACACTAGTCCCACCTGCCTGCATTTGGCTCATATCCCTCTAAACCTTTCTTATCTATGTAGCTGTCCAAATGTCTTTTAACTGTTGCCAAAGTACCTGCCTCAACTACCTCCTGTGGCACCTCATTCCATATACCCACCACCTGCTGTGTCAAAACATTGCCCCTCAAGTTCCTATTAAAACTTTTCCCTCTCACTTTCTGGACAACCTCCTCCAATCAACGTGTCAAATACCATCAAAATTGGCCTTTCTCCAATTCAGAATTTTAATTCGTGGGGCCGCCCTGTCTTTATCCATAACTATTTAGAAGCAAATGGAACAGTGGTCGCTGGTCCAACAAGGTTCCCCAAAGACATTTCAGTCACTTGCCCGTCCTAATTTCCTAAACGTAGATCAAGCTTTGTCTTCTCCCGTGTGAAGCCCTCCACATATTGTCTGAGGAAACTTTCCTGAACATGTTTGACAAATTCCACTCTGTCTTAAGTCCTTGGCACTACGACAGTCCCAGTCTATATTGAGAAAGTTATAACCCCCTCTCTGACAACCTTGTTAGTCGTGCAGTTTCCTGGCATATTTACTCTTCTAATTCTTCTTGACTCCTTGGGGGCCTGTAGTACAGGGTGATCATCCCTTTTTCAACAAGGTGATCATCCCCTTTTTATTTCTCAGCTCCGCCCATATAGACTGAAGGAAGGGTCTTGACCCGAAACGTCACCCATTCCTTCTCTCCTGAGATGCTGCCTGACCTGCTGAGTTACTCCAGCATCTTGTGAATAAACACCTTCGATTTGTACTAGCATCTGCAGTTATTTTCTTATACTAAATGATCCAGCTGTGTAAGTGATAGTCTGAGTAATGTCACCTCAGAATATTCTGACATTTTCCTTAATTGATAAAGGAACACCCCTTCCTCTTTAGCCTTCACTTCCTGTAGCACCTCTATTGTGGAATATTAAGCTGCTAGTCCTGTCCCTCTTTTAATCAGATTTCCATAATGCTACAACATCCCAGTTACACATACCTATCCACACCCCGAGTTTATCTACGTTACCCGTCAGGCCTCTCGCCTTAAAACAATCCAACTTTACCTGTTCCCTGTCATACTCCTGTATATTCTTTTCATCACCACCTATACCGACTTCCAGGCTCTTGCCTGTCTCAGTCCTGCGTTGAATTGAGAATTCCCTCCTGCCAATCCAATTTAAACCCACCAGTGTAGCACTAGGCAACCTGTGTGCCAGGATATTGGTTTCTCTCCAGTAACCCATCCCTCTTGTACAGGTCTCCTCAATCCCAGAAGTGATCCCAATGGTCCAAACATCTGAATCCCTATCCCCTCCACCAACATCTCAGCCACACATTTTTGGCCCTATCTTCCTGAACCTACCCTTACTAGCACATGGCAGTGGGAGTGATCCAGAGATCACTACCTTAGAGATCCTGCTTTTTAACCTTTTACCTAACTTCCTATAATAATTTTGCAGGACCTCATCCCATTTCCCACCTTTGTAATTTCTGCCTGCATACACAATGACTTCTGGCTGCTCACCCTATCCCTTGAGAATGCCATGCAGCCACTCCAAGACATCCTAGACCCTGGCGCCAGGGAGGCAACACCATCCTGGAGTCTCTATTGCTACCACAGAATCTCCTATCTGCCCCCCTGACGAACAAATCTGCTACTATGGCTCGCTCTGACACTATCCTTCCCCATTGTGCCCCAGAGCCAGGTTTGGTGCCACAGCCCTGACTGCTACTGCTGTTCACCCCTGATGGGCCACCCGCTCCCCCCCTCCCCTGCAACAGTATCCAAATGGGTATACCTATCTTGAAGGGGAATGTCCACAAGTGTCCACAACGGCGCAGCGGCGCAGTGGTAGAGTTGCTGCCTTACTGCGAATGCAGCGCCGGAGACTCGGGTTCGATCCTGACTGGGCGCCGTCTGTACGGAGTTTGTACGTTCTCCACGTGACCTGCGTGGGTTTTCTCCGAGATCTTCGGTTTCCTCCCACACTCCAAAGACGTACAGGTATGTAGGTTAATTGGCTGGGCAAATGTAAAAAATTTTTTTTAAAATTGTCCCTATTGTGTGTAGGATAGTGTTGATGTGCGGGGATCGCTGGGCGGTGTGGACCCGGTGGGCCGAAGGGCCTGTTTCTGCGCTGTATCTCTAAATCTAAAAATCTAAAGTGTCTACTTTGTCTACACCCTTTCCTCGTGATCACCCATCTATCTCTTGCTATACTTTAGGAATGACCACCTTGCTATAACTCTTCTTAGGGGATATCTCATTCTCCCAGATTACCCTGAGGTCACCCAGCTGGTGCTCTAGTTCCCTATTTACATTAGAATAAGTCCCCCATTTCCCTTTTATTCCACCCATAACCCTCCCTCCAGCTTTTCATTTCACCCCTCTTCTTTCCTTATCTGATACATTTTTGTCTCCTTTTGGCCCGTGTTACTATCTCCTTCCTTGTGTTAATCACCATTCCCTACCTCACCTATATCCACCTATCACTTGCCATGCTTTGCCTCAGCCCCACCTCTCTTTACTGTCAATTTTCTCCACTGTTGGTGTCTGACCTGCTGAGTTCCTCCAGCTATTTGTTTTTTTTCTTCTCAAGATTCTAGCAGCTCAGCAACTGCAGTGTCTTGTCTCACTTGTACTTGCCATATAACTAAAATTATATCATATTACCTCCAGTGCATCACATACAATCAATTAATTTTGTGTTTCAATGACTGTTCTGCAAGGAAGCATTTTTGTTGGGTTTGGAGAATAACTCATTGGTTGATGGCTCAGAATTGCATACAGGTTTTAATATCTTTGAATCAAATTTCACTTCACTGAAGTTACTTTCTCACAGCAAACCCTTAATTGAATGCTGGCCAAATATCTATGAAATGGCCTCCTGTACTTCGGCGGCTGTTTCGCTGAACGCTTGCACTTGGACCACCAAGGCCTACTGGTTCTTCCGGTTGCTAACCATTTTAATTCCCATTCCCATACTGACCTTTCTGACCTCGGCGTCTCCTTTGTCAGAGTGAGCCACATGCCAACTTGAGGAACAGCACTCCATATTCCGGTTGGGTAACTTACTTGCGTTACTTGGAGTACTTAGAAGTTCACGATAAAATAGGCCAAAGTCAGCATGGCTTTGTGAAGGGGAGGTCTTGCTTGACAAATTTGCTGGAATTCTTTGAAGAAGTAAATAGCAGGACAGACAAAGGAGAGTCATTAGATGTTGTTTACTTAGATTTTCAGAAAGCCTTCGATAAAGTGCTACATGTTAGGCTGCTTAGGAAGATGAGAGCCCACGGTATCAAAGGGCAGATACCAGCATGGATAACAGGTTGGCTGGATGGCAGAAGACAGAAAGAGTGGAAAAAAGGAGGCTTTTTCTGTTTGGCTGCCAGAGACAAGTGGAGTTCTGCAAACATCGGTGCTGGGGCTGCTAATCTTAACGTTGTATATTAATGATTTTGATGAGGGGATTGAAGGCTTTGTGGCAAAGTTTGCGGATGATACGAAAAAAGGTGGCGGGGCAGGTAGTGTATAGATGGCAGGGACTCTGCAGAAGGACTTGGACAGTTTGGGGGAGTGGGCAGAGAAGTGACAGATGGAATATAGTGTAGCAAAGTGTGAAGTCATAAATTTTGGTGGTAGGAATAAAGGTGTAGACTATTTTCTAAATGGGGTGAGAATGCAGAAATCGGAGGTGCAAAGGGACTTGGGAGTGCTGGTGCAGGATTCCCAAAAAGTTAAATCTGCAAGTCGAATTGGTAGTAAAGAAAGCAAACTGAATGCTAGCATTTATTTCAAGAGGGCTGTATACAAAAACATGGATGTAATGTTGTGGCTCTACAAGGCGCTGGTAACGCCGCATTTGGAATATTGTGAGCAATTTTGGGTACCATATCTGAGGAAGGATGTGCTGGCTCTGGAGAGGGTCAAGGTTTCAAGGTCAGTTTATTATCATGTTCCAATTACAGTACAGTGAAATTCGAATTACCATACAGCCTTAGTAAAAAAAAAGCAACAAGACACACAACTACATAAAAGCTAACATAAACATCCACCATAGCAGATTCCCCACGTTCCTCACTGTGATGGAAGGCAATAAGGTCCATCTCCTTCCTCTATTCTCCCGCGGGCGGGGCAGTCGAACCATCCGCAGTCGGGGCGATCAAAACTCCCGCAGCCGGTGGTCGAAGCCCCCGCCTCGGGGCGATCGAAACCAGCGTCGAGTTGGTTGAAGCTCCTGTGGCTTGTAGTCCCCGATGTCGGTCTCTAATCGAAGACCGCGGGCTCCGTGATGTTAAAGTCCTGCAGGCTCCCACAGTTGGAGCCCCAAAGATGACCCCCGACAGGGATTGTGAACTCCGTGATGGTAAGTCCGCAGGCTACCGCGATGGAGCTCCTGGTCGATCTTCAGCAAAGGCCGCCAACTCCGTGATGTTAGGCCGTAATGCGAATGGAGATACGATATGGAAAAATCGCATCTCCGTCGAGGTAAGAGATTAGAGAAAGCTTCCCCCAACTCCCCCCGCCTCCCCACCCCTCACATAAAACAAGCTAAAGAACACTAAAAAACAGACATTTAACACATACAAAACAGACACCAAGAAAGAAAGGACAGACAGACTGTTGGTGAGGCAGCCATTGCTGGCGCCATCCGGTGGATCTCCAGAGGAGGTTTTCAAGAATTATCCCAGGAAGGAGTAGGTTAACCTATGATGAGCATTTGTCGGCACTGGGCCTGTACTCGCTGGAGTTTAGAAGAATGAGGTGTGACCTCATTGAAACTTGCAGAATAGTGAAAGGCTTGGATAGAGTAGATGTGGAGAGGATGTTGCCATTAGTGGGAGAGTCTAGAACTAGAAGCCATAGCCTCAGAATTAAAGGACGTTCTTTTAGGAAGACGAGGATAAATATCTTTAATCAGAGGGTGGTGAATCTGTGGAATTCTTTGCCACAGAAGGCTGTAGAGGCCAAGTTAGTGGATACTTTTAAGGCAGAGATAGATAGATTCTTGATTAGTACAGGGGTCAGAGGTTATGGGGAGAAGGCAGAATGGGGTTAGGAGGGAGAGATAGATCAGCCATGATTGAATGGCGGAGTAGACTTGATGGGCCAAATGGCCTAATTCTACTCCTATTCCTTATGACCTTCCAATTCAACGGCATGAACCTGGAATTCTTTAATTTTAAGCAACCTATATAGACCCCCGCCTCCTGTTTCCCTACCTCATCTGTCCCTTAGCTGCTCTCACCTATTTCTCCCCTCTCCCTACTCCTACATTCCTTCCTCTGGCTTCACAATGCACAACTGTTCAACCCTTTTGTCTCATCTCTGGCCTTTATCCAACCACGTTTAGTTTAGAGATGCAACATGGAAACTGGCCCTTCAGCCCATCGACTCCACGCAGACCAACGATCCCCACACACTAACGCTATTCTACACACACTAGGGACAATTTACAATTATACCAACCCAATTAGCCTACAAACTTGTACGATTTTGGAGTGTGGGAGAAAAAATTGAAGGTAGACACAAAATGCTGGAGTAACTCAGCGGGTCAGGCAGCATCTCAGGAGAGAAGGAATGGGTGACGTTTCGGTTGAGACCCTTCAGACTGATTTCAGGGGAGGGGGCGGGGCAAAGATAGGATGTAGTCGGAGACAGGAAGACTAGTAGGAGACTGGGAAGGGGGAGGGGAAGCAGGGACTACCTGAAGTTAGAGAAGTCTAAGTTCATTCTGCTGGGGTGTAAACTGCCCAAGCGAAATATGAGGTGCTGTTCCTCCAATTTGCGCTGGGCCTCACTCTGAGTTCCTTGTCTACATAATCTATGATCCATGTCTGTCTTTGATCACTAAGCCAGGAACCTGCAGTTTCTCCAGATAGGTGACTGGTATTCTCTCAAACTATTAATTTTCCATCAAACTGATGGTTCAGGAACAGGATACTCTGTATTTCTCATTGCGGATGAATGAAACCTTTGCTTAAGATGAGATATTTCTAGTTAACAGTCGTTTCTTGTTTGGTTACTTGTTCAGTTGACACTCTGTGCTTGTAATAATAATATTTGGAAAACTGGCAAATTTAGTTTGCTACTAAAAATGGTAGTGTTTCTTGCTTTAGATTAACTTTCAAATGCTGAGTGAATTGAATTACTTATCAGTTTGAATTATTTATCTAATTTCAATATGTTTAACTGATTTCAGCACATTTTTAAATTTAATCCTAAACTTTGGATTGTACCCTTATGACAAATGTATGAATAATATATTGTTACTTGGATGTTACAGGTGGAAGAGCTAAAAGAGACCGTGAAGGATGAGTTTATGCCCTGGGTATCTCAATATTTGGTTATGAAGCGGGTTAGCATTGAACCAAACTTTCACAGTCTTTACTCAAACTTTATGGATACATTAAAAAATCCTGAGTTTAACAAAATGGTGCTCATCGAAACATACAGAAACATCAAGGTAAGATTTGGAGCGGTATGAACAGATGACACTATTACGAGATGGGTTTTATTTTTAATTTATGCCTGTTAACTTTGAAAGCTCCCCTTTTAACATTCCTCTAGTTTTCTTTGCCTGATCCTCAAGGAACATATTTTGCCCTGTTGCAATTTCAAGGCAGGCAGTTCTAGAACATAGGTTTGTTACTATGCTGTACTGTTCTATTAGCCCACAATATCTGTGCCAAACATGATGCCAAGCTAAACTAATCTCATCTACACAAGATCCAAACCCCATCATTCCCAGTATATCCATGCGTCCATCTAAAAATCTCTTAATCGCCACTATTGTGGGGAGCTTTATCAAATGCCTTACTAAAATCCATGTAGAAAACATGGGCGGTACAGTGGTAGACTTGCTGCTGCACAGCACTAGAGAGCTGGTTCGCCCCTGACCTCTGGTGCTGTCTGTGTGGAGTTTACATGTTCTCCATGTGACCACATGGGTTTCCTCACATATCCCAAAGACGCGCTGCTTTGTAGGTTAATTGGCCCCTGGAAATTATTCCTAGTGTATAGTGGGATAACTAGAGTGAACGAGTGATCAATGCCCGACGTGGATCCGGTTGGCCAAAGGGCCTGTTTCAATGCTGTATCTCTAAACTAAACTAAACATCCTCTATATCGGTTACCTCCTGAAAAATTGAATTCAAGTTAATAAGACATAGCCTGCCACATACAAAGCCATGACTGTCCCCAAGTAACCCATACTATCCTGAAGAACCCTCTCCAATAGTTTCCCCACCACTGACCTATCCTGGATTCTCTCTTCCTTTCTTAAACAAAGGAACAACATTGGCTACTGGGGATGGGGGGGGGGTTCAGCATTATAATATAACACTAGACCAAGTGGACCCGTTGGGCCCAACCTCTCCTGCATTGGTGCATCCCTCCCCCTCCCCCCACCCCCCCCCCCCGCCTCCCCCTCTCTCCTCCCCTCCCCCTACGTCCCCTCCCTCCTCCCTCCCCCCCCCCCGCCTCCCTCCCTAGGAGATAGATTTAAACTTAAAAATGTGAATAACTTTAAAAATATAACCGATTTCAATGAAACTTCCATTAGCACCAAAGGGACAACAGTGAGCAAGGTGGGCCTAAAATTGTCGCGCTACTGTGTACAGTTTTGGCTGTAGTTCTGAAACAAACAAGAGGTTTAGTATATAGATGGCTTAATGCCTCATTAAGCAATTTCTTTGGTGGCATTTCCAGCTGATGTAATTGAAGCATTTTCAGAAGCGGTTTGATAACTTAAAAGTGCTAAATAAGTTTTAAAAATGTGACAAATTAATTTTGACTTGGTGTTAAATATCAATTGGCCAGTTGCAGCATTGCTTCAGCATTTTCTCTTGCCCCTTTCAGGTACTGCTAACATCGGACAAGGCTGCGGCGAACTTTTCAGACCGATCATTGTTGAAGAACCTGGGACACTGGTTGGGTATGATCACCTTGGCCAAAAACAAACCTATCTTGCACATTGTAAGTGCCTCCAAATTGTTGTCTCTTCAGTTTGGTTGAGTCTTTTTTTGGTGATGAACAGCTTTTCATTGTAACTGATTTGTTGCTTAAACTGAATACATTAATGTTTTATTTTTACAAACTCTTTTATTGAAAATGTCTTGCATAGGATTTGGATGTGAAATCATTGCTGCTGGAAGCTTACATGAAAGGTCAGCAAGAGATGCTCTACGTTGTCCCTTTTATTGCCAAAGTTTTAGAGTCCAGCGTTAGGAGTATGGTAAGTAAAGATGTTTTTATTATAGCTAAAATATAAATATAATTATAGGATAATCTAGGAGGTGACTTCTCAATCCCAAGAAAGAAACTATTTTGAGAAAGATCTAATAAAATTCTAATGCAATTTTGCTGTATTGAACTTAAAATAGATGACAAGACTTAAATACTTGTTTGTGTGGCCCCTTGTGAACTTGGTCACACTGTCTCAATTGTGATGAACCAGACACTTCTTTCAAACACTAAACTAATAAGAATATCAATCGTAGCAGCAGATAAATCCATTGGCAACAAAATTATTGGGAATCCAAAATTTGACCAGCAGCTGCATGTCCTCTTTATGTTGTTTCCTGTATATGGTGCAGAGACCAAGTCTCTCTTTCTGCTGTTGTGATGCATTTGGATTGAAGAACGAATCCCATCTAATGTGAGAGAATTGCAAAATCCAGCAAATGAATCTAAAGAGCTTTGTTTGGTCTTGCACCCTCCAATCCCCAAAATATATAAAAATTGCTAATCCCAAAAGGATGCAAATGACTAACTTGAGAATCCTAAAGATCCACTGACAGCTGTAGAACTATTCATAATTTTAATGTTTAGATTAGTTTAGTTTGTTGTCACATGTACAATTAAAAGCTTTTGTTGCATGCTAACCAGTCAGCGGAAAGACTATACATAATTACAATTGAGCCATCTACAGTGTACAGATGTGCAAGATATGGTCCAGTAAAGTCCGATTAAGATAGTTTGAGGGTCTCCAATGAGGTACATAGTAGCTCAGAACTGCTCTCCAGTTTTTGATAGGATGGTTCAGTTGATTTAGCAAAATTGGACTGGAAATGGCTACTTGATGGTAAATTGGTCTTGGAGCAATGTGAATTTTCAAAGGGTTCTGGTTTGATGGCGAAAGTTATCACCTTATCGAGAGCGAATTGCAGGAAAGGTAAGAGATGATAAAAAAGTTATGTCATATGATACACCTAAAGTTTAACACAGGCAAAAGCCTAACTAACATATAGAAAGAAATTGAGGAATATCAGAAAAGCAAAGAAGATATCACAAAATATTAACAAATAAAATATTAGTTCTGTTTAATAAATACTTGCAAAGCAAGCAGATATCTAAGGAACCTGGACTATTAGGCAACCAAAATGCAACCGATGCATGAAGGCAGATGATATGGGTATAGTTGTGGATTAATATTTGGAGGCTTTATTGCAGTTGAGGAGAATGAGTGAAATATTTGGTGGGTTAAACATAGTAAAAAGGCAATCTTAAGTGGTTTAGCATCTTCCTAAATAGGATAAATTGCCTGCACAGAAAAAATATGCACCAAGCTGTTAAGAGCCAGAGAGGAAATTTTGACTCTTTGTTTTCCGATCCTCTTTGGCTTCAGGAGTGAAGTCAGCGAGCTGCTGTTATTTTAAGAAGGAAGGAAGGAATCAACCAAGTGAATACAGACCAGTTTATGCTTGGTGATGGACAAATTATTGGAATTAATGTTAATGGTCAGTAACCTTTTATTAAGGAAGGCGCACCCTCATTAGGGACGTATGGATTTATGAAAGGAAGACTGGATCAAATTTTTTGAGGAGCGAACAATAAGATTAATTGAGAACATTGCACTTGTTATCACCCTGGATTTGGGTATGATTCCAAATGGTAGCCTGGTAAAAAGAATAAAGCTTCATGAGAGTGGCAAATTGGATTGAAAGTTGTCTCAGAGGCAGGAAACAAAAAGTAATGATAGATGCTTTTGTGACTGGAAGGCTGTTACTAATGGGTTTCCAAAGACCTCATGTGCCTGCATGTGATCCATATCGTTCCATTCCTGCATATTCATGTGCCTAAAAACCTCTTAAACATTTATCTGTTTCAACAACCACCCTTGGCAGCACGTTCCAGGCACCTATAACACAAGAGAACCTGTCCTGCATCTCTCCTTTAAACTTTCACCCTCTGAATGTCCTCTTATATTTGGCATTTCCACACTGGGGAAAAGGGTTCCGACCGTCTGAACCATTTATGCATCTCATAATTCTATATCGTTTTATCACCTTGGCCTCCAACACTCCAGATAAAACAATCATCTTGAACACTGGGTACAATTCAGATCTCCAGTTAGCAAAAAATGATATAATTGCACTGGTGAGTGTGCAAAAGAGATTTAAAGATATTGCCAGAATTGGAAAATTGTAGCAACAAAGGAAGACTGGAATTGGGATTATTTTATATCACACAAGAGATGAAGAAGAAACCTAATAGAAATTTATGAAGGTCTGAGAGAGAGAATCTAAATCCTGAGGCGGAGGGCTCAAAACTTTGGGGTGATGATTTCAAATAATTGTTTGAAGAGTTGGTGGGAGGCTTTTTCTTCCAGTTGGCGAAGCTGTATAGGCTGCATTGTTGCAGGGTAAGTGGTTGAGGTAAAAAAAATATTTACACAGTTGTTGATCTTTGGAATTCTCTACTACAAAGGCCTGTAGTTGAATTTATTCAAGGCCATCTGTAAGAATTTGGGGATTAAGGGAATTGGGAGATTGAGCAGGAAAGAGTTGCAGGTTTGGATGCATTTTATTAATAGTAGGACCAAATTTTCATGACATGCTGCTTGTGCCCAATAACTATTCAATATATGAAGTGCCAATAATTGAAATGATGATAAGACTCCAGTATTCCTGACTGCTTAAAACAACAATACAATTCAGCTGTGTAGTACCTGTATTTGAACATAAATAGCAGCTTTATCTTTCAGGATTTCTTTAGTCTGTAACATTTTAAAAGCTGTGAATCCTTACCTTTTATGGTGAGTGGCTTTAGCTATAGGTGAGGAGCAATATAGAGTTATTTTTAGAAGTTGCATCTGAGGCTTAAATTTTACTGATTGATTTCTTCTACTTTGGACCCTTTGGGATAAGAGCATTAAAAAAAATTTTTTAAACCCTAGCCCAATTGTTTACACCTTCCTAGGAATTATAGAGTAACACAGTAGTTATATTGTTCCTTAAACACATTAAAGTTTCCCGTATTGTATCACATGAGTGTTATTAAAAGGAATTTAAGGTCTGAACACTTTGTCAACACCATTGTTTGGCAAGCCTTAATTTTAAGGATGACATTTAAGGATGCATAATTAATTTGCTACAATGTTACGGATAAACCTCAGTACTGTTTTACTTTTGGTTTTAATTGTTTAGATGTATTGGTATTGCTGTATTTGTGTGTTTGACAGGTGTGTTAAATCACATCAGTGACTTCCACAGAAAACACTTGCAGCAGTCTATTGTATTTAACTCTTCTGAAACCTCATGATATATTGTTTGCTGAGCAAGATAGCCAAGCGACCCAATTTTATCTAAATGGAAGTTATTATTTCCTAAATATACAGGAATTGAAAATCTTTCAACAGTTGTAGGAATGCTGTAGTATGCCGAATGTAGTAATGGCTAGAAAATTGTGTGAAAGAGAGTTCAATGTTGGGTGGAGGGGAGGAATTCAAGAAATGTTCTTAGATTTTCTTTTTTAAGATGTCACTATTTGGTCTCATTAGTTTTGTTGTTTTACAGGTTTTTAGGCCTCCAAATCCTTGGACAATGGGTATCATGAATGTATTGGCTGAGCTACATCAAGAGCATGATTTGAAGGTAGATCTTTATATTTGTTCTCAATGCTTTGGAAATTATCATCACCAGCAATTGCACAGGATCTGATGCAGAATGCAATTTACATAAACTTGCTCCATTGTTGAAAGATTTCCCATCAGGCTCCTACTAAATCATTCCCCCTCATTTTGAACCTTTACCTTATAATTAGTTCTTGATTTCCCTACCCTGGAAAGAAAACTACATTCACCCTATTTTCCTCATAATTGTATCCTTATTGTTCTGATGTGGTTATGCTTTATTCTTAATTGTTAACTGTATATTTGTGTTGCCATTTGTGAGCGGTGTACCAAGGCACATTCTTTCTATATGCACATACTTGGCCAATAAACTTATTCATTCATTCATTCAAAGAGCTAAATATTATAGAGCACGCCCTCTCGAATATAGAGTCATTGAAACATTCTGCCTAACTTATCCATGGCAACCAAAATGCCCCATTTAAGTTAGTCCCATTTGCCCACGTTTGGCCCTTATCTTTCTAAATCTTTCATGTCCATGTATGTGTCAAAATGTATTTTAAAAGTTGTTATTGTAACTGCCTCAACTACTTTCTCTGGCATCTTGTTGAATATATGCAACACTCTCTGAAAAGATTTCCCTTCAGGCTCCTGCTAAATCATTCCCCCTCATTTAAAACCGTATAAACATTTTAAACCTTTACCTTATAGTTAGTTCTTGATTTCCCTACCCTGGAAAGAAAACTACATTCACCCTAGTTTCCTCATAATTGTATCATTCTATTGTATCTTATTCTATAAGATCACCCCTCTGCCCCCTACCCAACTTCTCCCACTAGCTTAGGGATTTGAGTTCTGGCAGCATCCTCGTAAATCGTCTCTGCACTATTTCCAGCTTGAAGGGATCTTGAGATCAGGGTGATCAAACCTGCACACGATTGCCTTCACAGCATCTTGTACAATGTCCTAACATCTATACTTAATTACCTGACTGATGAAGGCCTGCATACCAAAAACCTTCACCACCCAATTGACCTGCCATACCACTTCTAGGTACCCCTAGAACCCTCTTCTCTACAACACCCCCCAAGGCCCAACTGTATACTCTGCCCTGGTTTGACATGGCATTTTACTGAACGTATAAATAGAAGAACAAAAATATTTTGCTGTCTTTGGGGTAATTTCAAAAGTGAACAGACTAAATTTCTTGTAGAAACCTTTGGGGGAAGTGGAGTGGGGAGAAGTAAGCAGAAAGTGGTCTTGTGAAGATATGATTTTAAAATCCAAACATGCCATGTTCCATTTCCTCCTTCCACATGTTCGCTCAAAAATTTTGTGAGCTGTTATTTTGTTAAAATGTAATATATTAGAACTTTCATATTGCTCACTAAATTTTGCTGCTATTGTATAAAAATCTATTGTCCTAAATTCATAACAATTGTGACTAAATCATATTTTACAAGCCTCATGTTAGGTTTGGGTAATGACATCGGGAAAAATCCATGAAGATAAAAAGCTTGGACTCTTTCATATCAGCCGTGCATGCAAGGTGCGGTACTAAGGCGGGGTAGAATACAAAAAGTTATCGGTGTTGCAGTGCTTTGTAGTGTTTTCCAACCATGCACTACGCTGCTTCAAATTAGAAATTGTATCTATGTATCTATAAAACGTAAACTTTTTCAGTGCCATGAGGTATAAAAGGATTTTTGTTATTCATCGGAAACAATGCACTGGTTTGGATACTGCCTGAACAACATCTTGGATATGTGGTGCATATATAGTGAAAAGCTATGCCTTTTTCAAAATAAAGATTTTGACTTGAGTGAGAATTTAAATCTATGTACTTCTATCATTCGGAGATCCTGTTTCATTTAACTGAGGTACCTGTTTTTTGATTTATGTTTGGAGGTTCTGTAAAATTTTATTTGGCTGCTACAACACCATTTCAGAAATCTGCAAACGCACTACCATACTGCTGTATGAATTTCCATTTTCTAAAACGTTAGGAAAACAAATTAAGGGGTTATAATTTATTGACAATTTAGTTACATTGTCGGGGGAAAAAGTTAGAATGTCGAGACCAGACTAAATGAGAATTTACTCTGCTGTGCTCTGAATTTTGAATGTACTGCAAAGGCAGCTATAATTATCAAGTTAATTTTGGTGGTCTCCATTCTTCTGGAATATTTTGGGAGAAACTTATTTCACTCCAAAGGTGGTCAGTAAATAGAGATATAACTGAGAGGATTTTCTTTGCAGAAATAGTTGAGTGCCTCATTTGAAAGGATAGGTTGTGGGCTCAACATGTGACCCACGGAATTGAATTATGTATATACTGAAAATAGGGGAATTTTCTTTGCTGCAAGAAAGTACATGATTTCTACAGTAAATGAAACATGGTTGAGGTTGTGCTCTAACCATGTAGAATCGCTATCAAGAGATTTTGAATGTACAATTCATGATCCCCGAGGCTGTTAATGACGCTCGACCTGTAGCACTGAGGTAAAAAAAAAATTTTACTGGGAGAGCTTTGTCAAAGAACCAGAGGATAAATAGAGAGTTGTACAGCCGTCAGCCCAAATCATCCATGCCAACCAAGTTAGCTCTCAGAGCTAGTCCCATTTGCCTGTATCTGGCCCATATCTCCAATTGTACAGGTGCATGATAGGAAAGGTTTGGTGTTTAAATGTTCGTGCACATTCTCCTCTGACTGCTTGTTCTATATATGCACTACCTTGTGGGGGAAAAAAAAACTTTTCAGGTTTCTGTTAAATCTTTCCCCTAACCCCTTCAACTATGCTCTCCATCTCTTGACTTGATGGCGAACAATATCGGATGACTATAATACCTGTACTTTTAAATGTTATAAGCATAGATGTTAAAATAACTGAAATTAAATTCTTAATGTAGTATTTTGTGCTTTAGACAAGAAATTAACCTTTTAATGCATATTTCTTGCCAAAGCCTCCAACTTTTCATCATTTTTCAGGGAATTACTCTAAATGTGCAAACCTACCAAGAATTAAACCCTGCAAATTATATTTTAATCAAGAACTAAACTAAACTAAACTAAACTAGTTTCTTGATTAAGTGATAATTTACCTTGGAGTTTAAATGGCCCTGTCAGTCTCTTTCATTTTGTATTCTGACTAAACTCAGCTAGGAATTACTGCACTTTGTGAGTCAGACAATTTGCTGCAACAAGTCTCAACTGTTTCCTCAATTTAAAGAACTGAGATGCAGTTGAAATGAGGTCATGACTACTGTAGCACGGAGGGCTGAGTTTGAACATGTGCTATTTCCAATAGTAAACGGGCTATATTATACTATTTGGACATGGAAGCCTGCACGAAGTATCTCCTGAGAGTATGTAGCACTGCATTTATGTAAAATGTTTGCAAGTTGGTTGCTTTTCTCTTCTGTCCTTGGGCCAGGATTGAGGTGATCAGTTGACACCAGCACATTCTGCCTTTGTTTGCTGAAATTGTCCTCTGCTGAAGCAGCTAATTAGATACCCTGGTGGAACAAAAGTCTGAGTTTTTAAAAGCCTTTACTAATATCTGGTCACTTGCGTCACTCTTGACCCAGAACTAGACTAAAGAGCATTATCCCAACAATTTGAAAGTAGTTGTAGTGCTCCTGCTGAAATGAAATAACCCAATCTATATCTGGTAGCAATTAGTATCCAATAAAATACATTTTAGGTAGACATTATTTGAAGTTCTGTAGGAGAATAACTGCAGATGCTGGTACAAATCGCAGGTATCACAAAATGCTGGAGTAACTCAGCAGGTCAGGCAGCATCTAGGAGAGAGGGAATGGGTAATGTTTCAGGTCGAGACCCTTCTTGAGACTGATGAAGTTTAAAGTTCTGATGCCTTTGAACCATTTTTTTCTCAAATGATGGGCAATCTATACATAGCGTCATACGGCATGGAAACAAGCCCTTCAGCCCAACTTGCCCATGCTGACTAAGATGCCCCATCTGCACTAGACAACCCTGCCTGTGTTTGGCCCATATCCCTCTAAACCTTTCCTTTCCACGTACCTGTTCAAATGTCTTTGAAATGTGGTCAAAGTACCTGCTTCAACTATCTCCTTTGTCAGCTCATTCCATACACCCACCATCTTTGGTGTGGGTTTATCTTGGCCAATAAACATATTCATTCATTCAAATGTTGCCCCTCAGGTTCCTATTAAATCTTTCCCCTCTCACATTAAACCTATATCCTCTGGTTCTTGATTTCCCCATGCTGGATAAAAGACTCTGTACATCTACTCTATCCCCCTCATCTGCCTATAGCTCAGGCCGTCAAGTCCTCGTAACATCCTTTTATATCTTCTCCGCACTCTTTCCAGCTTAACAACATCCTTCCTATAGCAGGGTGACTAAATCTGAACACAATGCTCTAAATGTGGCCTCGCCAATGTCTTGTATAACTGTAACATTACATTCCAACTTCTATACTCAATATCCTGACTGATGACGGCCAATGTGTCAAAACCCACCTTGACCACCCTATCTACCTGTGACGCCACTTTCAGGGAACTATATACCTGCATTCCTGGATTCCTCTGCTCTGCAATGCTCCCCAGAGCCCTACCATTCACTGTGATGGTCCTGCCCTGGTTCGACTTCCCAAAATGCAACACCTCGCACGACTGCATTAAATTCCATTAACCATTCCTCAGCCCACTTGCCCACCTGTCATTTAGTGTCATTTGCATACTTACTAATGATTCCATGTACATTCTCATCCAAATCATTGATATAAACCACAAACAGCGATGGACCCAACACCGATCCTGGGGGCACATCACTGGTCACAGGCCTCCACTCCGAAAAAGATCTTCCACTATCACCCTCCATTAAGCTAATTTTCTATCCAGTCAGCCAACTCTCCCTGGATCCCATGCAATCTAACCTTCCAGAGCAGCCTACCAGGTGGAACCTGATCAGATGCCATGCTGAAATCCATATAGATTCCAAATACTCAAATCCAAATACTCTCCAGTAACTTGCCTACCACCGATGTTAGACTTATGGTTCCCATGCCATGTTATAGCTATGGTTCCCATGCTTTTCATTGTCGCCCTTCATAAATAAAGGCACAACATTAGCCATCCTTCAGTCTTCTGGCACCTCACCCATATCTAATGATTTTGATTATGATAATATAAGAAAATAACTGCAGATGTTGGTACAAATCGAAGGTATGATAATGATTTTTTCGAATGAAAACATTTTTGTTTTCTAAAGTATTTCAATACTTTAATGTCTGTTGCTATAGATGTTCAGAAGCCTTTATGTATTAGGCATGTATATAAATATACTTCCCTCTGAGATTTTATTTCATAAGGTAGGAGAATAAGCTATACTGCTGCTGTAGCAAATGTGTCATAATCATACAGCACAGAAATGGGCCTTTCAGCCCAACTTGTTCCTGCCGACCAAGATGCACCATCTAAGCTATTCTACTTTTCCCTTAAAACGTTTCCTATCCGTGTACCTGTCCAAATGTCTTTTAAATGTTGTTGTTATAACTCCCTCAACTATGTCCTCTGGCGACTTGTTCTGTGTAACCACCACCCTCTGTGCAAAAAGTTACCATTCAGATTCCTAATAAATCTTTCTCCTCTCACCTTAAACCAATGCCCTCTAGTTCTTGGAAGAAAAAGACTGTATTCACCTTGTCTGTTCCCCCTCATGGCTTTATACACCTCTGTAAGATCACTCCTGAGCTCCAAGTACTAACCTGCCAAACCTCTCCCTTTAGCTCAGGCCTTCGTACACTGGCAACATCCTCAAATCTTCTCTGCACTTTTTCAGGCTTAATGGGATCTATAAATGCATCTTCATTTATCAAAACTAATTCTGTTAGTGTTTCAAGAATTTTGGATCAAGAGCCACAGTAACTTGATGTGCACTGGGTTGATAAATTTATGTGTAGTTGCTCTTGCCATAACATTAGTCTGGGAGGTATATTTAATTGTCTTGTCTTTTCCAAAATTATTTTTTCTAGTTAAACCTAAAGTTTGAGATCGAAGTCTTGTGTAAAAATCTGGCTTTGGATATCAATGACTTGAAGCCTGGAACGTTATTGAAGGAAAAAGAAAAATTGACAAACCTAGAAGAACAGCTATCAGCTCCAAAGAGAGAGTCCAAAATACCCGAGGAGCTACCAGTAGTTGTCACCACTGGTAAAGTGCTTTTATTTCAATTTAAAATCATAGTACTTCCACAGAAAATAAATGTTTAACATGCAATTGTTTAATTATGAGCAGAAAACGGTAAATTGGACATGGTCTTCGATCTTTTTGGATGCTTGTGTACTGCAGGTAATTGTATTACGAGTATCATAGGGGAGAGCGAGCTTTCACAAACACAGAGTGCACTAGGACCCAGGGAGAAGTGCATTTTCAGGCGTTGCCAGTAGGCCAGATTGAAGCCTTGGTCTTTAGCTGACAAAGGAAGAGAAGTGACTCCACAACAGCTGGGAGGGGAAATGTTTTTCCAGTGGAGGAGTCAGTCTTCTGAAGGTTCAAAAATGCAGGTTCTAATACTCTAACAGTCGTGGCCATTGTGCAATCTTTTTGGGGGGCAGCAGCTATTTTAATGTAATTGCGATATAATTCTAGAATTCATGATGTGCTGTACCAGACGCTACCACCTCAGTCCTGACTGTAATGTAAGATGTAGAACGGAGGACACTGGAATTAAACATCCTAGGGTTTGGTATGCCTGCATTTTTGTGTTAATATTTTGCCATTCATTTTAATTTAGCAGATAAATGATTTTCATTAGGGAAAAGTTTCTGGATAATATATATTAGATCATTGTTTAGATTTATTCTGTATCTTAAAATAAAGCTAAATGGGGTGACTGATATTTGTAATGCTAAGAGGAAAGGGCTATTTGTCCCTTTGACTTGTCCTGTTTAGCCATTTATCTTTGAAATATCCAAATAGTCTATCTCTTCAAAATTGAATCCAGCTTGATTAATAATAGCATTTTTGTAATTAATTTGTTTCCAATTATACTGTCTTGGCTGTGTTTATCGCTCGTGACCCTGATGCACCAGAAATCAGTCGTGCTTTTTCACTGCCCCTGCAGTTAAATTAAAGAGGGGAGTTGTTGTGGGAGTATGGGAATAGAACATAAATATATACTTATTTATCTTTCGACCTACAATATTTTATGCTAAAATTAATTATCATTATTTGTTTTTAAAAAAAGTGACATTCTGTCTAGAGATTTTGTTCAGCTGTTTATATTGAACTGCAGGGGATTCCTAGCGATCCTTATTTTTGCATTTAATCTGTATATACAGCAGTGATGTATCCTCCCAAGAATTGTGCTTCCTATATGGTAAAGGCTCAAAAGAGATCGTAGGCTATTCACTGGGAGCAAATCCCCAAGTAAGCTTCTGCATCACACCAATAGGGCTGCATTGCTACATATATCTGAGCTTATGGTTATCCATTAAACCTCCTCACAACCTCGACTTTGTAGCAAGAGGATATGTGATCTGTTATTTGCCCTGATATCATGTAGTCAACTGGCATTTATTTCTTTAAGAATACAAATATAGAAAATAGTTGTTTGGGTGTGGTTCTTATGCATGGCTAACAGCTAGCATCTACGAAACTTCACCCCAACGCATGTAAAACCTTTACTCGACTAAGAAAGAGCTAAGGGAGATTTACACATATTTTCTTTTGCAGTGCCGTTTTCTTGTCAACATTCCTCAGTATAGTTGATCATAGTTGGTTTTAACCTATAGTATCATCACTTTTTTTAATAACATGCTTTATCACTGTGGCTTTGGGGTTTGATCAAGAAGCGACCCAACGGAATTTTCATCTACTGTGCTATTTTGAAGAATGGCAATAGTATTGCATGATAAAAGGTATGGCATAGTGGCATTTCTTTATCTAAGCTTTTCTGGAGATGTACGTCCCTATTGTGTGTTGGGTTTCTACGATGTTGTGTGATATATGCCATGGAGTAGACGTGACACCCATTTTGTCCACACTGGTGTGTAAGCCAAAAGTTACTTTTTGCTTGCCCAGATAACCGAGAATCTGCTTCATTTTAATGTATCTAACTTCATGCTACTTTCATATAACCAGGCATGTGAATTTTCCGCGGATTTCTGCATTTAAAAAAATCTAATTTCCGTGCTTTTTGCATGATTTCCGCATTTTTCACTTTACCAAAATCACATTTACCAACGGAGAAATCGGCTCGAAAAGAAAAGAGAAAAACCATGTATAGACTTGTAATGAACACTAAATTTTAGATTTAGATTTAGAGATACAGCGCAGAAACAGGCCCTTCGGCCCACCGAGTCCGCGCCGCCCAGCAATCCCCGCACATTAACACTATCCTACACACACTAGGGACAATCTTTACATTTACCCAGTCAATTAACCTACATACCTGTACGTCTTTGGAGTGTGGGAGGAAACCGAAGATCTCGGAGAAAACCCACGCAGGTCACGGGGAGAACTTACAAACTCCGTACAGATGGCGCCCGTAGTCAGGATCGAACCTGAGTCTCCGGCGCTGCATTCGCTGTAAGGTAACAACTCTACTGCTGTGCCGCTTGAGGTTCGACACTGCATTCGCTGTAAGGCAGCGACTCTATCACTGCGCCACCGTGCCGCTTGCCACTAGGGTTCCACTAGAGGTCACTAGAGGTTCCGTGAGAAATCCCCCACACCCTTGAAGTCTCCCCGAAAATGTGGCACCTAGGCTGGGCAAGGAAGCCAATCTCGACCTCATCGGAACTTCCACGGCCGATCGGTGGGTTGAATTTGGAACCCCAGCCCAGCTGGAGCCAGCACATCTATCCCCAGAGCCGACTTCCTTGGCCGGCTGGATAAACCAGCAAAGCTCTGGAACCAAGTGTTCCAAAAAATCAGTGGTGGAACTGTAATGAGTAAATATTAAATTTGAATGCAAGATTATATAACTAAATTAATTAAGACAAGATTAAAATATAAAACAGAGCAGAAAAGCCAATTACCCCCTTTTGGGGCTGATTATCAATTAATGTGCGAATTCAAAATGTTATTAGTATACAGTGATATATTCACATTATTTTGTAATGTCAGTTTTTACTTTGAAATTAACTAAAAGAGGCTTGAAACTGGTAATTCTGTGTGTAAATTTTCCTATTTTTTGACCCCCGCTGTATGCCTCGCGCAAGCGCTCGGCTCTTTTCCTATATTTTTTTTAACCTCATGCATGTATAGCCCTCCATGTTTGAGGATGTTGGTATAAAAACAAAATGCTGGAAACATTCAACGACCAGGCAGCACCTGTGAAAAAAAGTTGATGTTTCAGTTGGGGAAACTCTTCAGCACATATGGCTGTTTAGTCTTTCAGATGGAAGCGAACATCAATAAACATTTACATCTGGTTCTACCCTCCCAGTGTTCTTTGTACTAGTAATGCTGCCATTTTGGTGTCCTAGATTACAAAATAATGTCTGTCCTGGAAATTCTGATCACAACTGAGGTTTTTCCATGGCAGCTTTTGGAACAATTGAATAACTGAAGTTCATAACTGTTTCTATCCAAGCAAGATGTTATTCCAGAATCAAGGGGTGCTTTCATCGTTTCAGCAGTGGACTTCCATATAGCTTGGAGAGCTTTTTCCAGCTATAAGAGAAGAGCAGGCATGTGAATTTTCTGTGGATTTCCATGTTTTTAAAATCGATTTTCTGTGCTTTTTGCATGATTTCCGCGTTTTTCACTTTGCCTACATTGCGTTTACCTACAAAGAAATCGGATCGGAAAAAAAAGATGGTGTATAGACTTGTAATGAACACTAGGGTTCCACTAGATGTCATTAGGGGTTCCGCGAGAAATCCCACGCGCCTTGGAAATCTCCCCGAAAATGTGGCACCTCGGCTGGGCAAGACAGCCAATCCCGACCTCATTGGGACTTCCACGGCCAGCACATCTATCCCTATAGCCGACTTCCTTGGCTGGCTGGATAAACCAGCAAAGCTCTGGAACCAAGAGTGCCAGAAAATCAGTGGTGGAACTGTAATGAGTAAATATTAAATTTACATGCAAGACAATATAACTAAATTAAGACGGGGTTAAAATATAAAACACAGCAGAAAAGCCAATTATCACCTTTTGGGGCTGATTATCAATTAATGTGCAAATTCAAAATATTATTAGTATATACAGTGACATTCACGTTATTTTGTAATGTCCGTTTTTACTTTGAAATGCACTAAAAGAGACTTGAAACTGGCACAAGCGCTCGGCTCCTTTCCTCTTTTTTTACCCTGCTCACATGCCTGGAAGAGGGTTACAGCAATGTTTCATTTCTCACAGGTGCTTGATATGTTTCCAACAATCAAATAAGCAATGTGTATAGCTATCCTCTATGATTACTTCTCCCATGTCAGAGCAGTTGAATGAAGCATTAATATGATTTTATTTTTATCCCCACCTTGGTGCTCAATATTATATTAACATGTGACGGTTTAACAACTTGGTGTTATGTGTAATTTGAAATTTCGCTATTTAACAAATTCTCAATGATGGAAGAAGTTTGTGGGTGTTCCATGAAGCTTTAAGATGTATTAATGAATGTATCATTGAAATAGTTGACCAGCCAAATTTCTCTTTGCTGTCAACCCCAGTCTCATAGGTGGTTTGAATGATTCCTTCAAGGCTCCACTGTCCAAAGGGGGGGGGGGGGGGGAGAGAAAAGAGGAATCATACCATATGGTGGAAATAGTTTTTTTTTTTTAATGCTCATTGGGTTACTGGAGTTCATTTCTGTCTACTCAGCACAAATTTATTCTAATGCAGCTTTCCTCTGTATTCAATAGGCTCTTGCTTCATCCTTCAGAGGAACATACTAATGGAAGGTTAACTAGGGTTTCAAAAATGATTTGTAGCCGTGTGAGTCAATGTATCCAGAGAAATGTTTAATTGTGTGCTGTGACAATTTTCTAACTAGTTTGAATATGTTTTTTTAATGAGGTTTATCAAAATTATAAGTGAGAAATCAATCAAAAAACAACATGTTTCCTTTATAAGTTGGGAAAGTGTTAAGTGCTCGATCAGGTCTGGCATCAGTGCTGCATTGGGAAAGCACAGCACTGAAACATGACATTTCTTGTACAAGGGTTCTTGACACAGGTCTGATGCTGATGGGTCACAAGTAATCCTTGTCATATTGGAATAATTGAACTGTGTTTGTTTACTTCAGATCAGAAGATTATGATGTTTTTAGTCCAGTACTTTATTTATAAAGTTTCAAATAGTAGCAGTATATTAATTCAACTGTGGATAAACATTGGAGTTGAAACATATTAATTTCTGTTGTTGCTTATTTTGCTTCCAAATGACTGGAAATGTGCTTCTACTTTTGTCAAAGTTACCCATATATATTTTTGCATTTATTTTGAAAATGTCCTTTATTCCCAGAAATGTGAAAATTACTTATTCTCTTAGAATTTTATGTCATAAACAAGAAAATAATGTTGTAGAATTAATGTTGTGCTTTTGCTTTCCAGCTGCATCAGTGACTCCAGCAACAACTACCACGTGTACTGCCACTGGACCTCCACAGCCACAGTTCAGCTATCATGACATCAATGTATATTCACTGGCTGCCTTGGCTCCTCACATTACAGTCAATCCAAATGTAAGTATGCTTGTTTACAATATGTCAGTGAGAGGAAGGGGTAGGAAGTGGCGGCGCTGCGCAACAGCTGCGGCTCACCTGCAGTCCGTTTGTCTTTGGTGTTTTTTGTTGGTTTTTGTCTTATTTCTAGTGTTTAGATGTGATGTAGTGTTTTTTGTGGTTGTGCACAATGTGTTGGGGGAGGGGGATCTGAAAAATTGTCTTCCGAACGGAGACCCGATTTCTGGGTCGTGTCTCCGTTCCCGCTGCGGCCTACCATCGGCCAAGCACCTGGAGCTGGCGGCGTCCAGCTGGGACCACCTGGGGCTCTGGTTCGCAGAGCCCGCGGACTGTACTCACCACCAGCGGAGCTGGCTGCCTTCGGAGGCTGTGGTGGCACTGCGAGTGCGGCTGCGACTCGCCTTTGCGGGCCGCGTGGATATCGGAAGCTCGCAGGCCCCTGGGTGGGGGCCGACATCGGGAGCTCCGGCAGCGGCAGCGTTTTCGCCCACCTGGAATCGGGGGGCTTGGATCAGCCTGCTGCGAACCTTTCACCGTCCGGCGTGGCCTGGAACCGGCCGCGGGATTTTCTCTGCCCGGCGGGGGCTTCAATGTTGGGGGCCCCGACGTGGCAAGTTTCCACAGCCTGACCGTGAGAGAAGACGGCAGGGGAAGAGAAAAGACATTCTGGCCTTCGATTACAGTGAGGAGGTGACTGGAGGAGACTCGCTGTGATGGATGTTTCTTTTTTTTTGTTTTGTGTTTGTTTGTGATTGTGTGTGTTATTGCTTATTTTTATTGCTCTTATTGTTGGACTGTGGGTAACGGAATTTTGTCCAAAAGACTTGGTTTTTTTGGATGGCAATAAAGGTTATTCTGATTCTGATAGGCAATATGACATTCTGTATTTGTGACACTTGAACAACTGTGCATTGAGTAAATGATTAGTGTATACATGGAACAATTTGGAGTCTTTGCTCCTTTGGCATTTATATTGTTTCTAGTTACTTCAGGCATGAAATCAATCAAGGATTTAACCAAGAAACTCTGGAAGTCTCAGCATTCTGGGGGAAGATAAGGATGATATCACAGTGACACGTTTTGAACATCAAGCACAAAACCAATATTGACTAATAAGACAATCAAAATAGTTTGAAAAATTACTCAGGAGCCTGCAACAACATGACTTTTAAGTTTTCTTTTTTTTTGTTATTTCATGTTAGCTTGTTTCTCACACAAAGATTAATGCATAATTTCAAAATGCAGTAATCCATTTCCAAGATAATATTTAAAATACAATGTTGTGTTTTGGATGTAATGCAGAGATTAGATTATCCACAAGGAGCATGATGTGAAACATTACCATTACTAGCTCCACTGTTATCAATGCACTATTTTCCTTCTATCTAAACCATTTGTTAAATCCACTGATTGTATCTGAGGATATACATCAAGCTTCTTGTGCTGCTACTTCCAGCAGTTATTGATTACTACGGTATAGAGGAATACGAGGGTGCAACATAACACAGCTGGTGGAGCTACTGCCTCACAGTGCCAGAGGCCAGAGTTTGATCCTGACTTCAGGTGCTGTCTGTGTAGATTTTGTATGTTCTCCCTGTGATCACATGGGATTCCTCTGGGTGATCTGGTTCCCTCCCATATCCCAAACATGTGCAGGTTTGTTGTAAATTGCTCCTAATGTGTAGGGAGTGAAAGCTGGGTAACATAGAACTAGCATGAACAGGTGATCAATGATCGACATGGACTCAATGGACCGAAGGACCGGATTCCTCTTTTAAAACAAAAGCATTGTTTTCAATTATCACCCTTGGCCCTTGTGAATAAATGTTGGTTGATTTGGAACATAGTATGTTGATATCTATTCTTAATGCACCTTAAATACAACGCAGTTTCAATTGGTCTTTTAACCTTGCTTTATTTAAACTAGTTTAAATGGTTTTCCAGGCCTGTTCAGAATTAATCTAAGACTCCCTTTGGTTTAAGAGGTATTTTGTTAGTAAATTTAAAATTTGGGAGCATCTGCATGTGCAAAGCAGTTTGATTAACTGGCTATTCTCGGTTCCCTTTATAGATTCCTTTGTTCCAAGCCCATCCACAACTGAAGTCATATGTTCGGCAAGCAATAGACCGTGCTGTGCAGGAGCTTGTTCATCCTGTCGTTGACCGGTCAATCAAAATTGCCATGACCACCTGCGAGCAAATAGTCCGAAAAGACTTTGCCCTAGATTCTGAGGAGTCACGGATGCGAGTTGCAGCACACCACATGATGCGTAACCTGACTGCTGGGATGGCCATGATTACTTGCAGGGAGCCTTTACTAATGAGCATCGCTACAAACCTAAAGAATAACTTTGCCACTGCTCTACGGGTTAGTAAATCCCTCCTTTCCCATGGTATCTCACAGTTGTGTGCTGCAGGGTCATGAAAAATAAATATGCTCTTTCCTCGTTTCCTTGGTATATCCTGGCATTTAAGTTAGGAGAAGGCAAGGCGATAACCTCAGTTGATGGAAAGCTGCTTTGGGATTTCCTCTTGTCATGAGGGTTTCATTCTGATGAAATAACAAATATGAAATGGAGGGACTTTCCTGTTGAACCACACCAAGGATATTGTAAATTTTGCATACCTCCCAATAACACCATAATTATCACAGCTAGGTTGATCATCGGAAATGGAATTGGAGTTGGAAGGTGAACGAGATGCATTTGACCACTTATCGTGAAATTATATGCATGCATTTAGAGAAGGTTACTGCAGAGTACTCAATTGTTTAGCATGCTGGGTAGAGAGAAGGGATAGTGTGTCAGAAAGAACTGCTGATGCTGGTTTAAATCGAAGGTAGACACAAAATGCTGGTGTAACTCAGGCAGCATCTCTGGAGAGGAGGAATGGGTAATGTTTCTTCAGACAGTTACTCAATTGTTTAGCATGCTGGGTAGAGAGATGCGATAGTGTGTCGGAAAGATGCTGGTTTAAATCTTAGGTATACACAACATGCTGGAGTTACTCAGTAACTCAGGCCTCATCTCTGGAGAGAAGGAATGGGTGAAGTTTTGGGTCGAGACTTCTTCAGACAGAATTACTCCAGCATTTTGTGTCTACCTTAGAGAGAAGGAATAGTTAGGTGTATGTTAAAAATGAAGACAACTTTTAATAGTTCACTTCTGAGTTACATTGGAACAATATGTATCAATAAGTAAATTGTATATTGACATTTCATTTTACCTGTCATGTTTTTAGGCATTCTAGCCATGTCTTTTTCAAGCACAATGTACTTGTACTTTTACCCTTTTTGTTGACTTGTTAGCTTAGTTGTCCTTTTTCAAGCACTATTTTTAAACCTGTGTCTGGCCCCTCATACCAACATAGGCTACGCTATAGTGCTAAAGAATATCCTTGGTTGTAAACATGAGCTCTATTAATTATTCTTGCTCTAATTCAAGCCATGGAACAGTTCAAAAACGAGCTAGTTTTTCATTACATTTAACCGTCGGAGTTTTGTGTCATTTGCGTGCTTTAGGTTCACTCGATGTGTATTATGAACTGTGTAGTAGCTTTGTTAATATCTTGTTTAAAAGAAGTATTGGTCGAATTCAAAATACATTTTTGTTCCAAATGTTCTGAAGGTAAAGTATTTCAAATCTCAATTTCTCCTCTCAATTTCTCCTACTCTCAATTTCTCTGTCTCCGCCGCATCTGCTCTCATCCGAGATGTCTCCCTTTTTTTATAGTAAATTTGGTTTCCCTTCTGTCATCAATGGATCCCTCATCCGTGTCTCCTCTGTATCCTGTAATTCTGCTCTCATTCCTTCCTTCCCCTAGACGGAACAAGGATAGAGTTCCCCAGGTCCTTGCCTTTCACCCCACCAGCTTCCTGGCAAACACATCATTCTCTGACAAATCTGCCACCGTCAACGCGATTCCATCACATGTCACATCTTCCATTCCCCATTCATTTCTGCCTTCCACAGAGACCACTCCCTCCACAACTCCCTGGTGCTCTCCTCCCTTCCCACCCAAACCACCCGCTTGCCGGGTACTTTCCCCTGCAACCATAGGAGATGTAACAGCTTTCCCTAATTCTCCCTCCCATCCAGAGACTCCAACAGTCTTTCCAGATGAGACAGATTCATGTGCATCACCTCTAACCCCATCTACTGCATTGTGTTCTTGATGTAGCCTCCTGCACATCAATGAGACCAAACATCAACTCGCCAACCGTTTCACTGAACAGTTGCACAGTCCCCCAATGCCTGCTGGATCTCCTGGTTGCAAATTATTTCTGTCATTCCCATACTGACCTTTCTGTCCTTGGCCTCCATTGCCAGAGTGAGGCCACATGCCAACAGGAGGAGCGGGACCTCGTATTTCCTAAGAAGCTTACGACTTCACAGTATGAGCATTGAATTCTCCAATTTTAGGTAACTAATACTGTGCCTCATCTGGAATCACGCCCAATTTGCCTTTTCCACCTATATTCCTTCCTCTGGCTTCACAATTCACACCTCTTCTATCCATAACTCTCACATTTTATCTTTTCATCTCTGTCCAACCATTTGCCTATCAAATACCACTCTCCCCTGTATCAACCTACCATTTGTCCTACTCCCCCTCCCTCCTCACAATATTTAAGATATGGCAGTGTGAGCTGCGAGGAGGATGCTATGAGGCTGCAGGGTGACTTGGATAGGTTGGGTGAGTGTGCAGATGCATGGCAGATGCAGTATAATGTGGATAAATGTGAGGTTATCCACTTTGGTGGCAAGAACAGGAAGGCAGATTATTATCTGAATGGTGTCAGATTAGGAAAAGGGGTTGCGCAACAAGACTTGGGTGTGCTTGTACATCAGTCACTGAAAGTAAGCATGCAGGCAGTGAAAAAGCTAATGGCATGATGGCCTTCATTGCGAGAGGATTTGAGCTTAGGAGTAAGGAGGTCCTATTGCAGTTGTACAGGGCCCTGGTGAGACCGCACCTGGAGTATTGTGTGCAATTTTGATCTCCTAATTTGAGGAAGGGCATTATTGCTATTGAGGGAGTGCAGCGTAGGTTCACCAGGTTAATTTCTGGGATGGCGGGATGGCATATGATGAAAGAATGGGTCGACTGGGCTTGTGTTCACTGGAATTTAGAAGGATGAGAGGGGAACTCATAGAAACATAAAATTCTTAAAAGGATTGGACAGGCCAGATGCAGGAAAAATGTTCCCGATGTTGGGGGAGTCCAGAACCAGGGGCCACAGTTTAAGAATAAGGGGTAGGCCATTTAGGACTGAGATGAGGAAAAACTTTTTCACCCAGGGTGTTGTGAATCTGTGGAATCCTCTGCCACAGAAGGCAGTGGCGGCCAATTCTTGTTCAAGAAGGAGTTAGATTTAGCTCTTTGGGCTAAAGGAATCGAGGGATATGGGGAAAAAGCAGGGACAGTGTACTGATTTTAGATGATCAGCCATGATCATATTGAATGGCGGTGCTGGCTCAAAGAGCCGAATGACCTATCCCTGCACCTATTTTTCTGTGTTTCTAAGAAGCATTTAGACAGGTACAAGGACAGGATAGGTTTGGAGGGATGGGGGCTGAACGCGGGCAGGTGGGATCAGTGTAGATGGGGCATGTTGGTCAGCGTGGGCATGTTGAGCCAAAGGGCCTGATTCCAAGATGTATGACTCTATGACTCACTACCACCAACACAATCAGTCTGAAGAACTCTCTGAAGAAGGGTCCTAATGAGAAATGTCACCTTTCCATGTTCTCCAGACCCACTGAGTTACTCCAACACTTTCTCTCTTTTGTAAACCAGCATCTGCAGTTCCTTGTGTCTCTTTTTAAAATTCAATCTAGGTTGCTTGGATACAATTTATTGGACAATTGCTTGATGTGCATTTACTTATATTGACTCAACTAGCGAACCCTGAAATTTGTTCATTTTCTCCTGCAGGCTGCATCTCCACAACAGAGGGAGATGATGGAACAAGCAGCTGCCCAGATAGCACAAGACAACTGTGAGCTAGCATGTTGTTTTATTCAGAAAACAGCTGTTGAAAAAGCAGGTCCTGAAATGGATAAACGACTTGCAACAGTAAGTTTCTTGCCCTTTTTACCCCAACCCTCCATTTGTCACTGCTGCATCCAGTTAACATTTTGTTTCCATTTATAGGAATTTGAACTTCGGAAGCATGCCAGACAGGAAGGTCGACGATACTGTGATCCTGTAGTACTGACCTACCAGGCTGAGCGTATGCCTGAGCAAATCAGATTAAAGGTTTGATTTTTTAAAATTTATATCTGTAATTTAAAGACTTTTTTTGTGAATGTAAAGATGACCCTTAAAAGGCATTGTCATGCAGCACAGAGTTTCTTTGGCCTGCCATGTCGATGCTGACCATCAAGTGCCTATCGACACTGATCAGCCAAAACATTATGACCACTGACAGGCGAAGAGAATAACTTTGATCATCTTGTTACAATGGCACCTGTCAAGGGGTGGGATATATTAGGCAGCAAGTGAACAGTCAGTTCTTGATGTTGATGTGTTGGATGCAGGGGAAATGCGCAGGAGTAAAGACCTGAGCGACTTTGACATGGGGCAGATTGTTATTGTCAGACGACTGGGTCAGAGCACCTCTGAAACGGCAAGGCTTGTGGGGTGCTCCCAGTCAGCAGTGGTGAGTACCTACCGACAGTGGTCCGAGGAGGGACAAACCACATACCACAGGGTGTTGGGCGTCCAAGGCTCATCGATGCGCGAGGGCAACGACGGCTATCCCGTCTGGTCCGAACCAACAGAAGGTCTACTGTGGCACAAGTCACAGAAAATTTTGATGGTGGTCACGGGAGGAATGTGCGACAATACACAGTGCATCGCACCCTGCTGCCTAAGGGGCTGCACACAGAGGAACAACAGCATATTAGGCAGGTGGTCATAATGTATTGGCTCATCAGGTCATAATGTTTTGGCTGATCGGTGGTACACTAATCATTTTTTCCAGCACTTGGTCTGTAACATTCAGTGCTTTCTCAATCTAAGCGTTTATCTAGATATTTCAATGTTGTGAGGGTATCACCACTAACTTCGACACTGCGTTTCAGATTATAACCACCCCCTGATCCTCCGATCTCTCAACCTCAACCTTCATCATAAACCTACATCTGCTAACTTTAGATACCTTGCAAAAGGAAAATTATGATCTACCTTAGATTTCCCTCATAATTTTGCATATCTATGTCATGTCCCCCTCGGCCTCCATTACTCCAAGAAAAATAATTCCATCCTAACCAGTCACCGAGCTGCACAAAGTCAGGCAATGCCTTGTTGAATCACCTCTGCATTTTCTGTGTAATCATGTATTTTCTATAGTATGGTGATCAGAAATGAAGATAGTATTTCAGCTATAACTTTACCAATATTTTATAAAGCTGTACCATAACTTCCTCCTCTTGTATTTGGTGCACTATCTAATCCATGTGTCATCTTCAACTTATCTACCTGTGCTGCCATCTTTAGGAGGCCTTGCACATGCAGGCATGGGTCCCCCTGTTCCTCAATATTCTGTCAGGTCTAACTATTTATTGTACACTTCCTGGCCTTATTAGCCCTCCCAAAGTGCTTCACTTCAAATTTATACGGTATAAATTCTATCAACGTTGGTTTGCCATTCAAGTAGATTTAAATCGATAGCAGGTTAACGAAATGCATCAGAATGTTATCCCAGTAACATTTTTTACTGAAACATTTAATGGAATTGGAAACGATTGCTGACATAAGGACCAAATAAAACTTGTCCGAGAGACATAATACTTTGTAGCCTTGGATCATCTTGACGTGAAAATGCTGCAGAGATTCTATCTGAAGCGGGTCGTGACAGACTAAATAATTAACATATGGCTGTCAATAAATATTCGATAATAGCGCTCCTTTCCCATTCCATTTCGTCAGTCCTGGAATGGGCATCATTTTCTTGCTACTTTTTGTCAATCACCTATGCCATCTCTGTGACCAGATATTGAGTTAGCAGAACAATTTAGTACTTTGTGTCTCAGTAAAATGAAATTTCTTTCAATTACATCCTTCCTTGAATTTTACAATTGTGAATAATGACATTGATGCTATTGTCTCGCTCCTTTCCCAACTTCCTATCACTCAGCCTAACACATGTCAGAGCAGAAATTGTGAATGAATTATGATCTAAATTGCCGTAGGAAATGTTTTTATTATTATTTTCTTATTTAGCACCTTTCTTTTGTTCAGCAAATTTAAAGTATTAACTGATTGGTGCTATGGCAGATTGAACAGCTAAGTCTATTTTTCTTTTTATAGGTGGGTGGTGTAGATCCTAAACAACTGGCTGTGTACGAAGAGTTTGCACGCAACATCCCAGGATTTCTACCCAGCAATGACATTTCACAGCCCACAGGCTTCTTAGCCAAGCCCATGCAGGTACTTTAGAGACTCCACATAATGTTGAAATTTTCCCCTCTAATTTATATAGAACTAGACGACTCATGGACCGGTTAGGTCCCGTTGTTACTAAAGGTTCTTTAGTAACATGTGTGCCACTCACCCCGGTCCCGGGCGGCCATCGAGGCGGCCAGCAACAGGAGAGCGGCCGCAAGGCGCTGCCCCACATGTTCGTCCTGCCGCCAGCCATCTTCTTTGACGTTCTCTGCTGCCGCGCTGCATGACGGGAGGAAGGTCAGGCGCGGGGCACGCCAAAACGGGTGCCAGTCCTCCCGGCGCTGCTGCGCAGGCGTGCCACCGCCGGGCCCAGCAACCCTCCCCCAACCGCGCAGGTGCGGCTGCCGGGAGCGCATTTATTAAAGTTTATAAAGTGAATTACTTTTAAAATATAACAAAACTTGATACAGCACACCACAGGCGAATGGTGAGTAAGGTGCCCTTCCCACCACTGAATGAACAAGAATTATCCAATTATGTAAATTTGCCTTGGGGAGGTGGCCCTTGGAGTTATTGAAGTTATTTTGATATATCAAAAGGAATATATCAAAACTCTTTCATAATTACCATATACGTGGGAGATTCTACTAGTCAAAGCTGATCATCTTCATCTGAAAAGAAAAATTGTTCAGGTGCCCTCTTTCCCTTTTCGTGGGATGACCATGACTGTAAGACCCCAAAATGGTACAGATGCTCCTCGAATTAAGATGCTTCGACTTACAGTATTTCGACCTTACAATGGTGCAAAAGCGATACACATTCTGTAGAAACCGTACTTCGAATTTTTTAAAAAATTTTCCCCGGCTAGCAATATGCATTTTCGACTTACGATATTTTCAATTTATGATGGGTTTATCAGAACGTAGCCCCATCGTAAGTCGAGGAGCACCTGTATATTGCCTTCCTGGTGCCAGGACCAGAGATGTGTTGATCAGGTACATGGCATTCTGAAGGGGGAGGGAGAACAATAAGAGATCGTAATGCACATGGGCACTAATGGCACAGATAGATAGATTAATGAGGAACCACACAGTGCGAACAGTTTTTCCTTCAGAAATTGTCTGACATTTTGCAGATTTCATGTACTGCCACCATTTTAAGTAAAACAGTTTATTTGCTTGAGTCATTCATTATTGAACTTCAGATTCCTCTGCTATATTCTGGGGCAAGAACCACAGAAAATTTGATTATATTGATAGCTTGAGTTCTCTGTTTTGCTGATTCAATTCAGTGATTACAGCTTAAGTTCTTGCTTTCATGGTCTAACATGGTCGTATCCTTTACATATGTGGTTGAACTCTACATAGAAATTGAACAGTTTCTTGCATGGTTCCCCTTTGTGGTCAAGAGATCAGTGAAGTCTTGGATCTTTTGTCATTCACAGCAAGCTTGGGCAACTGACGATATTGCACAGATTTATGACAAGTGCATCACAGAATTGGAGCAACATCTGCATGCAATTCCACCATCTCTGGCCATGAACCCCCAGGCTCAGGCACTTCGCAATTTACTGGAAGCCGTGGTAATGGCCAGGAATTCACGTGATGCTATTGCTGCTCTTGGCCTCCTGCAGAAGGCAAGTACTCTGTAGAGTCCCTAATTCAATTATGTAGCCAATCTGAAATAGCCCAAGATAGCTTATTATTAAATTGAATATTAAAGAAACTGGTCTTTATGGTAATGGATTTTTAGTTTGCATGATACCTGTTATTGTTTCGTTGACGGCCTCTCAGAGAAAAGCAACAGCAGCTAGTTTGTAGCACCATAATGCCCAGCAATGGTTTGTGGGGAGAGGGGGGTGGAGTCTGCGTGGACAATTGTGTGGAGTCTAAGTGAGCAAATTTGATGGTAAGGGGAATAGATGGGCAGTTTTAAGGCGGAAAGTCAAACTCTAGAATAGTGTATTGCCTGCCTGGTGCCAGGCTCGGGTATGCCTATTGGGTACAGGGTATTCTGTAGGAGGGGCGGGTAGGAAAGGAAAGTTCCGTTGGCAGAGCAGATAGGCAGGAAAAGGAATATGGGAGGACTAGAAGGCTTAGCTGCATAACTTTAGTATAAGGAACGTCGTGGGAAAGTCAGATGAGCTTAGCAGATAGATCAACACTTGGAATTATGTCATTGCAATCACAAAACTGGTGGATGGGAGGGCAGGCCCGGCAGCTTAATGTTATGGGGTACATAACTCGGTATGTGTGAGAAATGCCAAAAGAGGGGCAGTCACACTACTGGTTAGCGAGAACATAACAGCAAAACAGAGGCTATCCTGGAAGGATTGTCCAATAAGGTGTTATGGGTAGAATTTAGGAATGAGAGTAATGATTACTTTTCTATTATATTATAGGCCTCCAATAATTATCAGTTGTGTAGAGGAGCAAATATGTAAACAAATTGCCAAAAGTTGTAAGAGCAATAATGCTTTTATGTACAAAGAGCCCGACAAATGGCCTTATCTTTGGAAATTAAACTGGACAAGTGGTGGAACGGGGAACCCTTCGGGAACCTAGTGTGGGCAAATGGGATTAGTGTATATGGGCAAAACAGAAGCTTTTCACTATCTCGGTGTACGTGACAATAATATAACAATACAAAAAATGTCAGCATGGATAAGGTGGACTGACGGGTCTGCTTCAGTGCTATACAACTCTTATCACTCTACAGAAACCAGGACTTTGATTTCGTAATTTCCTGATGATAGAAAATAATTGTTTGTGACTGATGTGTGACACGTTTAATTGAAGGCCGTGGAGGGACTGCTGGATGCCACTAGTGGTGCTGACCCAGACCTCTTACTTCGATACAGAGAATGCCATTTGTTGGTTTTGAAAGCGCTGCAGGATGGACGTGCCTATGGATCTCAATGGTGTAACAATAAAATCACTAGGTATGTAAGTAAGGTGATGAGATATTTGATTGTATTTGTAACTTGTTGTACAGGACACTGGATATTAAAGCAGAAATGACTACTGACTCATTATCACTGAGTAATTTCAAGAAATAATAGGGAATCCCATATTTAAAACTTGTTCAGAGTCTCCAATAATCCAGGAGTAGGCCATGTGCTGGGCCCTCAACAAGTTGGTGTGGATTGCACACCTAATAGTAAATACAATGTTAATTCTTCTAGGTGGAAGAAAACTTCAGGCTACACATGCAGTAAACTTATTGTTCATTCCCCAATAGAAAACATTGCAAAGAGACATGGGATTTAATGCCAAAGCCGCTTACTAGTGAATGGCACGAGTTTTTGAATTCCCAGAAATATGCTGTCTTTGTTTATTACTGGGTGGAGGGAAGCTTGTCAAGGGACTTCTGTCAATGTGTATAATTATTTCCCATTAATGCTGTTTCGAAAACATTCTGAAGAAGGGACTCGACCCAAAATGTCACCCATTCCTTCTCCCCAGAGATGCTGCGTGTCCCGCTGAGTTACTCCAGCTTTTTGTGTCTATATTCTGGTGTGAATTATGTACAAATCAACAGCCTTCATTTATATCAAAATTTTACTGTTCAATGACACTAAGATGCTTCAAAAACAAAAGTTATCTAATAAAATTATGCACAAGCCACAACAGAATATTAAGCCAGGTGTCCAAAATCTTGTTCGTAGGTAGATTTTAAAAGAGGAGGCTGAAGATGAGATGTAAAGTAGTTGAAGATATTTAATTTTTGGGGCCTGGGCATTTGATGACTTGGCTACCAATGGTAGGACAGCAAAAATTATGGATGTGCAAGAGGCTTAAATTGGAGTAGAACAAATGTTTTGAGAGCCAGAAGAGGTTAGCGATGATGAAGAATCTTCACTTCATGCTACCATTGTATATATGCAGTACAAGTGATTATATTTGTAAACTGCTTCTGTTTGGACTAACTTTTAACTAGTTCCTTATTTGTTCTAATAGATGCCTAATTGAGTGCCGTGATGAATACAAGTATAATGTGGATGCTGTGGAATTGCTCATTAGACATCATCTAGTGAACATGCAACAGTATGATATTCACTTAGCCCAGGTAAGAATGTGTAGGCCAGAATGTAGAGTTCAGGCTGGTGATACGCCAGCCAAATAAGGCAGGTGTAGTGCAATCAATACTGTACCTTGCGTTCTGTTTTAAATCAATGGCAAAATGTTCTGCCCAAGGATCCCGTGCTTTCCTTTAATGTAAGCAGGGTATCTCAGCTGCTTTTTGGTGTAAGCCATAACCCTCGGTGTTCTGCTTTGAGTTTTCAGTTATGGACGTTACATTTTGTAATTTAGATATTACTAGCTGAATTCAGCAACCTTGAGGGAAAAGGGTCCTTAGACCACTGAATTTGTGCTGGCCATCAACTATCCAATGCTATGTTAATCCCACTTTTTTTTTTTTTTCTCCCTCTATTTTCATGACCTGCTTTCAGATCCTACCTCTCACCTGGACACGAGACGATTTATAATGTAACCACCAAACTCTTGCGCAGGGCATTTTTTCTGTTTAAAAACTCTAAGCCGTGGAATACCATCAGAATCTGCAATATTCCATGGAATGCTGAAACAAATGGAATGCTATTTTGTTGCATTATAAATAACACCAATACAAGTGCATTAAAATACATTGAAATCCTAGAAGTTGCATTTAAAAGAGATAATTGTGTACAGCAATTGTAATTTGTGCAAGATGTTTACAGATTAAGGTTTTATTAAATCAATAAATGGGTAGTATTTTGTGTGTTCAGTTTGAAAATACAAACTTCTCAGCAGCAGTCCAGTTATACAGCAACCACAGCAAGTAATCTCGTTACTAAATAATCTCGCAACACGATCAAGTAATCTAGCAACAATATTATACCTATTACATGGCATTTTGAATGGCATAGAATGTTGAATAGTTTAGTGCATCATTGTGGAAGATCTTTTCAGGCAGTCCCTGGGGATAAAGGCAACCTGCTTCCACTACAGTACTGTGGGTTTTGAGGTGGGGATTGAGGTCAGTGTGAAATCCACAGACTTTACTGCACATGGGACAGGAAGTAATTGATGGGCAGGTAGGTGAATAGTTTCAGAGGTGATGCGCTCTTTCTGCGTACACTTGGTTTCTTTGTACTCCTGATGCATGGCCTCAAGATTCTGAAAGGCACCTTGAAAGCTCCTCTTCCATTTTGATCATGGGGTAGAAGCTTGTGTAAACTAATAATACTGAGAGCATAACAGGTGGGCTGTCATCTCTACAGTTAAAAACGTGTCCTCATAATAGAGAGGAAATAGGGTAAGAGATTGTTATACCACAGATTGTATTTATACCTAACTATGAGATAAATTGAGTTAGATTTAGCTCCTGAAATGAAACATAATACTCTTAACTCAGCAGCAAATCCTGGTGAATTTTGGAGGGTTTTTCATAATCATGCTTTATGTTGAAAATGTAAACAATTTAATTTAAAACTATTGGCATTTTTTGATGACACAATTGCTCATTACTCCACTGAGCTTTGACATACAAATGATTTGGCTTAAAAGTAGTGAAAGGGTTTGGTGCGGTCATCCTGCAACCCTGCAATGAAATTGATCCTAAATTGCAGCTGGCTGATGAACAGTCAGCTCAGAAGTCCATTGGGTTACATGTTCCTACCTGCAGGAGTTCCCTTGAGAGGATTATTTTCTTAATTTCTGATGATGCTGCTCTTTGATGATCTAATTAAAAGTATTAATAGCACATCTAGGGATGACTGAACTCTTAACTCTTTAGTGAGATGGATGAATCTCAATGTCTTTTACACATAAATTGGTCCACTTACGCCCCAAACCAGACAAGCCTTTTGGGGAAATTGTGTGTTACTCCAGAGCTGAACACCGTGCCTTGCAAGTTCTTAGTCCCATATAATACACGTGCTCCTCAGCCTATGATGGGGTTGCGTTCCGGGAAACCCATCGTAAACTGAAAATATTGTATGTCGAAATGCATTGATCACGAGGTCGGAAGCGAACTACAGGTCGCTGCCGTTTGCACGATCGCAAAGTCAAAATATCGCAAGTTGAAGCATCGTAAGCCGGGGAGCACCTGTATTCCCTTTACACTCATGACTGACTGTATGGCCAAATTTGTCTCTAATTACATCTACAAGTTTGCTGACGACATCATTTTAGTGGAATCATGAATAATGACGAGGCAGAATAACGTTTAGTTTAGATGCAACTAGTTATTAACTTCAGGAAGCATGGTGGATTACATGGCCCAAACAGCATCAGTGGTATGGAAATGGTTGTGAGCTTCTAGTTCCTTGGCGTTAATATTATCAATAATCTGTCGTGGACCAACTACATTGGTGCGACAGCCAAGAAGGCAGCCCAAAGGCTCTACTTCCTGAGGAGGGTGAGGAAATTCTAAGTCTCCAGTGACTCTTACAAATTTCTTTGGATGTATCATAGAAAGCATACTTACTGTTGGATTGCATCACAGCTTGATTTGGGAACAGCTCTGCTGAAGACGGCAAGAAATTGCAGGGTTGTAGATGAAGCCCAGTGCATCGCACAGGTCAGACTTCCCGCCATTGACTCCATCTACACTTCACGCTGCCTTGGAAAAGCAGCCAACATAATCGAAGATTTGTACCACTTTGATCATTCCCCCTGCTCCCGTCTGGCCGAAGCTTGCAAGTGCGCACCACTAGACCCGGGAGCAGCTTCTTCCCCTCCTTTTTCAGGCTTCTGGATGGGCTTTCTGTAAGCTAGGATACTGTTTGCTTCATGTCTATCCTCTTGAAGACATTGGACTTTGTCGAAAGAACTGATGCACTACAATGCTGTGATCTAAATTCTGCACTCTGTATGTTCCCCTTTGCTCTATCTATTGTACTTGATTGTATCAAATGGTATATAATGATCTGTTTGGATAGTGGGCAAAACAAAGCTTTTCATTGTACCTTGTTATATGTGACAATAATAAACCTAAGCTGATGTTGTGCTATGCTTTTGAATTAATTGGGCTTTTTTAAATTCTTGCAGTCAATGGAGAATGGCCTGAACTATATGGCTGTAGCTTTTGCCATGCAATTGGTAAAGATTCTCTTGGTGGATGAGAGAAGCATTAGCCATGTTACCGAAGCAGATTTATTCAACACTATTGAAACACTTATGAGGATCAGTGCTCATTCCAGAGGAAATGCACCTGAAGGGTAAGTGGTTTGGGAATAGGTTTAAGATGGTAATTGAACTCCAATCCTCTCAGGTTGAAGTAAACAAGTTTTATGATGACATTTGGGAAACCTGATGCTATTAGTGGTCACGGGTGGGATATTTCCTGTTGAACTGACTATTGTCAAACATCTCAAAGCATACAGTATTTAATTTATCTTCAGTCACCTCTCAAATCAACCATTGTTATTCAGCTGTTTTGTCCTCTGAAATACCTTGGTGATCCAGAACATTAGTATTTGGGTGCATGTAAATAAATGATTGGGATATTGTATTTTGCAAATCACTGTTGAAATGTTTTTGCACATCTACCATGGTGTAGAAGTGGTGCTTGTGTTCTGTAATAATGTCTATCATTTGTTTTTGTGAACAGATTGCCACAGCTCATGGATCTCCTTAGAGCTAACTATGAAGCTATGATGGATCGTGCACATGGAGGCCCCAACTTTATGATGCATTCTGGGATATCTCAGGCCTCAGAATATGATGATCCACCAGGGCTTCGGGAGAAAGCTGAGTATTTACTGAGAGAATGGGTAAACCTTTACCACTCTGCAGCAGCTGGGCGGGACAGCACCAAAGCATTTTCAGCCTTTGTTGGGCAGGTAAGGATAGTTATTGAGAATTAAAGGAGTTAGCTAATGAAACCTGGGTTGAGGCCAGTGTAATCTAATCAGAGATGGGTAGCCGGAAACTGTTGAAAGCCACAAGTTTGTAGAATATGAAGCAAGGAAATATGCTGTTGGCACAATTGGTCAATGTTAATGTTCTAAAGATGATTATAATCCTTTTAGCTGAAGAGGAATAAAAGGAATCTAAGTTATTCTTAAATGTTCAAGTGGCCTTTACTTCGGTGAGCAACTCGAGTACTGTATGAATTTTCCATGAAAAGATTTCTCCTACCCTCTGTCCAGCATCTCTTACATTTTAATTTGCTACTATTAAATCTGGCAGATAAGTAGATTTTCCAAGAATATGAAAGGTCCAAAAGTGGGTGTGATTTAGTTACCCGTTGCCTATCATTAAGTCTTCTCAAGCTTTGGGTTGTAATATCAACTGGGGATACATGTCACTGCCGGATTTGAATCAGCCACCCTCACAACCTCATCATTATAATATTAAATCGCTCTTCATATGTGAGGACCTGTATCCTCCATCCTCCTGCAGCTCTGAGTGACCTGACCTGAATGTCAGATAAAAGGTCCCATTACTGTCCTGGTACTATTCGATTCACCTCTACCCCATTGCAAACATTGGACTTTGTCTCTGGAACAGGGGAGAACAATATTCTACACTCTATCTTCCCTTTGTCCTACCAACTTGAGTTTGGCTTGATTGTATTTTTGTATAGTATTATCTGATTTGGTTGGCCAGCATGCAAAACAAAGCTTTTCACTATCTCAATACACTTGACAATAAACCTAAATCTAAACCTAAACTATTACTGCCATCTGTTCTGAAGAGCAGGAGGAGAACCTGTGAATGAGTTTGGGTTGGAGATTATGGGGTAAGTGCAGGAGAGGGTGATGGAAAGGAGAGCACATGAAATGTGGGAGAAGGTAGAACTATGCAAATGTGCTCTGGCCCTCTGTCATCCTGCTCTCACCATCTCTTCCCCATAAATCCACCATTCTCGCTCCCCACAGATATTAGTTCTCACTCCTAAATGTTAGCCATAAAAGCAAATGAAAAATTGGATTTTATAGCTCTTATTATGCTCTTATACCATCTTGTAAGATCTTCAACCTTTCCACTCTTTCAGGTCATCTCAGTTTCTCTTTTAATGTATAATTATTTCCAAAACTATTAGTTATAATGGCTATTCATTTTACCTATTGATCTTTCAGTCACTGAGGAGTAACCTAAAAAGTGACCTGCACACCAATTTCACTTATTTTGATAACATGGCAAAATATGCAACTGATCTATTAAAAGTATTGAAGTGTGAACATGGAGTTTGAACAATATCTTGTTCAATATTGAGTTTTTTAAAATCTCTGCAGATGCACCAGCAGGGAATTTTGAAGACTGACGACCTGATTACTCGTTTCTTCCGCCTGTGCACTGAAATGTGTGTTGAAATTAGTTACCGTGCACAACAGGAACAGCAGCACAATCCCACTGCCAATCCTACGATGATCAGGGCCAAGTGCTATCATAACCTTGATGCTTTTGTCAGATTGATAGCCCTGCTGGTCAAACACTCTGGGGAGGCTACCAACACTGTCACTAAAATCAATCTTCTCAATAAGGTGAGTAGATTTTGCAGTCGTCTACCGTTGTCACCTGCAGTTATATTTAATTGCTGAGTAGGATCAGCAGATTATATTTGCAGTGGGAATATGAATATCTTTTGATCAAGTGGACATGGTTTAATTTGGAAAGGTGGGTTTAAATTGCAGAATATATGCATAATCATTTCACTCAGTTGTTGTTGTCCTTTCAATAGTCCATTTCACTAATTTGGGGGATGGCCTGCTTCTGGTTCAGTACTGTGACCATTCTGAATCGGTGATAGTTTTCCGTTTTTACTTGCGATATGTCAAATATCCAGCTCTGCTTTCTCGTATCATTAAAACAATTTGACAGTAGATTTGAATTTATTAGATAGAAGCCAGCTTCCCACTATTGTTGCCTTTATCAAATGGGTTACCATGCCACCTACTCTTCAATGGTCACTCAACAAGATTTTAAAATCATTCAAAATTTAGTAGTCAGGTTAAATGGCCAATAGATTAAGTCTCAGTGAAGTTGATTAATGTTCCTCAAGCAAGATTGCACATGTTAAAATTCTGAAGGCGTTTGATCTGTTAAGCAATTTCCTTGTTTTTGGCATTTGATGTCTTGAGCTAATGAGATTGAAATAGTGGCCCATTTAACTTGCATTGACCTGAGTGCGGGTTTGGAGGCATATCAAGAAAAATATTATCAAGGTTTTCATCAAGTGGTATACTGATGGAATGGCATGAAGATTGTTCATGAGTGAGTGGACATACTAGGCTGCATGCTCCCTTGCAAAGAGAAATTGGGTTATTTTTAATGCTTCCAAATCTAATGTTCTGCAGGTACTGGGGATTGTTGTAGGAGTACTATTGCAAGATCATGAAGTGCGTCAGAGTGAGTTTCAACAGCTGCCATATCATCGTATCTTCATCATGTTGTTGCTGGAGTTAAACGCCCCTGAGCATGTGCTGGAAACTATCAATTTCCAAACTCTGACTGCTTTCTGGTAAGTATTAACAAAGGCAAATATCCCTGTTGTCCCATGAGAAAAAGGAGGGGTAACTTTCCTTTGGCATTTCAGTGTGTCAGAGAACTGAAATATTGCTAAATTGCGACTTTTATAAAAAGGGAAAAAGAATGAACCAAGTAAAACGAACTTAGTAACATAGCTGGTGAACAAATTAATAATTGTCGGCTATTAATACCTTTGCCGTTGAGTGATTACTTTAAGCTCCCCCCCCCCCCCCCCCCCTCACGGGCTAATGCCCCTAGATTTTCTATTCTTATTGGAAAGCTTTCAGCATCAGTCAATGAAGAGAAATATAAAATATTTGCTCAAAGACTTTGTTGCTTCCTTATTTCCCATGAACAAATTCAAATCCTTGGTCTCATCTTCTCAGGAACCAGTGTTTACCTTCAGATTATAATGTACCTTTAGAAGCTCTTAGTGTCACTAGAACACATAATAGAGTAGGAACAGGCCACTGGTCCCTTTTAAATGTTTCTTCCTCTCGCCGTAAGTCTGTGCCTTTTGAGTTTTGGACTCCTACACCCTGGGACAAGTGTGACCATTTGCGTTATCTATGCCCCTCATGATTTTATCGATCTACTAGACCAAGTGGACCTATTGGGCCCAAACCTCTCCTGCATTGGTGCAGCACCCTCTCCTCCCCTACTTCCCCACTCCCCCCTCCCCACTCCCGCCCCCTTCCCCTCCGCCCTCCTCCCCCTCCCCACACTCTCTCTCCTTCCTCCCCTCCCTACCTCCTTCCCTCTTCCCCTCCCCTCCTCCTCCCCTCCCACCATCCTCCCCTCCCTCCATCCTCCCCTCCCCCTCCCTCCATCCTCCCCTCCCCCTCCCTCCATCCTCCCCTCCCCCTCCCCTCCCCCTCCCTCCCATCTCCCCATCCTCCCTCCCTCCTCCCCTCTCCCTCCTCCCTTCCCCCTCCCTCCCCTCCTCCCCTTCCCCTCCCTCCTTCAAGACATTGCAGTGAGATGAATTTTTCTTGCTGTAAATTGAGATGTTTTTTTAATGCAGCAACACATTCCACATTTTGCGGCCCACTAAAGCTCCTGGCTTTGTCTATGCCTGGCTGGAACTGATTTCCCATCGGATCTTCATTGCAAGAATGCTAGCGCATACACCTCAACAGAAGGTAGGAATGAATACATTCAGTGCCTGCACCACTTTTACTAATTGCTTTCAGTACAATTCATCCTGGGTGTTTTCTTTCCATACAGTTGCTTGGCTGCTGCATTTATTCTTTGTTTGCAAGAACACATTAATTCAGGCCTTAATTTCTGGTTGGACCAGTGATGTTGGAGCACCACCACAGCTCACCATGAGAGAACAGGCCAAGCTATAGCGTCACCTATCTTCCTTCTGCTAATCTAGGCTGCCACAATGCAGTACATTTCTCGCATAAATAACAACCACTTGGAGGGGAGGTGCTAGTGACTGAAGAAGGGTCTCGACCTGAAAAGTCACCAATTCCTTCTCTCTATGTTGAAAGACTGGAGCGACTAGGCTTGTATACACTGGAATTTAGAAGGATGAGAGGGGATCTTATTGAAACATAAGATTATTAAGAGGTTGGACACGTTAGAGGCAGGAAACATGTTCCCAATGTTGGGGGAGTCCAGAACCAGGGGCCACAGTTTAAGAATAAGGGGTAGGCCATTTAGAACAGAGATGAGGAAAAACATTTTCAGCCAGAGAGTTGTAAATCTGTGGAATTCTCTGCCTCAGAAGGCAGTGGAGGCCAATTCTCTGAATGCATTCTAGAGAGAGCTAGATAGAGCTCTTTAGGATAGCGGAGTCAGGGGGTATGAGGAGAAGGCAGGAATGGGGTACTAATTGAGAATGATCAGCCATGATCACATTGAATAGTGGTGCTGTCTCGAAGGGCCGAATGGCCTACTCCTGCACCTATTGTCTATTGTCCAGATATGCTGCCTGTCCCTTTGAGTTACTCCAGCATTTTGTGTCGACCTCCATTTTAATTTCAGTTCAAGTAAATATTTCGGTGAAGCACTAGATTCCCACATTAGTTTGTGCAGCTCTGTTTTGAAAGTTGACTAAAAGGCCAGTCGCCAAAATGTGGTATTGCACTTCCTGGTGCTCTAAACCATTGTGTTTTGTGCTAAGGCCACCCTGTTCGCAGGCAAAACTTAAGAAATTGATCAAAAAGATGTGGAGTGATTCCTCAACAACTCCCCTCCCCAACAGAAGTGCTAAGATGGGATCTGCACGATTTCCCAAGGGGGATTACCTAATTTTGCACATTTCCCAACATTTTATTACACTGCAGCCGGAGAAAGTTGTTGATACTTAAGGGCGGTTTAACTGCATAATGGCAGTAAGGCACAGCAACGAATACTGTTAGCTGCCATGAAAAAGGCAGTTCCCATGTTCACTTAACTGACATGCAAGTCGATCCAGAAAGTGCATGCTGATAGGACTATCCTGTAAAAATGGAGGTGAGAAGACCTGCGAAGCTTTGCTTGAGAGTAACAGCAATTGACTTCACTGGGCTACTCTAGGAATGAAATCCTTGAATAATGAAGCAATACTAGAACAAAACATAATGTTCTCAAGATGCATCAGATTGGTCTGTGCACTACAGCTGGGTAATCCTTACAGAAAGCTGTGAGGTCAGTTCTTTAATTGAAGTACTATCTCTGAAAATTATAGAATTTGGAACAAGTTATTTATGTAATTGCAACAAAGATTCATTCATCTTTGTGTTATAATGAATGCAGGTGAGGGGCAGTGCATCATCTGGGCACCCAACCTGATTATCGGTGCACTGTGATAGCAATGATCGTTCAATAGAACAGAAAAGATTGCTTGCACTGGGGCTTTGATTTCTGAGTTTCATTAAAGTGACATTTGAAAGCACTTCACAGTTCATGCTGATGATGCCTTCCTTCACCCAATGCCAGAACATCGTATTCTGCAGTGACAAGAGAAATAAATAGTTGCTATGGTCATGTCATGCGGGAGGCAACAGCACTAAATGATGCACCTCTATTTTTTTTTAATGTTTTCTGCACTGTTGAGTTATGAGGAAATGGACGTTGACCGGGACCACCTGGTGGGCCACCATTTTCCTTCTGCTCCTCTTGATCTTCAGGCTCTGTAGGGTTTCTTATTGCTCTTCCACAGGGGCTTAATATGCTACAAAACCAGAACTTTTGGTCATAAGTAACTTTTTCGCCTGATATTTCTGTGACTCATTATATATCTATGAACATCTCAAGAGAGTGTTTTATTGTCATATGTCCCAGATAGAACAATGAATTGGAGAGCTCAATTTTGTGTGGAGTCAGGAAAGTAGAGTCCAATCCATGTTCTCAGGATTCATCAATTCAAGCTGTGCTGGCTGCTGTATATGTGCTGATGTGTGGGCTCTGCAAAGGCAAAAGAGTAGAGGGCTTCCTGAAAACAATATTCACCATGAGCAAATACTTTGTGATCAACTGCAAGTTGTCCTTGGGTGCGAGCAATGAAATCTTGTTGATGGAAAAGTCCAGGAGTTCTCATGGTATCTGACTGTAAGCAATGGCTGCCTACACTCATTGGAAACTAGTAATGTTGGGCAATTCTGAGTACCTTTTAATGCTGCTGAAATCGGGTCAATGAAGTAATTCATTCACCTACCTACTGTCGTGATCAACGGATTGGGTGACATGGAGGACATCCGCTGCTACTTAAAAAGTTCCCGCAACAAGGAAGCTGAGAATCAACGTGATCTTGGAAAGACATGAGAATATGATCAAAGAACATCCACAGAAAGCCACATGTCTTCATGACAGGGTTGGAGAAGCTAAATCTTTGAATGCATTGTTTATCAAAGATGACTCTCGGAACAAAGTTCTTCATTGATGGGTGTAACTTTGGCTCCGGTCCCAAGGTCCACAAACCACACTGTGGTCAGTCATAGTCATAGCAATGCTTCCGGTAATGAAATGTTGCTGGTGGTGGAATAATTGAGGCATCCATGAAATGGCTGTCTTTTCTGACTGCATGGGACAGAGGGAGTGCAACGAAGATTCACTGGGTTGGTTTCTGTGTCAGAGGATTAGTTATATGAAAATAAATTAAATAGCGTGAACCTGTGCTCTGGAATTTAGAAGAATTACAGGTGATCTCGTTGAAATATTCTAATTTCTTAATTTATCAAGGTTAACTTCCATTTATGGATTCTTCAGGTCTGGAGTGGCAACCCTCCAGTCATCATCAGAAAATAAAATACTGGCTATGGTTTGGAGATAATTTCTCCACCAGATAGTGAATCTTCAGAATTTTCCACCCAAGCTCTGGAGACCAATCACTGCATATATTTAAGACGGGGATTGGTTGATTTTTGGACTTGGAGGAAATTAATAAATATGGTCTGTGCAGGAAAGTGGTGCTGAAGTTAAAGATCAGCAGATTTCTTACTGAATGCTATGACCTATTCCTGCTATTTCTCACTTGCAAATGCTGGAGAAGGCATTCTGTTGGGTTAAGCATTCTGTTGACTTTGGAAGGTGTGTAATCCGTCTGCAGTGAATTCTGAAATTTCCTAGTAATGTCTCCCGATGTTATTAGACTGTCCCTTTATTTGGCAGCTAAGCCAAGTGCTCCTAGTTGTATGGGGGCTGTTTCACTGTCACAGTATGGTGTTTGGTTTATGTTGAAGGGGGCAATGTGTGCACAATGCCATTTGAAGTAGGATTCTGGGGGGAAAGATTGGGAGCCTGGTGGAAGTGTATGTTCAGATTTCTTCATTGGTGTGATTTAACCCAAAACTATTTGATTTGTAATCAACTGCAAATAAAATACTGATTAACATCAAAGCAAGGTGCTGTATAATCTCATTTCTAGGCGAATATGTACAAAGTGAATAGGATGGATGGGCTGGGCTTTCTTCAGAATTTGGTTATAATCAGTGGTCTGTGGTAATTTCATGAATGGGTAAGAGATTTGTGTTGATGGATATCGATTTGTGCTGACTTGTTCCTTTGTCTTAAGTAGTATAATCTTTCTGTTACAAGGTCTGCATTTGTGAAGTCTTGAAATCTATAAATTCCCCTTTGAAATATCATTGATTTCTGTTCTCTAGGGCTGGCCCATGTATGCCCAGCTGTTGATTGATCTATTCAAGTTCCTGGCTCCGTACCTGAGAAATGTGGAGTTGACAAAACCTATGCAAATTCTTTACAAGGTAAGTTTCTTTACGAGCACTACTTAGGTTATAATTGAAAACATAACTTTAAAAATAAAATATGTATTACCCATCCCTAAATGCCTGTGAAGGTGGTAGTGAGCTTTCATCTTTACAACTGTGGTCCTTCCACAGTACTTCAACAGTACTATTGGGGACAGAAGTCCTGGATTAGATCAGGAAACAATGAAAGAATAGTAATATGTTTCCAAGTCAGGGTGATGTTTGATTTGAGATGGAACTGGCTGGTGGTGTTGCTCCCACACATCTGCGGCCATTGCCCTTCGCGATGGAGGAAGTCACAGGTGTGGGAGGTGCTTTCGGAGCAATCTAACTCAGGAACTGTACAGCATTAATTTTACAGTGCTCTGCAGGTGGCGAGAATTAATGTTTATGGTGGTGTATGGTGCTTTATCCTGGATTCCGTTGAGCTTGATTGAATAGCAGGAACCACATTCATCCAGTGTATTTCCATGGTAGAAAGGTTTTGGGCTGTAAGGAATTGTAATTTTACTGCAGAATACCCAACCTTTAACCCACTAGAACTTCTGGCCAGTCGTGACCACTGGGATGCTGATGGCATGTGCCTTGATGGTACTAATGCCAAGGTTGGGTGGTTAGGGATGGTCATTTTTTGGTACTTGTGTAGCACCAATATTTTGTTTGCTTCTAATTACCTCATGCCTGAATGCTGTCCGTGCCTTCCTGCATGCGGTCACTGGCTGCTTGATTTGCAGAGGAGTCATGAATGGAATTGAAGATTGCAGTCATCAGAGATCATTCCCTTTTCTCATCTTATGAAATGGGAAAGGTTACTGAAACAGCTGGATAGGATCTAGTTGCTTAAAATCTCCTCTACTGCATACTATAATTTAGTTGTATTTGGCACTTGGCATAGAACAAGGTTGGACCAAAGGGCCTGTTTTTGCACTGAACAACTCTGCCATACCTACTGTGTAATGTTTATCCCCGCTATAAGGGCAACCAACCAAGCCTGACAGACACTGAGTAGATAGGATCAAACAATCTGCTGGAGGAACTAGTGGGCTGAGCAGCATTTGAGGGGGAGGGAAGGGGGAAAGAGGAATGGTTGGCATTTGGGGTCAAAATCATTATTCCTTCCCCACCCACACCTCCAGATGCTGCTCGGCCTGCAGTTCTCCCGGTAGACTTTTGTTACTCCAGATTCCAGCATCTGTGGTCTTTTGTGTTTCCATTGAGTAGAGAGGGCTCAATTAGATCAGGGGCATGGTGTGAATATTCAGTGATTTGAGACCAGCAACAATACAATACAATACAATACACTATATCTTTATTGTCATTGTACCCAGGGGTACAACGAGATTGGGAATGCGCCTCCCATACGATGCAATAATTTAAGTAATTTAGACAACAGCAACCCAACGAAACGAAACAATTGTAACAGTTTTAGACAGGGTAAAGTGCAAGTTGATCTATGCATTGTGGCCATCCGGCTCAGCAGGACCGGTTCATAGCAGCTATGGCCCTGGGGATGAAGCTGTTCCTGAGTCTGGAGGTGCGGGCGTAGAAGGTCTTGTATCGTCTGCCCGATGGAAGGAGTTCGAACAGACTGTTGCAGGGGTGTGAAGAGTCTTTGTGGATGCTGGTGGCTTTTCTGAGGCATCGTGTGTTGTAGATGCCCTCCAAGTCTGGTAGCTGTGTTCCGATGGCCCTCTGAGCTCTATGGACTACCCGCTGTAGAGCTTTCCTTTCTGCCTCCGTGCAGCTGAGGTACCACACAGGGATGCCATGCGTTAGGATGCTCTCTATGGTGCAGCGGTAGAAGGTCGTCAGCAGCTGTTGGGGTAGACCAGACTTTTTCAGTGTTCTTAAGTAGAACAGTCTTTGTTGTGCCTTCTTGACCAGCGCAGCAGTGTTATTGGACCATGTTAGGTCCTCCGAAATGTGAGTGCACAGAAACTTGAAGCTGGACACTCTCCACACTGTCCCCGTTGATAGAGATCGGGGCATATTCCCCGTTATGTGACCTACGGAAGTTGATGATCAGCTCCTTGGTTCTGCCAGGTTCTGCACCACCGCTCTATAGTTTGTTTTATCCCCGTTGGTGATAAGCCCGATCACCGTTGTGTCGTCTGCAAACTTGACAATGGTGTTGGTGTCGAATGCAGGAACACAGTCGTGTGTGAAGAGGGAGTAGAGCATGGGGCTCAGAACACAGCCCTGTGGTGTGCCGGTACTCAGGGTGATAGTGGAGGACAGGTGCGGGCCCATTCTCATTGCCTGCGGTCGTTCCAGCAGGAAGTCCAGGATCCAGTCACATAATGACGAGCTGAGGCCTAGCTGGTGGAGTTTGGTGATGAGCTTGGTGGGGATGAATTGTGGTCTCATGACAGGTCCTGTAGGTCACTTCTTATTCTGCATACGGTGCATTGCTCGGAGCCCAAGGAATGCAAGGAATTTCTGTGGATTTAAAATCTATTTGCTGTATTTGTTTCCAATGATGGGATGTTTGTGCCTCACCAACACTGCACTCAAATCTGTGTGAAATTCAGCTAATTTACTGGGAGTAGAAATAACAGGTGAAATACTTTGCCAGTCTCTACTTCAGATAGTTGCATGTTTAAACAAAAGTAGTATTTGAGCTGCTTAGTTTCATTTAAAAAGATTTGCGTTTGCCATAGCCTCTGTTGATTTGATGTTCTATTTTGGCTTTTTGTCTCTCAGACATTAATTTTTTTTTAAAGAACTGGTCACATAGGCATAATGCCAGTAAGATTAGTGCATGAATGAAAATCAACAACAGATGCTGGAAACGATGAAATGCTTGGTACACTCAACATGTTAGGCAGCAACTGTGGAGAAAATTAATTTATCGGGTGACAAACCCTTCAATGGATGAGTGGTGCTTCAGATTAGGCCTCTAAGTGGTCCTTCAGTTAATATTCCAGCACAGTTTCAAATCCATTATTGCATTATGGATAAAAGAGTGAGGTTAATTTATGAATATTGAAACCTACCTAAACTGTAAAACATTTTCAGTGGTTTCAGTTTTACATGCTCTGCATTTCTTGACTATCCAAAAAATAACAAAATGAAACTTATCAAACCTGTGTAGGAATATTGTGTGTATAAAGGTTGTTGAAACAAAACTTTGGGCTAAAAGAATTTTTTTTGGCTCCCCTCCGAATCTGATATGAGATGCCAGTTTATATCTGTTATTGCACAAACATAGGCATAATTCCTATTTGCAATTAATTTAGCTAAATGCACATGTGTTGTTTCATTTGTTTCCATTATATCTAATAAGTTTAAAGAGGATTGTTTTATATTTACAGGGCACTCTGCGTGTCTTGCTTGTCCTGTTGCACGACTTTCCCGAGTTTCTTTGTGACTACCATTATGGCTTCTGCGATGTGATCCCACCAAACTGTATTCAGCTGCGTAACTTGATCCTGAGTGCCTTCCCACGGAACATGCGACTGCCAGATCCATTCACGCCTAATCTAAAGGTATTAGAACACTAAACCTCATACTCTAATCTGCACTGTGATTAAACAAAATAGTCTAAACAAATGAAATGGAGGTAGCACGATTTACTTAATTGCATAAAATGTCCCAGTCTCTACATGGTTCCCAAAGCTATTCAAAAATTCCATTCTATACAATAGTTTTATTATATACCTTACAGTTAGGAGAAATGCGTGCAACATCTGGAGGTGCAACGGCTAATGATGTTCTAAAAAAACTTGATGCTTTAATGTTTTCTTCATTGAAGCTGATTGAAGCTGGTAAAGTCTCATTCTCTTTGAAAAAGCTTCTTGAGAGTCTGTTAGAACCATAAGTCTAGAAAGTGCTCATTCCACCATCAATAATCTCACCTGAACTTCCACAAAGCACTACTTTCATTGTGTTGCAGTATTGGCATATCACCTGAATGTTTCTGATAATAATAGCTGTTACAAATGAGTGGGAACAATACTGATCTACCATGTATGAAAAAATGCAGGGGGAAATATGATGTCAGTTTGTGTTCAGAGCTATTGTGTACTGCTATAACTGAAGAGAGGTATGTTATGATTGTGTTAGGTGGATATGCTAAGCGAAATCAACATTGCTCCCCGAATATTAACCAACTTCACTGGAGTGATGCCACCTCAGTTTAAGAAGGACTTGGACTCCTATTTGAAGACACGTTCTCCAGTGACCTTCCTGTCAGAGTTGCGCAGTAACCTGCAGGTGAGCAGAACAAGACTTAACAACATCTCATTTTAGAATGACTGAAATCAGTCTTTGGTATAGACTGCACTTCAAAAATTTCTGACCAAGAGATAAGAGGTGTTATCTATGATGTTTATAGATTCAACGATGCGATGCACACAGCTTGTGATCTGAAGATTCTGGATGGTAGGAATAGATGGGTGTTACTGAAAGTAGATTTTCCCTGGATGATGAACTCTTGCAATTTCTTCTCTGGTATATTACGTTAAACTCTTTGTAAGCAGGGCTAGATTGAGGGTCTGAACAATGTCCAAAGAGTCATTCACAAAAAGGTGGAAAGCTTATACTTCATGAAAGACCCTCCGCAATGTCACTGATGGCTTTTTAATCTCTTTTCATGGAATCTAGTGGTCATGCCAACTTCCTGCATTTCTGCACTTGCAGGTTCAGTGACATTGTTCATTTCAATGGGGAAGGGGGGAGTTTTAGTTAAGTGAGGTTTTTAAATTAAATTGAATATATATTTATTGTTATTAGCAAGACTTCATCTTGTTCAATGTTTAACATGTCTACTTTTTTTTTAGTCATCTTTTTTAACAACATTTGTGTTTTTGAATGTGTTTAAATGTCAAGAGACATTACCCGAAACCTCATGCTCTTTGACAGTTTTGATACCGTTCTAAATCCAACTGTACAAAATATTTCTGCAGTCGCAGCCTTTGCTCAGCTTTGGTGAATTTCCGCCTAGTGGCTGGCTTATTACTCATTGTAATGAGGATGTGTAAGGGAAGACAGAACTTGGCCACAGATTGCATTTTGTGCACCATGGAATTAGAGCAGCAATTGCAGATATTAGAGCCAATTTCAGGGCAGCGATTCGGGACATTGAAACAAGGAGATGATACAGTGATCCTGTCCCAACAAATTGTAGAAACTTGCATATATCTGGCCTTTGTCTAAGTGGATTATCCAGTTGTTATCCAGCGAGTCCACTTTAATAAAGTATGTATTACTTTATTCCTGTTGTATTCCTGTTTGAATTTGGTCCATTGCAAGAAATGGTATGGTTGTATAGAATTTGATTAATTAGGTTAAGCAAGGTTCAATGATTATTGAGGTCCAGGATCTGGCACCCACAGTTGCAGGCTGTTGAGGCCATTCTGGATATTTCATTTGGCATTTAGCACTTTGGGAGAATGATAAATTGTAGAGTCCAAAGCAATACTGAAGTAGTCTTGCTCCTTTCTATATGCCATATAATTTCCATGTTTTATTGACAGTGCCCCTCATAATTTTACACACTTCTATCAGTTCTACTATGTACTATGATTTACATATCTTCGTACACTATGTTTACATATCTGTTGTGCTCCTGCTATTAAGAATTTCATTGTTCTGTTTCAGGACATAGATATGATAAATGGTCAAGAGTTTGTCCTAGGGTGGCAATAACAAATACTGGAAGGTGTAGCTTCAAAGTGGGAGGAAGCGAACGTTAAAAAAGAGATTGGTGGCAAGTTACTTTTGGAAAAAAATTAGTCGCTGATAGGGGAAGTGGTCTTCCCTTGGACTCACAACACTCCAGAGAAAACAATCCAAGTTTGTCCCATCTCTCCTTTTGCAAAGGCTTTCAACAGTTCAACAGAGCTTTATTTGTCATTCGGTACCAAGGTACCGAACGGAACTACATAGCAGTCACACACAAAAAAGAACACAAGACACATGACCCCAACACAAACATCCATCACAGTGACTCCAAACATCCACTGTGATGGAGGCAACAAAACTTCCACTCTCTTCCCCACGCCCACGGACAGACAGCTCGTCCCCGACCGACCCGCACAGTCCCCGCAAGGGGATGGAAGTCCCCGTGGCCAGGTCGCACCGGGCGCTGAGACGTCTCGCGGCCGAACCGGGCGATGGAAGGCCCTGCGACCGAGCCGTGCGCAGCTAAGTCCCGCGGCCGAGCCGCACCGGGCGATGTTAGGCCCCGCGGCCGAGCCGCACCGGGCGATGGAAGGCCCCGCGGCCAAGCCGCACCGGGCGATGTTAAGTCCAGCGGCCGAGCCGCACCAGCGATGAAAAGTCCCGCGGCTGAGCCGCGCCGGGCGATGTTAGGCCCCGCGGCCGAGCCGCACCGGGCACTGTTAAGTCCAGCGGCCGAGCCGCACCAGCGATGTTAGGCCCCGCGGCCGAGCCGCACCAGGCGATGGAAGGCCCCGCGGCCAAGCCGCACCGGGCACTGTTAAGTCCAGCGGCCGAGCCGCGCCGGGCGATGTTAAGTCCAGCGGCCGAGCCGCACCGGGCGATGGAAGGCCCCGCGGCTGAGCCGCACCCCGCGCCGTGAGGAAGAGACCTAAAAGAGAAAGGTTTCCCCCACCCCCCCCACACATACACAACCAAAAAAACCACAAATAAACCATCCCAACACCGACACACAACAAAAAAAAAAGGAAAAAAGACGAACAGACTGCTAGCGAGCCGCAGCCGTTAGGCGCCGCCACTTTCTGATCCTGGTGAACCTCTTTTGCACTTGCTCCAAAGTATAAAAAATCCTTCCTGCAATGAGCGACCTGAACTGCACATAATACTCCAAATGGGGTCTAAGCAAAGTGTTATACAGCTTCAACATGTCTGAAGAAGGGTCTCGACCCGAAACGTCACCCATTCCTTCTCTCCCGAGATGTTGCCTGACCTGCTGAGTTACTCCAGCATTTTGTGAATAAATACCGTCGATTTGTACCAGCATCTGCAGTTATCTTCTTATATTATGACTTCCTAAGTTTTGTACTTAATGCCCCAACTGATTAAAGCCAAGCATACTGTATACCTTCACCCCCACAACTAGTGTTGCCTTTTCCAGGGATCTCTGGAATTGCTCCCCAAGATCAGCAAACTTAATAATCAACTCACCTGTGTTTTTGTCCAAATCATTTTTTATATATAAGTAAATAACAAGAGGCCCCAGCACTGATCCCTGCCTAATACCATTGAGAAGAATGCTGATGAATACAAACAATCTCATGCTCTGACTAGTATCATTTATATTGGATACATTTTAAATATGTAATTGTGGTTGTGCTTGTCTCAACATTGTTAAACTGGTCAAATTTCTGTAAATATAATGTGAGGTAAATAAAACTTGAAAAGAAGTATGGAGAGTAACTTCATAATCATAATCGTAATTTATTAGCCAAGTATGTTTTGCAACATATGAGGAATTTGGTCTGCCATACAGTCATACCAAAAAAGCAACAAGGCACACAACTACATAAAAAAATGAACATACACATCTACTACAGCAGCTTCTCCACATTCCCCACTGTGATGGAGCTCTTGAAGTCCCAAACAAGAGGGCGCCAACTCCACGATGTTAGGCCGCAGTGCGGATGGAGATACGACTCCGTCGCATCGCAAAAAGTTGCATCTCCGTCGAGGAAAGAGAGAGAAAAAGTTTCCCCCACCACCCCCCACAAATACAAAAACTAAAGATAAGCTAAAACATACATTTTACAACAAACTAAAAACACACAGAATGAAAAAGACTAGTTGGTGAGGCAGCCATCATGCGGCGCCCCCTGGTGGTATACTTCACTGACCTTACTGAAAAAAATATGCTGCCAGTTATACCATCAGGCAAGGTGGCTGGTCCACAGTTTTGTTGCTGGTATGTGCTTAGTTTGTGGATCTCTGTTAGGACATCAGTCAAAGAAGAGTTGATCTTGGTTTCTCTTTGCTTGGGAGGGAGAACATTAATGGCAATCTCCTGCTTAGTTACTCCTAACGATATTCTCTAATTAAGTTTGTTCTAGTAAGTTAAACTAATGTTTGTACTTCAGGTATCAAATGAACCTGGTAACCGGTACAACATTCAGCTAATCAACGCCCTGGTGCTGTATGTGGGAACGCAGGCGATTGCTCACATCCACAACAAGGGCAGCACGCCATCCATGAGCACTATCACACATTCGGCCCATATGGACATCTTCCAGAACCTGGCTGTGGACCTAGATACAGAAGGTAAAGATAGCTCAAGTTTAACATTAAGTATCTCTGATTTTTGATATTTTTACAGACAGATGGTTTTGCACCCAAATCCTGGTCCATGATGGTTCATTTCAGACTTCAGATTTCAGACTAGTTTATTGTCATATACACGAGGGTGAAATGAAATTCCTTGTTCAAGTTAAGCTTGCAGAGTAAACTGTATTCATACAGCAATGATAAATGTAACAACAAAAACATTGAGTGCAAAACAGCAGAATGATGCATGATTGCAGTGCAATTTACTGAGTGTGGTGTGAACATGTATCTGAAGCATACAGATTAGGAGTGAATTAATTTATCTGTGTACAAGCAACTGTGAACGCTGTTGTTGAACTGACTCTTGGCCAAGGTTGTCTTTAATAAGTCAACATTTTTACCTGCTTTCTGAAACAGCCCTCCAATCAGTCCCATTTCTTCTGCCCATGTAATAGTGCCTTCATATATTAAATGGAGTCTTCGGTTGAGATTTTAGAATTGATGAAGATAACATCGTTTATGTGGTGTCGACTGCGTCATTAACTGCATTATTGTGAAGTTAGCCCCTGTGATCATCTTGAATATTTCATACAAATACGAGTTACCTATCATAGTCTGCATAAAGTAGTGCAATCAGTTTCTAGCCAAGTATGTGTTGTTTGAATAGATGGGATCTTTGCAGAGCCTGTCTGGGTGCGGCCGTGTCGAGGGAAGTGCCCTGTGCGAAAAGTGGGAGTCTTTGGCGAAGAGGCTGAGATGAGGAGGTTACATTTGTTTTTGAGTCTGATTTGTTTTAAGACACTAAAGTAATGGGAGATAAGTTGGTGCAGTGTGTCTCCTGCAGGATGTGGGAAGGTAGGGACACCGCTGGAGCTTCTGGGAGCTACACCTGCAAGAACTGTGTCCAGGTGCAGCTCCTGAATGGACGTGCTGTGGAGTTGGTAAAGTAGCTGGATGACCTCAGGGCCACCCGGGAATGCGCGAGTTTCCTGGACAGGACCTACTGTGAGGCTGTCACACCAAGGGTCCAGGTCGAGCGAAAGTGGGAGACCGTTTCAAAGGGGTGTGAACGTGGACTACAGGAGACCCCGGTGGCTGTGCCTATTGCAAACAGGTACACCCTCTTGGGAGCTGTCGGGGCAGAAGACGCTTCCAGTTGGACAGGTTGGTGGCTCTAATCCAGGCAAGGAGACTCGACTGGGGAGACTGAAGTCAGGAAGAGCCATAGTAGTGGGTAACTCCATTGTCCGAGGTACAGAAAGTAAATTCTGTGGCGGCAGGCGGGACTTGAGGATGGTCTGTTGCCTCCCTGGTGCCAGGTTCTAGACATCAGGGGGACCAACAGCAGGGGGACCAACATTCTGGCAGGCAGGTTTGCTAGTGCTACACGTGTGGGTTTAAACTAAGTAGTGGGGGGGGAGGGGTTGACAAATTGGGAATATGAAGATGGAGTTAAAGGGGAAGCGAATACAGGAGAAATTGCAAAGGACTCTGGAATAAATGGGAAGGGAAGTTCTAGATGGGATAAGAGAGTAAGGTCAGGGCCAATTGTGACCGGTGTGAGAGGGGAGGTGAATACCGAAGTTAAAGTGTTGTATTTAAATGCGCGAAGTATAAAAAATAAAGCTTGAGGCTCAGTTAGACATTGGCAAGTATGATGTTGTGAGAATTACAGAGACATGGCTACAAGAGGACCAGGGCTGGGAACTGAATATTCAGGGGTACACAACGTATAGAAAAGACAGATAGGTGGGCAGAGGGGGTGGGGTCGCTCTGTTGGTAAGGAATGATATTCACTCCCTTGCAAGGGGTGACATAGAAGCAGGAGATGTAGAATCAGTATGGATAGAAATGGGGAATTGTACGGGTAAAAAGACCCTAATGGGAGTTATCTACAGGCCCCCCAAACAGGAGCCTTGACATCGGGTGCAAGTTGAATCAAGAGCTAAAATTGGCATGTCGCAAATGTAATGCTACGGTGGTTATGGGAGATTTCAACATGCAGGTAGACTGGGAAAATCAGGTTCGTAATGGACCCCAGGAAAGGGAGTTTGTGGAGTGCCTCCGAGATGGATTCTTAGAACAGCTTGTACTGGAGCCTATCAGGGAGAAGGCAATTCTGGATTTAGTGTCGTGTAATGAACCTGATCTGATAAGGGAACTCAAGGTAAAAGAGCCATTAGGATGCAGTGATCACAATATGATAAGTTTTACTCTACAAATTGAGAGGGAGAAGGGAAAATCGGAAGTGTCAGTATTACAGTATAGCAATGGGGATTACAGAGGCATGAGGCAGGAGCTGGCCAGATTTGACTGGAAGGAGGCCCCAGCAGGGAAGTAGGTGGAACAGCAGTGGCAAGTATTCCTGGGAATAATGCAGAAGTTGCAGGGTCAATTTATCCCAAAGAGGAGGAAAGATTCTAAGGGGAGTAAGAGGCACCCGTGGCTGACAAGGGAAGTCAAGGACAGCATAAAACTAAAAGAGAAGAAGTATAACATAGCAAAGAAGAGTGGGAAGCCAGAGGATTGGGACTCTTAAAGATCAACAGAAGATAACTAAAAAGGCAATACGGGGAGAAAAGATGAGGTATGAGGGTAAGCTAGTCAATAATATAAAGGAGGATAGTGAAAGCTTTTTTAGGTATTTGAAGAGTAAAAAAATAGTCAAGGCAATGTGGGTCCCTTGAAGACAGAAGCTGGGGAATTTATTATGGCAGACGAGTTGAACCGGTACTTTGGATCTGTCTTCACTAAGGAAGATGCAAACAATCTCCCAGATGTTCTAGTGGCCAGAGATCCTAGGGTGACGGAGGAACTGAAAGAAATTCACATTAGGCAGGAAATGGTGTTGAGTAGACTGATGGGACTGAAGGCTGATAAATCCCCAGGGCCTGATGGTCTGCATCCCAGGTACTTAAGGAGGTGGCTCTAGAAATTATGGGGGCATTGGTGATCATTTTCCATGCAGCGTAGGTTTACTAGGTTAATTCCCGGAATGGCGGGACTGTCATATGTTGAAAGATTGGAGCGACTAGGCTTGCATACACTGGAATTTAGACGGATGGGAGGAGATCTTATCGAAACATATAAGATTATTAAGGGGTTGGACACGTTAGAGGCAGGAAACATGTTCCCAATGTTGGGGGAGTCCAGAGCCAGGGGCCACAGTTTAAGAATAAGGAGTAGGCCATTTAGAACGGAGATGAGGAAAAACCTTTTCAGTCAGAGAATTGTAAATCTGGAATTCTCTGCCTCAGAAGGCAGTGGAGGCCAATTCTCTGAATGCATTCAAGAGAGAGCTAGACAGAGCTCTTAAGGATAGCGGAGTCAGGGGGTATGGGGAGAAGGCAGGAATGGGGTACTGATTGAGAATGATCAGCCATGATCACATTGAATGGTGGTGCTGGCTCGAGGGGCCGAATGGCCTCCTCCTGCACCTATTGTCTATTGTCAGAGCTGCATCTTCAGGTTTCAAAACAATTACTGTTTGTAAGTGTTAATTAGTTCAATGGAAGTAGTTTGATAGCTAATATTTTCTTTGAAGTATTAAATGTTTCAATGTTTGGTTTCAGAATATTAAAGGGCATATTTATATTTATTTGGCGGTTTTGGGTGCAAATGACCATGGTTGAATGCCATTTTTTTGTAGACAGTCTGTACCTTGACCCATCACACATAGTGATGACTTAGTGCAGGAGGTCTTTCAGAGTATTCTGATAAAGAACCACAACCAGCTTATTGGCAAGTTGAACATATTGCATTAATAGCATGGATTATAAATAGTTTAAAAGAAAGTGGGTGTTATTTGGACTAGATTAAAAAAGTGAATGATAATTTTTCACAGGAATCAATGGATATGGGTTATGTGGAGATGTGTGAGGTGATACATTTTCATCAGAAGGACAAGATCCAATGTTGAGTAAAGAATACTGTTGTGAAAGAAGGGCAAAGCAGGAGATAAAGGGTAAAAAATCTTTGAAAGGTGGAGAGCAGATTCAGAAAGTGGTTAAAAAGATGCACACTCCAGAAGCATATAGTTAAAAATAATGATTGCATTCACAGTAAGCTTTGTGAATGATTCTTGAGACAACAATCGATGAGAGAAGCTGGGACAGTTTTATGGGGAAGAGAAGGCTAAAGGGAGATTTCATAGACATATATAAAATAATGAGGTGTCTTGGCAGATTGGCTATTCCCTTGGGGTGGGGGTGTCAATGAATAAAAGCCTCAAATAAATGTAAAATTAAGAGTAACATGAGAACATGATTTTTACTTGCCAATGTTTCTTCATGTCCTCTCTGCTTTCCAAATTTTGTGTTGAATTCAGCTGAATAGTTTCTGTACTCCAGACTTTCTGTCTGTTGGACCTCATTGCAAGTCTTTCCTGTATTGCTAGTTTCAATATGTACCACAGCCCCAGGCTGTTAAGATTTCACCTCCAAGATGTTCTCGACTTTGGCAATCGGGAGGGCAGCGGAGCTGTCAGAGTGGTGTCTGTGACCGCAAAAATACCATTTGGATCCCAGACTATAAAACCTGTTGCTTTGTTGACCTTTGTCCTCTGTCCCTGCACTGCTGAGCCAGCCATAGTGCTTTGGTGTTGGTTCTGGCTGCATTCTCACATGGTGTCCTTCTTCCCCTCAGAACTGAATATTGATTGCAGAGTGAGGAGTCTCCTGAACTATCTTGGCTGCTCTCCTTCACTGTATCAGTCATCAATTCCTCTTGAAATGTGCTATCTGTTTAGTACTTCCTCATGAGTAGTCTAGAGATCAGATTTCTCCAATTCGTAACACCACCTACACACCAGAAGTCCCAGTGTTTCCACAGGGTACAGTGTGTACATTACACAGGTCTGAGGTGCCTGCCATGTCTTGATTTATTAGATTGGTTCAGTTTGTGGAACACAACCAATGGCCAATTTATTTAGGCTTAAAAGCAGCAGTTGGTGTTTGTCATATATCTGCTTTCTATATTTATGTACCTTGGTGGGGGATTATGTGGTCCAGCTGGAGTTTTGCTTGTGGTGTTTCAAGCAAAAGTGTTTTGACATTTATGTATTTAGAAATATCAGTAGCCTAAATTTTAATCTTTCTATTAAATGCCTGCTGGAATGATCCCTCTTCCATCTTTCAGGTCGATACTTGTTCCTGAATGCCATCGCAAATCAGTTGCGATACCCAAACAGCCACACCCACTATTTCAGCTGTACTATGCTGTATCTGTTTGCTGAAGCCAATACAGAAGCAATCCAGGAGCAGATCACCAGGTGAGGGATAGAGGACCCTTTTCATTACCATGCACATCAATCTTGTGCTTGAAACTGGTCCATGCACAACTGCCTTGTAGTTCAATTTTATTTTCCTTACCTTGACTTGTAAATGCCCTTTTAGTGCATACTAACGCTTTCCTTGTGTTACCATTATTACAAAAAAGGTCAGGTCATATAATTAAAATAGAGAATTAAATTAGGAGGGAATCGTATATACAGAAAATGAATGCTGCTCATTGTACTGTGTAGGCCTGTGTTTGAAGCAAGTTTATGAATACAATTTTGAACTATATATTTCCTTTACTTGATTCAGTTGACCACCTGAAAAGTTTTGAGCTTTAATTGCTTTTTCTTTTGCAGAGTACTGTTGGAAAGGCTGATTGTAAACAGGCCTCATCCATGGGGACTGCTCATTACCTTTATTGAGCTCATTAAAAATCCAGCCTTCAAGTTCTGGAACCATGAGTTTGTCCACTGTGCTCCTGAGATTGAGAAGTAAGTGGGTTTTTTCTCTTCCCCTGCCCCCCCCCCCCCTCCCCCCCAAGTTAGCCATATGTGCCATATATGATCTGCACCAATAAAATAGTTATTTGCTACAGTTTTACAAGCACATTAAACAACAGAAATAAATATATAGTAAACTATCTGTTACTGCGTAAACCAGATCATGATAGTACATAGACAACCATGGTAGTGCAAAGTCTACAGTGGTTTCCTGCTGAGGTACAGTTATTAGGGTGTGCAGGGTGGTTCAAAAATCAGAAGGTTGATGGGAAGATGTTCTTAAACCTGGAGGTGACACTTCTCAGGCTCTTGTACCACCTTACCGATGGTAGCAGTGAGAAGCATTGTCAGGGTGGTGTGGGTTTTTGATGATTGCTGTCTTTTTGAGACAGCGCTTCCTGCAACAGTCAATATGCTCTCTGCCATACACCTGTAGGAATTCGATGGAGTATTTGGCAACATGTTAAATCTCCCCAAAAGTTTGAGGAAGTAGAGGCGTTGATGAGCTTTATTTGTGATTACATCAATGTGCTTGATTCCTCCTTGGATGTCAGATCTTTGTTATTGAGTTTGTCTTTTGCTTCTGTAGGTTGCAACATTATACCTCTCTCCAAATATCTGACCTGAGCCCCAGGTATGCTATTGCACCAAATCAAACTAGGATTTAGTTGAGAGTATTCTTGTTTCAACTACCAGGCCACCGTCTTCAGAAAAACAGTTAAGGCATGCTGTACAATTAGAATGTTTGGATTGTTTCAAACACTTCTTTCCATTTTACGGACTTGTATCCTTTCCCTTTTCCAGCAGTGTATTTTCCTATTTTACTTATGACCTTCTGTAAGTTTATTTTTCTTCTTCCTCTTCCTCTTTGATTACTGACACACCATGCACTACACAATTTAAAACTTGAATAAGTGAATATTTACAAGTTAATTTAATTAATCTGACATTAATTAATCCCATCCAATTTTCCTCACAAGCATTCCTTAAATATGTTCTCCCGTATTTGGACAATTCTGCTGTCGGCTTGCAGTCCCTGATGTGAGCCGTCATGGAAGTCATCATAACTGCATTTGTCCTGTTTACATACACATCTATCTCCCATTGAATCAATAATAATAAAGGAACCCTGAGCTTTGTTTCAGCTGTTCAATCTCAGCAAAGCACAGATCCATTATAGCTTGCAATTGGTGTTGCACTTGATACCATCAGACCTGTTTGTCTCATTACCACATTGTGATCCATTCGTGTGGATTGGGAGCAGCTTGTACAAGATATATATAGTTGGTTGGGAACTTGATGCACAGAGAAAGTACCTCCCTGTCAGCTTGATACTAAACCTCAGTGGTAGTATTCTTACTCCCTGTGGTTCATGCACACACTCCAGGCGTTTGAGCACATAATCCATGTGGAGGTTTTGTGTTGCACTTAAGATTTTGTTTCTCAGGTGAGACACTGACTTATCAGGCCTTCTCAGTGTACAATGAAGTTTGTTTCAATGTATTTTATTGCTCTGCACAAAATTATTCTCATATTCCCTCCTCATTGCAATAGTGGATTAAAACTTAAAGTACACAATTGGCTGTTAAGCACAGTGGCATGTCCTGAGACTGTGTTCTTTCCTGGTTTGTTTTCACTGGACTAATGCTGGTCGATGGCTGTTTTGCAGGTTGTTCCAGTCTGTAGCTCAATGCTGTATGGGACAGAAGCAGGCACAACAAGTAATGGAAGGCACTGGCGCAAGTTAAAACGGTGAAGCAATACCTCCTTGGAGAAACAACATGGAAAGAGTGATGGGCAGCCTGTGTTTTTCTTGAAAACTGTCATTGGTTGTGTAACTTGCTGGTTCTTCCAATCAAATGCAGTCCAGCTGCATGAGTCAGACATAGGAACAGTGGTCGATGAAGAACTGATTTCATGTTGGACATGTTTTATTTTTCATTTGTCACTTGGCCAAAAAAAACAAATGCTGTGAATATCATTTGAAATGATATAAAAATGTAAATAAAAGGGAGTGCAACCTTAAACCGGACTATCTCCATCTGTGCAAATTGTATTAAACTGACTTTTATCCAGTTATTACCGGTGTTGGCAGCTGATGACACATTGAAGCATGTCTGGGATAGATTCCCCGCCGTTCCAAATTACAGCCAGGCCACAGATCCTCGAAAGTTGTCACAGGAGCTGCTCTTTATTCGATGCATTTTCCCCATTTTGTTGGGGTGGGGGGTGGGGGAGGGAGAGAAGGAAAGCAGTATTGACTTTTATTTGCCCGTTTTCTTGTATATTTAAAGTCCTCCAGCAGATTAGCATGGAGGTCAGTATGGTTTGCATAAAGGTTTTTATTTTTTAAGGTGTTTGTGTTCAAGATGAGCCGCTCCTTCTGTCCTTTAACAAGGGGGTGTCCAGGCTAATTGTGGCGTTCACTATGTTAATGCAAAGGAAAATAAACGGTTCTCCCTGAATTCTGTAAATTGTGGGATAAAAAGAGCCAGTTTTGCGGCATGAAGTCGATTAAGTTTGTAAAAAGAAACCAAGGACCAATACAGGCCATTTTGTAAGGATTTTGAATGTTGTTTTGTAAATGTATTGGTCCATGTGTTGTATTTTGTAGTCTTTGTAGTTTCCTTGGCTCTAGTTCTGCCACTTAACACTCTTGTATGTAAGCATATTGTAGTTAATGCATTAAAACCCATGTCATGCAGCAACTTCCTCTTTGTTTATTGCCTCTAGACATTGAAGGCCAGATTATGTTCATTGTGTAACTTTTAGAGTTGGTTCTGATTTTGACTGTGAATATCAATCTTGTTTTTAAATAATGTGTTTGTCACTTATCGATTACCAACCCAAAATATGCTGTTTATTTTGTAAATCATTTTGTGGATGCAATTTAATCTTTATTGTGGATGCCAAAACTGGAAGATAAATTCACACCTAAAATTTGGTGAGCTGCATGTGTTAATACTTAACACCAGCCTAAGTATTCAACACGATTTGCTTTTTTGTTCCTTCCAAACTGCAACCTCAATTACACCCAGCTCAGTTTCTGTGAGATCTTGTTCTTGCCTGCACATAAGGATGAGGGATGTTAATGCTAAGAATTAGGCATATTCCATTTAAGCACCCAGTTCTCGGCATGCTGAACTTAAACAAAAAGTGAAGCTCACTCAACTCCATCTCAGGCTTCAGATGCACAATCCGCCTCTCATTCCCTCCGCAACCGGCTGTCGAGTCTCCTCAATTAGTGCAGAATTCATCAGCTCTTGTTTGTCCACTTGGTACTGCACTGCATGGGATCTCTTGCAGCACATAGCAAGAATAAAGGCCGAGTGTCCATCCATGAAGTTGAAAGGCTAGTGTCTTTTTCACTGCCTTGTTCATATTGCTTTACTGTGGTACATTCCTACCGTCCCACAATCCAGTTTAATATTTTAGATTATAACCACCTAGTTCTAAACTACCATAAGTCCAACAATTCAGTCTATTCTATCAGTTCCCCATAATCCTTGAACTATAATCATGTCCCTCAAATCATTTAAATACCAGGTAATACAATCATATTGTGCAATACCTCAATTTAACCTGTAATGTCTAGGTAAATCAACTCTACTCCAAGCCAAATATTTCCGTATGAAAATATGGTGTCCAGCTTTGTCCACAATGTTCTAAATCTGATCGATTTTAGGCTTGAATTTCTAGTGTAGCTTCTATACACTTGTTCTTCAGTTATGTGCTGTAAAATTAATAAATACACCCCAACTCATACTTGAAAGTTCCGTCCCTCAATTAACAAAGATTAGCGGTATCTTTGCAAATACATATTAATTTTAGTGTTACTAAAAACTACAACCAAAGCTTATCATGACTAAACAAAATCCTACTTGCCCATGCATCCATTGAAGCAGGACATTTGAGAGGAAAAGCAATTGGTCATTGAGGTAATGAGCCAATGACCCTAAAAGGAACTGATTTCTGGATTTCTTTAATTTATTTCCAATTGGACCTGGATTGATGAATCCAGGTTCATTTACAAACAAAGAATGAGAGGGTTAATTATCTAATTGCTTGATACTATTTCAGTAACAGTGGACAAGTATAAAGCAAACTTACTATAAAGCACAGCAGTTTCTGATGGGCCACTTGCTATTAAAATTCATCTGCACCCAGGTTTCTGTGTTTAAGTTTTGTTTTAACCACTTTCCCTCAGGCCCTTATAGCGATTCAGCAGGTGTGTTTCCACAATTATTTACATGGGAACTGGACCTCTTTGTATGAGCGCTGGAGTTTATTTTATTACAGAAGTTATGGGCGGCACGGTAGCGCAGCGGTAGAGTTGCTGCTTTACAGCGAATGCAGCGCCGGAGACTCAGGTTCGATCCTGACTACGGGTGCTGCACTGTAAGGAGTTTGTACGTTCTCCCCGTGACCTGCGTGGGTTTTCTCCGAGATCTTCGGTTTCCTCCCACACTCCAAAGACGTACAGGTATGTAGGTTAATTGGCTGGGTAAAATGTAAAAATTGTCCCTAGTGGGTGTAGGATAGTGTTAATGTACGGGGATCGCTGGGCGGCACGGACTTGGAGGGCCGAAAAGGCCTGTTTCCGGCTGTATATATATGATATGATGTTGTGGTGGGGATGGAAAGGAGTGTGCAAAGTTGCCGGAATTTGGATAGACTGCTTGTTTATCATCATTCTCTTCACTGAGTAAGGCACACTAGGAAACTGTATTGTCTGCTGGCCAAACATCAGATTTGCCTTCATAGCACTTGCACAGTTGTTACCGCTTTAATCAGTGGAACAATTTATTTTTGCATGAGTAAAGATGGCTTGTTAATTTTGTAATTATGAAATCTAGTGAAAATTGAATCAAGAAACTTGTTGATTAATAGGATATATTCAGAAAATAGAGCAATGATAGGGTATCTGATGAATGGCCACTGACTTGAAATGTTAACTTTTTTCCTACTCTTATAGATGCTGCCTGATCTGTGCATTTCAAGCAGGTAGATCCTCTGAACTCTCCAATTATGCTGCCCTTGAGCAAAGTCCTTAACCTTGTGCGTTTTCATGACAGATTCCTTTGTGGCTGAAGAAAACCCTCCTTTATTTGCCTGCCAATATATTGTTGTTTACCATTACTGTGCTTATCTTCGCTCCCCTCCAAGCGGGCTGCTGTGCCGTAAGCATGTTTCCCAATTCAGATTTTTCTTCCTTACCGGGTAATCAAGTATCTTTGATATGTATAACTAAGCCAAAAGCGGAACCTGCATTACTTCATGAGGCCTCACTCCTACCTGACTTCATTATGTCCTTTGGAGGAATGATCGACTGATCCAGAAGATTTAAGATGCATGGGATCTAAGGTGAATTCATTTGGGCGTAAAAATAGATGGGTTGGTTAATAAGTTTGTAGACAACACCAACATTGGTGGAGTTGTGGACAGTGAAAGGCAGTCAAAAGTATATAGCTATAGATCTGCTGCAGAAATGGCAGATGGAGTTTAATTCGTGCAAGTGTGTGGTGTTGCAGTATGGGAGGTGAATGTAAGGGTAAAATATAGTTGATGTCACGAACCTTGTGACAGCACATAGCTAAGAGTGGTAAACAAGGCATATGGTATGCTTGCCTTCATTGGTTGGGGCATTCAGTATATGAGTGGAGAAGCTATGTTAGAGATTCATTGGACTTTGGTTAGGCTGCATTTGGAGTATTGTGTGCAGTTCTGGTTGCCCCATTTGAAGAAGGACGTGGAGGTTTTGGAGAAGCTGCAGAAGAGGTTATACAGAATGTTGCACGAGAGGTTTGACAAACTTGTATTGTTTTCTCTTGAATGTCAAAAGTTAGGGGGAAGACCTGACAAGTACAGGTGTACCATGCTCAATGCTACCTGCTTTAAGGCCTGCACTTTCAATTTAGAGCCTTATTCCAGTGCATGCCTTGGTGTTAATGATTGCTGGGATATTAATAGGTAGCATGGAGGTGCTTGAAAGTACTGCTGCAGCAGAGGGGCAATTGTTGGTCGGAGCCACTCAGTTGTGCAGAGGTGTTTAAGGGGCCACAGTGGTTGTGTCTGGGGTTGCTGGCTCCTTCTGCCATGTGAGTTGGAGTGATTTCTCCCACCAGGAGACAGAAGGACAGCAAGAGATTGGATTTGCTGGCTTCTGCGAGGCTGGAGGTGTCTTCTACTGAGTGAGTATGGGTGATTTTTGCTAGCGATCGGAACGGGGAGTGCAAGGGGCAGGATTTGCCAGCTTCTATGGGTTAGTGTTTTGTAGTTCTCCCAGTTGGGTTTATGGCTAAGCATAGGCAGGTTATGTTTCAGTGTTCCCCCGGACCCAAGGAACTGCAGATGCTGGTATTTTGCATAAAATGCAAAGTGCAAGTAACTCAGCGGGTCAGGCAGCATCTCTGGAAGGGCTTGTTGGAGTTGCGCTGGAAATCAAAGCTGCAGTCAGAGAATCGGGTCTTTTCACATCTGTTTTTTTACTGGAACCGTGAATAGAATAATTGAGCTTAAAAATAAATTATCAAGATCGCATCTTTGTTTATACTATGTTTTGTTCAGCGCTTCCATTTTCTAGAAATGTATCTGTAAACAAATTTATGTTTCTGCATACAAAATGATGACATGCATAGAAAGGGTAGAAATGCCAAAGACTAGAGGGAATAACTTTAATGTGAGGGTTTTTTAACGTCTGGAAAATGCTGCCAGGTGTAGTGGTGGTAGACACAAACATGGCATTTGAGGTTTTTAGATAGGCATGTGGGTATGGAGGATATGAATATCCTGTATTTGTACACTGGCCAGCTTGATTGTAATCATAGTCTTTGCTGGGATAGCATGCAACAAAAAAAGCTCCGCTGTACCTCAGTACACATGATACCAATAAACTAAATTAAATGAATCGTGCAGATAGAGAAGGCTAGTTTAACTTGGCACCATTTTCAGCACAGCCATTGTTGGCTGAAGGCCTTTTCCTGTGCTGTAGTGTTCTATGCTTTAACTCATATCCTTGTATACCTGATTACGGCCATGATCCAGGCTAATACCAGTGACTGCTGCTTGAATCAAACGTCCCAGTTCTATCTTCCTTTTCCTGAGCCCAAGTTATCTGCCATCCAGGCATTTTTTTGTAGAGATAACGATGAGGAACATTGCTTGAGGGTTTACTTGTTTTCAAACTAAACTATCAAAAATTAATTAAAACTTTTATAACCCTGTAATGTTTTTATTAAAAGAAATCACCTTTAGCTAAATACAATACAAAATTTAGAATCTTAATGCTTGAAGATCCCACAAATAGTGAAGGTGGATCCTGCCTTGCCACCCACCAGCTAGTTGCATTGCTGACCCTAGATCCAACTTCAGAGGAGCATTAACGTTCCAGCCTGCAGCTGTAAAAGTTATCAAATGCTATCCATTGAGATAAATCCCTAAACACTGATTCTCTTTGCAGATTGTAATGATTGTTCATTACAATTGTTCACTAACTGTTAAACAGCTTGTTTAATGACAAACTATAAGAAAGCTGAATTCCATAAATTCTGAATGCTGAACTAAATTAAAAAAAGAACATTATTGATAAAGAGTAGTTAATGTAGAACATGAATTGAGAATCAAAATGTTTCATTTCAGACATTTGTATAATTTCACTGAGCAAAGCCACAGGGACCAGATTCAAGAAATCACCATTTTATACTTCGTGATGACATCATTGAAATAGGCTCCACTTAAGGGAAGCCCACAGTATACAATTGGCACCAAAAATGCTCGAGCCCTTGAGCACCAAGACAATTTCCTGAGAGTTTAAAACATCACCTAGTCCACTTGTTTCTGTAACTCAAATAAGCAAAATGATGGGCTGAAGTGCCAAGATATTTTTCCATGAAAAAAGTATTCAATTGAATCCTTCAACTTTGCAGGCTAGCAAAACTATAATTAGTGAGAATATAAACAAGATTTTATTACTCAGTTGCTGTTACCACTACACTGTGAGCTGCAGCAATCGATGCAAAATCATCTTCTGAGCATATCGAACCTGCAGGGAGTCAAGTTCCCGTTTATTAAGCTGCCGATAGTTCTCCACATTAGCCAATGTGGCTTCCTCTTCCTTTAAACCCGAGCTGTATGATTTTAGTCTCATTCTTACAGTGTTGTGTAGAAGTTGCTTCCAGGCTGGCTTCAGTTTAGGTATCACAGAATTGGTAAGACTGGAAATATCATCATCTTCCTCTTCCTCCTCCCACCCATCATTGGCTTTGTATTCTTCAAATTCTTCCATTGTCATACTCAGAACCTAGTTATTGTCCAGAAAAAAAGTAGTATCAATGAGTCTGCTGTGTTCTCTACCAGCTGTAATCAGTCAAAACATCACTTTATAATCAAAAGTAAAAGCTCCCATACATTCACATAGCAGGATCAAGTTGGGTCCCTTTTGTCTGTGCTGGCCTTTTAAAACTTTTCCAATTAATTCAACTCCCACTACATTTTATCAAAATGCTTTTATCCACTCAGATTGTCCTTTTCAGATGCGTTTCCAGAATCTAACTAAACCAAATATAAGGCAACAAGTCTGCAGAAGGAAGTATCAACTGCACTACCACAAGTGCATAGATTTTCCAGAGTGCCACACAAATGTATGGTAGACCCAGAATGCCCACACAATGGGGGCCCAGTAGCAGTATGTCCTCACCTTCAGAGTACTGTAAAGTTCCTCCTCTGTTAGGACTCCAGACTGGCCGATAACAAAGTCTCCCTCTTCTCCAACTACTTCCAACTCAGTCAGGAATTTCCATTTTTCTGCCAGCAACTTCCTCTCCTCTTCTGTCTTCACAGCTAAAACACAAAGACCATTCTGGTAATGTCTCTCTTCTACATCAGATCCCGAGAGCATACTGGACTGGTACCTTGCTCCAAGACCAACCTTGCACGGCAGCATCATACACTAGATGCATCTGGATATCTAGGGCTTCGTGCGTGTTACTGGGGTAGGGTTGGGTGAACCCGTACATGTGCAGGAGTTGCCAGTTGGCAAGCTGACCATAGGTGTTAAATATCTCTTCACCTCCATTGATCTTCTGGATGGAGACCATTTTCAAACATTCCTGTAAATACAGAGCAAACATCATTACCCACAGATAGACATGGGATGATTGGGGATCCTCAGCACCGTTTTGTACGTGGGAGATAGTGTCTTATGAATCGGGTTGAGGTTTTTTTGAAGATGCAACCCAAAAAGATTGATGAGAGCAGAGTTGTAAATGTTACCGATATGGATTTCAGCAAAGCTTTTGACAGTTCCACATGATAGACTGCTCTCGGAGGTGGAGCTAGCTGACTGGATAGAAAATTGTCTTTGTACAGAGGGTGGTAGGTATATAGAATGAGCTCCAATTGAGACAGAATAACAACTTTTAAAAACATTTCAATCCCACCCCTGTCCAATTATTTCCCACCTACATCCAAGACACATCACAAGCCCTTCAACTCTTTAATAACTTTCACTTTTTTAGGCCCGCAGTCACTCATTTTACCACGGACATTCAGTATCTCTACACCTCCATCCCCCTCCAGGAAGGTCACATGGCCCTCTTTTTTTCCCCTTAAACAGAGACTCAACCAATTTCCCTCTACTAACACACTCATTACCCTCAGCAGCTTCTCTCTTGACTCCTCTCTCCAAGTTAAAGGTATAGACATGGGCACTCGCATGGCCCCAGCTATGCCTGCCTTTACATTGGTTATGTCAAACAGTCCTCGTCCCAGCTGTATACTGGTCCTATTGTCCAACTCATTCTTGCGACATCGATCGACGACTGCATCGGCACTGGCTCCTGCACCCGTGCAGAACTCATGAACTTCACCACTAAGTTCCACCCTGCCCTCAAATCCACCTGGACTATCTGACACCTCCCCGTTCTTGATCTCTTTCTCTATCACAAGAGCAAACTATTGACTGACATCTACTACAAACCTACCGATTCCCACTACTCCTTGGTTCACTCATCCCTTCCCACCAAAACCACCCCCTCCCCAGTAACTTCCCCTGCAACCATAGGAAATGCAATACCTGTCCTTGTACCTCCTCCCTCGCCTCCATCTGGGGACTACGACAGTCCCTCCAGGAGAGACAGACGTTCACATGCATCTCCTCTAACCTCATCTACTGCACCCTGTGTTGTAGGCTACTGTACATTGGCAAGACAAAGAGTGGACGACCATTTTGTTGAACACTTGCACTCGGTCTGCTAAGATCTACTGGATCTCCTGGTTGCTAACCAACTCCCTTTCCCATTCACACACTGACCTTTCTGTCCCGGGCCTTCTCTATTGCCCGAGTGAGGCCACATGCAAATTGAAGCAACAGCACTTCATATTTTGCTTGGGTAGCTTACAACCCAACAGTATGAACATTGAATTCTTCAATTTTAAATAACTTCTACATAACCCTTTCCCTCCCCTCCCTCCACTAAAAGCCCACTAACCAATTCCACAGTTCGCAACGATGTATCCCTCATCAATGGCCAATAATCGGCACATCAGGGAACCACCTTCCCAGTCATCTTTTGGTGGTCCCAATTTGTCCTGTTTTATCCCCTCGGATCCAGTTTCTCCCCCCCCCCCCCCCCACTCCCCACACACAACCCCCCCTCCCCCCGCACTGCATTCAGTCTGAAGGGTCCTGACCATAAGATGTCATCTATCCATTTTCTCCAGGGATGCTGCCTGACCCCCTGAGACACTCCAGCACTTTGTGTCTCTCTTTGGTATAAACTAGCATCTGCAGTTCCTTTTCATTGCAACATTTAAGACATCTGGTCAGGTATAAAGCAGATGGAGCTAATGTAAATGGGGCACCTTGGTCGTCATGGGCAAGCTGGGGCCCCTGTTTCCTTGATGTATGACTCTAACTCTCAGCACCCCCCTGCCTTACCCACTCACCGCTGTAAATTCCAAGTTAGCATTGTGATTGGCCACATGATTCAATATGTCAGCCATAGGGACCATCATGGGAGGGTTTAGAGACTTGAATTCTTCATCATCATCTTCATCTGGCTCCTGGAAACTAGAAATTAAAAAAAACATTCTAAGTCCTACTACTTTTTGCTCCTTTCTGTGCTCCACTGTAAGAAGCACTGATTCTGGACAGGTCCCAACTTTGCCTGGCTCTCTCTTCACCAATGCTGCCTGACCTGCTGAATATCTCCAGCACTTTCTGTTTTATTGCAACAAAGGCATCGATCCCAATGGCTGAAGCTCAAGATGGGTTATGGTAAAAGGAGTGCAAATAGACTGCACTCTCTTCAACTGCCTTTCCATACACAAGATGAGTATTGGAAAAACATTTATATGAAGCTCACCTCAGATTGTCACCACCACATTCCCTTTAAACAAATGAGGCAGGACAGGCAATTAAAGCCATTAACAAGTTTCTAAGCAAAATCATTTATTTTCTCTGTGACTGGCAAAGCCTGTATTTGTTTTCAAACCCTACAGGGGTGGCAAACAGAGGACAGACGGGCTTGCTCACTAATTGCTCAGGCAGCTTTTAAGACAGACTCCAACTAACCAACATCCAAGGGACATTATCAAGCAGGGATCGCTGGAGAGCATTCTCCTCCCCGAAGCATACAGATGACCATGACAGCTGGCCCAAGGCCAGGGAGGGAATGCCTTCACCTGTAAGCCATAATAAATGCCACCAGCTTCTTGTAAAGGTCCAGGGTGTGCTTGTGTGGGTCAAAGGTGTCAGGGTGGGATTTCATGAAAGGCAGCACTATGCTGTTATACTCTTCTTCGATGTTGATCAGGTCTTTCTCCACTGCCACTGCCACGCCCGTGCCCAGCAGCAGCCTGTTCCTCTCCTCCTCAGACCTGCACAAGCAAACACAATAAATCAAAGCACACCTTACACTTTCTCCCCTAACACCATTGCTTCTCACCCCAAAGCCCAACAAAGCCAAAGGTTATCCACTTTGGCGGCAAAAACTAAGAGGCAGATTATTATCTCCATGGTGTCAGATTAGGTAAAGGGGAAGTGCAACGAGACCTGGATGTCCTTGTATACCAGTCACTGAGAGTAAGTGTGCAGGCAGTGAAGAAAGCTAATGGCATGTTTGCCTTCATAACGAAAGGAATTGAGTATAGGAGCAAAGAAGTTCTTCTGCAGTTGTATAGGGCCCTGGTGAGACCACATCTGGAGTATTGTGTGCAGTTTTGGTCTCATAATTTGAGGAAGGACGTCCTTGGTATTGAGGCAGTGCAACGTAGGTTCACGAGGTTAATCCCTGGGATGGCGGGACTGTCATATTCGGAAAGATCGGAAAGACTGGGCTTGTATTCAATGGAGATTAGAAGGATGAGAGGGGATCTTATAGAGATGTATAAAATTATAAAAGGACTGGACAAGCTAGATGCAGGAAAAATGTTCCCAATGTTGGGGGAGTCCAGAACCACTGGCCCAATTCTAAGAATAAAGGGGAGGCCATTTAAAACTGAGGTGAGAAGAAACATTTCCACCCAGAGAGTTGTGCATTTGTGGAATTCTCTGCCACAGAAGGCTGTGGAGGCCAATTCCCTGGATTTAAAAGAGGGTTAGATAGAGCTCCAGGGGCTAGTGGAACCAAGGGATATGAGGAGAAGGCAGGCACAGGTTATTGATTGTGGATGATCAGCCATGATCACAATGAATGGCGGTGCTGATTCGAAGGGCCTAATGGCCTCCTCCTGCACCTATTTTCTATGTTTCTATTCACTGGGGAAACAGATGTATTCGCACCTACACAGGTTTTCATTTTGAGCCAAATTATCGATTGTTAAAAGGAAATTGAAGTAGGGCGGGCATCCCAATTTACCCAAAGTGTAATCCCTGTTCCTGGTTTCCATTTTACATCAATAGGTTCCTGGCGCATCGTCAGTGCTCTTTTTGTCCTTCACCCCAGATCCTGTCTAACACCATCCCACCACCACCCCCAGTAACTGTGTTGAATCGAGGTGATTACAACACTTGTTCAGTAATACAGTGCTCCCCTAAATCAAGACAAGACCAAAGCAGGCAGCTGAGCTACATAACCAGCAGTGAGGCATTGGATGGCAGGGGCAAGAAGACCCAGTGCCAACTTCCACACCAACTCACATTTCTGTTGCTGAGCTCAGCCAGCAGCAAGACCGTCAGCACTGGGCTCACAGTCTCTCCTCACCACCCACCTCCACCAGTTAGCCCTTACCAGAACATCGGGTGGTGAAGGGTGCAGAAGCCAGGCCACAAGGATAAATAAGACTTCCAGCGGGACTCATTGCTGGTGATCTCGAACATCATGGAAAGCAGGAGTGGCACCCATCCCGACCGGCTCTCCAACGCTGCCTCTTCTGTAACAGACCTGGAGGTTACAGCACTGACTGGAAGCCCCCAGCACACACAACCCCACCTTTCAGGCTCCTAATGATCAGGCATACCTCCCTAATTCAGCAGCCTGGATACCCTGGAAAAGTACACTTGCTGCTTGCTTTAGAATAAAATTGTGACCAGTTAAGCAAGTTCAATTTAGTAAATAGAATAATTTAATAGGGAGGGGGAGGGGGAGGGGGAGGGGAGGTTTGATTCATTAAACTTATTCAGTGAGGAACTCAGCCCCACAAATCAAGTAGAAGGCAACATAAGTGAACAGGGCGGTAATGGAGGCCACTTACCCGAGGGCTTTTTGCTGCACCAGATGGACCACACAGCATCCTCAGGCAAACCTGAGAGGAGGGGCGTGCTTTCTAATGAACTCCGCATGTGATTGGAAGAGGTGGTCCTGTTTGCTCATGCTCTCCAGAACTGGAGTATCTTATGGTGAAATGTCGTCCCTACTAACTGCCGCAGGAATTCTATTTAGCTATCCTGACAGCAGTCTACATTCCACCTTAGACTGATGCTAAGATGCATTAGGGGAATTACCATCACCAACAGCCCTGCAACCAAGGCCTTGTTCATAATAGCTGCAAACCTCTATCAGGCCTACCTCAGAAGCGTGCTGCCAAAATAATATTAGTATGTCTATGCCCAACCAGGGGCCCAAACACCCTAAACCACTGTTGTACAATCATCAAAAACAGATACTGCTCCATTCCCGGAATGCACTTTGGTTAATCTGATCATATGGCAGCGCTTCTACTCCCTACTTACAAGCAGAAACTGAAGTGAGAGGATCCAGTACAGAAAGTCATGCAGTGTTGGTCCAAGGAAGCAGATGACACTCTTAGAAATAGAATACAAAACTTGCCAAGACAAAGACTGAAGACAGTAAGGAGAGGCTGAACAAGTGTTACCAGAGGAAGAATTACACTGATAAACATAGATGATGAACTGTGGGAGAAGAATCGAAAGGATCATATGCCACCTCTCCCAATCCCCAGCTCCCCTCCACTGGGGGCTGGGATCCCACAACACCTCTCAAATACACAAACAGGGAATTATTACCAGTTTCCTCTCGGGCCAACATCCCCAGCAGGGAGGCCAATGGCGACTCCATGGGGCAGATCACATTGTTTACAAGCATTACACCACCAAACTCCCAAATTAGACAATTCATTCAAAACTGTGCCATAGGAAGCGATTACCAAATGGACTTTAGAAACATTAGGGAGTTTTCAAAGCCTCCTTAAAGTATTGCAACATCCTCATTTACTCCTGGGAGTCTCTGACCCACCACCATGGTGAGGGGAGCAACAGCGTACAGGATGGTGTGGAGAACCAAGTGTGTGTATCACGAGTACACAGAAGCCCAGTGTTCACAGTACACACACTCACAAACTCCCCACTGTCGGACTCCTTCTGGCTCAGGAAGAGTGTAAGAGTGCAAGTCCCACAGTGGCCTATCAGTCACCTCCCAACGCACCAGATGGTGCAAGTCCTTCTCCATACATATGGACTATCTAAGAAGAAAAACCCAATGAAACATAAAGCGATAATATTGTGACAATGTTATCTCAATAGTACAATATTTAAAGGGAAGTGAGAGTAAAAAGACCTCAGGTGTACACAGGCAAAAGTCTGAAGAAAGTGGGTTACATCAAGACTATTGGAAAGGAAGTAACAAACAATCTGCGGCAGGAACTCAGTGGGTCAGACAGCATCTATTGCGACTTTACCCAGCGAGTGCCTCCAGCAGATTGTTTGTTAATCAGATTCTAGCACCTGCAGCCTAATGTGTCTCCACTGTAAAGATATACAGACGTCTTGGCTGCAAAAGCAAGGAACTAATAATAACTTATTGTAATAGTAATTGTTTAAGACCTAGTTAGAGCTTTTCTAGACACCACACATTAGGAAGAACATCAAAGCCCTTGATCGAGCAGAGAACTGCCAGAATAGAAAGGGGAAAATGAGCACCACTTACGTGAAGAGATATGAGAAACTTGCATTGCGCTTCTTACAGCAGTGGAATTTGATAAGGACATTCAGTTACATCCAATTAATCTTGTCCGAGTTCAAGGCACAACAGACAATTGCAAAGGTGATGATTTGTCAAAGGTGAAAGATGAAATGCAAGATTTTCTCATCTCTCGTAAGGTTCAATGTGGCACCAAGCAATACATTGAAACTAGCCCCATGGGAAGATGGCTAGTGCCAAGTCTAGTTAATGTACCTTTCTTCAGCAGGTCACGGATCACTGTGGTGTGCTGACTGAGGAGTGCTGATCTGGGAACGGAAAACAATACCTCTCCTTCCTCAACGTCTTCCTTTGCCACCAGTCCATAATCGGCAACTGTGCCCTCCTTACTCACATATACCTGAGGGGTCAGCAAACACAAAAAGTGTAGGACGCAAAAACAATGACAAAATCTTTTAAAATGTGTGTATTAATCAGGACATTGTTGGTATCCAACACCACAAACATAGAATACTTGGTAAAATATATGGGGAAGAAATGAAGAGAACCTTTTTAAGAGCTATCGTAGTCACATGAAAATAGAATACGATTCCATGGGAACGTTCGAAAAGCATATGGTCATGGAGAAATGAGTTTGCACCCATTTTGGAGATGTGTGGAACATGGGACTGAATCCAAATGAGCCTTCGATGAACTAGACGACCAGTTTATACTTTGAAATTCTGAATTCTACGAGAAACCATGTTATGAAGAGTAAATATAGTAGAATAGAAACAATTATCCCAAGGCTAAGGGGGTTTGGCAGAATCTGCGTCAACTAACTACACTTGTTCAAATCTAACAGTACCAGATGAATTCATCCTAGGCCCTGTATTACAGCCTCAAATATTTCACTGATAGTGTTTGGGGATGAAACATTATTCATACAGAGCAGACACAGGCCCCTCGTTCCACCACGTTCATGCCTACTGTGATACTTATCTATGCTAATCCCATTTGTTTGCATATTTACCTCTATGTCTTTCCCAAGTACCTTACCAAATATCTTTTAAACATTGCAGACACAAAGAACTGCACATGCTGGTTTCCAAAAAAACCCAAATCGCTGCAGTAACTTAGCGGCTTAGGTTGCATCTCCTGAGGATATGGATAGGTGGGTCAGGGCCCTTCTCCATATTCTTTGGGTTAGGACCCTTCTAGACTCTTTCATTGGGATTGATACTAAGTAAGCAGAGGCCTGTGTGTCCGAGGGATCCAAAGAAGGTAGAAGAGCGACAGGGGGAGTCCTTGAGGAGAAGGATTGTTGGAGATTAAAAAAGGGTCATCACTGGAAGGTAAGGAGTCTTCGACAGAGAAAGAGGCCCAGAGGCAATAGAAGAAGAGCACAACATGATGATGGGCTCAGAACCCATTGAGGTATGGACATAGGGGTATAAAGGTAAGGCCTCTATTGAGGACTGACCATTTTGCATTGGAGAGGGGGAAGTCAGGGGGGTGGTGAAAACCTGGATCTGAGATGGGGAGACGGGGGGCTGAAAGAGGCTCGGGGGAGGTGCTGTACAGGAAGGATGGGGGCTCAGAAAGGAGGAGAGTGTAAGGCCTGGTGTAAGAGTAGGGGTAGAAGTGGCAGGGTTACCATTGGGGGAAGGACAGCAGGACCCAGTGGTGTTGATATTAAGGTCCTCAATTGGAAGGGGAGAGGAGTAGGACCCAGGAGAGTTAGTCAAGAAGCCATTGAAGCCAGCATCTTGGTTGGGGGAGCCGCTGAACTCAGCTGCGTCGGCGACCATGGCCTGCTGGCAACCGGAGGGGAGGTGGAGATTAGCGGTGCGAGTCAGTGTGGATGTTGGTGCCGCTAGTATGGGAGGCAGTGAGCGACATTGGTGGCACCCTGTACATCGAAGAAAGATCCCAACCCGAAGCGTCACCTATCCCTTTCCTTCAGATAAGCTGCCTTACCCGCTGATTTACTCCAGCACTTTGCGTTTTTAAACATTGTAATTGTATCTGCAGTTCACTTTAGATAATCATCATACTCTCTGAGAAAAAAATTACTCTTAGGGCCCCTTCTTTCCTCGCAACTTAAACCTGTGCCTTCTTGTTCTACACCCTCCTGTCCTGGAAAAAGACTGATATCTACCCTATCAATGACTCTCATAATCTTACAAACCTCTTTCAAGTCACTCCTCAGCCTCATACACTGCAGTGAGAACAAAATCAGAATGCTCAGTCTCTTCTTGTAATTAAACGCCTCCATTCTAGGCAACATCTTGGTGAATCTCTTCTGCTCTCTTTCTTAAGCTACCACATCCTTCCTGTCGTGTGGCAATCAGAAATCATTAGTGCCATTGTCTTGTTGCAGGAATTGTTTGTTACATTCAATGAAGCAAATGATGCAGTCAGGTCATATTGTGGAATATTTTATGAACAAATACTTTTTTTGGGAGGTGGGGGTAGTTTTGTCAATTGGTTGAACAGAATGCTGTCCTCACAAGGACTAAGCAGAACCCTCATCAATTCCCAACTTGCAAGTATCCTGCCACCCAAGTGCTTAATGATCAAAGAGCAACTGGAAATCCCCCAGCTGCTGAAGTCGCCACATTTTAATTGTTTACTTTTACTTTATAAGTTTCCCGACAAAGTATGAAAGATAGCCAGCTTTCTCCATCTCACCTTTGAGCTGAGGTGCAGGCCTGACTGCTTGCACCAGTTCAGGAACTGGCTCAGTGCTTCATCAGTACCTTGGTCCAGGTCCGTGGGCCTCTCTGCAGTGTCCACCTACAGAGCACAGGAAACATCACAAAGATGAGAACACAGACGCTGCCTCCACTTGGCTCCTGGCTCTGCAACACAGCTTGTGGGTTTCAGCCCAATTCATGGCAAGTGCTCGACATAGCTATTTCCATGACCGAACAGCATTGGTGTTAAAATTGGCCTTGATAGCCCCGGAAGAGAGAAATCAGCCAGAATTGACATAATTCCTGGTTACACCAGCCAGGGCACTGGTTCCCAGATAAGGGGGATAGGGGGTAGCTGCAGCATTTGACAGCCTCAGGATTGAAGGTATCAGACAACATTGAGCAACAATGGACTATCTGGACTACACTTCTTCTGGACTATCTGGACTACACTTCTTCTGGACTATCTGGACTACACTTCTTCCCACCCGGTCCCCTGCAAAAAGTCTATCCCCTACTCCCAATTCCTCCGCCCGGGATGAGGTGTTTCACACTAGGGCTTCCGAGATGTCCTCGTTCTTCAGAAAACGGGGCTTCCCCTCCTCCATTATAGATGAGGCTCTCACTAGGGTCTCTTCTACATCCCGCAGCTCCGCTCTTGCTCCCCCTCCCCCCACTCGCAACAAGGACAGGATCCCCCTCGTTCTCACCTTCCACCCCACCAGCCAGCGGATCCAACATATCATCCACCAACATTTCCGTCACCTACAACGGGACCCCACCACTGGCCATATCTTCCCATCCCCTCCACTCTCTGCGTTCCGCAGAGACCGTTCCCTCCGTAACTCCCTGGTCCACTCGTCCCTTCCTACCCAAACCACCCCAACCCCGGGCATTCCCATGCAACCGCACGAGATGCAACACCTGTCCCTTTACCTCCCCCCTCAACTCCATCCAAGGACCCAAACAGTCTTTCCAGGTGAGACAGAGGTTCACCTGCACCTCCTCCAACCTCATCTATTGCATCCGCTGCTCTAGATGTCAACTTATTTATATCGGCGAAACCAAGCGCAGGCTCGGCGATCGCTTCGCTGAACACCTGCGCTCGGTCCGCATTAACAAAACTGATCTCCCGGTGGCCAAGCACTTTAACTCCCCCTCCCATTCCCAGTCTGACGTTTCTGTCATGGGCCTCCTCCAGTGCCATAGTGAGGCCCGCCGGAAATTGGAGGAGCAGCACCTCATATTTCGCCTGGGCAGTTTGCAGCCCGGTGGTATGAACGTCGACTTCTCCAACTTCAGATAGCTCCTCTGTCCCTCCCTTCCCCTCCTCCTTCCCAGATCTCCCTCTATCTTCCTGTCTCCACCTATATCCTTCCTTTGTCCCGCCCCCCTGACATCAGTCTGAAGAAGGGTCTCGACCCGAAACGTCACCCATTCCTTCTCTCCCGAGATGCTGCCTGACCTGCTGAGTTACTCCAGCATTTTGTGAATAAATCGACTTGTACCAGCATCTGCAGTTATTTTCTTATAACATTGAGCAACACACCGGCTGATGGAAAATCCTACAGGGTTTTAAAGGATGGATCAGGGAAAGTGCTTCCTCAGGTACAGCAGTTGGGTCACAGTCTGAGAATAAGGCGAGTTATTTACGATTAGGATGAAAGCAGAAGAGTGGTTGAGCTGCTGCCTCACAGCATCAGACACAAGTTCAATCCCAAACTCTGGTGCTGTCTGGTGGAGTTTGCATACTATCCCCGTGACTGTATGAGTTTCCACCAGGTACTCCAGTTTCCACCCAGATCCCAGAACATACAAGTTGGTAAGTTCATTGGTTACTGTAAATTTCTTCTCACGTATAGGTGAGGTGAAAAATCTAGAGGGAGTGACAGGAATATGGGGAGAATAAAACGAGATTAGTATAGATGGGTGTTTGATGATGGGCACGGACTTGATAGGCCTGTTTCCATGTTGAATAAATTATGCTAAATTTCTCCACCCAGAATGTGGTGAACTGTACAAAGTCTCTGCTCAAGAGGCTGCGTTGCTAAATTCATTCCTGGGTCTAGGCATTAAAGGATGTGGAGTTGACGGAGAGCAACCACGGCTTGGACAAATGGTGGTGTAACTGGATGGGCCGAGTGGTTTGCTGTCATGGTGCTGGTTAGAACAGCGACAGCACCTCACGGCGCCACCGAGTTACAGCTCGCCCTGCTGCCCCCACCCCTCAGGCCGGGAGGAACGAGGAGCAGATGGAACCAGCCCGATCTGAACCCCCCCATGACCCGCTACCCAAACCGATTAATCAATCCGACCACTCCGACCCCCCAAATCACCCCCCCCCCCTCCGAGTCCTCACTCTGTCGATGCTGCCCGACCAGCCGAGCATTTTCAATGGTGTCCCTTTCTTTTGCCATCCCCTCCCACCCCGCGCTCTTCTCTTTCCCCCAACCAACCGTGCACCCTCTCCCCCTGCCTCCCTCACCCACCCACCCCCATTCTACCCCAGCCAGGAGAGAGTGGGGGTCGCACCTTCGGCCGCTTGGCCCGGGACGCCATCTTGCCGCTTGCGCCTGGCCGGGTCACGCCGATCACTTCCGGTGGCAGGGCGAGAGCTCGGGCCCGCCTCTTAAAGGGCCAGACCTCCCTCCACCCGCCCTATCTCCTATCTCCATCCCTCCTCCCTATATCTCTCTCCCCTATCTCACTCCTCCCGCCTCCTATCTCCATCCTCCCATCTCTCCTACCCCTCTCCCTCCTATCTCCATCCTTCTTCCCTATCTCTCTCCCCCCTCCTATCTCCCTCCCTCCGATCTCTCTCTCCCCGCCCTATCTCCCTCCCTACCTCCTTCCTCCCTTCCTCCCATCTCTCCTACCCCTCCCTCCTATCTCCATCCTTCTTCCCTATCTCTCCCCCCCCCCCCCGCCCTATCTCCCTCCCTCCGATCTCTCTCTCCCGCCTCCCTATCCCCCTCCCTATCTCAGTTCCTCCTCCATATCTCTCTCCCTCCCTCCCCCCCACCCCCTACCTATCTCCCTCCAGGGAAGCTGGTGGATGGAGCTTTTAAAAACCATCTGAACGCAACTAAAAAGGCACTAAGGTGAGAAAAGATTAAATATGAAGGTAGGCTGGCCAAGAATATGAAAGAGGATACCAAAAGTTTTTACAGATACATATAAAAAGTAAAAGGCAAGCGTGGACATTGGACTGCTGAAAAATGACGTTAGAGTAGTAGTAAGTGGTCTGAAGAAGGGTCTCGACCCGAAAAGTCTTCCATTCCTTCTCTCCTGAGATGCTGCCTGGCCCGCTGAATTACTCCAGCATTTTGTGCCTATCTTAGAGAAGTAGTATTGGGAACAAAGAAATGGTGGATAAAGTCAATGTTTATTGCGTGAGACATCACAATGGAAGATACCAGTAATGTGCCAGAAATTTGAGTCCGTTAGCAGAAGTGAGTGCAGTCACTATTATTCAGAAGGTGCTGGGGAATCTGAAAGATCTGAAGATGAATGTCACCTGGACTACATGGATTTCACCCAAGGGTTGTAAAAGAAGTAGCCGTAGAGATTGTGGAGGCATTAGTTGTGATTTTTCAAGTATCACTGTAATCAGGAATGGATCCAGAGGACTGGAAAATTGCAAATGTAACCACTGTTTAAGAAGGGTTCGAGGCAAAATAAACTATACGCCAGTTAGTCTGACTTTTGTGGTTGGTAAAACTTTAGATTCCATTATTATTAAGGATGAGGTTTCGGGGTACTTGGAAGCACATAATAGGGTAAAGGCAGCATGGTTTTGTTATGGGGAGATCTTGCTTGACAAATCTGTAGGAGTTTTTTGAAGAAGTAACAAGCAGGATGGAAAAAGGAGCAGTGGATGTTTTTTACCTGGATTTTCAGAAGGCCTTTGATAAGATAGAAACATAGAAACATAGAAAATAGGTGCAGGAGTAGGCCATTCGGCCCTTCGAGCCTGCATTCAATATGATCATGGCTGATCATTCAGCTCAGTAGCCCGTACCTGCCTTCTCTCCATACCCCCTGATCCCTTTAGCCACAAGGGCCACATCTAACTCCCTCTTAAATATAGCCAATGAACTGGCCTCAACTACATTCTGTGGCAGAGAATTCCACAGACTCACCACTCTCTGTGTGAAGAAATGTTTTCTCATCTCGGTCCTAAAAGACTTCCCCCTTATCCTTAAGCTGTGACCCCTGGTTCTGGACTCCCCCAGCATCGGGAACAATCTTCCCGCATCTAGCCTCTCCAACCCCTTAAGAATTTTATATGTTTCTATAAGATCCCCCCTCAGTCTTCTAAATTCCAGCGAGTACAAGCCCAGTCTATCTAGTCTTTCCTCATATGTAAGTCCTGCCATCCCAGGGATCAATCTGGTGAACCTTCTCTGTACTCCCTCTAAGGCAAGAACGTCTTTCCTCAGATTAGGAGACCAAAACTGCACACAATACTCCAGGTGCGGTCGCGAGGCTGCACGCGAGGCTGCTAAACAAGATAGGAACCCATGGTTTTGGAAGCTAGGTAGTAGAATGGATAGAAGATTGGCTGACTGGCAGAACGCATAAAGGTGGGCCTTTTCTGGTTCGCTGCCGGTGACTAATGGTGTTCACGTTATATGTTAATGATCTGGATGGTGGAATTGATGGCTTTGTGGCCAGGTTTGCGGATGATACGATGGGAGGCTGCAGAAGGTTGAAGAGTGGGCAAATAGAATAAAGCGTAGCAAAGTATATGATCAAACACTTTGGTAGAAGGAATAAAGGTGTAGACTACTTTCTAAATAGGAAGGATTCAGAAATTGGAGGTGCACAGACTCGGGAGTGCTTATGCAGGATTCCCAAAAGGTTAATATGCAGGTTGAGTTGGCTGCAAGCAAGGCAAATGTAATGCTCGCATTCATTTTGGGAGGATTAGAATGTATAAGCAAGGATGTAATGCTGAGGCTTTATCAGGCATTGGTGAGGCCACATTTGGAATATTATGAGCAGTTTTGGGCCTCATATCTGAGGAAGGACGTGCTGGCATAGGAGAGGGTCCAGCGATTTACGAGGATGATTGAATTAATGTATGCAGATTGAAGCCTCTGGGCCTGTACTCCCTGGAGCTTAGATGGATAGGTGGGATCTCATTGAAACCTAACGGATAATGAAAGGCCTAGATAGAGTGGATGTGGAAAGGATGTTTCCAGTAATGGGAGAGTCTAGAACCTTAGGGCACAGCTTCAGAATAAAAGGACATACCTTCAAAATGGAGATGAGGAATTCCTTTAGCCATAGCTGGTCAATCTGCAGAATTCATTGCCATGGATGGCTGTGAAGGCCAAGACATTTTATGTATTTGTAAGGCAGAGATTGATAGGTTCTTGATTAGGAAAGGTGTCAATGGTTCGGGGAGAAGGCAGGAGTATGGGATGGAGGAAAAAATATATCAGCCATGATTGAATGGCTGATTAGACTCAATGGGCTGAATGACCTAATTTGCTCCTATGTCTTAGGGAGATAAGAAACCTGTTTGCTAACCCTATCATGATTGTAAATGGAATTAATATTGATCAATACTTAATGGTCGGCATGGACATGACAGTCTGGGCCTGCATATGCACTGTATGATTCTGACTGTCAGCATTAAAAAACAATTATCCCATGACAGCTGGAAAGGCTCAACACATTCAGTCCAACCTCAAAGTGCAGGCGGATGGGGACTCTAGGTGACAGGCTTGGCAGAATGCTGTGACCATGACAATCTCTCATGTTCCACAATCCATGGGTTCAAATCCCAGCACATGGACACGTGATATAGAATTGTCCACGTAAAAGCTCCGTATGTAGGTAAGAGGTGGAACAGATGATGGGAAGAGCAGGAGATAGGAAAGATGAAGGGGGAAGAAACTTGGGTCGATAGGTATGCAGTGACAAACTCCCACATCTACTTTGACTATATCTCTTCCCACCCAATCTCCTGTAAGGACCCCATCATTTTCCCTCAGTTTCTTCAGCTCATTACATCTGTTTTTAGGATGTCTTTGCTCTGGGAAATGCCTTTTCTTCCATGGTTGATGGTTTTCACTTTCCTCCTGTTCGTCGTGAATGTGGAATTAAAAAAAACAGAATGGTGGATTTAATCCATTTTGCGCACATCTGTTCTTACCATCCTCTCGCCCCAGAAGAGAGGTAGAACTCCTCTCATCCTCATCTTTCACCCTACTAGTCTCCACATCAAGCATAACATATTTTGCCTCTTCCACATACTCCAATGGGATCCCACCACCAGCCACATCTTCCCCTCTCCCCCGCTTTCTACAGGGACTATTCTCTGAGATCCCCTGCTGCTCTCATCTCTTCTCACCCATCCCTCCCCAATCCCTTCCCCCCTGCAACCATAAGGGGTTTTACACCAGTCCCTCCACATCTCTCACCACTGTACAGGTGACCCAAAACCAAATCATCAATATAAACCACATTGCTAGTCACAGGCTTCCAGTGTGAAAAACAAACTTCCACCATCACTCTCTGCTTCCTTCCATGAAGATAATTCTCTAACCAGTTGGTTAGCTCTTGCTGGATCCCATTTGATCTAACTGTCCAGAACAGCGTACTATGCAGAACCTTATCAAATGTTCTTCATGTTTACCTTGGATCTTACAACAGTGCAGGACACCGACCGAAGACTTAGTGGGAATTGGATGAGAAATTACAGTAGCTGGTAACAGGAAATTCAGGGTCATTCCTGCAGATAGTCTGCAACAGATAGTCTGCAAAGCCGATCTGTGATTATTTTCTCCAATGTAAAGAAAGCCAACATTGCGAACACCAAATTAAGTGCACTAGATAGGATGAAGTGCAAGTCAATCACTGCTTCACCTAGAAAGACTGGTGGGGAGGGAGCACGTGATAGGACAAGTGCTGAATCACCTGAGGTTGCAAGGGAAAGTGCAGTAAGGGGGTTTTATCAGTGGACACCGAAGGTAGGTGATTGGTGAGCACAGAGGAGGGGGAAGTGATTGGTGAGTACAGAAGAGTGGACATGGGGATATTGAAGAGAGAGGGAGAATATGTGTCTTGTGGTGAAATCTATTTGAAGGTGGTGGAAATTTGCAGATAATTATTTCTATCCTTGTTCAGTCATGGAAGAGAGGAGTGCGAGCAGAGGCACAGAAACGGGTGAGATGTGATCAAAGCTTTGTTAATAGCGGTGGAGGGGTAGCCACGGTTCAAGAAGAAAGACATTTAAGAGGTACATGTACAGAGAGTCTCATCATCAGAGTAAATACGAGGGACGAAGAAACGGGGAGAGTGGAATAGAACTGGTACGGGAGGCAGGGTGGGACGAAGAATAGTGGAGGTAGCCGTGGAAGTCAGTGGGTTTGTAATGGATGTTAGTACCCGGCCTATCTCTGATGGAGACAGAGAGATCCAGAATAGAGAAGAATCAGAGATGGACAGAGTTAAGGTGTGTCGGCAGCAAAAGTAATGAAACTATTCAATTCTACAGATGCAGGAGGGAGTCATCAATGTAGTGTAAAGCGATGGAGCTTGCCTAGGTTGTACTGGAACAAGCACTGTCCCTCGAAAGGACAGGACAGCATTATACACGCAGGTTTCCAGAACTGCAACATTGACCTGAAGGAAGTGGAGTTGTTGATGGAGGGGAACTGGTTGGGTCTCTGAGGTGGGATGGATGGGTAAAGAGATTGTACATCCATGATGAAGACAAACAGTTGGAATTAGGGAATTGGAAGCAGTGGACGTGGCACAGGGCATTTGAGGTGTCATGGAGATAAGTGGGAAGGGAAAGAACCAGAGGAGAAAGGATGGTGTCACGGTATGAAACATTGTTTGGTGGGGCTAGAACGCTGAAACCGTGGGTCTACCCGGGCACTCCTGCTTGTGGATTTTGGACAGGAGGCGGCTCTGCAGGCTGGGACACTTGTCCAAGTTATTTTTTCTATGTTCTCATCTTCCAACTCTTCCCATTCAATCACTGACTAGGTAACCTTGTTCACAGGTTATCTGTCATCTTGGTTTTGCCCTTTCAGACACACCTTCTCCACCCTCTTCCTGCAGCTTAATGAGATTTGTCTGTCTCTATTTCAATGAGATGAATTCCTTGTGTTAAATTGTCACAGCATTGCACCTCTACCTCAAATGGGAAATTCACACCTGATCCGATACAGTATGACTCTTAATACTCTCTTTTCAAACTCAGTGAAGGTGTTACCTACCAGAGTTGTTGAAAGTCCCGAATGTTTCCTGCAAGTTACAACTCTGTGCATGTAGATTACTGTCATCACGAATTGTTGATTTTATTTGTTAAAAAAATTAAACATTCCAGCTGACAAATTTGATAAATTTCAGTATGCCCTGACATCATTTGACACCTATTAATATAGCAAGGGGCAGATTTACACTCATGACTGCTACCACTGTGTCTTAGAATTGAAGTTGACTTCTGACCGGTTTTCTATTGCATGCTTCTGCACTGACTAGCTTGTGGATGATCCAGTTCAATTAGTGTGTAATCAACAGAAATTCTCCTTGGTATAGGACAGCATTCTCATTCAATTGAAAATCTCTGAATGGAACAGGGTCACTTTGTTTAGACTCAAATGGTATGCAGGAAGTAACCTGGGACACACTGAAGATATTCATCCATCCAACATTCACTCAGTCAGCAGATTCAAGGCAATCTGTCTAATTTCCACAGGTTCTAGGGTGGGAAATCTGGTAGTGAAATAAACATTATCTGGTGAAGAGAGGGGCTTGCAGATTATTTTATCATTTCTTTTTAAATTATTCTCCCCATTTCAAATGAAGATCGGCTTTTATAGGAATGTGAGCCAAGACTGCAGAGAAGCAACTGCAGTTGAGTTAAATGGCCATATTACTTCATTGGCAGTATAGATGCAATAAACAAGTATGGTGCAGATTGAGACATCAAAGACTGCCTATATTGGAATCTGGAGCAAAGAATATTCCAAATGTCAGAGTAACTCATCGAATCAAGCAGCAACTGTGGAGGCAAAGAAATGGTCGAAATTTCAGGTCAAGACCCTGCAACAATCCCAACTCAAAGCATCGACCATTTTGCCTCCACAGATGGTGCTTGACCCACTGAGTTCTTCCAGCAGTTTATTTTATGGTGCAAATTGATCCTGGAATTCTCATATTCAATCCAACAGTTGCTCACCAGCTTAATCATTTTAACAAGGTATATTTTATAACTTGAATCGTTTCAATTTAGCAAAGACTGGTACAAAAACTTATAAAGGTCACATTAACAAAAGTATTAACTGGAATGTCCGTGATTAAATGTTCATCTAAGCTTTACTGACAAACTCAGGGATCTTTCTCTTCACTGATCTGGTTAGACACTGCTGGACCACGGAGTAGAGTTTCTGGCAACCTTCGACACAAGCTTTGATCGCTTCCACTGACGTCTGTTCCTCCCACTCTCCCTTTGACACCAGCCCTGAGATCTGGTTAAGAGTGGGTAGTAGTGCTACAGTCATGCTGCCGTTATCCACATCCTTGGAGCTGGCTGCGTTGAACTCCTCAAGCGCAGTCGGGTCTAGGAGGGAGGTAGCACCACACTGCCTTAAGGAGCAGCCCACAACAACGTCAAACATCTCAATGCCTGCTTCTGCCAGTGCCATGGAGGCACAGGTCAGTGCAGCTGCCAGGGTGGAACCGTCATTCTCCAGAACTATAACATACACGTCAATCTGGGACCTGGGATACTTCTGGAGGCAGACAGCTGGCTGCAAACTCTGCTCCATGATCGACGAGTACTCCTTCTCCAGGTTGCCCTGAATCCAAGCAGCTCTTTTCTTGCAGGAGAAAGGGGCAAATCTAGAACAAAAACAAATTAGTAAAGAATTGTCAATATTGGAAAATCTTTCCACTGTTATGATTATAGAGTTAGATTCATATAGTACAGAAGCAGGCCCTTCAGCCATACTTGTCCATGTTGACAAAATATCCCATCTAAGCTAGTCCTACATATCTGTGTTTGGCCCAAATCCCTCTAAATAATTTCTATCCAGGTACCTGTCCACATGTTATTTAAATGTTGCTATTGTACCTGCCTCAATTACTTCCTCTGGGAACTCACTCTATATACCTACTACAGAATAGCTGGATAGATTGATGAAAGAGTCTCCCAACGCAAATTGGAGGAACAGCAGCCCATATTTCACTTGGGTAGCTTTCAACCCATTGACTAATTTAAAGTAGCACTTGTTTTCCCTCTCTCTCCATCCCTGCCCCATTCTAGTTCTCCGACCAATCTAACTCAGGTTCGATCCTGACCACGGGTGCTGTCTGTACGGAGTTTGTACGTTCTCCCCTTGACCTGTATGGGTTTTCTCCGAGATCTTCGGTTTCCTCCCACACTCCAAAGAGTTTTGGTTTCCTCCCACACTCCAAGGTTTGTAAGTTAATTAGCTTGGTAAATGTAAAAATTGCCCAAGTGGGTGTAGGACAGCGATAGCAGGGATGCTGGTCGGCACGGTCCTGGGTGCGGGGGGCGAAGGGCCTGTTTCCACGCTGTATCTTTAAACTACACTAAAAAAAACTAAAGGGTCTCGTTCTGAACGTCACCCATTCCTTCTATCCAGACATGCTGCCTCTCCCGCTGCGTGACTCCAGCATTTTGTATTCCCACTACATCCCAGACACATGATCCAATTCCTTACTCTCCCCTAATCTCAGCCCTTGCCCATGTGAACCCGTTTTACTACCGCTCCTCCGCCCACGTGTGACCCCCGCTCCTCCGCCCACGCGTGACCCCCGCTCCTCCGCCCCCGCGTGACCACCGCTCCTCCGCCCACGCGTGACCACCGCTCCTCCGCCCACGCGTGACCACCGCTCCTCCGCCCACGCGTGACCACCGCTCCCGCGCCCACACGTGACCACCGCTCCTCCGCTCACACGTGACCACCGCTCCCCCTTTCCACCCCGGGCGCGCGACCGTTACCGGGCATTCCCGGTCACATGTCTCACCTGAACTCGCAGCCCAGGGCGGCGCCGCTCAGACGTCGCTCCTCTTTGCGCTCGATCTCGCGGGGCCCGTACACAGCGCACAGCACCTTGCTCCGGCCGCACTCGGCGTACACCGAGCCGTCCGCCTGGCTCACCAGTCCTGCCCGGGCGAACACGGGCCTCGGCTCGGCGGCAGACCGCCCGTCCGCCCGCGGCAGCAAGGGCCCGGGTTTCGGTTCCGAGTCCGACCGTGCGAACAGCAGCGGAGACTGCGATTCATCTGGGCCGCGCACCCGCTTGGTGTCCACCGGCATGAGACTGAGACTCGGGGCTGCAGCTCTGTCGGCAAGGCCGCAGGCAAAGAGGCGGCAATGCCGGCAGGAGCGACCAATGCCGCAACCTTCGGCTGGAGCGCCTCCTGGAGGCGCGGAGGATCAAATGCAAACTGCATCTCCTGTCGATCACTCGACAATGGCGGGAGAGGAGGGAGGGTGCATGAGGGGATATTATAGGGTAGGAACACGTTTGGGGGGGACAAGTGGAAAGTAAGTCACAATGCTAAAGTATTTCAGCGGGTCAGGCAGCATCTCTGGAGAATATGAATAGGTGTAGGAAGGAACTGCAGATACTGGTTTAAACCGAAGATAGACACAATGCTGGAGTAACTCAGTGGGACAGGCAACCTCCCTGGAGAGAAGGAATGGGTGACGTTTTTTTGTTTTTTTTTACAATAGGTGTAGGAGGAGGCCATTCGGCCCTTCGAGCCAGCACCGCCATTCAATGTGATCATGGTTGATCATTCTCAATCAGTACCCCGTTCCTGCCTTCTCCCCATACCCCCTGACTCCGCTATCCTTAAGAGCTCGGGTTGAGACCCTGGGGATAGTTAATGGCAAGATCCATAACAACCATCTGCACTCTCACACACACACACACTGCACTCTCTCACATACACGCTGCACTCTCTCTCACACACACTCTGTACTCTCTCACACTGCACTCTCACACACACTCTGCACTCTCACACACACTCTGCACTCTCACACACTGCACCCTCACACACCCTCTGAACTCTCTCACGCACATGGCGCTGACGATGGCTGCCACGGTGTACTGCTCCTTGCTGTTTTGTATGTGTTTGTTCATTTGTGTTTGTGGAAATCCCACAAAGATCACTTTCATGGGAGAGGTACTTAACATCAAACATACGGTGCCTTCAAACATCGTTCCAGATTCTCTTACTCGCTGGATTATTTGGACATACTCGTCGGCGGGGCTGTGTTCAAGGTCTTGAAACGGAGGAGGACCCTTGGGAAGCGCTCTGGAGCACTCACCCAACTCCGGCGACGAGGATTACGCACACCGCTCCCGAGTATATTCCTCACAAATCTACGTTCTCTCAACAACAAAGTGGGCGAACTACAACTCCTGTGCCACACAAACAAGGACTTCTCTCGAGCCGCTGCCCTGTGCTTCACTGAGCCCTGGCTGTGTGAGTCGACCCCAGACAACATGCTGCAACTGGCTGGCTTTCAACGACACAGAGCGGACCGCAACTCAGACGCAGCGGGAAAATCAAGAGGAGGTGGAATATACTTCTACACTAACCAGGACTGGTGCAGCGACATCACGGTACTGTCTAACTTCTGTTCTCCCAATCTAGAATCTTTATCAACTGCAAACCCTTTTATTCTTTGAGGGAATTTACCTCTTTTATTCTCGCTGGAGTTTATATGCCCCCCCCCCCAAGCCTGCGTACGTGAGGTGCAAACGCAACTCGCTGACCAGGTATTGAGGGTAGAGAGTGACGTCCCGGACTCCATGGTCATTGTTTTGGCAGACTTTAACAAGGCTAACCTCAGTCGTGAGCTCCCAAAGTACAGACCATGTTACCTGCCCCACCAGAGGGGAGAGGACACTTGATCACTGCTACACTTCAATCAAGAATGCATATCGCTCTGTTCATCGAGGGCTCTGGGTCTCTCCGATCATTGTTCAGTTCACCTTATTACGACCTACAGGCAGAAACTAAAATCTGCTAAACTTGTGGTTTGTATTCACTGGAGTTTACTCGGCTTGTATTCACTGGAGTTTAGAAGGATGAGAGAGGATCTTATAGAAACATAAAATTATGGGGGGGCGTGTCCAATGCTTGGCTGAGTAGACATAACTTTTCAGCACTCCCGAAAACAAAGCCCTAAACTGCTAAGAAAAAGACGAACTAAAGGAATCAAGTACTTTAAATTAAATCCGAAAGAATACAGAACGTACAGATGCCTTCCAAGAAAGTAAAAGGAGGAGTACAACTGCCACAGAAGCAAGCAAAGGAATCAAGGAAAAAAATTGAAGGAGGGCCCACAGCTCTGATGGAGCAGGGGACTAGATTTGGTGACCCCTCGGCAGGCGGTGAGTCTGGGGAGGGTTCCGGTATGAAGCTGGAATCTACTACTCCCAGCAAGCGCTCTTTGACTAGGGTCAAAATACGAGGGAGTCGCCGTGAGTTATCAAAAAAGCCCACTGTTTGCCGAGAGGCTGCTGATGTTTTGTCTGGAGTTTCGGACTCGAGTGACGATGAGGTAACGGGAGACTCCACTAGCAGTGGAAGTGGAAATGAAGAAGAGGAAGAAAAGCAAGAAGATACAGAGACTAATATGAAAACGATGCTTCAAGAAATTATTAACAGGCTCAAGAAAATTGAAGGAGATAACAAATTAATGAGGAGAGATAACAAGAAATTTCGTAAGGCTTTGAAAAAAATGGAGGAGAAATTTCAAACTGACAAATAAAGTGGATAATATGCAAATGGAAAATGAAATGTTAAAATCTAGAGTGGAAAAAAATGAAGACAGTATTACTGCAGCAGCAATTGAAAGCAAAAAGACGGCGGAGAAGTTGGATGCCTTGGAAAACTATAGCAGGAGAAATAATGTTAAAATTGTCGGTTTGCCAGAGGGAGTGGAGGGGGAAGACCCAATTAACTTTTTTCAAGATTGGATAGGGACCACTCTGGGAATAGATAAACAAGGTCCGATGGAAATAGAAAGAGCACATAGGGCTCTAAGACCGAAACCCTCGGCTAATCAAAAGCCAAGATCTGTGTTGATTAAATTTTTAAGATACCAAGATCGAGAATTGGTTTTCAAAACAGTCGGGAATAATATAAGAGAGGGAAAACCAATAGAACATGAAGGTACTAAAATAATCTTTTACCCAGACATCAGTAATGCCTTGTTGAGCAGAAAAAAAGAATTTAATAAGGCAAAAAATATTCTATGGAAGAAAGGCTATAGGTTTATTTTACTGCATCCGGCTACTTTGAAGATTATGATCAACACTGGAGAAAATAAATTTTTTAAAGACTTTGTCAAAGCAGAAGAGTATGCGGAAGAATTGCCATCGAGAAATGCTTAAGAAGATTCATGAATGATTGATTATTAATAATATGTATACTATAGAGGGGATTAACTGTATTAAGGATTGTTAATTTTTAGAAGTACTTGATATATCGGGGGGGTTGGAGAATGTGGATGCTCCACCATAATCATGGGCACAAGTGTGGTGCGGACCACACCTCGTATAATAGAGGGGGGTAATGTTGCTAATCTATTAACAACATTAGAGGGAGGGTCTATTTCTCTATCTTTCTTATTTCTTTTCTGTTTTTATACCTGGACTATGGAGGGGAGCACACTGAAATACGGCACAATGTAAATACCGGAAGAGGTATCAAGGTAAGGAAACAAAAAAAAAAGGAATGAATGGATAACACATTAAATTTTTTAAGCTATAATGTGAATGGGTTAAATGGACCGATAAAAAGGAAGAGAATTTTAACACAGATGAAAAAATTGGAAGTAGATATAGCTTTCTTGCAAGAAACACATCTAACGGAAAAAGAGCATCAAAAGTTAAAGAGAGATTGGGTAGGAAGTATGGTCGCATCTTCTTTTAACTCAAAAGCAAGAGGGGTTGCTATCCTATTTAAGAAAACGCTACCAATTAAGATACAAAATATTGTAAGTGACCCAGTAGGTAGATTTATAATTGTACATTGTCAAATTTTCTCAGAATTGTGGACTTTAATGAATATATATGCACCAAATACAGATGATGAGAAGTTTGTGCAGGATACTTTTCTAAATCTAGCGGAAGCACATGAAAATATATTGATAGGGGGAGATTTCAATTTTTGTTTAAATCCAGTAATGGATAGATCATCAAGGACAAGGACAAGAGCAGCGAAGACAACCTTGAATTTAATGGAAAGTTTAAATTTAATAGATGTTTGGAGGAAAAGCCATCCCAAGGAAAGAGATTACTCTTTTTATTCCAATAGACATGATACATATTCTAGAATAGATCTATTTTTGATTTCAGCTCAATTAAGCGGTAGAATAATACAAATAGATTACAAGGCTAGATTGTTATCGGATCACTCACCATTATTAATGAAAATTACGATGCCAGATACAGAACAGTCAGTGTATAGATGGAGACTCAACTCTTTACTATTGAAAAGACAAGACTTCTGTGATTTTATTCGAGGACAAATTGAATTATATTTGGAGACAAATTTAAATTCAGTGGATGATAAATTTATTGTATGGGATGCAATGAAGGCTTATTTGAGAGGCCAAATTATAAGCTACTCATCTAAGATAAAGAAAGACTATAGGAAGGAATCTGAAAGATTAGAAAAAGAAATCACCGTATTAGAAAAAGACTTACAGAAAACTTCTTCAGATACAAAAAAAAACACAACTTGCAAATAAAAAATTTCAATACAATACTTTACATACTCACAGAACAGAAAAATGAATATTATGAACTAACCAAAGATATTATGAATTAGGAGAAAGAGCGCACAAGGTATTGGCATGGCAACTGAAAGAAGAACAAATATCAAGAACAATAAATTCAATTAGAACAGTTCAGAACATTATTACTTATAAACCTAGAGAAATCAATGAGGTATTTAAGCAATTCTACACTAATCTGTACCATTCTGAATCTGAAAAGGATGAAATTAAGATAAATAATTTTTTATCCAAGATACAATTACCAACAATCTCTAATGAGGAGCAGAGGGGACTAAATGCCTCCTTTACTTTGAGAGAGGTGGAGGAAGTATTATATTCTTTACCAAGTAATAAATCTCCAGGGGAAGATGGTTTTCCGCCTGAGTTCTATAAAAAATTTAAAGATTTGTTGTTACCACTATTTATGGAAGTGATACATCAAGCGGAAAAAACTTCTACATTACCAGACTCCTTCTCATTGGCAATTATAACTGTAATTTTAAAAAAAGGGAAAGACCCTTTAAATGCATCTTCTTATAGACCAATATCATTGTTGAATGCAGATTATAAAATAGTTGCTAAACTTTTAGCAAGGAGATTGGCAGAATATTTACCGAAGCTGGTTAAAGAGGACCAAACTGGATTTGTCAAAAAAAGGAAAATATCTGATAATGTAGCAAGATTTATAAGTATTTTACATTTAGCACAGAAAAGAAAGGAATTGAGCGTAGCAGTTGCTTTAGATGCTGAAAAGGCGTTTGACAGGTTAGAATGGGATTTTTTATTTAAAGTATTAGAGAAGTACCGATTAGGAAATGGTTTTATTAACTGGGTAAAAGCTCTTTATAAACAACCTAAAGCCAAAGTGGTGACAAATGGCCAATCTTCTCAATCATTTAATTTGGAAAGATCTAGTAGACAGGGATGTCCCTTGTCACCGGCTTTATTTGTATTGGCCATTGAACCTCTGGCAGAGCTAATAAGAGCAGATTTAGATATTAAAGGATTTAAAGTTAATCAGGAAGATCACAAAATTACTTTATTTGCTGATGATGTCTTAATTTGTCTTACTAGACCATTGGAATCCTTAAGAAAATTATATTTCAGACTGGAAGAATATGGGAAAGTATCAGGATATAAAATTAATAAAGATAAAACTGAAATAATGCCTCTTGTTGAAGGCAATTATGATCAATGTAAAAGAGAAAGTCAGTTTAAATGGCAAAAAGAAGGCATTAAGTTTTTAGGAGTTAATGTAGATAATAAGTTAAATAATTTGTATAAATTAAATTATAAACCACTAATAAAAAAAATAGATGAGGACCTGAAGAAATGGATGAATCTTCCAATTACATTGATAGGGAGAGTGAATTGTATTAAGATGAATATTTTTCCGAGGATACAGTATTTATTTTCAACACTGCCTATACCTTTGCCAAATAAATTTTTTCAAGAATTGAACAAAACTGTGAGGAATTTTCTTTGGAAAGGTAAAATGCCAAGAGTGTCTCTGGAAAAATTAACATGGAAATTTGAATTAGGTGGATTGCAATTACCAAATTTTAAAAATTACTATCTGGCGGCACAAATGAGTTTTATTTCATCCTTTTATCAAGAGGGTGGAAAAACAGCATGGGTTAAAATTGAAATGGATAAAATAAAAGAATCCTGTCCAGAAGAATTTATATATAAATGGGAAGCGAAGCTATTAGTTAAGGATAAAGAGTCACCTTTGCTAAAACATTTAATTAATACATTAATACAACGGAGGAGGACCCTTGGGAAGCGCTCTGGAGCACTCACCCAACTCCGGCGACGAGGATTACGCACACCGCTCCCGAGTATATTCCTCACAAATCTACGTTCTCTCAACAACAAAGTGGGCGAACTACAACAACTGTGCCACACAAACAAGGACTTCTCTCGAGCCGCTGCCCTGTGCTTCACTGAACCCTGGCTGTGTGAGTCGACCCCAGACAACATGCTGCAACTGGCTGGCTTTCAACGACACAGAGCGGACTGCAACTCAGACGCAGCGGGAAAATCAAGAGGAGGTGGAATATACTTCTACACTAACCAGGACTGGTGCAGCGACATCACGGTACTGTCTAACTTCTGTTCCCCCAATCTAGAATCTTTCTTTATCAACTGCAAACCCTTTTATTCTCTGAGGGAATTTACCTCTCTTATTCTCGCTGGAGTTTATATGCCCCCCCCCCCCCCCCCCCCAAGCCTGCGTACGTGAGGTGCAAACGCAACTCGCTGACCAGGTATTGAGGGTAGAGAGTGACGTCCCGGACTCCATGGTCATTGTTTTGGCGGACTTTAACAAGGCTAACCTCAGTCGTGAGCTCCCAAAGTACAGACCATGTTACCTGCCCCACCAGAGGGGAGAGGACACTTGATCACTGCTACACTTCAATCAAGAATGCATATCGCTCTGTTCATCGAGGGCTCTGGGTCTCTCCGATCATTGTTCAGTTCACCTTATTCCGACCTACAGGCAGAAACTAAAATCTGCTAAACTTGTGGTTTGTATTCACTGGAGTTTACTCGGCTTGTATTCACTGGAGTTTAGAAGGATGAGAGAGGATCTTATAGAAACATAAAATTATAAAAGGACTGGACAAGCTAGATGCAGGAAAAATGTTCCTAATGTTGGGCGAGTCCCGAACCAGAGACCACAGTCTTAGAATAAAGGGGAGGCCATTTAAAACAGGTGAGAAGGATTTTTTTTTACCCAGAGAGTTGTGAATTTGTGGAATTCTCTGCCACAGAGGGCAGTGGAGGACAAATCACTGGATGGATTTAAGAGAGTTAGATAGGGGCTAGTGGAATCAAGGGATATGGGGAGAAGGCATGCACGGGTTATTGATTGTGGAAGATCAGCCATGATCACAATGAATGGCGGTGCTGGCTCGAAGGGCCAAATGGCCTCCTCCTGCACCTATTTTCTATGTTTCTAGAACAACGAAAAGGTGGACGAGCGAGGGCATTGAAAAGCTACAGTCCTGCTTTGACTTCAGATTGGAATGTGTTCAGGGAAGCAACCGCAAGATCGATGAGTACATAGACACTGACATCCTATGTCAGCTTTTGTGAGGACAGTTGTATTCCCACGAAGACCCGGATCTGGTTCAACAACAATAAGCCCTGGTTCACAGCAGAACTCGAGACAGCTCCGCCAGTCAAAAGATGAAGCTGACAGGAGCGGGGATACAGACCTCTACAGGCAGGCCAAGTACAAGCTGAGAAGAGGAATCAGAGCTGCCAAGGAAAAGTACTCTGAGAAGCTGAGGAGCAAGTTCTCAGCTAATAACTCTTCTTCAGTTTGGAAGGACTTGCAAGAAATCACCAGCTACAAGAGGAAAACTTGGACAATTGCTCCTTGGACAATCATCAGCTGACTAACTACCTGAACGGGTTTTACTGCAGGTTCGAGAAACAGAAACATAATCCTGGTGTCCCCTCAATTAACCCCCAATTCCCCCCCAAATTAACACCTCACACATACTCACAGACTGACTCCAGTTTGCAAAAACTGGACCCCTCCCCAAGCAGCAATTCACACCTACTCACAGACTGACCCCAGTTTGCAAAGACTGGCCTCTTCCCCCCCCCACCCCTCTGCAATCACCACCGATTTGCACATACAGCCTGACTCCAGACTGGCCCCTTGTCCACTGCCCAACATCAGTCTAGCCACTTCTCCATCTCCAACAATAGAAATTGCGGAGGTGGAGAGGCTATTCTGGAAACAGAAAAGCCGGAAATCTCCAGGACAATGTTTCCCCCTCTACCCTTAAGCTCTGTGCCGAACAACTGGCACCGATCTACACAGACATTTTCAACCAGTCCTTGCAAACCTGCACTGTCCCTGCCTGCTTTAAGGTCTCCACTATTGTGTGCAGTTCTGTTTGCCCCATTACAGGAGGTATGTGGAAGCATTGGAGAATGCAGAATAGGTTTAGCAGAATGTTGCCAGAACTAGAGCATATATTTGGTAGTAATGAGGAGAATTTGGTTTGTTTTCCCTGGAGTTGAGGGAAGACCTGATAGTTTATAAAATTGAGATATTTCTGTGTTCTGACAACACAAACATGGTGTCAGAAGTGAAGAACTAACTCCTCCATCGATTTTAAAGTTTTTACACTTTAATAGGTTTTACCATGGCTGACTCTCTTCGTATGCCTGAGCCACCGGTTTTCGATGCGGACATCGGAGAATGATAGCGTGTTTTCGAGGAAGAATACGATGTTTACATGGACGCAGCTCATTATGACAAAATCCCACTTGACACCATGTTCATGTTGTGGCAATACAGAGTCAGTCAACATGAAATACAAGTTCTTTAATAAGTATATGCACAGAGGGAATACATTACAGTGCTTTCATCTCTGGACTCCAGGACTAACTTACTGGCTGATGGCTAAGGTGTCCTTATATGCCAGCCGAATGATACATAGGAAACCCGGACTGGATTACGGACCGGATGTACATCATTGAAGACCGACACCAGCTAATATGATTGATCTATAATTGATAGATATTCATTTTTTTCTCATGTACTAGGGGCATAATTTTAAAGTGATAAGGGAGAAAATTTAAAGTAGACTAGACCAAGTGGACCCATTGGGCCCAAACCTGCATTGGTGCAGCACCCTCCCCCCCCTCCTCCTCCCTCTCCCTTTCTCGTAAGGAGAAACCAAAAAGAAATGTCTAATGTAGACCAAATAAGTTCACATCATAAGGTCATAAGTGATAGTAGAATTAGGCCATTCGGCCCATCAACTCTACTCCACCATTCAATCATGGCTGATCTATCTCTTGCTCCTAAACCCATTCTCCTGCCTTCTCCCCATAACCTGTGACATCTGTACTAATCAAGAATCTATCTATAATCGGACTTTAAAATATCCACTGGTTTGGCCACAGCCTTCATTGCCAAATAATTCCACAGATTCGCCACCCTCTGACTAAAGAAATGTCTTCTCATCTCCTTCTAAAAAGAACCTTTAATTCTGAGGCTATGACCTCTAGTCCTAGACTCTCCCACTAGTGGAAATATCTTCTCCACATCAACTCCATCCAAGCCTTTCACTTCTGTATGTTTCAATGACGTCCCGCCCTCATTCTTCTAAACTTCAGCGAGTACAGGCCCAGTGTTGACAAACGCTCATCATAGGTTAACCTACTCATTCCTGGGATCATTCTTGTAAACCTCCTCTGGACCCTCTCCAGAGCCAGCACAAGTTACCAGATGGTGGTAAAGATTCAGTAGTCACAAATCTGCCTAGAGATGTAAAGAGAAGAATGATCCAAACCAGAGAATAGTTGAAATGAGTGAGATATACTCTAAATGGATATTTAGATTTATTCATGAAGCAAAAACTTGCTTAACAATTGCCTATGGTTCAAGACAGTTTAAATGAGAGTCATTTGGGAGCTTCAGAATTCCTTTGCAGTGATTCTGGTATAGCACTTTAAAACATTTTAAAATAATTTTTTGATCACAAGGATTAATTACAATCAACAGCTATTCTGAAGCTAAGAATAATTAGTTCAGACATGACATTCATAATAGACAGTGTTTAGGTTATGATTGCATTTTTGTTTACTTAGTGGATAACACTAGGTAGGTTATGGTTTCAAGCCACCCACTCAAGCCCACATTTGTGCCGAATATGATGGATCTCATAATCCATTACTCTCTATTCCCTGCACTTACATGTGCCTATCTAAAAGCCTCAAACACCACTATCGTATCTACTTCCACCACCACCCTTGGCAATGCATTCCAGACCCCCACCACCCTCTATGTAAAAATACTGGCTCCACACATCTCCATTAAACTTTCCCCCTCTCACCTTATAGCTATGCCCTCTAGTGTTGGACATTTCCACCCTGGGAGAAAATTGTTCTGACTGTCTATGCCTCTCATAATTTTATTGGAGATTGGTTCACTTGGAGGTTATATTTTGATGGGACATTAAACAGAGCCATGAGAGTTTCCTCAGGTGGATGCCCAAGGTCTCATTACATTATTGTAGAAAGTTGAACAGGTATCTGCTGACTATTTCAATCAAAATTACAGAACAAACTTGGCCATTATCACATTGTTAATGAACAAATGGTATCTGTGTGCTAACTAGTAGCCACATTTCTCATATTACAAAGAGTAAAGCACGGAGGAGGATGCTGTGAGATCACGGAAGGAGCTATAATAGTTTGTCTTTATTTTCAGCAAATTACAGCCATCTTTTAAAAAGTGCAGAATTTGTGGCCAGTCCCTTTATTTAAACTTAATGATCAATGGCAGACATTTCAACACAAAAGATTTGACAAAGATGATTAGTTACTTAAAAGCCATTTAATACATTTTCTAGACATTCCTTTCTCTTTATATCAATTGGTAGCTTTGTTACGTCAGCTAGCAGGGAGTGGAACATTTTGCCATCATGGAAGCTGGATCCAACTCCCACACCATAGTCTTTCAAGTGTTATTTAAGATATTTATTAGTTTTTGAGGTCTCCTATTTTAAGTTTAGCAAATTCAGTTGCCAGCTTAAGTGCTTTTTCAAGAGCATTGATATTTTTCCCTGTGGCTTGAGCAGACATGTCTTTTCCTCCTCCTCTTCCATCCATTAATTCCAAGATGTGACCAACCCACTCACTGGCTTTCAAACCCCTGCTTACAGTTTCCTGAAAGTTTAGAAACAGAAGGGAAAATTAACTTGTCAATAAATTTATGTGGCTATACACAATGTACAATAGTGCTTGGACATTCAGGCAAAGGCTCTGTTCTGTGTGTCAAACAGTGCAGAGAGAAGGGACAATACTCGTCTATGCCAGCTTGGGTATCTCACCTGGGACAAGTAGGTTGGTGTACCAAATGCCTCCTCATGGTTATGGGATGGAAAACACAATAGAGATCCCATCTCTGATGAATGATCACCACTCAGAAATGTGCAGGACAAACACAGACAAGATTGAGCTTGAATGTGACGTACTTAATGGTGGAACAGGGTGCAGAAACTTACTGGCTGGTCTCATTGAAGATAGACACAAAATGCTGGAGTAACTCAGTGGGTCAGGCAGCATCTCAGGAGAGAAGGAATGGGTGATGTTTCGGGTCGAGACCGTTCTTCAGACTGATGTCAGGGGGTCTCATGGATCATTATTAGAGATCTCAGAATGGACCCCCAACAGCTTGCACTTCAAACCATGAAATGAGATTACTCTACTCCCAAGCACCACTTCATCAAAGTCAAATAGCAAGGAAATAGGCCCTTTGGCCCAACTCCTCCATGCTGACCTAAACAATGTGGCTTAACTGTCATCTTTTGGTACTATAATCCTCTAGAATGCACATTTTCTGACAATTGAACTATTGTGTCGTGTCGGTATCCATATATAACATGACTTTGATTTTTATTCAGTTCTGAAAACTGAAATCTTAGATAGATTGAAATTACATATATAACATTGAACTATCAACATGTTCTCTGACTTTACCTGGGGCACTTGGCACAAGCACGTGATTGTTGCTGTATCCCTATCGACAGCAAACAACATTGCTGCAGACTGTGGAGAGTGCGTCTTAAACAGTTTTAGAGATTCGTTTAGCGCCTGGGGAAAACAACACATGGTCAGGTCCAGTACTGTCCAATAATTAAATACAGCCGGCACTGTTCATAATGTTCTTCTCACCTTTGCTGGTGCCCCTGGTTCCATTTCCATTACGACCAAAGGCTGGTTTGGATTAATGTCGATGAACTGTTTGGTTTTCTCACGCACCTGTCAATGGAATCAACAATAATATTCTGTTTTTTTTTGTACAAAGCTAATCCAGACAATGGCTCACTTTGGCAAAACATTCCAATAGCAGTAGCATGCATTAAAGGATGCCCAGAGATATTGAGGTAAATTTTTCTGCACTCTTCCTGCACCCTCCAAATATCACAGAATGCTTCCCAGCCTGCCAAATTGGCAAATAAAGCAAATCCACACTTGAAATCTAGCAACCAACAGGATGAAGGAAGGGTTTAGTAAGTTTTTGATGAAGCTGGCTAAGAGAATGTTAGGATGTAATAGGATTGTTTACATTCATCATCACAGATCTTTTCACAGGAAGAACATACAGCTTCAACAACGAAATGCTCATAGTGCACTGTGTTTAAATGAAAGCCCAGTTACTTCCAGAATTTGAACAGATCAACGGGAAATCCTTCATCCAAATTAATGTGGATTTCTAAAATAAATCAGTCAGATATGAAAAAGTATGTTGTTGTTGTTGTTGTTGTTCGTCCTTCGGGTTCGAAGATGACCATGACTTAACTTTTCGACCGCTGATTGGGATCCCCGCCAGCCCCGGTATGCTGGCCAAGGTTTAAGTCATGACTTGCGCTTGACTTGGATTTAAGTGAGGGGGAGTTACGCAGATCGTCGGCCTCACTCTCTCGTCCTGGCCTATCGGGTTCCAGCAGCAAGACATAGTCGAGACGGCTGGGGACAGGTCAGGATGCAGTTGATGGTCAGAAGTGTCCTACGTATCTCACTCTGCCCTATTTGCGCTCCACGACACTTTGCTGGGATCGTCTTCCTGCCCGTTGAACCTTCTGGTAGGTAGACAAGCCCGAAAGCCGCTGGAACCAACGACTTACCAACTGTACTTGTGGCATGCACACAAAACAGTGGAGACATCGTGGGGGCAGGGTCGTCCAACTCCCATACGTCCCATTTAGGACTTGCCCACTGTCCCAGTCCAATGCCCCCGCTCTCCCCCTATACCCCAGGCCCTGCTATCCCCCAGGCCCCGCTCTCCCCCTATACCCCAGGCCCTGCTCTCCCCCCAAACCCCAGGCCCCGCTCTCCCCCCCACTCCCCCTATACCCAAGGCCCCGCTCTTCCCCCCCCCCCCACTACCCCAGGCCCCACTCTCCCCCTATACCCCAGGCCCCCCACTCTCTATACCCCAGGCCCCCCACTCCCCCTATACCCCAGGCCCCGCTCTCCCCCTATACCCCAGGCCCCCCACTCCCCCTATACCCCAGGCCCCGCTCTCCCCTATACCCCAGGCCCCGCTCTCCCCGCTTATGAAAAAGTAGGCAATAGCTAGCTGCATGACTGGAAAGGAGGACTGATAAGTGGGGTTGATCTGTGAAAGAGGGTTACAGTTTCTAATCCTGAAGTTTATTTATGCTCCAATTGGATTCCCTTCATCATTTGAAATAGGCAAATCAATTGTCCTCAGTCATTCCATGGAAATGGAGATAAGTGATCTGCCAAACATCAGGAAGATTCAAGTGCAGATTAATTGAGGTTACCCTCCCAATACAGGATAATGAAAAGCAGTGAACTCACCAATACAGTCTCTAAAATGTTGTTCATCCAAAGGCCAATGCCCACTGAGATTTATGAGTAAAACCAAAGAGCATCTATTTTCTTAAATATAACACCAAAAGTCTTGAGGTGAATGTTGTCTTCATTAAAGCAGTGCATTATTACCAAGAATTTATTACCTTCTTTAGCAGTTCTGCTTTAGTGGCTCTGTCCAAGTCATCCATAATTTTCTTCAAGGACTTCAGCTTGTCTCTCATTTCATCCTTCTGCCACTGGGGAATAACTGCAGTGCCTATCATCTGGAATTAAACAGAACAAGTAAAACAAGTAATACTGGGTATGGGGAGAAGGCAGAAACGAGGTACTGAATGGGAATGATCACCCATGATCACATTGAATGGCGGTGCTGGCTCGAAGGGCCGAATGGCCTCCTCCTGCACCTGTTGTCTATTGTCTAATTCCCGGAATTACTAGGTTAATTCCCGGAATGGCGAGACTGTCATATGTTGAAAGACTGGAGCGACTAGGCTTGTATACATTTGAATTTAGAAGGATGAGAGGGGATCTTATCGAAACATAAGATTATTAAGGGGTTGGACACGTTAGAGGCAGGAAACATGTTCCCAATGTTGGGGGAGTCCAGAACCAGGGGCCAGTTTAAGAATAAGGGCATTTAGAACGGAGATGAGGAAAAACTTTTTCAGTCAGAGAGTTGTAAATCTGTGGAATTCACTGACTCAGAAGGCAGTGGAGGCCAATTCTCTGAATGCATTCAAGAGAGAGCTAGATAGAGCTCTTAAGGATAGCGGAGTCAGGGGGTATGGGGAGAAGGCAGGAACTGGGTACTGATTGAGAATGATCAGCCATGATCACATTGAATGGTGGTGCTGCCTCGAAGGGCCGAATGGCCTACTCCTACACCTATTGTCTATTAAATTTATTATTAATGCAGACTTAAGATTGCAAAGAACATAAAACAGAAAAGCACATAAATAAGCCCTTTACCCCATAATATTCATGCCAGACATGATGCTTTATTAAACTAACCTCCTTTGCCTGCACATAATCCACATCACTCCATTCCCTGCATACCATGTGACTATCTAAAATGCCAATATAATTTCTGCCTCCACAACCACCCTAGCACGTTCCAGGTAACCACCACGCTAAAAAAAAAACTTACCCTGCACATTTTATTTTTGTAATCTTGCCCCTCTCAGCTTAAAGCTATGCCTTCCAGTCTTTGATAATAAAACACTCTTGACTCAACTCTTGCCATTTTCACCTTGGGAAAAATGTTCTGTCTGTCGACCCTATCAATGTAATTCATAATTTTATATCAGGTCTCCCCTCAGCCTCCAACACTCCAGAGAAAACAATCCAAGTTTGTCCAATCTCTCCATGAACCCTCTAGTGCAGGCAGCATTCTGCTAACTTACACCCTCTCCAAAACCTCCACTTCCTTCCTATAATTGTGCGACCAGAAAGAACTGCACACATTACTCCAAATGCGTCCTAATCAATGTCCTATAAAGCTGCAGCATGACTTCCTGGCTCTATACTCAATTCCCTGACTGATAATGCCATATGCCATTTTCACCACTCTATCTAATTGTGTTGCCAATTTCAGGGCGCTATGGACATGGACCACTTCTCGCTTCTGATGCAAGGTCATTAACCCCAATACTGACCACGTCTCGGCAGATGCTGTCTGACCTACTGAATATTTCCAGCATTTTCTTTTAGATTTGCAGCATCTGCAGCAATCCTGTACTGTAACCCCAAATGATCACATTTATCTTTGCCAACCACTGATATCTATCATCTCACCACATCTTTTCAAACATTGTTAGGCTGCTCTATACCTCTAATTCCAGTCATGTGTGGGCAAAAGCAACTGTGTTTTCATAATTAACCATTTTCCCTTCAAAATGCTTATATATTGCATTACAAATGCAAATATTGTTGAAATATCAGTGACATTTTTGAATTAAAATAGAAACCAAAAGCTGGAAACACTCAGCAGATCAGGCGGCATCTGTGGCAAGGGAAATAATGGTAACATTTGGGTTTCTGTTTGTACAGACGCTGCCCGACGTGTTAAGTGTTTCCATTTTGATTTATTTCAGATTTCTAGCATTTGTAATGTTTTTCTTTTTACTTCCGAGGGCTGATTTTTAGTTCTTATCTCCAACATTTGACCAAAACTGGTTCTATTGAGTAAGAGTTCTCTCAATCTGGAAGGTAGTTCACTTCCAGTTTTGGCATGTTGCTTTACCCATTCAATTCTTATTTACTCCATGATCCCATGTGGTACTGGATTTGTTAAAGCTGCATGCTGATTCAAGTCATCTTTATTGCAATATTATATAACATAGATTAATGGTAATGACACTAAATAATTTTATGTAACAAATAGTCCAAAAGATAGGCAAGACCATCAGCAACCTCTGCCAAATCCATGAAGATTCCATAGATCAACTACACCCACTGGGTCCAGGGGTTATCTCCTGCTATCTTGCGCAGGGAGCAATTTCAGTGTTACGATAATACAATACTGTTGTTACTGAAAATACGATAACACACGTTTTCAACAATACAATTTTTAAAAATCTGTTCAGAACTCTATTTCTGAATAAATTAAAAATTAATGGGAATGTTTGGTACCACTTTTTTGATTTACCTCTGCAAGGTCAGCAATCTCTTTCTGGATCTCCTTACTGGGAGAGGTTTGGACCTGGACCTTTGACTGCAGTGCAACAAGAAACTTTTGAAGGGCATCTGCCTTTCTTAGTGCCTACAAAAGATAATGACATTCAAATTATGTAACCCTGGGAACCCTTACTACTTCAAACATCTTAATTGCATTAACTGATAGCAATCTGGCATGTAGGACCAGAGCAACAACACAAGTAGGGAGAGGGGAGACAGTGAGAGGTGGGAGGAGAGAAATGAGACGAAACAGACTGAACACCTGCACACTCACAGCACTTTTGTTTCCTATGGGGGAGGGGAGAAAGGAACAATGTAAGCGAGATCATTCATGAGAGCATATAAAAACACTGGGAGAGCCAGCACAAGATACAAAGGCCATGGAGAAGAGTAGCATGCAAGAAATAGCATGAGATACAGGTAGCATGGAATAAGAATTCTGGATGTTTTACAAAACATACAAGATACAGCAGATATACGGCCACATATTTTAAAAAAAGACTGGTTGAACTTTGTGTCTTATCCCAAGGTGGAACATTTAGCATTTCAAACATCTTTGTCCTCTGACTTGTAATTCTGGGAAGAACAGTATCCACTAGTACTTTTGGGAATTGCCATTCTACATGCACAACTGATCACTGATAAACACTGTCCTCAACTCACCCAAGGAGTACGTTTTCCAGCAGAAGTTTCATCATGAGCAAGTGCAAAGCCCAAATGTATCACTAAGTGCTCCAACTAGATTTATACTGAGCCAATGAACTGATCATTATTAGTATTACACCGGTACATTTTAAACTCAGGCATGTGAGTGAGGTAAAAAAAAGAGGAAAAGAGCCGACGCTTGCGTACAACGGGGGTCAAAAAATTGGAAACATTTTGAAAATGTACACACAAAATTACCAGTTTCAAGCCTCTTTTAGTGCATTTCAAAGTAAAAACAGACATTGCAATTTAATGTGATTATGTCACTGTACACTAAAAACATTGAAGTAAATTCACACATTAATTGATAATCAGCCCAAAAAGGTGGTAATTGGCTTTTCTGCTGTGTTCTATATTTTAACCCTGTCTTAATTAATTTAGTTATATAATCTTGCACTTAAATTTAATATTTACTCATTACAGTTCCAACACTGATTTTCTGGCACTCTTGGTTCCAGAGCTTTGCTGGTTTAACCAGCAGGCCAAGGAAGACAGTTATGGGGATAGATTTGCTGGCTCCAGCTGGGCTGGAGTTCCAGAGCCCCGGCCGCAGGTTGCAAATTCAACCCACTGATCGGCCGTTTAAGTCCCGATGAGGTCGAGATTGGCTGCCTTGCCCAGCCTAGGTGCCACATTTCCGGGGAGACTTCCAGGGAACTGGGGAGATTTCTCACGGAACCCCCAGCGACTTCTAGCGAAACCCTAGTGTTCATTACAAATCTATACTTTTTTTTCCCCTTTCTTTTTTCGATCTGATTTCACTTTTTATTTGGCAAAGTGAAAAACGCAGAAACCATGCAAAAAGAGCGGAAAAAGGATTTTAAAAACTCGGAAATCCGCGGAAAATTCACATGCCTGAAAACTAAGCTCCCACAGAAATGATCAATTGGACTTAAAATGAGAGCTTATGTCAAGAGCAATAACCAAAAGCAAGTTGAAAAACAATTTTAAGAAATTGGTCAGATGAAACAAAATAATCTAAAAATCAAATCACAATCTCTGGTAATAAAAATTTGTTAAACTCAGCCATCAACCTTCTGTGCCTCTGATCCTGTAACTGCGACTATTCTCCTGATGCCTTTTGCAATAGCTTCTTCTGATACAATCACAAAAGGTCTAGCATGGCCAGAGTTCTGCAGATGCCTAGAATAAAAAATATATAATTACCACAAGATGCAACCTCAGAAAAACAATAGTCACTTAGCCAAGTACTCCTTTCTCAAAGTCTGCAATAAAAACATCACTTCATTGAATCAGAATTGCTGAAGTCAGAAGTGTCACAATAACTGTCATTCAACAAAATGGTAAATACATTCAGTGGTCTGAAAGAAATGTGGAACTATTCTTTAGAATAACCAATATCTATAATGTTGATTCTAGTACTAACTTTTGTAATGCAATATTTGAAGAGTATACATGGTAAAAACACAAAAGGATGCCTAGAAATGAGGCTAAAGATCTTAGTGAGGTTTCACTGATGGGCGAGTGGCAGTAATTTAAGGGGGATGCCAATAAGCTATTGATCAGAATTTAAAAACAACTATTTTTAATATTATTAACTACTCGATTAGCAAGATTGAGGTATTAGAGAAAGATAGGCACAAAATACTGGAGTAACTCAGCAGGTCTCGCAGCATCTCTGGAGAAAATAGATAGGTGACATTTCGTGTTGGGACCCTTCGGGATCAGTCTGAAGAAGGCTCCCGACCAGAAACGTCACCTATCCAATTTACAATTACATTAGTATAAAGGTGTCCAGGAGTAAGGGGTCCCCTCTGTAACAGGTAATAATGATTCTGTAAATGAAGATAAGCAACTGGCAGCTATATTCATTTTATGTTAGTATTTACAACAAAGGGGTAATAAATACCAAATCAAGGATAATGATTCACCAAAAATAACAACGGAGCAAAGCAAAGATATAATGGATTTATTCACAAAATGCTGGAGTAACTCAGCAGGTCCGGCAGCATCTCAGGAGAGAAGGAATGGGTGACGTTTCGGGTCGAGACCCTTCTTCAGACTGATGTCAGGGGGGCGGGACAAAGGAGGATATAGGTGGAGACAGGAAGATAGAGGGAGATCTGGGAAGGAGGAGGGGAAGGGAGGGACAGAGGAACTATCTAAAGTTGGAGAAGTCGATGTTCATGCCACTGGGCTGCAAACTGCCCAGGCGAAATATGAGGTGGCAAATTTCAGAGGCCAATTCCCCTGCAAACCCACACGTCTTTGGGATGTGAGAAAAAACCAGAGCACACAGAGGAAACCCACATGGTCACATGGAGAACGTGCAAACTCCAGCGCAGGCAGCACCATCCAAAGTCAGGATTGAACCTGGGTGTCTGGCTCTGTGAGGCAGTAGCTGTGCCACTGTGCCGGCCTTTGCAGAATAAATATCTTTTAATAGCTGGTTCTCCCAAATTCAAACTTTTCTCTCACTCACTCTAAAATCTGATGGAAGCCACCTTTCTGGTCATAATCATTATCTTGCTTCTGCACCATTATGGCTTCGGCACAGTGGCACAGCTACCGCCTCACAGAGCCAGACACCCAGGTTCAATCCTGACTTTGGGTGGTGCTGCCTGCGCTGGAGTTTGCACGTTCTCCATGTGACCATGTGGGTTTCCTCTGTGTGCTCTGGTTTTTTCTCACATCCCAAAGACGTGTGGGTTTGCAGGGGAATTGGCCTCTGAAATTTGCCCTAGAGTGTACAGAGTGGATGAGAAAGTGGGATAACATAGAACTAGTGTGAACGGGTGATCAATGGTCGGCATGGACTCAGTGGACCAAAGGGCTTGTTTTCATGCTGGCTCGAAGGGCCAAATCGCCTCTTCCTGCATCTATTTGGTATCTCTAAACTAAATTACACATTAACGACCAAAATATTGGGATGGAAAGCTACATTGGCATATAGATAAGCAACACTAATCAGAGCAAATTGCACAGATCTTGACAATTGGAATGGATTCCTAAATTATTAGCAGATTAATTGATGAGAAACACATGAAAATAGATTTCAATGTCAGGAAATGCGAATTCTGCCTCTGGTTCTCAATAGAAAATCTTCTGTTCTATACCAAGCAATGAAAAGCTTTGAACAGCAGTGACTCAAAGAAACTTTGGGTCAATGCAAACAGACTGTGGAAAAGTCATGGACAGACTCAGAAATTAGACAGTATACTTAGCAGTAGAAGCTGGATAAAATTAAATGTGGGTTTACTGGATGTTTAAACAGCAAGCAGAAATTACATAAACCAGGGCTGAATTACCTGAAATTTAGATTTAATTCAATTGACATTTTCAATCCATGAAGGTATCAAATCCATGAAGGTCAGGCAGCATCTAGGAGAGAGGGAATGGGTGAGACCCTTCTTCAGACATTAGTCTGAAGAAGGGTCTCGACCCGAAATGTCACCCATTCTCTCCTAGATGCTGCCTGACCTGCTGAGTTACTCCAGCATTTTGTGACACCTTCGATTTGTACCAGCATCTGCAGTTATTTTCATACACTCCTTTTCAATGCATGGGATAATTTGTGATATTACAAAGAGTTATTGCTGAGCCAAGAAGGGTTATTGCTGAGTCTAATGAAGGGTCTTGACCCGACACGACACCTATTCCGTTTCTCCAGAGATGATGCCTGACCTGCTGAGTTTGTGTCTATCTTTTGTTACTGAGACATATGCTTTTCTTGATAAATATGAATGATTGCATTAAAAGGACATTATTAAAACACTGGTCAAAGATCAGTTAATGCTCACTTACTGAAGGACCAGGTTCAAAGGGCTAAATGGCTGAGTCCCTTCCTTATGTTGCTACCAGTATATATTCATCAATAAATTAATTCTCTCCCTGTTGCCTTCCCAGTAATACTTTACACGCTTTATTCAACTGACAACTATCAATGAGGCATCATTTTATTTTTTTTAAACTCGGACAGTTCTCCTTTATTTTCGGAGCTGTGTGTAACCCCCATGTTTTCAAATTCAGGTAACGGACTTACGTTCCACCACAAAATTCCACTGAAGTGACCGAGCCTGCTGGTCCTGATGGGTCGGCTAACATATCCTCCACAGGAATCCCCACAGACACCACTCGTACTGGGTCAGGATACGTCTCATCAAATACAGCACGAAGGCCCTGAATAGCTTTAGCATCAGCAAGGGGAGTATCCTTGGCATAGATTGGCTAGAAGAAAATAATTAAAGTTGTTACAAATCCTGTCTACTTGTATTTCCCTTCTTGTACTGCTTGCGTAGAGTTTCAGAATAAAGAAAATCAATTTTATGCACATAAAGGAAGCTCCAAGTGTATTTCCATTGTCAATCCTGAAAACAAAATTGATCAGCCATACCAGATATATATCTCAATCATCCAGCAAACATGACTTCTTCTTGTCATGTTTCAGACGTCTGCGATTTTCACCACTACGACCCATATTGATTTTCACCGGCCTTTACCTCCCTCTTCCGGCTGCCACCACTGTCACTAATCATTTCATCCCTTTCAGTCCTTACACTCTCACCGACCTTCCCTTTCATTTTCTCCTGCCCCATTCCCCATTTATTTGCAACCTCAAACCTATTCCCTTTCTGATGTTGGAATTTAGTGGGATTTGGAATCATTTCTGTGAGTTAGATATTGTTTAGTAGGAGGTCCCCAAGTCTCCTACAGCAATTAGAACTCGTTTTTCAGGCTTGGGATAATACGTGGATGGTTGTTTCAAGCTCACTCTACTCTGTCCGCTTTCTTGCACATTAGTACTCCTCCTCCCACTGTTGTGCTATTCCTCATGTTAGTTATTCTATAGCCTCTCTTAACAAAGCTAACAGTGCATAATAACTGGTATAACGTGCAACTGAAATAACTTGTACCCATTTGATATACAGTCTTTACACTAAGATAGTAAACCCCATATAACTGCATTTGAAATAAAGCTAATACTGCAACTTCAAGAAAATATTACCAGACCTCCCAACATTTCATTTTACAAATTCATAATTTTGATGCCCAAATTTCAGAATTTTACATAAAAATTCAAAATATGGCGCATAATGCAACTTTTCAGCAAAAATAAGTATGCACACAAAATACGCATACGTGTTGCGTTACATTCATGTGTGAAAAGTGACTATTATTTCCAACAGTCTGTAGTTCTTGGACTACATGTACAATGTCAGGCCTATCATGAGTATATTCTGCTATTTATAGAAAGGTTATTGAACAAAGATACTTTTTGCAACACAAAGAAACAATTGTTTTGTTTTTTACTATTTTGCTTTTTCTTTACACATCCCAAGTCTCTTGGTATTGAATAAAAGAACAATGGTCATAAAATGTATGACTAAATTATGAAGAAAGAATTGATATATGCGACTCGACTAAGCACACGAAGCACTTGTTCAAGTAAATTCACACATTAATTGATAATCAGCCCAAAAAGGTGGTAATTGGCTTTTCTGCTATTTTTTAAAATATTTTAACCCCATCTTAATTAATTAATTAATATAATTATATAATCTTGCACCTAAATTTAATATTTACTCATTACAGTTTTTTTCTGATTTTCTGGCACTCTTGGTTCCAGAGCTTTGCTGGTTTATCCAGCTGGCTCCTCCAGCTGGGCTGGAGTTCCAGAGCCCCGGCCGCAGGTTGCAAATTCAACCCACCAATTGGCCATGGAAGTCCCGATGAGATGGAGATTGGCTGCCTTGCCCAGCCTGGCTGCCACATTTTCAGGGAGACTTCCAGGGCGCGGGGGATTTCTCACGGAACCCCTAGTGACCTCTAGCGGCCGAATTGACAAATTGCAATTACCGACTGTTTCGTGGAAAAATGTGAGGTGAAATCAGAATGGCGGAAATGAAATAAGGAAGCGGAAACTTTCCGCCAAATTCGGACGGGTTGGGAGGTCTGTATTACATTGGTCCCCCACCCCTGAAAATAATGTGGGAGCGATTCATTAAAACCAGCATGCTTTCACATAGGTGCAGTCACTTCATGGTTCAAGTCATTACTGCTTACATGTATGTACCTGATTCCCAGAAACAAATCTAGAGCAAAACTAAGCAATTTGGGAATCAACTCCACTGAGACCAATGACCTTTTCTCCCACTGTCACACCCATTTCCTAATTTGAACACAGGACATAAGTAAACTCAAGATTGCCTCACTTTTCAGTATGAGCATGGCTGATCTATGCTGGCCTCGTCTCTTAATTCATCGATCTTTCCCTCAGGGAGGAAGTGGAGACTTCAACGTGAATTCTCCAATTTCAGGTAGAAACTCTCCCAATTTCTCATCTACCTAATTTCCATCCCTACCCCACGCATGCTATTTTTTCACCTCTCCCCGTCCTCATCACCCATTTCCTTCTAGCCACTCCATCTGCTCATCACTCTGGGTCCCACATTTTCTTCCCACTCCTTCCTGTTCCTTCATTCCCTCCGGTTCTAGATTTCACTCCCCACCTTCCTTTCTTATCAGATCTCACCATCTCCCCCCTCGTGTCTTCTCTACCTCCCGCCTTGGTTACTCATCTCCACCCTTCTCTTACCCAATCTGATTTGTCTGCCAATTAACCCCTCCTCACCTGGATCTACCTGTTACTTGCCATGTGTTGCCGCACTCCCTTCCCTCATCTTTCTACCAGCTTTCCTCTGCTCCATCAATCTGAAGGGTCTCAACCCTAAACATCATCTCGTCCATTTCCCTCCATGGATGCTGTCTGACCTGTCGTGTATCTCCAGCAGTTTGGATTTTGAAACTCTTTACCTTGTTATCCTGAATCATCTTGTTTGTTATCTCTTCACATTGTTTGATCGCCTGCGTGCTCATTGCTCCTTTGGCTGTGAAATCGAAACGCAGTCTGTCTGGTGCCACCAGAGAGCCTCGCTGGTCAGCCTCACCCAGCACTAATCGCAGGGCAAAGTTCATCATGTGTGTGCTGGTGTGGTTGCTCATGACAGTTCGCCTCTTGGTCTGGTGCAAAAGAAAGCATTTTGATGATTGGGTTCATACAAATATTATCGTGCCACAGTTCATACCCCTAATTACACAAAAAGACTATCAAATGTTGAACTTGAAATATACATCAAATTATGAGATTTTAAAACCAAAAGCAAAATGCTGCCAATATTGGAAATCAGAAATACAAAACAAAAACAAAGTTGCTCAGCAAGCCAGGGCAGCACAGTGGCACAACTGGTAGAGCTGCTGCCTCACAGCTCCAGCGACCAGAGTTTGATCTTGACCTCTGATGCTGTCAGTGGGGAGTTTGCACGTGTAGGAAGGAACTGCAAATGCTGGTTTAAACTGAAGATAGTCTGAAGAAGGGTCTCGACCTGAAACATCACCTATTCTCTTTCTCCAGAGATGTTGTCTGACATGCTGAATTACTCCAGCTTTTTATGTCTATCTTTGGGAGTTTACCTTGTGACCCTGTGGGCTTCCACCAGGTGCCCTGGTTTCCTACCAGATCACAAAGACTTGCAGGTGTGTAGGTTGAATGGCCTCTGTAAATTGTTTCAAGCGTGTAAGGAATGGATGTGAAAGTGGGATAACATTGAACTCGTGTGAATGTGTGATCAATGGACTGCATGGATTCAGTGGGCCAAAGGGCCAGCTTCCATGTTATATCACTCAACTAAAAATAATCTGAGAAGACAATGAAACAGTTAATATTTGTTGGTGACCTTTCATCAAAATTCAAAAACATCAGAAAGGAAATAGGTTTGAGGTTGCAAATAGATGGGGAATGGGGCAGGAGAAAATGAAAGGGAAGGTCGGTGAGAATGTAAGGACTGAAAGGATAGGGTGGTGAAGAAGGCATTTGGTATGCTTGCCTTTATAAATCAGAGCATCGAGTATAGAAGTTGGGATGTGATGTTGAAATTGTACAGGGCATTGGTGAGGCCTAATCTGGAGTATGGTGTGCAGTTCTGGTCGCCAAATTATGGGAAAGATGTCGACAAAATGGAGAGGGTACAGAGGAGATTTACTAGAATGTTGCCTGGGTTTCAGCACTTAAGCTACAGAGAGAGGTTGAACAGGTTGGGTCTTTATTCTTTGGAGCGTAGAGGGGGGACTTGATAGAGGTTTTTAAAATTTTGAGAGGGTCGGACAGAGTTGACGTGGGTAGGCTTTTCCCTTTGAGAGTGGGGAAGATTCCAACAAGGGGACATAGCTTCAGAATTGAGGGACAAAAGTTTAGGGGTAACGTGAGGGGTAACTTCTTTACTCAGAGGGTGGTGGCTGTATGGAATGGGCTTCCAGTGGAAGTGGTGGAGGCTGGCTCGATTTTATTATTTAAGAGTAAATTGGATAGGTATATGGATAGGAGGGGATTAGAGGGTTATGGTCTGAGTGCAGGTAGATGAGACTAGGTCAGGGAGAGTGGTCGGCGTGGAATGGAAGGGCCGAACGGGCCTGTTTCCGTGCTGTAGTTGATATATGGTTATATGGTTATGTGGTTATAAAGGGATGAAATGATTAGTGACAGTGGTGGTAGCCGGAAGAGGGAGGTAAAGATCGGTGAAAATCAATATGCATCTGCAGGTGGTGAAAATCGGAGATATCTGAAACATGACGAGAAGAAGTCATGTTTGCTGGGTGAGTGAGATATATAATCTGGTATGGCTAATCAATTTTGTTTTCAGGATTGAAAATGGAAATACACTTGGAGCTTGGGAGTGGGAGAGTGGGGTTTGGGGTGGGGAGGAGAGAGGGAGTGGGGAGGGCAGGGTGTTAGGCCAATGCAGGAAAGGTTTTGGGGAGTTTTAAGGGGGGGGTGGAGTGGATGGGTGGGGGATGGGGAGGACACTCTGGCTGCGGCGCCAGCGGCACGGGGCCGAGGTGAGTGGCACTATCTCCCCTTCCCTGTCCCCCCTCACCCGCCCACTACCCCGGGGGACACTCCCCGCCCGGCAACGCGCTTCATCAGTTGGAGAGGGTTGCCGGCAGGAGAGGCTCGGAGAGATTTGGACCCTCAGTCTAGTTTTAAATAAATTTCACTATCAAGTGAACAGCTACGAGGAGCAGCAGCGCAGTAGATTTAAAAATATTTGGTATTTGGGAGTGACTGTGCCTAATAGTATATAAAAGGAAATTGGGCATTGACCAAGCCCCTATTCTGGAACAGAAATTTTTAGAGGTGAAGTGCTGTGTTTGAAGGCAAGTGTTGAAACTTTGACTCAAGAGGATTTTGCCATACTGCGGGATGTGGGAAGTCAGGCAAACCTGTGTCCGAGGACTACACCTTTGGAAAGTGCATGCAGTTGCTGCTCCATATAACCATATAACAACTACAGCACGGAAACAGGCCCGTTCGGCCCTACCAGTCCACGCCGACCACTCTCTCTGACCTAGTCTCATCTACCTGCTCTCAGACCATAACCCTCCAATCCCCTCTCATCCATATACCTATCCAATTTACTCTTAAATAATAAAAGCGAGCCTGCCTCCACCACTTCCACTGGAAGCCCATTCCATACAGCCACCACCCTCTGAGTAAAGAAATTACCCCTCATGTTACCCCTAAACTTTTGTCCCTCAATTCTAAAGTTATGTCCCCTTGTTGGAATCTTCCCCCACTCTCAAGGGGAAAAGCCTACCCACGTCAACTCTGTCCGTCCCTCTCAAAATTTAAAAAACCTCTATCAAGTCCCCCCTCAACCTTCTACGCTCCAAAGAATAAAGACCCAACCTGTTCAACCTCTCTCTGTAGCTTAAGTGCTGAAACCCAGGCAACATTCTTGTAAATCTCCTCTGTACCCTCTCCATTTTGTCGACATCCTTCCTATAATTTGGCGACCAGAACAGCACACCATACTCCAGATTCGGCCTCACCAATGCCCTGTACAATTTTAACATTACATCCCAACTTCTATACTCGATGCTCTGATTTATAAAGGCAAGCATACCAAACGCCTTCTTCACCACCCTATCCACATGAGATTCCACCTTCAGGGAACAATGCACAGTTATTCCCAGATCCCTCTGTTCCACTGCATTCCTCAATTCCCTACCATTTACCCTGTACGTCCCATTTTGATTTGTCCTACCAAAATGCAGCACCTCACACTTATCAGCATTAAACTCCATCTGCCATCTTTCAGCCCACCCTTCCAAAAGGCCCAAGTCTCTCTGTAGACTTTGAAACTCTACTTCATTATTAACTACACCACCTATCTTAGTATCATCTGCATATTTACTAATCCAATTTGCCACACCATCATCCAGATCATTAATGTAAATGACAAACAACAGTGGACCCAACACAGATCCTTGGGGTACTCCACTAGACACTGGCCTCCAACCTGACATACAGTTGTCAACCATTACCCTCTGGTATCTCCCATTCAGCCATTGTTGAATCCATCTTGCAACCTCACTATTAATACCCAACGATTTAACCTTCTTAATCAACCTACCATGTGGAACCTTGTCAAATGCCTTACTAAAGTCCATATAGACAACATCCACAGCCTTGCCCTTATCAATTTCCCTGGTAACCTCTTCAAAAAATTCAAGAAGATTAGTCAAACATGACCTTCCAGGCACAAATCCATGTTGACTGTTTCTAATCAGGCCTTGTTTATCCATATAATTATATATATTGTCCCTAAGTATCTTTTCCATTAATTTTCCCACCACAGACGTCAAACTAACAGGTCTATAATTGCTAGGTTTACTTTTAGAACCTTTTTTAAACAAAGGCACAACATGCGCAATGCGCCAATCTTCCGGCACCATCCCCGTTTCTAATGACGTTTGAAATATTTCCGTCATAGCCCCTGCTATTTCTGCACTAACTTCCCTCAATGTCCTAGGGAATATCCTATCAGGACCTGGAGACTTCTCCACTTTTATATTTTTCAAAAGTGTCCGTACCTCCTCTTCTTTAATCCTCATAATTTCCATCACTACTCTACTTGTTTCGCTTACCTCACATAATTCAATATCCTTCTCCTCGGTGAATACCGAAGAAAAGAAATTGTTTAATATCTCCCCCATTTCTTCCGGCTCAGCACATAGCTGTCCACTCTGACTCTCCAATGGACCAATTTTATCCCTCGCTATCCTTTTGCTATTGACATATCTGTAGAACCCCTTGGGGTTTACTTTTACATTACTTGCCAAAGCAACCTCATATCTTTTTTTCGCTTTTCTAATTTCCTTCTTAAGATTCCTTTTACATTCTTTATATTCCTCAAGAACCTCATTTACTCCCTGCCGCTTATATTTATTGTATATCTCCCTCTTTTTCCGAACCAAGTGTCCAATTTCCCTGGAAAACCACGGCTCTTTCAAATTATTATTCTTTCCTTTCCACCGAACAGGGACATAAAGACTCTGTACTCTCAAAATTTCACCTTTAAATATCCTCCATTTCTCTATTATATCCTTTTCATAAAACAAAATGTCCCATTTCACTCCTTTTAAATCCTTTCTCATCTCCTCAAAATGAGCCTTTCTCCAATCCAAAATCTCAACCCTTGGTCCAGATTTGACCTTCTCCATAATTATATTGAAACTAATGGCATTGTGATCACTAGACCCAAAGTGCTCCTCAACACATACGTCCGTCACCTGACCCGTCTCATTTCCCAACAGGAGGTCCAACACTGCCCCTTCTCTGGTAGGTACCTCTACGTATTGCTGCAAAAAACTATCCTGCACACATTTTACAAACTCCAAACCATCCAGCCCTTTAACAGAATGTGATTCCCAGTCTATGTATGGAAAATTGAAATCACCCACAATCACTACTCTGTGCTTACTACTAATATCTGCTATCTCCTTACATATTTGCTCTTCCAATTCTCGTTCCCTATTTGGCGGTCTATAATATACCCCTATAAGTGTTGCTAAACCTTTCTCATTTCTGAGTTCCACCCAAACAGCCTCCCAAATCGAGCCTTCTAGTCTGTCCTGCCAAAGCACTGCTGTGATATCCTCCCTGACAAGCAATGCAACACCCCCACCTCTTGCCCCTCCGATTCTATCACATCTGAAACAATGAAATCCTGGAATATTTAATTGCCAATCGCAACCCTCCTGCAACCATGTTTCACTGATCGCCACAACATCATACTTCCAGATGTCAATCCAGACTCTAAGCTCATCTACCATTCTTACAATGCTCCTAGCATTAAAATATACACATTTAAGGGACCCATCATTTCTTATTCTCAGTTTATTTATTTTCCCTTCTTTCTCTCCTACATATTGGGTCTGAGTGTTTCCCTTTTCTGCCTCCTGCCTCACACACTGCCTATTAGCTATCTGTGTTTGAGTCCCTCCCCCCAACCGTACTAGTTTAAAGTCTCCGCAATTACCTTATCAAATCTCCCCGCCAGGATATTGGTTCCCCTCAGGTTCAGATGCAACCCGTCCTTTTTGTACAGGTCATACTTCCCCCAGAAGAGGTCCCAATGATCCAGAAACTTGAATCCCTGCTCCCTGCACCAGTCCCTCAGCCACGTATTTATCCTCCACCTCACTCCATTCCTATTCTCACTATCGCGTGGCACAGGCAGTAAGCCTGAGATTATCACTTTGGAAGTCCTTTTTTTTTAACTCCCTTCCTAGCCCCCTAAATTCTCCTTTCAGGACCTCTTCCCTTATCCTACCTATATTGTTGGTACCTATATGTACCACGACCTCTGGCTCCTCTCCCTCCCCTTTCAGGATATCCTGGACACGCTCAGACACATCCCGGACACCGGCACCAGGGAGGCAAACCACCATCCGGGTCTCCCGACTGCGTCCACAGAATCGCCTATCTGACCCCCTCACTATTGAGTCCCCTATTACTATCGCTCTCTTCTTCCTTTCCCTACCCTTCTGAGCAACAGGGCCGGACTCCGTGCCAGAGGCCCGGGCGCCGTCGCTGCCCCCAGGTAGGCTGTACTCCCCAACAACACTTAAACAGGAGTATTTATTACCAAGGGGTACATCCACTAGGGTAATCTCTAGTCCCTGCCTCTGCTCCTTGCCCCCCCTAACCGTGACCCACTTGTCTACCTCCCGTGGTCTTGGAGTGACCACCTCTTTATAACTCCTCTGTATAACCTCCTCACTCTCCCTGACCAGACGGAGGTCATCAATCTGCCGCTCCAGGTTCCTAATACGGTCCCTTAGGAGCCCCATCTCGTCGCACCTGGCGCAGATGTGGATGTCTGGATGTCTGGAAGACTATCAGACTCCCAGATTCCCCACATCCGACACCCAGAACAATAAACTGCCCTGGCACTCATACTCCCCAAACAAAGCCCCGTGCTCGGTTTCTAAACCTACCGCCCGGCCGCTACTCCAACCGCTCCAACCGCCCACCCAAAAGAACTGAGTGATCTCCTGGGAGAGGCGAAAAACCGGATAAAAAACCCAGGCCAATTTGGGGGAAAAAATCCGGGAAATTCCTCTCCGACCCCAAGCTAGGCGATCGAAACTTATCCGGGAGATCACACAGGTCTTACTCCTTACTAACCCACACAATACTTCCCAAGTAACACAGCTTGGTGGTGGTGCTGCTGCTGCTACTGCTGCTGCTGCTGATTGCTGCTCCTGACTGACCTCGTGAAGCAACTAGAGCTGCAGGTGATTGGCAGAGCATGCAGGAATCCCCTGTGGCCGTTCCCCTCCAAACAAGTATATCCTTTTGTATATAGATAGGAAAAGGGATGAGGTCCCCTTGAATTTTAGGATGAGTAGATTTAAGGTGCTCAATGCAGTAGTAAGACAGGTGGGAGGCTGAAAGTTGATAGAGAAGTCAATGACAGCAGATCAGTAGACCGGATAGACAGAAACATGGCAGGGAACAAGGAAAGATGGTGAATAAATTGCATTTCAATGCTAGAGGCCTGACAGGCAAGGCAGATGAACTCAGGACATGGATAGGTATGTGAGATGGTGACTCTGCAGCCATTACAGAAATATAGCTAAGAGAGGGACAAGAATGGCAGCTTAATGACCAGGGCACAGGTGCTACAGGCAAGGTACAGGTGGGGTAAAAGAGAACAGGGAGTTGCTTTATTGATTGAGGTAGTAGTCTAAGTGACATTACTGAAGCATCATTCAGTGATGCTACGTGGGGTGGACCTGAGAAATAAAATGGGGATGATCACCTTGTTGGGACTGTACTATTGTCCCCCAAATAGTTAACAAGAATAGCAGGAACAAATATGCAAACAACTGCAAGACTAACAGGGTTGTCATAGTAGAGGATCTTAACTTTCCTAATATCGACTGTGACTGCCATAAGGCCAAGGGCTTAGAGGTTGTGAAATTTGCCAAGTGTGAGCAGGAATTTTTCCTTAGGCAATATGTAGAGGGCCCTACAAGGGAGAGGGCAAAGTTTGACCTATTCTTAGGAAACTGGACAGGGCAAGTGATTGAAGTGCCCCTGGGCAAGCCTTTTGGACGAGCAACCACAGTTCTATTGGCCTTAAAGGACAAGGCTGGCACACAAGTTGAAGTTCTACACTGGGGAAAGAACAACTTTGATGGTCTCAGATAGAAGCTTGCTAAAGTTGACTAGAGTAGGTTGTTTGCGGGCAAACCGATGTCCAGAAAGTGGGATGCTTTTAAAAATGTGATAGTGTGAGTTTAAGATATGTTCCAGTTAGTTAGGGAAGGATAAGGAACCCTGGATGATGAGGGAAATTAAGGCTCTGGTCAAGAACAAAAGAGGCATGGGTCAGGTATGGGCAGCTGGGATCAAGTATATCCCAGGAGAGGTATAGGGATTGAGGAGCATACTTAAGTAGAAAAACAGGGGATTAAAAAGGGACTCGAGATAGCTCTGGCAGAAAAGATTAAGGAAAATCCAAATAGATTTTATGTATATTAAAAGAAAAAGGATAACTGGAGAGAATTCTGACCTGCCAGATGTATTCCCAGGACATTCCAGTTAGCACAATCTTAGTGCCACAAGCAGGGTGGACAATGCCCTCGGTATGAAGACAAAACTATGCCGCATAAGTACTGTAAAGTGACAATTCCACCAGCGAGTTTGTGGATAAATGCATCTTCAGCAGATAGATTAGCGAGAGCAACATCATATAAAATAGTGACAAGCAATTCAATGTTACCCTTAGAGTGAATGGTGATATTTGTCAAGGCGATTACTTTGCTTTCCCCGGCATAAAAGAGACATCGCAAGTGTACAGTATAAGAAAGAGGAAGTAGAAATCTCTGGCTTACTGAAGCACAAGTAGCAAGTAGTAAAAAAAAGTTAGATGCTACATCCCAGTAACTGCATGGGAAGTGGCTGTGAGTGGGCATATGATTTTAAACCCATCAAAAAGGTATTACCTCGTCAATGAATAGATGAACTTTATCTCCCACTTTCAGTTGTCCATAAACCGTTCCGATATGTAGGATATAACCGCCTCGTACCTGTACGTTTTTCACTGTAAATTCAGTTTTCTGCAAATAAATTAGTACAACCGAATTTAGGTTACCTTTAGGTTCAAATGACTGTCATCATACACATGAATGCAAAGTAAAATTAGAAAGGTTGCATATAACTTTTTAAGGGTAAATGAGGGACTAGGTCATCACTAATCAAAGGAGCATGGGGTATAAAAATGTTCAGTTTGAGGTGGGGCAGAGATTGTTCAGCTACCCAGAACTCAGTCTTATCTCTCTCTAAATGTGGAAACATGAAAATTCCTTACAACTTCACTGTTGTCATCCTCCTTTATCAAGTAACCTTCGTCATAAATCTGTCCACCTTGCTCAGCGTAGAAGCACGTGGCATCCAGCAGCACTCCACAATCCTGACCTGTATTCACCTCCGCCACAAACATTTTTTCCCTGCGGATTGCTTTCACAGTGGCCTCGACAGACTCAAAAGCTGCAGAGAAAGTCAGGACCTGTTAGCCACTCACAGCAACAATAAATACGGAATAACAAACATCAGTTAAATACAGACAAGCTATCAATTTCCATTAAATGCTGTATCCTCCACTGTAACAATTGCAGCTCAATCGGGCGATATGGTGATGCAGCAGTAGCGATGCTGCCTTACAGCGCCAAAATTCATGTACATTCTGACTGTCTGTATGGAGTTTGTATGTTCTCCCCGTGACCTGTGTGTGTTTTCTCTGGGTGCTCTGGTTTTCTCCCACACTCCAAAGATGTACAGGTTTGTAAACTAATTGGTTCGCTAAAATTGTAAATTGTCCCTAGTGTGTGGGATAGTGTTAGTGTATGGGGATCGCGGGTTGGCGCCGACTCGGTGCACCAAAGGCCTGTTTCCGTGCTGTATCTTTAAACTAAATTAAGAAATATTGTTTCTCCATTTCCACCCACAAATCCTGCCTGACCCTCTGTTCTTCCAACAGTTTGTGTTCAGCATCCGTAGGCTCTTGTGTCTCCACTTACAGTAGATACTCGAGCAGGAAATACTGCCAATGTGCTTGCTTAACACCATGTCATATTTTTCTCTGCAGTAAGCTGAAAGGAACCTAAATGGAAAAGAAACCTCAAATCTTAGAGTGCAAGTTGCCAGTTTGAGGGTACAGTCAACGAGAAGAGACCAGTAATGATTGAGGGTTTGAAGCACGAGGTTCACATGTGAAGCATTCAACTGTGAACTTTCAAGCCTGTGTTAAGGATTCTCAATTCATTTCAGTTGCCAGAACATGGAAGGAACCAGGCAACACACCATAATCAAGGAATAATAAAATAATGGAAATGTTGAGAAATCAAAAAATGTTTCTCATATCACAGATGATGATACCCTACCTACCATTTCGAACATTTTGATTTTGTTTTATTGACCAAGTTAATCAAAAATGGAGAATATAAACTAGTACAAGAAAAAATAAAATAAGCTGCTGTTAGAGAATATTGTTTGATGATAGAGTGAGGTGTTAAGTATTTAATTAATTTATCAAATAGACAGGCTCATTGGATGGAATTATTTCAAAATAGTATCCCAGAGATCACAATAAACAAAAATCAGCAACAAGCACTTCCAGGTTTGGAACCATGCTGATGGTGGGGTGGAGAACCTCAGTACCAATAGTCCAGCATTAAATCACTGTTCCCTGCAGTGAAGGAAAGCAGCAGTTCAGTCCACACACTGATTCTGTAACAAGAACAATTTTGTGCTGAATAATTCAACTGTTCAGTTCACACAAAACATCCAGTATCTGCCGAGGATGAATTTGCACTGAGAGTTCAAAGGTGAAATGATAATGTGCAAGTTGGACTGCCTGTGAATGCCTTAAAGACAATGTTTTACCATGAAGGTTGAATACACTTGTAGTCTAATTCTACATGGATGGTTTCACAGAATGCAAGCAAGGCTCCCTTATTGACTCAGCAGAGCCTGCCAAATGACATGCAAAGTTCAATATGTGTAGGAAGTCTGAAGAAGGGTCTCGACCCGAAACATCACCCATTCCTTCTCTCCCGAGATGCTGCCTGACCCACTGAGTTACTCCAGCATTTTGTGTCTACCTTCGATGCAAAGTTCAACACTGGTCCCTGTACTGAACTAATGGGATTAGGTTCAGTTAAGGAGATAGGTAACAAAAACACCACTTAGATTGAGGAGAGATAATGATGGTGATCAGTGGCGCAGAGAATGAGAATGAAAAATGAGCACCATTCCAGTAAATCCCACGTTAATCAACATTCCCATAATTGAGCTTGCAGTTTTTACCCAAGGTATTTATGACATTTCAGAGGCCTCAAACTCAAATGGAACTCCTCTACAAAGACATCACCAGGTAGGAGATAGACAATGAGAATTTAACTGTCTCTGCCCCTCTACCCCCAGATTCACACCCTTAAAAATAATTTCCAAGTTAAAGAAATATAGTACAATTTACCATAGTTTCCGTCATCATCTGATTTATAGTTGTACTTTGGCGAGTCATTAGTGACCTCAAAGTCCTTAGCGTGCAGTTCATCAATTGCATAGATGTCTAACATGATGTGATCATCATCGCCTGTACCTTTACCCTGAGATTTCAGCTGCAAATTAAAAATATTAATATGTCATTTCTGAAGAACGACAAAGCACAGGTTTGAATTTTTTTTCAAGAAAACACCCTAAACACTTGATGTTAGTAGATTAACATCCTAGATAATTGGCAAGAAACCGATAAACAACACGAGGTACAATACTTCTCAGTGCATCTGAGTTATTACTTAGAGTCATACAGATACGAAATGTCAGAGTTTAAACAATTTAGTCTCGGCTTTCTGTTTGCTCAGGTTAACCTTCAAGACGAGACGAACTACACGAACTCTGGTGATCTAAATGTTCTATGTTTAAGATATTCCTTCACCTGAAGAAATTTATTAACCAAATTCAGATCATGGCTTCTTCCGAATCTCAGTTCAATGTAAACTTGATCATTCTAATTTGTTACCCAAATCTACTCCACCCCCATGCTCCTATTTTAGAAGGTTGAAACATTTTCTGAATGATGCATTTCCTAAGAATCATGTTAAAATGAGGACTGCTTGTTGGAACAATCAGGGAAACACTATAATTACCAACCTGCTTTTAAACTGTTCAACTTTCTTCCTTTACAATTTGTTGTTTGCAATTTTGTGTTAAAATTATTCACCAATTATTCCTAATTTGCTTGGAGCTATTTTAAATGTAGATGTTTTCTGGAGTATTCACTTTGTAGCTTTCACTACACTATGCATCCACTTCATTTACTTCTGAACTACCCCAGGCAAATGTGCAGCATTTTTGACAACAGACCCTTCGGCCCAACTCGCCTAAACCGGTCAACAATGTCCCAGCTACCCTAGTGCCACTCGCCTACACTTGGTCCGTATCCCTCCAAGCCCGTCCTATCCATGTACCTGTCTAACTGTTTCTTAAACGATGGGATAATCCTAGCCTCAACTACTTCCTCTGGCAGCTCGTTCCCTACAACCACCTTTGTGTGAAAAAGTTACCCCTCGGATTCCTATTAAATCTTTCCCCTTCACCTTGAACCTGTCCTCTGATCCTCGATTCCCATACTCCGGGTAAAAGACTGTGCATCTATCTACCCAATGTATTCCTCTCATGATTTTATATGTCTCTATAAAATCTCCCCTCATCCTCCTGCGCTCATGGAATAGAGACCCAGCCTACTCAACCTCTCCCTATACCTCACACCCTCTAGTCCTGGCAACATCCTCGTAAATCTTTTCTGAATCCTTTCAAGCTTGACAATATCTTTCCTATAACATGGTGTCAAGAACTAAACACAATATTCTAAATGCGGTCTCACCAACGTCTTATACAACTGCAACATGACCTTCCAACTTCTCTTCTCAATACTCTGACTAATAAAGGCTAAAATGCCAAAAGCCTTTTTGACCACCTTATCTACCTGCGACTGGACCTTCAAGGAACCATGCACCTGTACTCCAAGATCCCTCTGCTCTGCAACACTACCCAGAGGCCTACCATTTACTTTGTAGGTCCTGCCATTGTTCGACATCCCAAAAAGCAACACCTCACACTTCTCTGTATTAAATTCCATCAACCATTCCTCCACCCACCTGGCCAATCGATCCAGATCCTGCTGCAATTGTTCGCAACCACCTTCACTATCTGCAAAACCACTAACTTTTGTATCATCAGCAAACTTGCTAATCTTGCCCAGTATGTTCTCATCCAAATCATTGATGTAGATGACAAACAGTAACGGGCCCACATCTTTTAAAACCATCCTTTAGGTCCACACTTTCTGAATACCTTGCTCACTTCCATCCTCACTGAGGACAAAACAATTAATACATCTATGCCATTGTGAAAAGGATCATCCATCTCCATAAAATTACTAAAGAACCTCTATTTAGATGATAAATAATTGTAATATAAATTGTATGACCTCAGGACATCCCAGTGCTTTATAGCATATGGCAGGTTCAGATTATTGTAATTTTAACAAAAGTAATGTGATTAATGACCAAATCTACCATTTTGGTGACAATAGTGGGACGATAAAGAATGGCCAGGATAACTTAATTTGGAGAATTCCAATTCTGTAGTAGGTATTAATAACAGTACAAATAATTAATGCAGTGCAAGGAGGTTATACATTGTATATTTCAGATCCAATTGGACCAGATTAATTTGCATTAAATTGCATCATCCTTGCTGAAAAAACGGGTAAAACGGCTCAAAAGCTTTCTAGCATAATTCAGACAATCAAAACAGAGCATTGAAGTCACCCACATCTACTTAACAAAATCTAAGTGCAACTACAAACATACTTGAGCAGCTTTTTTCTCTTCCTCAAAGCCCTCTAGGTCTACACGGAGTCCCTTCTCTTCAGCAATCAGTCCAGTCAAATCCACAGGGAAACCATAGGTGTCATAAAGCAGCCAAGCTGTATCACCTGGGGAAAATAAAAGCTGGATCATAAAATGCAATAAATCAATAACACATGATTATTTTTATTTTTTAATTGCAACTGGAAATTGGAAAACGGAGGAACAGGTTTGAATGGCCTAATTCTGCTCCTAGATCTAACAGTCTTATGTATTAGGAATTTATTATTTTGTCTTTGCCTCCTGAAATCCATCTTCAATCAACAAAGGCATCTGAAAAGCTCATCCAGTGATCAAGACCCAGCATCTGACATTTCATGCAATTCAAACTCAAGGCAGAAAGCAAGTTATGAGATTACAAATGTCTATCAGCACGAGGAGGTCAACCTCATTTTTCCAAATTACAACTCATCTCTCTCGTTTTATAAGGCAGCCGTCAGATTGGTTGAACAATCAAAATTGGTTAATTGAGCAGCCAATAAAAGGAAGGCAAAGTGTGGCAGAGTGTTCCGACTAGGAGAGGGGCTGTGTTGAAGGTAAGTGTGAGGCATTGGCAAGGAGGCTGAGCAGACAGGGACAGGAGATTATGCATGTTGGCACAAATGACATGCGTCGGAAAAGGGATGAGGTCCTGGAAAATGAATATAGGGAGTTAGGCAAAAGGTTAAAAAGCAAGACCTCCATGATACTAATCTCCAGATCACTCCCAGTACCATGTGCTAGAGGGTAGTAACAGAAAGATAGGACAGATGAATGTATGACAAAGGAGTTGGTGCAGGGAATCAGATTTTTGGACTATTGGCATCTCTTCCAGGTCAGGGGTGACCTGTACAAGAGGGATGGGTTGCATCTGAACTGGAGGGGAACCAATATCCCAGTAGGCAAGTTTGTCATTGGTACATGGGTGGGTTTAAACTAGATTGGCATGGGGATGGGATTCATTGCAGAACTTAGGAAGGTGAGAGGCTGGAAGGTGATGAAAGGAACTTTAGTTGATAGAATAGGTAGGAGCATGACAAGGAACAAAGAAGGACTGTTGGATGGAATGCATTTATTTTAATGTGAGAGCTAGATAATCAGGGGTCTGAGAGGAATTTCCAGAGGTTAAAGCTCACTGGTGAGTTTGCAGGCAGTACATTTGCAGCAGAATATTTCAGGTAGTACATTCTACATCAAAAACATTGTAAATAAAATTGTCATCTCTCCAATGGTTCTTTTAATTATGTTAACTCTGCTGTCTGGTTATTGACATTATTTACTCTTACTCTTTATTTATTCTATCAAATTGTCAGCAATTGCTTTACTCATACACAGAAAATTGAGTTACCAAAGGGATCTCAATATTCTCAGTTTTGACAATGCCTTGTCTAGTGTGAAAAATGAACAAAAAAAGGAATTTCACCTTCACAGTAAGTGAAAACACAAGTACTCAATTCAAAAAACAATTTTAAAACCTGGTTTTGGATAAATGTTTCTTTGGTTCCTTTACCTGGTATGATTTTATGATCTGCTAAGCTCTGAATCTTCCTCTCCAGGATAAGCCGTCCCCTGTTGAGTGTTTTCAAAAACTGCTCCTCCTCTTCATTAATAATATCCTTCACCATATCTGGATCTTTCTTTAGTTCTGGGAATGCATCCCCCTAAACATAAAATAATAAACTACACTGAGTCCTCATAATATACTGGTTTGCATTCTGCAGATCCATGTACTTATAAGGTCAGCTCCATCCTATCTGGAACTTGTTCATAATACAAAAATATTTTAGTACTGTGTGATCTAACAGAAAGCCACCTTTGTTAACACATCCTCACTTTGTGCTTTTAAAACCCATTTTTGTCTGTATCAATACATTCAACAGTAATTTATTAACTAATGTAATTTCCTTTTAGGTATTAAAATGTTTAAAAACATTTATTATTAAAGCTTTTAGAATACTAAAGGCTACAATACGTTAGAGGGGTGCACTGGGTAGAATGGAGAGAACCTTAGTGGTATCACTTTTTTGTTTGCAGGAGGCTGTGCTCAGAACACTCGTGGATAATGAGGACATAGCTACATTTCATTTTCATTGTACAATACAACATTCTTTTATTGCCCATACCGATTTAAAAACAAATTCTGTTATAAGGTAAACGGGTTGCGACGGATAGGAGAATGGTCGGAGATAAGTCACATTAAATTTTCAATGAATGCAGGCTCAGGACAATATCCAGCATTCAATCTTTGTTCGTCCTTTCCTGAAATGACCGAATTTTGTGTTTATTAGAGAAACTAGTCTGTTGAAAGTCATATTTCCATAGATGAAAAACCCTGGTCATTGTATGTTAATTAGGTCATCACAGATAAACCAATCTAGCTTTCACTTAAATAAGCATATTTAAACAAGGATTGCTAGTCAATGATCAGGAGCAAAATGTCAGGGTGTTTTTTCTTTACCTGCCTCACCCACAGATTACAACTGCATAAATAATCAATTATATGTACATACCAACGATTCCACCACCACGTCAACCATAGATGCAAAGAAACCCTTTGATGCATTCAACTTCTCATGGGAATATCGGACTGCTCTTCGTAAAATTCTCCTCAAAACATATCTGTGTAGAAAATCACTTTTAGCGACACAAAAGATCTGTTACTATGATCAAATTGATACCAAAAGCTCTGAAGCCCAAATTATTAAATTTCTAATTAAAAATAGAAAGTATATAGCATTGGTATAATGTGTGATGACAATGCTTAAAATGAATACATTAATTAATAAGGTGCTTTGTAAGTGTTTTGGAGATAAAAGTGGTTATATACAGAAGTAGCAGATAACTTAATATTGTTCCTGTTGCTGCTAACACCCATTTACATTAAAGATTCTGGATTAAGAATGGAATAAGCAATCAAGCCGATGAAGGTGTAGGCCTTTCTGCAAGATTAACACTCCTCGTCACGAACTTCACAAATAACATTAAGTTTACATTTTTTATTTTTGAAATAATGCCATTTCTATCTGCAAGCGCAGTTATTAGCAACCAAGAGACAAATTACACATTTTGATCATCTATTGATAGATGTTTGCCACTAAAGGATTTTCTGTCTGCTAGTTTCTTAGAGATTCCTCAAAAAAAATGATGAGGAAATGGTGATAAAAGGGTATAAGGTAATGAATTTAAAAAACAAAATAGATTTTCCCATGACCATGCCTATAAGCAAATTAAACTAATTAAAATTTTGGGTTCATTGGGTAACCCTTGATTTTAAGTGATCGCAAATTCTAGATTCTCCCCATGCAAGAAAATGTCTTCTTCAATATCCATCCTGTTAAGACGGTTCAAAGTCTTGTGTTTCTATTGTTTCCTCTCAATGTATTCAAGCCCAGCTCATGAAAACTATCTTCATAAGACAACCTGCCTATTCCTGGTAAATTGAGTAATTTTTTTCCATATCAATTCCAACACATTAACATTGTTTTTTTAAAACTCCAGATGTGGTCTCACAAATGCTCCCATTAAATAGAGCATAACCTCCCTACTTTTAATTTCCATTGCCCTCGTAATGGGGGTTATGGGGAGAAGGCAGGACCTTATAAGTACATGGATCTGCAGAATGGGGTTCAGCCACGATTGAATAACAGAGCAGACTTGACGGGCCGAATGGCCTTATTCTACTATCACTTATGACCTTATGCAATAAATAATTGTTAGCTTTCCCAATTATTATAATACTAATCTTTTGCAAATCATGAACTATATCCTTCAGGTCACTCTACACTTCACGCCCTGCCTTAATCACACCTGGTCTGTTAGAAGGAAGTGTGAATCAAAGGAGACAATTGAAAACTGAGGAGCAGAGAAGAAAAGCCTGTAACTGTACAAACTAGATAAGCAAAATACTGCAGATCCTGGAAAACAAACACAACTGAGACATTGGAAATATTCAACAGATCAGGCAGCATTTGTGAAGAAAAGTCTAATTGGGAAAGGATTAAAAAATATGATTAATCCTTTCCTGATACTGCACTGTGAGGCAATCAAACCACAGCCAGCTGAGAAAGAGTTTATACCATTTTGTGCTCCTAGTTGGTTTAACTTTTTTAATGTGAAGATTGTAGATTAAGGTTCCCTTCTGGAGAGATTTAAACATACAAAGTATACAATCCAGACTGACATTTCATGTTCACACAAATTTTGATTGGAAAAACACCTTCACGGTGACCACGACAATGACCACGACAATGCCGAGTCAGGTCGAGATTACACCGTCTTCAGGAAACATCGTGAAAATTCCAACGCTGTCAATGTTTTGGCGTCTTGATTTTCGCTGAAATCACTGACAAGTCGGTAAGTACTTGAGAGTTTTGAACTATAACACCTTGTATGGGTTACTTAAAAAACAAGCTTCACTGTAACAAGGTATAAACTGGATTTACTTCCAGTTTACTAATAGCTACATTTAAAAAATATATTTTAAAAGTGGTTAAGTGGATTTTTGTGAAAAGTGTGTGGGAATTCTTTGAAAATGTAAGGGAGTTTGCATATCTGGTTTCTGAGTTGCATATCTGGGTTTGGAGCTCATTTTAAATGTAATGGCTGATGGCCATAAACATCACAAAAATTCTCACAATGTCAATGCTTCTCCGGCGTCCTGATTTTCGCTGAAATCACTGACAAGTCGGTAAGTACTTGAGAGTTTTGAAATAAAACATCTTGCCCGGGTTACTTGAAAACCAAGCTTCACTGTAACAAGGCATAAACTGGATTTACTTCCAGTTTACTAATAGCTGTATTAAAAAAAAAGTGGTTAAGTGTGAAATGTGTGTGGGCATTCTTTGAAAATGTAAGGGAGATGCATATCTGGTTTCTGGGTTGCATATCTGGGTTTGGAGCCCACTTTAAATGTAATGGCTGATGGCCATAAACATCGCGAAAATTCCCACGCTTACCTGACCGTCAAACTGTCGCCTCCAATATACCTGTCAAATGGCCTGACGGTAAATAAATTGGTTAAACACAAGCATTTTATGGTATTTTGAAATGGCTTTACTTATTTTAATATTATGTGCTTCTAAATGCATCTAAGAGAACCTATCAAACCTGGGGACAGCAGGCGACAGCGACCGCAATAAGCAACGATACCTGCCGACAAACCAACTGTCGCCGAGAAATTTAAAACCGGATGATTTCTCAGCAACGCGCCGAGATCCACTACGATTTTTGGAAGACTCCTCACGATCATGCCCGCGACATCCCGGCGAACTGTCGGCGACAGCCAAGTCGCCGGCAGTCGCTTTAAAATCGTCTGAGTGGGACAGGCCCTATAATCTACTGTGACGATTGATACCTCCCCAGAGCTATCCTTTGTTTCTTTACACTCCATTTCAGTTTGCAATATTATTTTTCCCATTTAAATATTGCTATCCTTGCAATGCCATATATCTCCCACTATTAGTTTCCCTGCCATTCTTTTCATATTTGGCTCTTAACTGCACACCTCTAACCAGTTCAGCTTATGATGAAACTTACCCTCTACCAGTATTATCAGGCCTGCCACCATCAGACAAAGCAATTGTTATTGTCCGTGCATGATCTGCCAACACTCTGTATGCCATGTCAATTCCATCAACATCTTCAGCTCCCACCTTCCCAGTGTATGGCCTGGCACCAGTTCCCTAGAATGACATTTAAAAAAACAAATAATTAGCAACCCAACTTGCTTGCAAAGGGAGCATCAGAACACAAAGGTATTTTTGTTACTGGAAGGACTCAATTTTACTAATTGCCAGATACACAATGACTTTACAGAATAGCCCAAGAGCAAGTGTTTAGTGAAAATCCCACACCTTATCATTAATTCCATTTACATACCTCGTCCCCAATGGAAGTTTCAAAAAATGCAGGAGAGGTTTGGGTCCACTTGGTCTAGTTTCAGCTAAAATTGAGTTATCAACTAAATTAGCAGCACTGCATTCATAGCCCCTCGAAAACAAGATTCAAACACACTATCTCCCAGAATTGACCTTGCAGCTGTGCACATTGTCTGGGAGTGTAGCCTTTCCCAGGCCACTTTATGGGAAAGCATAGATTTCGTGAACAAGACACAACAGCATTAGTTGGGTAGACCCCCTGCCACCAGTAGTGCAGAAAGGTTGCAGACAAGGTGGGCTTATGATTGGTTCTGGAAGGGGACAGTGGCACGGTCTGCTCTGATAAGAAATGCCATAAAGGATGGTATTAGACCGTGCCAGCCATAGACTGTGTCACGAACAGTGGCAGGTGATTGAGAACAGAAACATCCTGCGGCGTGCTCTGCTGTGTACTCGGGGTTTGTGAGTGCCTACGGGGATATACAGGGATAAGCGAGTGCATGTCCTTGTTTAGTAGTGTAATAAAATATTTAGTGCATCAAACTCTGTTGTCCGAATCCAAGACTGATTAACAGTAATAAGCACGGTAGCTAGAAATCACAGTTTGAAAAATGAATATTTTCAGAACTTACTTTCTGAATTGCTTCAAAATAAGGTATGAACAAGTCTGTGTCATAATTCGACATCTTCTCTTGTAGGACTGATACCAGCCGTTCAAAACCCATTCCAGTATCAATGCTCTTCTTAGCCAGGGGTTTCAGACTGCCATCAACCTCTCTATAGTGGAACCAGAGGCAATCAGTTCAGAATCCAATGATTTGGATGAGAACATACATGGCAATATTAGCAAGTTTACTGATGATATAAAATCGGGTGGTGTTGCAGATAGTGAAGATGGTTGTGAAAAATTACAGCAGGATCTTGATCGATTGGCCAGGTGGGCTGAGAAATGGTTGATGGAATTTAAGACAAAGAAATGAGTTGTTGTATTTTGGGAAGTCTAATATAGGCAGGACTTACACAGTGAATGATAGGGCTCTGGGGAGTGTTGTAGTGCAGAGGGATCTAGGAGTGCAGGTGGATGGTTCCTTGAACGTGGTCGCAGGTAGATAGGGTGGGCAAAAAGGCTTTTGGCACAATGGCCTTCATCAGTCAGAGTATTGCATATAGAAGTTGGGAGGTCATGTTGCAGTTGTATAAGACGTTGGTGAGGCCACATCTAGAGTATTGTGTTCAGTTCTGGGCACCATGTTATAGGAAAGAGGTTGCCAAGCTGGAAAGAGTACAGAGATTTATGAGGATGTTGCCTGGTCTAGAGGATCTGAGATATAGGGAGAGCTTGAGTCGGCTGGGACTCCTCTATTCCTTGGAGCTCAGGAGAACGAGGGGAGATCTGAGAGAGGTGTATAAAATCATGAAAGGAATAGATTGGGTAGATGCACAGTGGCTCTTGCCCAGAGTAGGTGAATTGAGGACCAGAGGACATAGGTTTAAGGTGCAGGGGAAAAGATTTAATAGGAATCTGAGGGGTAACATTTTTACACAAAGGGTGGTGGGTGTATGGAACAAGCTCCCAGAGGAAGTAGTTGAGGCTGGGACTATCCCAACTTTTAAGAAACAGTTAGACAGATACATGAATAGGACAGGTTTGGAGGGATATGGACCCAACGCGGGCAAGTGAGACTAGTGCAGCTGGGACATGTTGGCCGGTGTGGGCAAGTTGGGCCGAAGGGCCCGTTTCCACACTGTATCACTCTAGGATTCGAAGCAGAAATGTCTGTGCAAACGAATAGCTGCAAATAAAGGTCCCGGTGATCCGCACGCAGCAGAAGGTCCCAGCGAGCCGCAGCTTTACCTCTGACAGCAGGCCTGGCTCGTCCACCGCAGATCCGGGAGAGGGAAGCCTGCTGAGCCCGGCCCCTGCTCACCCCCGAAAACCTGGAACCGGTGAGGAGGTGGAGGGAGTCCGCAATGGCAGCGGACGTTGGACGAAGGACTGGTAAGGAACCGGGGGTCATACCTTCCGCGCCCTCAAGGTCAGCTGTGGGAGGCGCCCCCGGGGTACGAAGGTTGTAGATGGCCAAGCAAGGAGAGGGGCGATGGTTCACGGGATGACCAGATGGAGGCAGTGTTGGGTATATGTGTTATTAAAAGAACCATTGAAAGCATATCATTGTGAAATTTTAGCTGTTCAGTACTCAGTTCTGCCACAGCAAACCATGGATCAATATTCAATGTTCTTGTCATACTAACTCAATCAATTCCCAAAATTGTGAGACTATTCATAATAATGAATTAACTAATAATGGATTACATGACATCGAAAAGTGCCCAGTCCAGCACTGACAAATTTACCCCATTCCAATAGGAGATACAAGGGTAATCATTTACATGAAACAGGATATAAAGTGAGGCACACATTAACAGACAGTATTAACTACAGCACAGTGGAGAACATGTAAAAAGAGATGAAAGCAACATCACTAATTTACTTGCCAAAATAAATTTTGCATTTCAAAACTAACAATGCTGAGCCATTTTGTTTTAAACAGGAGGGTTTTGTAAATTGTATGCTGGGGAATAATTACCTGTTAAATTGAATGAACACAAGATTCCAGACCTCCAGAACATTTGGGTCGTCCATGTTGACCAGGTGAGCAGCATCACGTCCACCAATACGGTCATAATGCATCTCACTGCATGGTCCACAAGGTCCAGTGTCGCCCATCTCCCAGAAATTATCTTTCATGCTGCCTGGTAGAATCCTTTCTTCTGCCATTCTTACAAAAAAGAAGCCAACTCGATTTAACACAAAAGCAAATAGACAGCAAACTAATTGCATTTTACAGACATTATTCTGTTGATTTCAGAGCCACATTATTTTTCTTCACTTGCGTAAGGTACAACTGAAAAGGTTTTTCTTTCAACACTTGTAAATACCTTACAAATGACAGGGTTCCATGAAATGATTACTGAATGGCTCTCACAAATTCCCAGGAGATTGCAGAATTAATTCCCACAGGTTAAACAATCTCAGCTGTAGCAGCAAAAAAAAAAAAATGGAAGAGGATTGACCCATTCAAATTCATCCTCTTTTACATGCCGTTGAAGGATTTAATCACTGGGAAAATACATCTGCTCTTACAAAGGAAAATCCCTCCCATATTCCCTTATGGTTGGCTCTGCTATGATATTGAAAATGATGGCAGCAAGGAACAAGTCCATAACTACCATAGTTGTGAATACTTTGGCCTGGTTCTGCTCAAAATCTAGTCGTGTTCAATCTTAGAAATATACTTGCTCTTTCAACACAATTTTTTGGGGTAAAATTTACCTATAATGGGGATCTGGTTGGAATGGAAATAAATGAGGGGGAAAAAAACTCACCCAAGGTTTAGCCAGATCTGCTTGCATTCAAGATCAGGTTCCAGTCCCGCTTTTGCATCCCCTCCAAAGTAAGTCACATAAAGCCTTTCGATGGGGATTCCGAACTCCTTTGTCAACAATTTCAAGGCCATCTCGCAAGCCAATTCCTATCGGGAGGGAAGCAAAGTGTCCACACAGCCCAAATCACTACAGATTGGATTCTACGAGTTCTCTCCATAACACAACTATTAGTTTGAAGAATACTGCCATTTGAATTATATTTTAACTGAAAATTAAAGTAAGGATGCTACCATTTATGAGCAAGATCAAAACAAGTCCCGATACTGATGTCAGGGGGGGGGGGGGGGGGGCGAGACAAAGAAAGGATATAGTTGGAGACAGGAAGACAGTGGGAGAACTGGGAAAGAGGAGGGGATGGAGGGACAGAGGAGCTATCTAAAGTTAGAGAAGCCAATGTTCATACCACTGGGCTGAAAGCTGCCCAACCGAAATATGAGGTGCTGTTCCTCCAATTTGCGGTGGGCAAAACCATGACCCTGAAGGAGGCCCATGACAAAAAGGTCAGACTGGGAGTGGTTCTCCAGAGATGCTGCCTGACCCACTGAGTTACTCCAGCAATTTGTGATACCAAGATCCAAACAAGAGTTAATTCACACAAGATAGGTACTTGTAGGTCAGAGCAATTGAGGAAAACATTACAGATGTATTCAAATAGTAATTGGGTAAGTATTGTACGAAGCTTGAAGCAAGAGGGTTGTGACAAGGCATATGTGCAGTTTTAGTACTAGAATGGATCCGATTAACCCAACATCCCATTTCTGTGCTCCTGCACAATCAATAAACGGGAATGGTTTTGTAATAAGAATAAAACTAATAACCTACTAGAAACTAATAACCTAGAGTAAGATAGGTTGGTCCCCAAAACAGACAAAACTTTAAGGGATATTCACTTGGCACATAAAAGGTAACAATCTAGTGCCACAGATCTTAGGTGAAGGCTGTCATCCCTGCTCCGTACTGTTAATAGTTACATGTCCTAGTGCATTCATTACTTTGCTTTCCCAACACAGCTCCCAGTGTCCCAATGAAACAATCTCATTCTTTAATGACGCCTTGCACATGCAAGAAACATTTACTTTCATATGTCCTACTGTAAACAGTGTTGCGTTGCACTGTACTGCTCAGTGAGGGTATAACAATATATTATGTCGGAATGGTTGTTTCTTGAGGGTGGTGGTGATTCCAAGTATCTGCTGTCATTGTCCTTCTAGGTGGGGTTTGGGGGTATTGTGGGAGAAGATCCTAGCTTCTTAAATGAACAAACACACTAATGGCAATGTTGCACACAGTTTGGTCAGGATGGGGGAGAATTTTCTTTTTCAGAGAAGTGGACTGCCAATCAAGCAAGTGCTTGGTTCTGGATTTCGAAATTCTTGAGCATTAATGGAGCTGTATTCATCCAGCAATTATCCTATCACACTCCTGACATGTTCGGTAGGCGGTGGAAAGATTTGGAGTCAGGAAGTAAATGCTCCACGCAGAATAACGAGCTTGATGTAGCTTGACCTGCCGAGTGTTTCAGGATTCTCATTTTTATTTCAGATTTGCAGTGTTTTATACCTCACAAATGGATTTTTCTGCTCTCTCACTTGTTCTTGTCACCAATTTGTATTTCCCCTTGACAGAAAATCTGTGACTTTCAACTCTTCAGCTGGCATCACTCCACTTGCAGGTCTCTCTTGGCTGTCAAGCTATCACAGACATTACATTTGTTCCCTTCAACCCTCCCCTTTCACTGCAACTTAAGGCATGTTTTATTTGCTAAAGGAAATCAACTTGAAATGTTAATTCTGTTTCTCTCTTCACATATGCTGACCTAAGTATTTACAGGAGTTCCATGTTTATACAGTATTTTGACTTTCATTGATAAGCCAAAATTCTGGAATTCCCAACCCAACAGCATTAGTCTCCACATGGATTGCAGCAATTCAAGGCAGCAGATTATTAGCACCTTTTCAAAGACAGTTGGGCATGGGCAATTATGGTAGCCTTCTTCGGAACCAGTAATCCTGCATCAAAATAAAACAGCCATAACAAGGTACCATTATCCTTTTTTGGGTTTTAACATTAACACTTGTTCCTTATTGCTAACCCCAATACCATTATTAAGTATTACCTTGAAGTAATCACCAAAAGACCACGAACCCAACATCTCAAAAAAGGTATGATGATAAACATCCTTTCCCACATCATCCAAGTCATTGTGTTTCCCACCGGCGCGGATGCATTTCTGAGTATTTGTAGCTCTTGTTAATTTGGCCATTGGGTGGGATGGGTCAATCGTGTTCAAGAAAATTGGTTTAAACTGTGAAAGATAAAAAACAAGTCACTTACTCAAACATGTTGACAGTCAGTTGACTGCCATTTTAGAACAAGCTGTGACTTTTTTGGTTTAATGCTATACTATATAGAAATTAACACAAAAGAAATTAACACAAAAGAAATTAGCACAAAAGGGCGGCACGGTAGCGCAGCGGTAGAGTTGCTGCTTTACAGCGAATGCAGCGCCGGAGACTCAGGTTCGATCCTGACTACGGGTGCTGCACTGTAAGGAGTTTGTACGTTCTCCCCGTGAGCTGCGTGGGTTTTCTCCGAGTTCTTCGGTTTCCTCCCACACTCCAAAGACGTACAGGTACGTAGGTTAATTGGCTGGGTAAATGTAAAAATTGTCCCTAGTGGGTGTAGGATAGTGTTAATGTGCGGGGATCGCTGGGCGGCACGGACTTGGAGGGCCGAAAAGGCCTGTTTCCGGCTGTATATATATGATATGATATGATAATAACACCTATCTGCCTCAAAAAAATGTGAGTTACACGATGTCAGTTTGTAAAGCACCGCTGACAGAAAGGCAAAAGACAATATGAAGATTGGTTAAGACAGATCAAAAGAGAAGAAACACGATAACAGTTAGTTCAGCATTTTATAGAAACAAGATGAGAAAGGGGCATGACCATGATAATGGATACAATGACAGTAGTTTATCTGAATTTGAAACATTCCATGTATATTCCAGAGAGGGTGCTGCACTATTGCAGGAGTGGTTTGGGCCCAACGGGTCCACTTGGTGTAGTATATATTACTAAGATTCTCATATTGTACAAAAGGGGGGTTGAGGGGATGGAGTGGGTGAGTGGGGGGGGGGGGGGAGTGGGGGAGAGGAGGGTGCAACACCAATGCAGGAGAGCTTGAGGGGGGATGGAGTAGGTGAGTGGGGGGAGGGGAAGATAAGGGGGGTTGAGAGGGGATGGAGTGGGTGAGTGGGCGGGGGAGTGCCGGAGAGCCCCTAAGAGTGGGGGGGGGGGGTGAGGGGAGGAGGGGGGATAAGGGGGGTTGAGGAGGGATGGAGTGGGTTAGTGGGGGGTGGAGGGGGGGAGTGGGGAAGGAGAGGGTGCTGGACCAATGCAGGAGAGGTTTGGACCCAACAGGTCCACTTGGTCTAGTATCCCTCTAAACCTTAACTATCCATGTGCCTGTCCAATTGTCTTTTAAATTGTTATATTACCTGCCTCAACTCTCTCCTGTGGCAACTCGTTCCAGGTATTCACCAAAAAAAGTTGCACCCCAACTTAATAACATCCATCCAAAGCAGGGTGACTAAACCTGAACAGTGCATGCAGCTTCACCATCACACTTAAATGCATCCCTACTATGAGTGGTCTTACTTTTCCAAAGTTAGACACAAAAAGCTGGAGTAACAGCGTCTCTGGAGAGAAGGAATGGGTGACGTTTCGGGTCGCGACCCTTCGTCAGACAGTTTAAACCAGCATCTGCAGTTCCTTCCTACACATTTCGTCTTACTTTTCCATTTCCACTCACTGCCCCATGGCACCTTCCCATGCAAGTAAAGATACAGTAATAGCTATTCATTCACTTCTTCCCTTCTCATCTTCCACAGACCCAATCAATCAATCCTTTTGAAGCAATGATTCATTTGCATTCAGTTCACTATGTGGCCTGCTCTACATCAGAGAAACCAAACACAGGATTGGTGATTGCTTTCAAAATTGTAACTGGTTTCTCCTTTCTTCTCCAGCAGCTTGGCTGGCTGAATTCTTGCAGTACTGCTTTTGTTTAAGATTCCAGCATCTGTTTTGCTTTTTCCATTGAGTTACATTAAAACCTTTCAGGCACATCCACATCACCAAAAATGATGTAAAGAGTACGCTTGGAAAATTTAGATTTAACTTTTCTTGTTACAGATCAATTACTTTCTTTTGTTTGCAGTGGTTAATTTGCATTTACCACTCTGTACACTGAATCCTGATGGAGCAAATCTCCCATTATAGTGGAATGTAGTTATTAACCAGGTTGTTATCGAAGCAAGAGAGACTACCGAGCTCTTCGGGCATTTCTTCTAATGTGCTCAGTAAATAGAACAGTAGTGCCCTATGATATTACAGCACATGCTGATAACCATAGGTCTCACAGTTCATGGTAAGCCAGAAAGGAGGTTAGACAATAGGTGCAGGAGTAGACCATTCGGCCCTTCGAGCCAGCACCACCATTCAATGTGATCATGGCTGATCATTCTCAAGTAGTACCCCGTCCCTGCCTTCTCCCCATACCCCCTGACTCCGCTATCCTTAAGAGCTCTATCTAGCTCTCTCTTGAATGCATTGAGAACTGGCCTCCACTGCCTTCTGAGGCAGAGAATTCCACAGATTCACAACTCTCTGACTGAAAAAGTTTTTCCTCGTCTCTGTTCTAAATGGCCTACCCCTTATTCTTAAACTGTGGCCCCTGGTTCGGGACTCCCCCAACATTGGGAACATGTTTCCTGCGTCTAACGTATCCAACCCCTTAATAATCCTATATGTTTCGATAAGATCCCCTCTTCTCATCCTTCTAAATTCCAGTGTATACAAGCCTAGTCGCTCCAGTCTTTCAACATACGACAGTCCCGCCATTCTGGGAATTAACCTAGTAAACCTACACTGCACGCCCTCAATAGCAAGAATATCTTTCCTCAACTTGAGACCAAAACTGCACACAGTACTCCAGGTGCGGTCTCACTAGAGCCCTGTACAACTGCACAAGGACCTCTTTGCTCCTATACTCAACTCCTCTTGTTATGAAGGCCAACATTCCATTGGCTTTCTTCACTGCCTGCTGTACCTGCATGCTTCCTTTCAGTGACTGATGCACTTGGACACCCAGATCTCGTTGTACGTCCCCCTTCCTAACTTGACACCATTCAGATAATCTGCCTTCCTATTCTTACCACCAAAGTGCATAACCTCACACTTATCCACATTAAACTGCATCTGCCATGCATCCACCCACTCGCACAACCTGTCCAAGTCACCCTGCAACCTCATAGCATCTTCCTCACAGTTCACACTACCACCCTGCTTTGAATCATCTGCAAATTTGCTAATGGTGCTTTTAATCCCTTCATCCAAGTTATGAGTTAGTGAGCAACCTAATTACTGATCAATTTAAAAGTTCTTCACTTTGCAATTAAGTGGGGGACAAAACCACTACGGTTCAGTTTTCTTAGCTTTTAAAATAATACATTGTAAAACGTTTGTGGAACTTCACAAGGCAACTAACATCAAGTAACTGATATTACTTTGTAAGAGCAAAAAAACTAAATGCTCAGTCATTAGCCATCAACCAGTCAGTGATTATCTAACATAGAAATATTTCAATATTGTAAGGGGAAGATTAATAGATTATCTCTGCGACAAGATAATAGGTTAAAGACTGGTCTTCAATCTATACTGTAGTCTGATCAAGATTGAATGACAAAAACAGACAACATGGTAGAGCAGCGGTAGAGTTGCTGCCTTACAGCGCCAGAGATCCAAGTTAATCCTGACTACAGGTGCTATCTATACGGAGTTTGTACATCCCCATGACCGCCTGTATTTTCCCCAGATCCTCCGGTTTCCACCCACACTCCAAACACGTACAGGTTTGTAGGCTAATTGGCTGTGGTAAAAATTGTAAATTGTTCCTAGTGTGTAAGATAGTGCTAATGAACGGGGATCGGTGGGCTGAAGGTCCTGTTTTCATGCTGTATCTCTAAACTAAAGTTAAAAAATCACAAACTGGACTATAAATTCAAAATTTATAGCTCAATGCCTTTACCAAATTATAAATCTGCGATGCAACAATTTTTATAGGATTTTTAATATTTACAATATGTCAAGGCCAAAAAGATGAGAGACTTCCACAATAACCTGACACTGTTGACCTACCTGATTCATTCCAGCATTAGTAAAGAGAAGAGTGGGGTCATCAAGAGGGACAGTGGCTGAGGAGTGCACATACTCATGGCTGTGTTGTTTGAAGAAATCAATAAATTTCTGGCGAATCTGTCCAGCGTTCATTTGCAAAGCCATTTTGGAGCAATTCATAGGGTCTGCAGGAAATGACAGCAGGTAACAAAAATTAATCTTCCTTCCATGGCAATTTACCTTTCAAACGAAAGTCATGTCTTGATGAACAGATGTTCCTGCAGCATTATTTAGCTCAAGACAGCAAGCTATTTCAATAGGAATAGAAGCGTTTCAATTACTTAAAGGCAGCCATAGTCAGTATTGTTATCATGTACTCATACCAGCAATTTGGCTTATAAAGAGCTTAAACCTACCAGCCAAAAATACTGAAAAGCATAACAATCCCAGATTAAAACCAGAAAAATTCATTCAGATTGGTAATCTGACTGAGATCTTGCTGCAATATGTCAAGGCCAAATCACATTAGAAGAAGAGCAAGCAACAAAAAAACAAATAATAAAAATAATTATATGCATGTTTGTTATCACCCTTTAAAATCATTTCTACCTATTCTGAAATTTATGTGGGGGAGCACCTTCCTCATTTCACTGCAAAAAATGTTTGTCTTCTTAATATTGTATGGCAGAAAATATTATCAGCAATTTTTATTTTCCTGAGTGTTACCCTATTTTCACAATAGTTCTGATTCTTTCCAATAAAATTCTGATGACAGGTAGATGGAGCATCTCAGTATCTATTGTATCCTGGCATGATGACAATTCCAATAAATTAAGCCAGTGCCCTGGCAGGACAAGAGTTCAAGAACAGGGTACAGTCTAAAATCCATCAATGTGCCGCCCGCAGCGAAGACCATCAAACTGCAAATAATGAAAATGATTGGAAACATCCCTGACACCAATTTAAATAAAAAGTGTGGCTTCACTACTTTGATTATCTAATTAAATTCCAAGGTTGTGAAGATATAACTGTGGTTTTCCATTTTCCAATCAGTAGAGTGCAGCAGTCAGTTTAGTTGAGTTTTAGGTACCAATTATTTTGGAAAGCAATCCAGTTAGTCCCATTTTTCCAACGATCCTGCCACTGGAAACACTTTCAATTTATACTCTGTCCAAAATATTTTGAACCACTATTACATCTCCTCAGCAATTTTGGCTCCATCATTGTCAGGTCAATCCATAAATCATTCTACATTTCCAGAGTCATCTTCTGCAACTTCTGCTAAGTCTTAACACCCTTTTGAAAGTATAGTGTTCAGAATTGGAATTAATACATTAGTTGGGGGCATATTTGTACAACATTTCTGTTGGGAGGGGGATAGAAAGAGCAAAAGCTCTCCTTGTTTTTCTAAACTGTAAGATCCACCTCTTGAACAAAGTTTAAATAGGATAATCAGTTTCAGTTTCAAATTCCTGCTGTAAAAAGAAACCAAGGTTTATTCTCTCCGCGGGCTCCTGATGATTAATCACCAGACCAACAAAAACTTACATCAAGTAAGTTTTTATAAAGACATCCATCAACTCCTTCATATATGGATGTCATCCACCACAAGGCAACCATGTACTACTTGCACAGGACAGTGTTATCTGCTTCCCCTTTTAATACAAGAAACACAGCAGCCAATAATTGCACAGCAAATTTTCAGATAGGAATGCAATAAATCACCACATACAATAGACACAAAAAGCTGGAGTAACTCAGCAGGACAGGCAACTTTTCTCTGGAAAGAAGGAATGGGAGACGTTTCGGGATGAGACCCTTCTCCAGATATCTCGACCCGAAACATCACCCATTCCTTCTTCCTACACGACTCACCACATAAATCTTTTTGTAATGCTGACAAGGCATCAAATCGCCCAATCTTTTTCACAGTACTGCAATGCAGATGGGTACTCAGCAGTGGCCCAAGTTAACCAGATCAAAACTTCAGGACTTTTCCAAGTAGCAGTGTGCCAAACTAACCAGGGGGTCCCAGCCCATGTCACTGCCTTGTGAGTGGTTAATCAACCAGCAACAGGTTAAAATAACTAGAGGCCTGGCCCATGACACCAGACCAAGCTGTACCCACCAGTAGTGGGCCAGTGTCACTATCCAGTGTACCAGGGGGTGAAACTGGCCATGTCACTGTCCAGCTTCACCCACCAGTAGTGGACCAAACTCACCAAGGCCTGGCCAATGTCACTGTCCAATGTACCAGGGCTGAAACTGACCAGAGGGCCTGGTCAATGTCTCTGACCAGCTTCACCCACCAGCAATGGGCCACAATGAACAAGGGGCCAGGCTAATGTCACGCTGCAGAGGCTTCACCCACGGCGCCCAGGGGCTGAAGCTAACGAGGGGCTGAAGCTAACGAGGGACCCGCCGGAGGAGTGCGGCGGCCTCTCAGGGCCGGCGGCCGGCTGCCCACGCCCTCAGAGACCTCAGTCCCCGCCGGTAAGCCGGCACATCGATCGAACGAGGTTAGAACTAACTGCAAATACAACGTTACCAAGTGCGAACCCACGCCGCCGCCGATCACCTCAGCGATGCGACCAGTGACGGCGCCTGCGCGAACTCCACCCGCGAGAGCCCGCCCTCCCGCTGCGCCCATTGGTCGGCTTGCTGTCGTGAGGCTGAATACCTGCTGCCTGATTGGTCGACAGGCGCGTCGCTCACGAGAAGGCAGTTGCGGCCGCCGCGAGCTCCGGCTGATGCAACGAGGAGCTGTCGCCCGCGGCATCCGCGCCCCGAGCCGGCCGGCCGGCCCTGCTCCACTCACTGAGTTTCACAGGTGAGGACAGTAAAATGTTCAAGCAGATATCAAACCCACAGCAAATCAGTGAAGTGAAACTATGGGCCAGGTCAATTGAGAGGACTCTCTCTACCTTAGTAAATACGCCTTCTGCACCACACAATTGCTTTTTCAGTCAGAGAGTTGTAAATCTGTGGAATTCTCTGCCTCAGAAGGCAGTGGAGGCCAGTTCTCTGAATGCATTCAAGAGAGAGCTAGATAGAGCTCTTAATGATCGCGGAGTCAGGGGGTATGGGGAGAAGGCAGGAACGGGGTACTGATTGAGAATGATCAGCCATCATCACATTGAATGGTGGTGCTGGCTCGAAGGGCTGAATGGCCTACTGCACCTATTGTCTATTTACTTCCTTCAGGGGTTAAACGTAATTTTAACAAAGTCAAAAGCCGAAGTCACAAATCCCAGTTTTATGAAAGCCCAATCTAGTAACTACCGAAAATCGGTAGACAGGGAGCACTCGCAGTAGTAATTAAAACGAAAGATTAAAGAAATCACCGCAAATGTTAACTATTTGTCGTTTATTATATTGTTTGCAGTGTACTATGTGTACATATTCTGTTGTGCTGTTCCAAATTTAAAAAAAATCATTGTCCTATCTGGGACATATGACGATAAAACACTATTGCCTCTCTCTTGACTTGAAACCGTGCTTTAACACCAGGTCAGGCAGTATCTGTGGAAAGAGTAACAGGGTTAATCTTTCAGGTCGAAGACCCCTTGCCACGTAGTAACAAGCGAAAGGCACACGATACTGTAGGTGTTGCAATCTGGAGCAAGAAACCCAATCTCAATGGATCAAGCAGCATCTGTAAATTGATGATTTCGCATTTGGACTCTGCATCAGAACCCGCTGAGTTCCTCCAGCAATTTACAAGGATTTCTAATGAAGTCTGATTACATGCGGCGGTTTTGAGTGAGCTCGGAGTGTGGACAAGCTCCATACTAATTTCCATGCTCTTACATTCAGCATAACCACCGGTTTAACTTTATTGTGGAAAAATGCTTTACAATAAGCTATGGTTTACAAGGCCTTTGTTTAATGATACATATAAGATTTTAAATGGATTAAAAGCAATGTGCTATTCAACCGACTAATTTGCTGACCTTTTTGCCAACGGATAGGAAAAGTTAAATACTAGAAAGGAACAAGGTGGTACTGTGGCACAGTTAGTAGAGTCCCTCATGCCTCACAGTGCTAGAGACTCCAGAGTAATCCTCGCCTTGGGTGCTGACTGGGTAGCCTTTGTACATTTATCTCTATGGCCATGTAGGTTTCCTGCAAGTGCTCTGGTTGCCTCCCACATCATAAAGATGCACAAGTTGATAGGTTAATTGGCAAACTATATCTCTCTGTAACTCTGTGATTCTATGAAAGAGATAGTGGAGAACATTTTGCTACCTTCCTGCACAATTTAAGTCCATCCCATGTTAACGATGTTCCCTACAAGGGGTTTTCATTCAGATTGAAGTCTGAGGGTGACAACAGGGAATGGAAAGTGTAGCTGATTTGGCAGAAGGGTTACCTAGGCTGGAATAAAGGCAAAAGAAATATCCCAAAAGGGAGTCAGTGGAAAGTCTGAGAAGGGTCACAACCCAAAATGTCACCCATTCCCTCTCTCCAGAGATGCTGCCCGGCCAACTGAGTTACTCCAGCTTTTTGTGTCTATCTTTCTTAAAAGGGAGACATAAGAGACTGCCGATGCTGTAATCTGGAACACAATACAAGCTGCTGAGGTTAATCAGTGAGTTCTGATGCCTGAAAGGTTGACAATCCCCTTTCCCTCCACAGTCGTTGTTTGACCCACTGAGATCCTCCAGCAGTTTCTTTTTGTTACAGAGTGAGATGAACAATCTAATGAATGTCCAATGTTCTGGACAGGACAGGACAAAATCTATGTTCATATCTAGACAGAGACACAAAGAACTGTGATGCTGGAACCTTGAGCAGAACACAAATTGCTGGAGGAACTCAGCAGGTCAGGAAGCATCTGTGAAGGGAATGGACAGGTGACTTTTCTTCAGTTAGTATCGAGACACTAATCAGCTGCACTCTTAAAATTGTTGGTTGTTTATCTAAAACATTCATGCAGACTTTACACACTGAAAAATTCACAACGGTTTGTCTTTGCTTGCTATGTGTACCAAGGAAGTCCAGTGGTACCTTTCCAACCCGTCACTCTATCCTCCCTTGCAAAGCTTATCTCCGCTATGAAACCTGCAACCTGCCCCCTTGATCCTGCCCCCACTGCCCTTCTGAAGGATGTCATTGCAATAGCTGGTCCCAGCATCCTCTCTATTATCAACAGTTCTCTGGCCACTGGCACTGTTCCAACCAGTTTCAAGCACGCGGTGGTCCAGCCCCTACTGAAAAAACCTAACCTAGACCCCACCTTGCCTAGCAACTACAGACCCATTTCCAAACTGCCATTCCTGTCAAAAGTCCTTGAAAAGGCAATCCTTAACCAATTAGTGCCCTACCTGCACCAAAACACCATCCTGGAAAGTTTCCAGTCAGGTTTCAGAGCCCACCACAGCACAGAGTCTGCCTTGTTGAAGGTACACAACGACCTGCTTCTCGCCATCGACACCGGCGACTGTGCAATCCTGCTCCTTCTCGACCTCAGCGCAGCATTCGATACAGTGGACCACACCATCCTTATTGACCGTCTCCAGTACGCGGTTGGCATTGATGGCACTGCCCTGAGCTGGTTCGCTTCGTACCTCAAAGATAGGAGTTTCGCCATCAACATAGGCAGTTATTCCTCTGCTCCAGCTAGCCTCTCCTGCGGAGTTCCACAAGGCTCAATCCTAGGCCCCATTCTCTTCTCTCTATACATGCTCCCCCTTGGCCAAATCATTCAAAGGCACGGCATTTCTTTCCACTGCTATGCCGATGACACTCAGCTTTACCTCCCCCTGAAACCCAACAACCAGTCAAATTTAAACAGCCTCTCACACTGCCTTGAGGACATAAAATGTTGGATGGCACAGAACTTCCTCCAATTAAATGAGAGCAAGTCTGAGGTCATCCTATTCGGCCCCCCCGACTCCATCAAATTGATAACAGGCAGTCTTGGAAGCATATCCTGCCTAGTCAAACCGCATGTCAAAAACCTCGGCATGATATTTGACTCTGCATTAAAATTTGATAAGCAAGTCAACGCTGTGGTAAAAGCCAGCTTCTTCCAACTTCGAACCATAGCTAAAATCAAACCTTTCCTCAAATTCGACGACACAGAAAAAATCATTCACGCTTTCATTTCCTCCCGCCTAGACTACTGCAACTCCCTATACACTGGGATCAGCCAATCTTCCCTGTCCCGCCTGCAACTGGTCCAAAACGCCGCAGCGAGACTCCTGACGGGTACCCGTAAAAGGGACCACATCACCCCGATTCTGGCCTCTCTCCACTGGCTCCCTGTACGGTACAGAATCAACTTCAAGCTCCTCCTATTCACGTATAAAGCCCTAAATGGACACTCCCCCCCCTACATCAAAAATCTTCTAACCCCCCTCTCTAACTCCAGGTCCCTCAGATCGGCCGACTTGGGGCTATTCACTATCCCACGGTCTAGGCTTAAACTCAGGGGTGACCGCGCTTTTGCGGTTGCAGCTCCTAGACTGTGGAACAGCATCCCTCTCCCGATCAGAACTGCCCCCTCCATCGACTCCTTTAAGTCCAGGCTCAAAACATATTTCTACTCCCTAGCGTTTGAGGCTCATTGAGGAGGCGCTGTGAACTGTTTGCGTGCTACTGTATGTTTTCATTTTTTTTTCTATTGGAACCTAATCAAATGTACAGCACTTTGGTCAACGTGGGTTGTTTTTAAATGTGCTATACAAATAAAATTGACTTGACTTGACTTGACTTAATGGATGCTCAATCCTTCACAAGTAGGAGGCCAAGACATCTAGTCTCTTGATAAGGAAGCTATCATCCATCTATCTCTAAAACTCTTGGTTTGTTTGTGTTTATGTGTGTGCCATGCCCTCTACACAGTCAAAACGGTACATGATAGCGGATGGGGGTGTGGGGAGGTGGGGAGGTGGGGGAGGGAGTGTGGGGGGTTGGGTGGGGAGGGGGAGTGGGCGTTGGGTGGGGAGGGGGAGTGGGCGTTGGGGGGGGAGTGGAGGGTGGGGGGGGAGGAGGGGAGTGGAGGGTGGGGGGGGAGGAGGGGCATGGGGAGTGGAGGGAGTGGGGGGTGCAGTGGGTGAGTGGGGGGAGGAGGGGGGATAAGGGGGATTGAGTGGGAGTGGGGGGGGAGCAGGGAGCTAGACCGATACAGGAGAGGCTTTGGGTCCACGGCTCGCTCTGGCTGCAGCGCTGGCGCCACGGTGCCGAGGTGAGTGGCAACCTCTCCCCTTCCCTGTCCCCCCTCTACGAGGAATGGGTCCACTTGGTCCAGTATATATCTCTATATACTAAAACTCTCTGTTTGTTTGTTTGTTCCTGAACCACGGCCAAAATGGTACACGATAGCGCGACAATTTTAGCCCCACCTTACTCACCGTTTCATTGAAATTGGTGTTATATTTTTAAAGATATTCACATTTTAAAGTTTAAATCTATCTCCAAAGGAGGGAGGGGGGAGAGTGGGGGAGGGGTAAAGCGGGGGAGAGGGGATGGGGAGGGTGCTGCACCAATGCAGGAGAGGTTTAGGCCCAACAGATCCACTTGGTCTAGAAAACTACTTCAACTCTTGGTTTGTTTGCGTTTATGTGTGTACCATGCTCTCTACACAGCCAAAACAGTACACGATAGCGCCACAATTTTAGGCTCGCCCTCCTCACCATTCCCCTGTGGGGTGAATAAACCTACTTTTGTTACTTTTTAAAAACAAATTACCTGATAAACTTTAATAAATGCGCTTCCCCCCCCGCCCCCCACCGGAGGACCAGCGGGAGGACAGGCGCCCGTCCCGGTGTGACCCGCGCCTGACGTTCCTCCCATGCTGCAGCGCGCCACAGAGGCTGTGGCAGAGGGTCCAAGATGAAGGCCGTCCCCACTGCTCCCCGCCGATCGCAGCAGGAGAAATGGAGCTGAGATCAGTGCCTTCTCCCTGTCCACTCTCGCCCACCCACGGCCCCGGGAGACACTCCCCGCCCAGCAACGGGTCCATGCCGTCATTATCATTCCCCGCCGCAGATTGCAGCCGAGCTGCAGGAGATGCTTCCGCTCGCAGGAGAAACGGGGGCGACGTCATTGCTTTTTCCCTCTTTCCCTCCTTGCTGGCACACGGCCACGGGGGTACTCCCCGCCTCGCAACGGCTCCACTGATTAGGCCGAGGGGAGTGGGAGGGGAGGGGTAGAGTGGAGTGGGTGGCGGGGGTGGGGGTGAGGGGGTAAAGGAGGGAGAGGGGAGGGAGGGGTGAAGAGTGGGGGCAGGGGGTCTGGGAGATGGGAGAGGGAAGGGGTGAAGGGGATGGGTGAGAGGAAGGGGAGGAGGGGGTGCTGCACCAAAGCAGGAGAGACCCCCCAACGGGTCTTGTAACAGTTAAACAGTCGCTGGCCGCTTCTTCCCCATCCCACTGTCCATGTGGAAGTGGAAAATGTTGGTATCCTACTCATGCAAGTAGAACGTTTAAACCTGCTGGCCTTTTTGCAGACAGCTTGTAAGTATATAATATAGAAAACTCTTGGAGAAACAAACTGCCAGACAGTAATACAAGGCAACCACACTTTAAAAAACCACCACATTATTTTGCATGAGTAAAGAAATGAGAGTAGGAAAAAAAACGACATTTATAGTTTCACATTTAGTTTTTATTTATTTGATTTCTTGCTCTCCCCTCCACATAAATTCTTAAACAAATGTTATATCTTGGTCTTTTTGGGTTGCGATTTGCAAATTCCACAAGGGGGAATTTCTGTATCCCGAATGGCATAATGCAGGGGTTACCTGTAATCAACAGGACAGGCAGCTTTCTCTGCAGCGAGAAACAAGCTTGAGGTTCGTTGCAAGATGACACTGGAATGTGGTGACTCTGTGTGTGCTGTTCCAGAAGAAGATTTATTGCACTTGTATATGGAATTTCATAACTAGATGACATGCAGAACAAGCATATTACAGTATCTCCGCACACGTGACAATAAGTAACCAAACCAAACCTTCATCACAACTGATGAAGATCTATAGTTTTTTTATTTGAGATCAGTGGATCAACCACCTGTTTGCACCACATCTGGAGATCAGGTTGCAACAAACTGTGGGGAACAAATGAAAACCAATTTCTCCCCTATTATATTCTGTATAACAAATGATATTAATTTTAGTATCTGATCAGGTACAACCTTAGGTTGTTGGAAAATCTTCAGCTAGTTGTCCAACTACATATTAGGATTTGGATAGATTCCAGTACAATAGATCACTTTAATGCAATATGTTAATGAGGAAAAGAGGGCGAGGGGTTAGAGAGTTTCAGTTTCACAAGTTCGATAAGGTGCTTCTTAAACATTTCTGTGGTCATCGTTACAGTTACTTTGTCTGCAGTAATGAACTTTGTAAGTGAAGCTTGTCCAGCTTGTCCCTCAGGAGATTTTTTTGCTGACTAATTCAGTTTAATTTAGTTTTATGTCTTTACGTTTTCCTTTACGGTCTAAGTAACATGTGCTGTACTGGAGCTCCACCATCACTCTTATCCAGGGCTTGTCCCATTTCAGCCCTCTTTATTACTATTAATTTACACAGATCCCGCATAGTCTGACCTGTTCAATTCACAAAATTCTGTACCAATTTACATTGACCCCGAGTAGTCTGATCAGCTCAATTCACAAAAATTCTGTACCAATTTACACAGACCCCGAGTCATCTGACCTGTTCAATTCACAAAAATCGATTCCAATTTACACAGACCACACGTAGTCTGACCTATTCGCTTCACAGAATTCTTTACCTGGTGTCTTCTTAAAGGATCTCAGCAGGGAACCAAATCATGTACCAATTCCTCTTTATTACTCGTGCGGGAGTGAGAGAGCTACATACTCGTTGCCCCTCGCGGTCCCACTCAATAATATTGAGCGGAAACAGTACATTTATACCTGATTTTTCACAGGCAGTTAATCACACAGTCAGTACATTCCTTAGTACATTCCTCAGCACATCCCTCCACTAGCTCTATTCTTTCCTGGCAGCAGTTCTGATCTTGTCTGGATCACATTTGTCTTTCAAAGTGGTTTGACTTAACAATCGGGCATCTTATCTTTTTTTAGTCCCAACATCCTGAATCTGTTTCTTTTGTCATGCATTAAAACGCAATTTCAGTTACTCACAGCATTTTATCTTGTTTCCACATATTTCCTGACTGAGCTGTTCCTTTCAGTTCAAAACTCTTTCACTGATATACTTTACTTACCTTTACTAACTCACTTTAGTAGTCTCTATTCATTGGTAATAATTAAATAATTTGAGGAAACTTGTTTTAAGGGATTAGTGGGGTGAAGGGGATGTAGCCCCCCCTCGTTAGTTAGGTTAGGTTAAGGGAGGAGGGGGGCAAGGGAACGCAGTCCCCCGTTAGTTTAGGTTAGCCGGTTTTTACTATACTTTTACCTAAATGAGCCCTAACCTTTTTTTTCTTTCATTACGTAACCCCTTACTAACACTTTAAACCTAGAATATTGTGTCAAGCATCCCGCTGAAAGTAGAAATCATGGTTTGTATTGACGAAAAATTACGAAATTCTTTGACACTTTGCCAAGACTAGTGTTTACTGCTATTGAGAAGGAATTAATCATCACTGATGATTTATTTTGCAGTAAATCGTGAAAATTCGTAATCTATATTCATTTATAATATATTTCCCCATAAATAAATGACTAAATTTACCTTTTGAATTCAGAAATTATCCAGACATGTTCACTCAGTAGCAGGTGCAGGGAAATCAGCTGGTGATGGCGTTTGTTTCTCGTCGTTCTGCCGCCAGATGGCAGCACTGATGTGATTTCTCATTCTCTCGGGTGGGAATAAAGTGTGCGGTATGTTTAAAAAGTGGGGTTTTTTCCCGATTTACGTAGTCTCTGAAATTTATGTTGAGGTTGGAGTTGGAACTCTTTTACCGACTCTGACTCCGACTCCAGCAGCACCAAAATCGCTCCGACTCCACCATTCCGACCCCGACTCCACAGCCCTGGTTGAAGACAGTGAGTAAGGTTGTCAAAGTAAACAGTGGAATAGAGCTCAGCTACAGGAATGGATGGAGAAATGACAGATGGAGTTTAACCGAGCAAGTATGAGGTTGGGAGTTCAAATGTAGAGGAAAGGTATGCAATTGATGGCAAGACCCTTAACAGCAGTGATGAGCAGAGGGATCTGGAGGTTCAAGTCCAAACTCCCTGAAAGTTGCAACACAAGTATATAGAGTAGTAAAGAAGGCATAGGGTAGGCTTGCCTTTATTAGTTGGGCCATTGAGAACAGCAGCTTTATGCAGCTTTATGGAATTTTTGTTAGGCCACATTTGGAGTATTGTGTGCAGTTCTGGTTGCCCCATTTGAGGAAGGATTTTGAAGCTTTGGAGAGTGCTGAAGAGGTGTACTAGAATGCTGCCTGGCCTATAGGGTATCATCGTTAATAAGAAGTTGAACAAACTTGGATGGTTTTCTCTGGAGCACCCGAGGCTGAGGGGAGACCCAATAAAAGTATATAAAATTAAGAGAGGTATAGATAGGATAGACAGAACCTTTTTGCCAAGATGGAAATCACAAAGATTAGACAGCATAGCTTTAAGATGCGAGGGGATAAGTTTAGAGAAGTTTGGGGCAAGTTTTTGTAAACAGAGTGTTGCTGGTGTCTGAGGGTAATGCAGTTGATGTAGTATATAGGACTTCCAGTAGGCTTTTGAAGAGCTGTCACATAACAGTCTTATCAGCAAGTTGAAGTACAGAATATGGCATAAAAGGGACATTGATAGCTTGGATATGAACTTAGCTGTGTAACTGAAAGCAGAGGGTCTTAGTGAATGGCTGATTGTCGGACAGGCAGAAGGTGAATAATGGCTTTCCCCACTGGCGTGGGAGCCATTGCTTTATTTGATTTATATTATTGACATAAACTTAAGGATGCAAGCCACAATTTCTGTGTTTGTGGATGACACAAGATAGATCAAAGTTAGCCAGAAATGTGAAAAGGGTGATAAACAAAATGTGTAAACAAAGTGAGCATTGTTTGTAAAAGAAGAGAGGCTGGTGAATTAATATTGAAAAGAATAAAGAGAGAGATGTAGTAAATATCTATATGTCTTCTTTAAACACACTTTCCTACCCATCTTAGAGTCTTCAGCAAATTTAGCAGCCAGGAATGACAATGTAGAATAAAGAAAACAGATTTAAAAGGAATGCAGCTGCAAAGGGACCTGAGGATATGAATGCACAAAATCATTGAAAATTGCAGGGCTGGCTAAAAAAACAGTTAAGGTATGCACAATTCTGGGCTTTATCAATAGAAACATTAAAACCCAGGAAATTGTGCAGAACTTTATTAAACGATGTGTCTGGTCATTTCTGGCCAATTCAATTTCAATAGGATGTCAAGGCATTAGAGTCCAGAAGATATTTATGACCATGGTTCCAGAAATGTGAGACTACATTTACAAGGATAGATCGGAGTAACTGTGACTGCTTAGAGAAAAACAAGGGGAATTTTATAGAATTATCAAAAATAGGATTGAGGACCAAAGATTGAGGATTGGCATAAAATAAAGCTAAGGAGAATTGATAGAGACATGTGAAACCTTTTTACATGGCATATAGCTAGAACTTGAAGTGCATTGGTTACAGCTTTCGCTGTGACATTTCAGAGAGAATTGAATAAATATATGGTGATGAGAAATTTACAAGACTACAGAGAAAGGATAGAGGGGAGGAATTGGACAGCTGTTCTGCTAAAAAGCCAACAAAAGCAAAATGAGCTGAATGGCCTTTTGTGCCATAACCATTCTATGAATACAAATGGGGTGATTGCTGGCTATGTTGGTGATACAAAGATGGATGCTTATTTTCCACTATTAATTTCCCAGTCTCACTTTCTTTACAATCACTGCTCACTTTGTTCACATGTTTTTTGATTGTCTTTTTTATATTTCTAGCTAGCTTTGTCCTGCGTTTTAATTTTTCCTTCGTTTGGTGACAGGCTCTCAAACCTTTTGGAAATTAGACAATAGACAATAGGTGCAGGAGTAGGCCATTCGGCCCTTCGAGCCAGCACCACCATTCACCGTGATCATGGCTGATCATCTACAATCAGTACCCCATTCATACCTTCTCCCTATATCCCTTGACTCCGCTATCATGAGGAGCTCTATGTAACTCTCTCTTGAAAGCATCCAGGGAATTGGCCTCCACTGCCTTCTGAGGCAGAGAGTTCCACAGCTTCACAACTACTCTGAGTGAAAAAGTTTTTCCTCATCTCCATTCTAAATGGCCTACCCCTTATTCTTAAACTGTGGCCCTTGGTTCGGGACCCCCCAACATTGGGAACATGTTTCCTGCCTCTGGCGTGTCCAATCCCTTAATAATCTTATATGTTTCAACAAGATCCCCTCTCATCCTAAATTCCAGAGCATACAAGCCCAGTCGCTCCAGTCTTTCAACATACAACAGTCCCGCCATTCCGGGAATTAACCTCGTGAACCTACGCTGCACTCCCTCAATAGTAAGAATGTCCTTCCTCAAATTTGGAGACCAAAACTGCATAATACTCCAGGTGTGGTCTCACTAGGGCCCTGTACAATTGCAGAAGGACCTCTTTGCTCCTATTTTCAACTCCTCTTGTTATGATTGGGACGAAGTTGAATATGAAATTTAGTATAAGATGTCTTCCCAAGATATTGGCATTGCATATGTTAGGAATGGATGCCAGCACGAATGACCGGGATTCACGGAATTATTTTATTCTTCATTGTCAGAGTGAGGCTCAGCGCAAATTGGAGGAATAGCACCTCATATTTCACTTGGGTAGCGGTATGAAAATGACCTCTAACTTCAAGTAGCCCCTGTTTTCCCTCTCTCTCCATCTCCTCCCCTTCCCAGTCCTCCTACCAGTCTTACTGTCTCTGACTATATTTTATCTCTACCGCCCACTCCCCTGACATCAGTCTGAAGAAGGATCTCGACCCGAACGTTACCCATTCTTTCACTCCAGAGGTGCTGCCTGTCCCACTGAGTTACTCCAGCATTTTGTGTCAACCTTCGATTTAAATCAGCATCTGCAGATATTTCCTACACATTATTTTATTCATACTTTGCTGTTTCTTCTTTACTTCTTTCAACCTTCTGACACATGCTTGTCTTTGTGGGTCATTTGATTTATCCCTGGGATGGCGGGACTGTCATATGAGGAAAGATTGAAAAGACTAGGCTTGTATTCACTGGAGTTTAGAAGGATGAGAGGGGATCTTATAGAGACATATAAAAGTATAAAAGGACTGGACAAGCTACATTCAGGAAAAATGTTCCCAATGTTGGGGGAGTGCAGAACCAGGGGCCACAGTCTTAGAATAAAGGGGAGGCCATTTAAAACCGAGGTGAGAAGGAACTTTTTCACCCAGAGGGTTGTGAATTTGTGGAATTCTCTGTCACAGAGGGGAGGCCAAGTCACTGGATGAATTTAAGAGAGAGTTAGATAGAGCTCTGGGGGCTCGTGGAATCAAGGGATATGGGGAGAAGTTGGGCACAGGTTACTGCTTGTGGATGATCAGCCATGATCACAATGAATGGCGTTGCTGGCTCGAAGGGCCAAATGGCCTCCCCCTGCACCTATTTTCTATGTTTCTATTTGGCCCACCAAGTTCCTGCCAACCATTAACCACCCACTTACACTAAGCCTACATTGATCCCACATTCTCAGCATTTCCCACAGATTCTACCACTCACCTACACACCATGGACAAGTTACAGCGACCAACCCACACATTTTTGGGATGTAAGAGGAAACCAAACTACCCAGGGGAAGTCCACGTGGTCTCAGGCAGGATGTGCAAACCACACAGAGACACCACCTGAGGTCAGGATTGAAACTGTGATCTGTAGCCGAGGCAATGGCTCTACGAACTAGGCCACTCTGTTGCCATTTATGCAATTGGGCTTGCTGATATGAGGCACAATTTCCATAATGTTCCAATTACTTAAACAATCAACTGAACATTAGGTGCCTATTTTACAGGAAAATTATATACGTAGCCAGGAATTGTGCATAGTTATGGCTTTGCCATTTTTCCTTTCCCCTAGGACTCTTGAACCATATATCCCTGTGTTTATTACTAGGTTGGTAGCCCATGCTGCTGGTAGCCCATAGGACACAAAGTATTGGAGTAACTTAGTGAGTCAGGCAGTGCCCCTACAGAACATGGATAGGTGATGTTTCGAGTTGTGTCCCTTCTTCGGCCACGTGCTGACCTCACACCTGCCCTTTTCAACATTGGGCACTGGGTGTCAGTCTTGAGCTAAAGATGGTTTGGACAGATTTTTAAATTGGAGCTCGAGGCCTCTGAGTTTCATTCATTGCAGCTCTCAAGTACAAACTACTCTAATTTCTGAAAGGAACAAAATGAAATCTATTAGGCTGGAAAAGCCCCCCGAAGAGAAATCCTCCTGCGTTTTGAGTAAATGTTAATTAAAATGCAATGATTGGATGTGATCAGACCTTCGTGCATGTGGAAAACATCCAGAAGCCCATCTGTTCTGCTACCAGGCCTACATTCCCTGGGCATGTCCAGTGATGTTAAACAAGTATGCATGCATGTTCTGAGGTAATTTGCATCAAATACTTTGCGTATTTGAGGCCCATATATGGCTTGACACACTCTCAACTGAAGCAAGTTTTAATCAGAGCTGACCAAAAAGCAAAGTGCTGGAGGAATTAAATGGTACTTTTATTAACACATGTGCAAAGTGTAAACAGCGGATCAGGCAGCATCTGTGAGGGTAAGTGAACAGATGATCTTGCTCCTCATCCCCTCAGTCACAACAGGGACAGAGTCTATCTAGCCCTCACCTTTCACCCCATCAGCCGTTGCCTACAGCACATACCTCCTACCACTCCAGTTTTGTAGGTTTCCAGATGGCTGGTGAGGCCAATGTGAAAACCAAAGATGGGGTAAGAGGTAGCTGACAGGGTGTCCGAGTGCATTGATTATGAGGAGATGTGCTTATGCTGCTTATATATTTTTGTGTGTTCCTGATGCATAGACTCGAGATTCTCAACACCATCTTGAATCATATTAAGGATGATCCTGAACATATTGATTAGTTGCATTAAAATCTAGTTCAGCAACTTGAGCAGCCAGGATGGCGGCACGGTAGCGCAGCGGTAGAGTTGCTGCTTTACAGCGAATGCAGCGCCGGAGACTCAGGTTCGATCCTGACTACGGGTGCTGCACTGTAAGGAGTTTGTACGTTCTCCCCGTGACCTGCGTGGGTTTTCTCCGAGATCTTCGGTTTCCTCCCACACTCCAAAGATGTACAGGTATGTAGGTTAATTGGCTGGGTAAATGTAAAAATTGTCCCTAGTGGGTGTAGGATAGTGTTAATGTACGGGGATCACTGGGCGGCACGGACTTGGAGGGCCGAAAAGGCCTGTTTCCGGCTGTAGATATATGATATGATATGATATGATTACAAAAAATGGTGGATGCTACTCAGTCCATCATGGGTATTGACCTCTACCATTGAAGAGGTATGTAGGAGACACTGCCTTAGGCAGCCAGCATCATCAAGGACCCACACCACCCTGGCAGTGCTCTCACATAACTCCTGCCATTGGGAAGAAAGTATAAAACATGAAAACATGATCTCTAGGTTCAAGAACAGCTTCTACCCAAGAAATATAAGATTCTTGAACACTACTAACACTAACTAAACCTATGAACCGTCTTGGTTGCACTAAGGTCTTCAGGCACTATTATTGGGGTATTAATTGATTGATTTGTTTTGTTTATTATGTTATGAATGAGTACTAAGTTTACAGGCCTGTTATGCTGCTGCAAGAACTTAATTGTTCTCTTTTTGCTACATATGACAATTAAACACTTTTGACTCTGAAGTGCTCCTTCTCCATGTTGACTGGCCATGGGCCAAGGATTCCAGAAGTTAGTGGGGACATTGGATTTTTTACAAGGAGGCTTTGAGAACCCCCATGGATCGTTTCCTCATCTGCTGGTTGACAGTGCTTGGAATAAAATGTCTGCTACAGGAGTTTGGTGTCACGTGTATGAACACGATAGCCCGCTCAATGGAGATTACTACTTGTAGTTCAGGAAAATCTAAAATATGCTGGAAATCTGAAACAAAAACTTGGAAAAGCTCAGCAGGTCGGCAGTATCAGTGGAGAGATAGGGTCTTCAACTTGAAATATTGACGGTTTCATTTTCCTGATCTGTAATTTTCATAGCATTTGCCTATACTTGGCCTGCAGGCTAGGTTCCTATTAGTTCTGACCAGTGCTTTATTGCAGACAAAATGGTACTAGTACATATATTAAAAATTCTAAAATTTGAAAAGACCTAACTTTTAAAAATGCCATTATGCCATACTAGCACATATGTCGCAAAAATAGCACTGGTTCTGGCCCATCAGATGCTTTGTCGTTGCTGGCAGCTAGATACCGTTTGTGCCCCTTCAGTATGCACCTCTAATGTTTAGTCTCACATCCAGGAAATATGCCGCCTAGGAATTTGAAGTTTTTGACTCTCTCCACCATCATCCTGTTGATATAAACAGGACTGTGGGTCCTCATCCTTCCTCTTCCAAAGTCCACAATCAGTTCATTGGTTTTACTGATATTGAGAGTCAGGTTGTTGTGCTGGCACCATTTGGTCAATCGGTCACTCTCACTTCCATACTCTGACTCATCACCATCTGTAATTCATCCAACAACGGTGGTGTCATCGGCGAACTTGAGGATGGAGTTCGCACTATGTCCGGCTACACAGTCATGAGTATAGTGAGTAGAGCAGGGGCTGAGCACGCAGCCTTGAAGTGCTCCTGTACTGATTGTTAATGAGGAAGAAGTATTTCTGCCAATTCGAACAGACTGTGGTCTATGGATGAGGAGGTCGAGCTTCCAATTGCAGAGGGATGCGAAGAGACCCAGTTCCATGAGCTTGGTAACCAGCTTGGAGGGGAGGACGGTATTGAACGCCGAGCTGTAGTCTTGTACATTCGAGAAAATAAATTGAGTACATAATATAATGTTACAGCTACAGGGATAAATGAGCGCGAGTGCCACAACAAGTTAGATTGGACAATTGGGGATCTTAGCATATGAGAGATTTATTCAAGACTCTGATAACAGTAGAGAAGAAGCTATTCTTGAATTTGGTGGTATGTGCTTTCAAGCTTTTGTATCTTCTGCCCCATTCTGAGAGGGGAGAGGATGACCGGGATGTGGGTGGGCCATGATTAGGTTGGCTGCTTTCCTGATGCAGCATGAAGTGCAAATGGAGTCTATGGGGGGACGTGGGAGTCGGGAGATTTGTGTGATGTTCTGGGCTGTGTCCACAACTTTCTGCATTTTTTTGTGGCCTTGGGCAGATTAGTTGCCATTATCAAGCTGTGATGCATCCCAATACGATGCATTCTATGGTGCATCTTTAAAAATTGGTAAGAATCATTGGGGACATGTTAGACTTCCTTGGGCTTCTGAGGAAGCAGAGGCATTGGTGTGCTTTCTTGGCTGTATCATCAATATGGTTGGACCATGTCAAATTATTGGTGATATTTACACCTAGATACATGAACACCTATTGCCTTGAAATGTTAACTCTGTTTCTCTCTCCATAGATGCTGCCTATTCAGTATTTCCACTATCTTCGATTTTTAATTCAGATTTCCAGTATCTATAGTTTTTTTGCTTTTAAACCTGCTAACATTGTCTAAAATGCTGCATGTCAAAGACTGGTAGGTTAATTAACCACTGAAAAATACTCATCAAAAAGGTGGCAGGTAGAAGAATTGGGGGTAGATGTTGTATTGTTGGGTGGAAGAACAGGAAATAAGCAATGCAATGGGAATGCTGGATTAGTTCAAAGAGCTAAACGTTCACGTAAAGAAGGGAGAGATTGAACCTTTTTTCGCCTTCCATCGCAGTGCGAAATGCGGAGGAGTCACTGTGGCGAATGTTCATGTTAAAATGTATTTTGTGTGTTCTGTTGCTTTTTATTGGTATGACTGTATGGCCAATGAAATTCCTCGTATGTTGCAAAACATACTTGGCTAATAAAGTATGATTATGATTAGATCATTAAAACATAAAATAAGTCAGGCAGTTTAAGTTTGACATGAATGCCATGGAATTGCCAGTCTCGTGAATGTTGGTACCTTAGCAAAAGGGAGAAAAGTAGGGGGGGGGGGGATATCTCTGTGTGACAATGAAACCTGGGATTTAATAAGACAATGGCAGAAAAGGACTGACCGCAGCTTTTATTCAGTATGTGTAATGTGTTCTCACCCTAGAGGACAGGAAGAGAGTTTGTCCTTGAGAAAGAGCTGAGTGTAGCATTTCCAGAAGATGTGAAATGAGATTTTGAATTTCAGCTGCTAGGGGGGAATCAAAGAAATGTGATCCACTTAAATAGCACACAAATAATTTAAAAGTCAAGAAGACCCAATGTTCTATATTCCTCTCTGCACTCAAGCCAACCCTGGCAGCATTTACCAGCATCTTCCAACGATCCCAATTCAAAACAGAGTTTATAAAATCCCTGTGATTTACGCTTCCTGCTTTAGAGGGTAACGGGCTCAGTTCAATATTTAATCACAGGGCACAGTCTGAAGCCTCCGCACGGAACAAAAGCTTTCCACTGTACCTCAGTACCGTGATAATAAACTAAAATGAGAAAGGTAAATCCCCCTGATATGTCAAGACAACATTTGTTATCAAACCACCATGTCCAAAACAGATCACCTGGTTATTACCTCTCTGTATACTTCCCCCGCTCCACCCACATCAGGTTCCATCTGTCCATTACCTCCCCCCTCACCTGCTTCCACCTTTCACCTATCAGCCCCCGTCTCGGCCCTCTCTCTTCCTGATACATAGTCTCAACCCAAAATGTCAAGTTCCCTATGCCTCTACAAAGGCTGTTCGACACACTGAGTCCCTCCAGCAGTCTGTGTTTTTTGGTCATTGTCTCATTTGTGTCTTCAGTGGCTTTCCGTCATGGTTCCTATATTTCAGTACTTAATTGTCTAAGAAAAATCATATAGCCTTGGAAGGTGTTACATTAAATGTGAATCTTTATTTCTTGCATGGTCTCTTATATAAGACCCACTTGATGTCTCTTATTCTTATGTGTCAACAGTGGGATTTGCAGTCCTGCAGCATTTCCGAATAGTTCCGCCTTGGCTTATAAGAGTTTCCTCCAACCTTTGCCCATTCTATTCACTGTGTGTTCAAGAAGGATGGGGCAGAAAGCCCATACGTACACTGAAGATGGAAGCAGCGTGTAACTGGCTTTGAGGAACATCACCAGCACATCAGATGTGCAAAGATGTGGGACCTTCTGATCCAACAATCTAAACAATGTGCTAAAGGACAGCATTTGTCATCAGGATCCCTGCTCTGTAATAGTAGTCCATTAACTTTTATGGTTCGCACAGCCAAAATGGTACACCATAGCGCCACAATGTTTGCACCACCTTACTCACCATTATCCTGTGCATAATGTCTAACAACTCTCATTCAAATTGAAGCTACATTTTTAAAGCTAGAGAGATTTTAAAGTTTAAAAGGTTCATTTCTTGAAGGTCTTCAGCGTGTGACGTCACAATGGGACCCGTGCGCCTGTGAGAGATGAGCCCGCCCCCGCTGGACCTTTAACTAATGCGCTTCCCCCCCCCCCCCCCCCCCCCCCCCCCCGGACCTTTAACTAATGCGCACCCCCTCCCCCTGGACCTTTGACTAATGCGCCGCCGCCGCCCCCCCCGGCATGCCTCGCGCCTGACATTCCTCAAATCGGGCCACGCTGACGGCCAGGAGGTGTCGTCGCCTCTCCCGCTCCGGTGGGGGGGGGGGTGGCACCCACCCGACTGACTGCAGTGCCGTGCTCAGTGCCTTCCTCTCCCCTTTCACGGGGGAGCTTTAAGCGGCGTTGCCGGGCCCGCAGGAGGGGGGTTCATGTGGGTGGAGGAGAGGGTGGGAGTAGGAGTGGGGGGAAGGAGAGAGTGGGGGTGGGGGGAAAGTGGGTGGGGGGAGGTGGGGTGTAGGACAGTGGGTGTTGGGGGCAGGGGAGGATGGGGGTGAGGGGGTTGGGTGCCGGGGTAAGAGTGGGGGTGGGGGGGAAGGGGGACAGTGCGGGGCAGGGGAGAGTGAGGGTGGGGAAGAGGGGAGAGGAGAGTGGGGGAAAAGGGGGGGTTGGGGGGGTGGGGAGGAGGGCAGGGTGGGGAGAAGGGAAGAGTGGTGGTGAGGGAGAGGGGTTGGGGAGGAGGGAAGATTGGGGTGGGGGAGAGGGGTGTGGGCAGGGAGAGGGGGTAGGGGAGAGGAGGGAGGTGGGGGCGAGTGGAGGGGAAATGGGAGTGGAGGCAGGGCTGGGGGGAGTGGGGGTAGGGGAGGGGCAAGTGGGGGAGGGGCAAGTGGGTTTGGGGGCAGGGGAGGGTCACGTGGGGGTGGGTAGGGGGGATGGAGTGGGTCAGTGGGGGGAGGAGGGGGGATAAGGGGGATTGAGGAGGGGGGGGTTGAGGGTGCTACAATACAGGAGAGGCTTTGGGTCCAGGGCTCTCACTCACTCATACCCTCTCCCCTTCCCTGTCCCCCCTCTACGAGGAATGGGCCCAACGGGTCCACTTGGTCTAGTTTTAGTTAAAAATGAAGCACCTTTGTACACTTTCATCAGATTATATTTTCTCCCTATTGATTTTTCTGTGCTAAATAAAAATAATTATTGATTTTAAAAGAAGGAAGTTCTGTAAATGATTAAACTCATTGAAGGGTGAACGATGGTTTAACTGCAGAAGGCTTATTGATTTTGCTTGAGTAATAGAAGTTTCTACTAAGGTTAGACTCTAGAGTTTGAAGGTGACATACAAAGCAGAAGCAATCATCGCAACCAATTCAAGATTCAAGATATCTTTATTTGTCATCCAAAAAACAAGTTTTTTTGACGAAATTTAGTCACCCACAGTCCAACAATAAAAGCAATAAAATAAGCAAATTACACAACCCCAACCAACACACAAAAAAAAAGAAACATCCATCACAGTGAGTCTCCTCCAGTCCCCTCCTCACTGTGATGGAAGGCCAGAATGTCTTTTCCCTTCCCCTGCTGTCCTCTCCCGCGGTCAGGCTGGTGTCGTTGCCACGTTCCAGGCCGCGCCGGACGGTGAAAGGTCCGCGGCGGGCCGACCCAAGCCCCGCGATCCGGGGCGGGCAAACACGCTGTCACTTGCTGCTGTTGCTGCACGTCGGGGCGGTCGTGGATCCCGACATTGAAGCCGCCGCCGAGCAGAAAAAAATCCCGCGGCCTATTTTAGGCCGCGCCGGACGGTGAAATGTCCGCAGCGGGCCGACCCAAGCCCCGCGATCCGGGGCGGGCGAACACGCTGCCGGAGCTCCTGATGTCGGCATCCACGCGGCCCGAGCCTAAGGCGAGTCGCAGCCACTACCGCAGCCTCCGAGGGAGGCCGGCTCCGCTGATGGTGAGTCCGGTCCGTGGGCTCTGCGAACCGGAGCCCTGGAGACCACCAGCTCCAGGAGTTTGGCCGGTGGTAGGCCGCAGCAGGAACGGAGACCCGACCCAGAAAACAAAGGTCGGGTCTCCGTTCGGAAGGGACAAATTTACAATTTTACAGTTCCCCTCCTCCCCCCCCCACACACACACACATAGTACACAACCACAAAAACACGACATCACATCTACAATTAAGACAAAAAAACAACAAAACACAAAGACAAACGGACCGCAGGTAAGCCGCAGCTGCTAGGGCAGCGCCGCCATTTTGGGTAATTTATGTATCATAACCAAACCTTTACACAAAGGTAACCACATGGAATTAGATACTGAGACCTTAAGACACCAGAGCAGATTGGATTAAAGAGGTGGTGATTCAAGGAACTCTTTAATTGAGGAAGAGGTGCGGAGGTAGAAGGGGGATAGAGGTATGGAGAGGATCAGGGAATGAACTTAAGATATTTAGAATCAGCCAGATGCAGTAGTTCAAGGATGATAAATAGGCCAGTAAGTAGGAGTGCAGATATCTCATAGGGTTGTAAGATCTGCAGAGAATATAGGGATATATAGGAGCCACGATGAAAACTTTACAGTTAAGTTGCAGTTCAACCTCAGCCAGTCAGCAGGCAGGGCGAGTGAAGGGGATGACCTGAGAATCACAGAGGGTGGAGTGAGCGAAGCTGGCCAAGGAACACTGGGATTGTGAGGGCTGAAGGGAGAGAAGGCAAGGGGAATGATTTCAGCAGCAGGGAGGGGCAGAATCTGGCAGTTCTTGAAGTGAAATAAGCACTCTTGGTTAAGTGGATTCTGAAGCTCACCTCAGGGTCAAAGGTAGCCCAAGAGCTACCAGATGGTCTAAGTTCAATATCAAGCAGGAGCCAGGGAAAGTTATGTGTAATGCAAGATTGAATATCTTTTTGATTTTGCTTGAGTAATAGAAATTTTCCAGCATCAAAAATGATTGACTGGTGTCCTTATAGAGGTTTGTAAAATTATGAGGGGGATCAATAGGGTAGATAGTCATTTTCCCTGAGTAAGTGAGTCTAAACCTAGACGACATTGGTTTAAGCAAAAAATAAAGTGCTGGACATGGGTTTAAGATGAGAGGGGAAAGAGTTATAGGAGATCTCGGGGCAAAATGTTCTACTTATGGGTGTATGGAACGAGCCGCCAAATGAGATGGTAGAAGTAGGTACAATTACAGTGTTTAAAGGACATTTGGCAAGTACATGGATAGGAAAGTTGAGAGGAATATAGGGCAAACGCAAGCAAATGGGATTAGCTTAGCTCAGCATCAAACAGGCGAGTTGGGCAGAAGGGCCTGTTTCCATGCTGTATGTTTTGTTACGATTCAATGAACAACCTACTGACTCAGAAGCTGAGCAACTGCCACCTGAGCCACAGTGGGTGCTCTTTTACTCTCGCAGTCTGGACAGTGGCCAAGGAGCTTCTCTTGTTGAGGACAATGGTTGGAGGGGAAACATTTTATCCTTGGAGCTTTGTGTGTATTGAGAGCAAATAACTTTACTTTTGGGACTCAGGGAAAGAAGGCAACTGCTTCCAACCTTTCTCACTGATTCTTAATATAACAAACAAAACCAGAGAAAGATCATTCGACCCCTTGTGCTTGCTGATTGTGACTGATCAAATATTTCAGCACCACTTTTCTACACTAATTTACTAATTATCCATCGATCTCTACCTTTCATCTACTCAGTGACTAAGCCCTCGTGGGGAATTCTAAAGATTAATTACCCCCTGGTTGGAGCAATTTCTCCTCACCTCCGTCTTGAATGGATGACACCTTATTTTGCGATTGAACAATAGTTCTGGACACCTCAACCAGGATAAAATATCAGCTCCACATCTATCCTGTCAAATCCCACATAAATTTTGTGTGCTCCTTTTGTGACCGGTTCTGTTCTTGAACCCAAATCGTACCACAAGTAGGCAAATCGTTTATTGCTTTTCCCCAGTCTTTTCCCCAGTCTTGACAAGTTGGAGACTTAAACGCCCAAGTGAAAAGGTCTGTGGAGAAGGCCTATGGAGAGCATGAATATATATTTTTAATTTGATGAGGTTAGAAGGAAGAGAGTGTTAAGGGAATATTTCAATAACCTGGGTTGGGTCAGTTGGAAAGATGCATTCCTATTTAGCATTGAAGCAGATATAGTTACAATCTTGGGGTGACACAGCTACTGAATCACCAGACCATCATAAAAAAGAAACATCTGCTAAGGATTTTCTCCTGGCTCATCCTGTTCCCCATCGTGACTTCACAGTGTGCATAAAAGAGGTTCTTGCCCAAATTACAGAGACCAATCTACAGGACCCTCACAGGAAATTCTCGGTGATTATTTTTAAATAAGAATATCTCATAAAAAAGTGAAAGTTGGCTGTAAAGTGACCCTTCCTGATAAATTCCAGGGCCTTGCTGCAAAATATTAATTACAACACATTGCTGAGTGGCATAAGCATTTCATCCTGCTAAAAGTTTAATTGTTATGGATTTGAACCCTTCCTGCTGTGAGTAACTGCAGCCACAGGCTTCAGTGAATTGGTTGCCTGGAGAGCAGAACTCATTTTCATACTATTTTGCAGAGTCATGCAATGGCAATCACATTTAAATCCTCCTTCATCTGCTGGAGCTCAGCCTGTGGCCAGGATTGCTATCATGATAACAATTTAATTTAACTGCAGCATGACAGCCCTGGTTACTACCGTGTCTTAAGGAATGATGCCACCTCTGATGGAACAGTGCAGATGAGTTACTAACATCCATGCTGCATCACCTCATGAGCTGTGGAAGTGAAGTGATTCCTTCCAGCAGCTGCCATGATCAACACTAACATTTATCCAGAAGGTAACCTTCCTTGAAGCCAGCTTATCTCTTTAACTCATTAAAATGTGAGAGCACAAAACATATTCAGCTGTTGTAAATGGAGACAATTACTTTTGAAATCTGATGTTTAAAGAACAAATTTTCTGGACAAAGTTTGAGCACAGTCCGCATTTGATCGCAGTATCAAGCGATAGTTTGGATCCAGGGTTCTTACAGCACTTTCTTGGACATGGAACAAAATGTAACAAGAGAAGCAAAAGACACCATGACACATCAATTCTGAGTGCCATTTCCACCTTCAAAATACAGTTTGAGGAGGAATGGATTTCTTTTTATTTGTTATAATGGGAAAGGAATGTGGGAAACAAATATAAAAACCTCAATGTAATTGCTAACAATTTCTTTCATATGTATAACTTCTAATAAACAAATATCATATACTCCTGTTTTTACCGTGCCTTGATGCCGATGCTGTTGGTCTTGCCACGTTTACATCAGGGACAGACAAGTCTACTGTAGCTGCCTATTCTGGCGTGGGGCCAATGCTGTCTCCAGCAATACACACAGAACCTATGGCTCCTCTACTCACTGTGGTGCTTCAGTTACACTAGGTGCTGCTGGGAAGGATAAGGAGAAATGACTCGATCATTTATGTATTTTCTCCTATTTAAGTTGCGCTGGGGTTTTCCAGATGCAGAGTTTGGGCCAACTGTGGGCAAAGTCCAGTGTTGCCACAATGCTGAGCAGGGAGACATTCTCAGCTTTTAAACCTCATTTAGTTCCAGTTCAACTGTGCGCGCTGGTACAAAGACATTACTCTGGGACTCACTCTGGGCGGAAGGTTTAAGGAGCTAATAATATGACCAACTCGACCTTCTTCAAATAGCTTCTTGAGCTACTCATTGAATTTCTAGCGATTCATAGCTTGTAGCAGCCATAAATGCTTGAGACCTTTGCTTAAGCTCCTGCCTCCCTCCCCAATTCTTGGCATAAGATTCATTGTGATGGTAGGATTTAGGATATACACTGTAAATCCACAGTGCAAACCCACTATTAGGGCTGCGGGACTACAGAAAGAAAAACATAAGACCATCTCATTGCTCTCATGCTTAAAGGTTACAAGGAAACAACCAAGATAACATCAGATTAGTTGGATATCAGAGGAAACAAAATTAAAATGAAGTCCTACCCTTCCTGTGCACCAGATTTGGTTTCACACACTCCCACCATTCACTAAAAAATCCCATCAGCTACGAGGAGGAATCCTGCCAATGCACAAATCTTTCTCTATTACGGACTCAATCAAGACTAGTGAGAACCATGATAATCCAGACCTTTGATGCTGTGGCATGATGGTTTCACCCCAACTGCAGCCGACAGGTGAAAGATGGTTTTGCTGCTAGTTGCACTCTCAAAACCACAGGGAGTCTGAAAGGCTGAGTTTTTTCCCCCCAGTATGATAATGCCAAAGCTTCTTTAGCTTGAATATTGCCGATTTGCCTCTTGAAAGCGAGTTCAACAAATAAGACAAGACATTCTCCATATGGCACATTTTGAAATGCCACCCCCTCCCCCGCATCACTCTTCGCCTTTGGCTCACGTTCTAGTTGGTATCAGCCTGACTTGATCTTGCAACTCAAATATTAAAAAAATTCTTAGCAACTCCTAGAATGATCTGATAATAAATTGCACATTGAGTTATCTTGTGTCCTGTAGATTTTCAGGATAACATCTTAAAAATGATCCACAAAATAGCACCATTTTTGACGATGAACCTTTGAAGGTATTATTAAATTAGCAACTGCTCCATCTTCCTTGTTCCAGAGTTTTGCCTGAATTTTCAAACACGATTAAAGAAAATTATGTTCAATATATATAATTATGGGCTAATCTGTCTTATATCCATTTGGTGAGCATTGCGTTTGATGCCCCCTTCTTCGAAGATCAGATGCATAATTATTTGTTTCCTTTCAGTTTCCTCGGAAAACTTTGATTTTTCCTATTTGAGCCAATGAATTTATTATTTTTGCTTCAAAATCTGCATGGTGAACCCCAGTTTTGCGGAATTCTCCAGCATACCGGTTGTTTTCCCAGTAGTGATGCCAGTTTCCTCTGTTATCAGCACCAAATCCATACACGTTGACCTGAGGGGACAAAGTAAAGGGGTTCAATAAGGTTGCAGAAGTTTACCTGGTCCCTTTCTTCTGATAATGAGAGACCTCGTATTCCAGGGAACTGAGCATTCTCGGTGCGTGGTTCAGTATCACAACCTGTGCTCACTTACCCGTTGTTACAGTTACAACAGTCTGATTCTGTGCTATGCTGATTCTGGATAAGTGTGAATGTTAACTTATTCTTTCTGGATCACAATATTTTCTAAAGGCCTGCATGATGTTAACGATATCAGTGACCTGTACATAATGACGGAAGTGTCATTCAGAGCACTGTATCTAGCAGAACAAAGTATGGATGTGTTACATAGTATTGTTGGTGGGGTATTACTAGGTAGAATCTAACCTGTTCATTTTTAACAAAGCACATAAGAATATAAGATTGTGCACTTTCATGTGAACTTCAGCTGAATGCTCTATGGCACCATGACTGCAATTTTACCAAGAACAGCAGCCTTCTCTGTGACTACACTACAGACTTCCCACTGATGGCAATGTTGTCACATACATCCAGCAGCCTTCATGTACAAGCAGTGTGTATCCAGATGCTGAGGGCTTATGGTGGCCGGGTTGCTGCTTTATTCTTGCATATTTAGCATTGCTAACCTGTGCCAGCTATCAGTTGAAATCGGACATGCTACAAATGCAAATACATATGGAAACTCTCTGGATCTACAACAGTAGATGCATGTGCATCGATACGAAGTACTATAATTGGTGATAGCAAATGTCAATGTTGGAAATGGACCCATCTACAAAATACAAAAGCCAATTTACCACATCTGCAGTTCCTTGTTTTCACAGCCTGTTTACTGCATCACACCTCCTGGGGGAGAGCACATAATCTGGGCTCTGCTTTCTTGAACCCGCTCGCATTTCCTGGGAAGAATTATTAACAGAGCCTCCACATACCCAGTCCGGGCGTCAGATTGAGAATCCAAAGGCTGCGGCTTTTACGACTGGTAGTAGAACGCAAAGTGTTGGAGTTACTCAGCGTGTCAGGCGTACATGGATAGGCAACACTTTGGGTCAGGTCACCTGTTACTTCATTACTTTGTGTTCTAAGCAAGATTTCAGCATCACAGTTCCTTGTGTCAACTTAAAAACTGGTAATAACTGCTGGCAGCTCTCCCAAGCTTTCTGCATTCATGCAATGCACAAGAGTAATACAATAATCTACAACAAATTTCTCTTTGTAATATAAAGGAGAAATGGATCTCAGCATTTTAAAACATACCCTCATAATAATAAGTCAATGCATATGTATGAAAGTTATAATAACTTGGTTAGGTGTTTCATATACAGAGAGTCTAAGTGAACGTCCGTCTTTGCTCTGTGCTAATGCAAGTACATGCATCTATAAATCAGCCACGCAGGCGTATCTTTGTGCGACATTTTAGGCATCTTGATTCTGTGGTATTGAAAATGGCTCCAACATCTGGGAGAATTCTTTTGGGATTTCTTTGAACAGGGTAGCAGAAAAACAAAATGTTAGCTGCCAGGAAATCCCTTTCTACACGCTAATTCCTCAAGGTATTTTTGCCTTCCTATATTTTTCAACACTGGTTACTGCTTCGAGCTTTTCTCTTAGATTTCAGATACATCTTTTTATATGCTCTGCTTTGTATTAGCTTCAGCAATGACCATATTTGCTTTCATCCTCTCTCAGGTATGCAGACTCTGATTATCTCTTCCTCATACAAGCTTCAAGCTTTGGGGTCACCTGACCTCTGCTTCCAGATTTCCAACACTGGCAAGGAGGGCACTTTGTCCCTTATCCTTACAATTAGCCTCGGAGGTGAAAACACCCTCTGCTCAAGGTATGAGGCACTTACCGCATCACAGATATGGAGAGCAAAAAACAGAACCAGCATTCCCGTGGACGGATATCTCCCGTGATGTTCTGTCCACTTGTCATGGATATACTTGAAGAATGCTGGGTTGTAGATTTGCACCTGAGTAAAGATCAGGAGTTAGACTGTAAACAGTGTTTTTTAAACAGCATCAGTACTGAAGGGTGAAACACTTGTTATTATCCTCAATGTCTCTCTGGGATTTGAGTTTTACTGCAGGAACAGTACCTCAGGTCAGAGCAGTTGACTAAGGCCTTGCTCAAGTGGTCAATCTTTATCTGTTTTATTCTTTGTTCTACTATTCCACAATAAATATGCAACATGTTTGTTCTGTTAGTAATTTCAGTAAAATATAAAAACATTGTATTTGTGTTATTCGTAAATGTTCCATCTTTCCAGAGTTTATACTTAGGGGACTGTCTATGTGGTGGTTCTATGTCTTCCCTGTGACTGTGTGGGTTTCCACACAGTGCTCCGGTTGCATTTCACACCCCAAAGATTGGTAGGCTGTTTGCTTGTATAAATTGTCCTCCAGGGTGTAGGGTCTACATCAATAGATGGTGTCTTCCTCTACCTTTCTAGCAGGATTACTGCCTCTGTTTGAGGAGATCTGTCCAGCTTTCACCTCACATATCATCCAATATATGAATAAAGACACTATCAACAGACCCTGACTCACCTTGTCTTTATCCACCCGTAGAAATTGTTTGACAGGCGCGTAAGTGCTGAAAATAAAAGAGATATGGACAGGTGAATCTGAATCTATGAAGAATAGGTTTATAGATTCAGGTCTTTTTTATAACTCTTGGTTTCTGACCACGTTGCTACTTTCCTCTGCAACCACAGGTAATGTAACACCTGTCCTTGTGCAATCCTTGACTCCATCCAGGGCCCCCGACACCCCCTCCAGGTGTGACAGAGGCTCACGTGCACCTCCTCTAACCTCATCTACTGCATCCGGATGTTCCTGACATGGGCTCCTGTACATTGATGAGACAAAGTGTAAACTCGGCGAACGTTTTGCTGAACACTTACATTCGGTCTACCAAGGCTTACTGGATCACTTGGCTGCTAACTATTTTAACTCCCCTTCCTATTCCTATACTGACCTTTCTATCCTAGGCCTCCTCCATTGCCAGAGTGAGGCCATATGCAAATTGGAGGAATAGCACTTCTTATTTCACTTGGGTAGCTTACAACCCAGCTGGGTGAACATTGAATTCTCTAGTTATAGATACAACTGCAAACGCCCCCACCCCCTCTCTCTCTCCCCCCCCCCCCCCCACCCCCCCATGTTCCCCTTTCTCCACTAAATGTCCGTTAACTAGTTCCACCGTTCACAACAATGTATCCCTCCTGGGATCACACCGTCCCTAGCCAACAATCAGTGCTTATCCATCCCTACAAGGACTGTATTATGATCATTCCTACTTATGAGATTTGGACCCACTTGGTCTAGTTCCTACTAATTCTATCATGGGCACAATATTTCTGCAGCAAATAGATTAGCGAGGACTAATCTAGGGGCCATGCAACAGGAACGCACCGAGGTCCTGTGGTGGAAGGATTAGACCACTTCACAAACTACTCTCTGCCCGCCTCATTATCCACTTCTTTCTCCAACTGTGAGAGTTTGAACCTCCTACGCAGTTCTCATCAGGATAAATGTGAGGTTATCCACTTTGGTGGCAAGAACAAGAAGACAGATTATTATCTGAATGGTGTCAGATTAGGAAAAGGGGAAGTGCAACGAGACTTGGGTGTCCTTGTACATCAGTCACTGAAAGTAAAAATGCAGGTACAGCAGGCAGTGAAGAAAGCTAATGGCATGTTGGCCTTCATAACGAGAGGATTTGAGTATAGGAGCAAAGATGTCCTTCTGCAGTTGTGCAGGACCCCGGTGAGACCATACCTGGAGGATTGTGTGCAGTTTTGGTCTCCAAATTTGAGGAAGAACATTCTTGCTATTGAGGGAGTGCAGCGTAGGTTCACAAGATTAATTCCCGGGATGGCGGGACTGTCATATGATAAAATAATGGAATGACTGGGCTTGTATACACTGGAATTTAGAAGGATGAGAGGGGATCTTATAGAAACATATACAATTATTAAGGGATTTGACAAGCTAGACGCAGGAAAAAATGTTCCCGATGTTGGGAGAGTCCAGAACCAGGGGCCATAGTTTAAGAACAAGGGGTAGGCTATTTAGAAGTGAAATGAGAAAAAAAAAATTCACCCAGAGAGTTGTGAATTTGTGGAATTCTCTACCTCAGAAGGCAGTGGAGGCCGATTCACTGGATGCATTCAAAACAGAATTAGGTAGAGCTCATAGGGCTAGTGGAATCAAGGGATATGGGGAGAAGGCAGGAATGGGGTACTGATTGTGGATGATCAGCCATGATCACATTGAATGGTGGTGCTGGCTCGAAGAGCCGAATGGCCTCCTCCTGCACCTATTGTCTATGTTTCTATGTAATACACAAAACAGGAGTGGTGGTAAGCAGGGCCGTCTTAACGCATGGGCCTGATGGGCACTTGCCCGGGGGCCCACGAGCATAGGGGCCCCATGCTGATCTGTGTATGTTAAGTGACTTGCAATAAATAAATACTACTTTAAAAATGTAGGTTCAATAAGTGCTTTTTTCGCAACATTTTCGGTCACTAAGTGCTTCTCACAGCGATCTGTAAGTGCTTTTCGCAACAATGTAGCACCCTAAGTCCATCGCTAAGTGCTTTTCGGTAAGTGCTTTTCGCCGGCACGACAGGGGGGGGCTGGTAGGGAAAGGGGGGTGGGGGAGAGTAACGGTAGGGGCCCCAGTACACTGCTTTGCCCGGGGGCCCATAATGCTGTAAAAACGGCCCTGGTGGTAAGTTATCCCCAATTCTAAGGAACTGCCTATGATGGAGAAGCAGTAGGAGGATGAGGTGACAGGCTCTCATTGTGTGTTGGTTCACTCATCTGCCGCAGACCCAGTTTCACAGCGATTAAGAAAACCTTTCAACTGCAAAATCTATCAATTATGAGTATAGTGGATATAAAAGAAAAGATCATGAAAGTACGAGCACTTAAACTCATGTTATAGACTTCATTATCTTGCACTAGTGGCTCCTGATTGATGCAATTCTGCATGGATCAGTGGCTCGGAGCTATGTTCACTCTATCTCACTCATGCATCAAATTTCAAATGGATAAAGCAAACATTAGTCTTTTAATTGTCCCTATGAGCCCATAATGAACACTGTTTTCTTACTACAAGTGCTGTGTTTCTTGTCCAAACCTGTTGTTGAAGCAATTGCAAGTAATGTATCCAGGCAATGGAAATCTGTACAGAAGTCTATGCTCCACTATTCATTCTGACATTTCTGTAGTTATCAATCTATTAAATCACACTTTCTCAAAAACAACAGATCATGTCCTCATTAAAACCATTCAACTAAAACAATTCTTTGTGGCTCAGTATCAATTTAATGTTTGACAGAAATCTCATTACATATATTAGAATGTATTGGTTTGATTGATGCATTATATGAGTTTAGCTTTACACGATTTTAGATGTGAATGACAACAGGGCTGAAAGGTGTAGTGTGCAGCAAATCACCTATTTCTTAATTCTTCCTTTCCACCATTCAAAGTATCCACTGACAAACCTACTCTATTAATTTGCCACAATCATTGGAAAATTTTATGCAAATATGTCTTGAAGCTCCTTCTTATACAAAGTTACTCGTTTAATTGCCTCTATAAGATGTGGGCTGGAGGAACTTGGTTAGAAACCAAAGGCAGGTACAATGCTCAACAACTGACCTTACAGTGAAGGAATGTTCGCCAGCAAGTTCTTCCACATAAGTATGAGGAGAGCTTTAGGTCAATTAGACCTAAGTTTACAGAAGAATGAGAGGAGAATCTCAGAGATCTATAATATTCTAATAGTCTATACAGGGAGGATGTTCACAATGGCTAGAGAGCCCAGAAATAGGTCTCAGAATACAGAGTGAGCCGATTAGAACCAAAATCACGAGAAATCTCTCCTCTCAGAGGGTGGTGAACCTGTGGAATTTTCCACTACAGAAGGCAGTGGAGACTGATTTATTAAATACATTCAAGGAGGTAGATGGGTTTTATCATCCAAAGGGATCATGGGATTATAGGAAGAAGGCAAGAACAGATTACTGAAGTGGATGATGAATGGCCTTAAAAGCTAAATGGCCTACTCATACTTCTATTTTCAATGTTTCTCTATTTCTCTACAACGTTGGTAGCTATTATGGTTGGTTAGTGACAACATATACAAATACGTACTATGGAAAACAAATCTGAAACCTGAGTGTTATACTTACAACCTGATCTCGCCCGTTGACAAAGCGCTGGTAATCCAAAGGAGATCCAATGTCTTAAAAGGAACCAGAACAAAGCTGACGTTTGCTGGGAGATTTTTTGCACTTTCTGGGTACATGAAATGATGAGTTGTGCGGCTACCCACGTCTGCTTCATAGCCAACAGTTGGAGCTTGGTTCATTCTGTAACAGACGGGCATGTTGAGCTTACTAAAAATAAGCATCATACTGATCTCAAAACTGAAAATAAGCCAAGGGAGCTCGATTTACACAGAGTGAAGTTGACATTATACATCACTGAATCTTTTTACTACTGTTTACTTTTGGATTGAGTTTAGGAATTACTTGCAGTCACTCCTGACTTGCAAAGGTAATACCAATGTAACATTGAAGTTGCACCTCTCAAGCAGAGCTCCTGGTATGTGTGCAGTTCACTGTTCTAAGCACAAGAAGATGCAGTGATTATACTGAAGATAGACAAAATGCTGGAGTAAGTCAGCGGGACAGACGGCATCTCTGGAATAAAGGAATGGGTGATGTTTCAGATCGAGACACTACTGATTAAAAGCAAGCTCTGAGAAAAGGATGTTTCTTGGTTAATATTCCACTAAGCACCCTCAGCAGAAATCAGACCTTAATCTCATACCCAAGATGCAGAGAAATATTCTCACCTGGGACTGGATGGAGATTTAAGCTCTCTGCTCTTATTCCAAAACAAAGCAGTCATTCTTTCTGACTGTAGGAACCTCCCCTAAACAGTCATACAAGCACACACAAGGCTTTAACTCGCTCTTGAGCACCTATCATTCTACAAAGAAATAATTTGACTGTCTTCATTTGCTACCAGCCTAGAGGTATCATATTTCTTTGGGCCATCTTTCAAACATTAATTTTATTTGCTCTGAGTAACGTATCAGTATACAGTGTATGTTCTATCAGAATCCCAGCATTAGATTGCAATCTGAAATTTATTTCAAGCCTCTGTTATTTATCCACGAGGATAAATTTCAGCCTAAAATCACTTCTGATATTTATTCCACACCAGTAAATCCAGTCCTGCAGTTTGATTTGATGCAGCTTGTATCTCTAACTGAGGTACTTGCCATTAATTTCACCTTGATTTCTTCCCTGCGTAACTAGTGATTGCACGAATTTTGGTAAATCACGACGGACCCTTTACTTTGAATGTCTCACTGAATCCCGAAGGTATTAAAATATGAGAATAGGAGCAGTATAGGTTGAAGGAAACATGAAATCACCATGACAATTACCCATGTTTCCTTGACAACAGAAGTAAACAGAGACAAAGAAGAGCATTACCTTTTGTTTAAACATGTTGCTAACTGTTTCTTTTATGAATAATGAGGACTGCTAAAAATTTAATCAATTTCCTGATTCTTATGAGAAACACGTAGTTATTGAATGGTGATAATATTTAAATGTGGGATGCACTGGCTCCATTCATGGTACTTTTTGTGGTTTTAGTTCATCAATGTTCTGCAATGTTTTGAGAACCACCAGCAAAAGCTAAAGATTTCTATTATGTATCCAATATTGTGGGGAAAATTTCCTTCCTATGTATGTTCTAAACTGTCGTCATCCCCATTTTGAGCCTCTATGTACTGAAGATTGGAGCTGAACGAACCCCCTTTTCCTCATGGGGCTGCTGTCTTTAGTCTGCTTACAAACGGATTGGGTCATTTATTTCATGAGACACAATTGAGCACCTGCTTCAACATCAATAATCCAGAATAGGACAATCGAGAAGACAGAATTTACTTGGTCTCTGCAGGAATTGATTATTCCCCAGGATAGTGCTGTGAGCAAACCAGGAAAAAATGTATAAACATTGGCACAAAAGTGAAAATTATATAAGGTGATCGATCTTCCTGATGAAAATCAATAACTGATTTTCTTTCCACTGATGTGCTCTGACCTGCCAAATATTTCCAATATTTTGTTATTATTTCAAATTTACAGTATTTTTCTTTTTGATTACTAAATAGAACAATTTTCTTCTCACCATTCAATCTTTTAACACATCTGTTTCATTAATTAAAGAAACATTTAATAGGATATATATAGGACATACTATTTGCAGTATGTGCACCATAGGCAGTAGGAAAGCTCCCGGCGTGCGCCGCGGCAGCGTGTAGGAGAGCTCCATAATTTGTCAGATGTAGGTCAGAAGACTGGTCGAGAAGGGACAGAGTAGAATCAAGACATGAGTTCAGTGGGAATTAAAGCTCAGAATTTTTCTGCTTGATGTGTCCTGTTTATTGGCATCAGATGGCCTTTGCCACCTGGTGGTAAAATGGAGGCCCAGGACATAAAGTGACCTTTATGTCCTGGGCCTCCATTGCCAGAGTGAGGCCACACGCAAAATGGTGGAACAGCACCTCATATTCCGCTTGAGTAGCTGACAACCCAACCGTATGAACACTGAATTCTCCAACTTTATGTAACATCTACAAAACACTTTTCTCCCATAACCCTCCTTTCTTTCAAATCATGCCTCTCCTCTCCCCTGCATTCCTAAACTATTTGCATCTCATTAATCCTCTAGCTTCACATTTCAAACTTTCTAATTCTTTTGTCTTACACCTTGTGTGTGTTCATCTCTGACCATTGTCCAACCACCTGCCTATCAAAAACCCTGTTTCACCTGATTGACCTATTACCTGCAATGATTTATCTTGCCATTGCACTTACAATTATTCCGATGAAGGGTCCCAACCCAAAACGTCATCTAACCATGTTCTCCAGGGATGCTGCCTAACTCGTTGAGTTTACTCCAGCATTTTCTTTCTTTCGATTAATTTAAATGTGGGAGGAAACCTGAGCTTTTTGAGGGAAAACTCTACACGGCCAGGGAGGATAACAAAAAAACTTTGCTGATACAGCCCTGGTGGTCAGAATTGAATCTGGGTTGCAGGAGATGTAAAGCCATAGCTCTATGATCTATACTACTGTTCTAGCACGTTCTACCAGCCAACGGAGGAGGATTCATCTTTCTCACTCTATTATTCATTGTATCGGATTTCTGCATCATACCTGCTTATAGATAATATGACACAGAATTGTAATAAACTAATTTTCTACCTGTCATTACTGACAGGAATGGATTTCACTGAAACAAATTCTTTCACATAAATTTGTATTGGAAAGAAATATGATGGACTTCCCTTTCCCAGGTACACCGAAATAATGATTATGGACAAACTTGTTTACTCCCATTTACACTAATTCAATAAATTAGCTGTTTTTTCAATTAATTATTATTGTATGGGTATCCAGTAAAGCACAACATTTCACATCCTCTCTTGATCAACCCAATGCATCAAATCCCAACGATTTTCACGCTATAAAAGATTTGGCAGACAGAACAGATAGATAACAATGAGTTGTTAAATAAATATATTGTAACAATTGGTAGTTATAAGTTTACGTGAAGATTTCAATCTTTATTTACATCTAGTATGGTAATGGAAACTGGTAAAATTGTTTGCTTCGATAGACATCTATGTACTTATTTATATAACATTTTGATAGTTAATTAATTATGGTACAAATGTAAAAACACAGACATATGAAATGATTTGGTTACCAAAGTAATTAACTGGTGAGGTTTGCATAGTTCTCCATCCAATGGTTAACAGTATACTCTCTTTTAACACAGATGTTTCACTTGGTGCAGATTTCAATTTGTTTGGAGAATCTCACTTGAATGAGTTATTACATTTTTGATTTCTGTCAACAGTTTTCCTGCAGCTCCTGCAAGTCTGAGTGTGCTCTGTGTGGCTTTATCTTTATTGTACTCTGTCCTTTGCAACATTGCATGACAGAGGATCAACTGAGGAATCTGCTTGTTCATTACAGTATACATACAGTCTTGTGCTGGCATGCACAAACTCAATTCAGACCGGTGGATATTAAACTGATCTGATTTGATAAGCAGACAACTAGGAGGGGATTTTGCAGGCACTTGCCAACAGGGAATCACATAAAGCAGGCAGGGTTGGCAGCAATCATGCACATCATGTCTGCAATTTTCCATCCATTGATTTCAGGTCTGAAGCTCTGTGATTCCAGCTGACTGCACTTGAGTTCAGTTGACAGCTTGGTGCATTGCAGTTTACCTAAAAGTGCATTTGCAACTAAATAGAAACATAGGGCACAAATGACAGAGCCTTACACAAGTTGTGCTGCATGGAAGAAGCCCGTTCAGCCTAAATAAATCGTGCCAGTGTTTATGATGTACTTGCTCTCGTTCTTAATCTACGTCTATCTGCAGAATACTGATGTTTGCCCTTTAAATCACATTGTTTCTGGGCTAATAGTGTCATTCTCCAAGATCAATGAGGGTGCTGTTGACAAATATTGCATGTTGCTCGACTGTTGACATTATCTGGGGAGCTTGACACCGGACAAAAGTGCAAGGGAGAACAATATAATTCAGTTAAAAAATGAGATTTAAAATTTTCTGTTGGAAATAAGGCATCTAGGAATAGGCCAAAAATGAGGTTCAGAAAATTTTCAACAGATAGCATGACTTGTTTTGGAATAGTATGAATCAATTTATTCACCAAAAAGAAAAAAATTACATAAACAGTAAGCATTGTGTTATGCCATGCTCCATTTTTTCGCCCTTATCTCCCTGTCACCATGTGCACATTTCATGGATGCAATTAGGCTGGGAATACTTGAACCATTGATAAGAATGAACATAATCTCTGGTCATTAGCATCAAAGGATATTTACAAACCATGCAATACCATTCATAATTAGCACTTAACATTAGCTTTGAAAGTTGGTTGTTGGCTTTGCCTCCTTTATCCACCCATCCACCCCCAAACTGTGGCTCCTGGAGTCTTGATATTTAGCATATAAATAGGCTACAGTATTCAATACATTCTTCATGAACCACCCATACCACAGGAATGGAAGCGCTGGAAGTTCAAAAAGTGCAAAGGCCCAATATAGAGTTTCACTTGCATTGGCAGTACAGGTATGGCACTCTTATACAAAAGAACGACTATCTTCAAATATTTTAGCTGGGCCTTCAGGCTCATTCCTCTTTGTTCCCACACTTCTCAGTCTTCCAAAAGCAGAGTTGGCTTTTGCTATTCTGTTGTCTTCGTCATCAATGTTAACTGATCTGGAGGGTGAGTCATTAAGCTGAAAAGAGTGCACAGAAGCTTTCCTGCACATCTGCTTCTGAGCATGCATTCCTCAACAAAGAGAAGTGGTTTCTCGCTGTTTAAGACTACGAGTCTCTTTTGGTTGAAAAGAGCATCATTAATCTTGCATCAAATGTTGATTCTACTGAATTGGACAATGTACAGCCGAAAATGTGAAACCTGGGATTGTGTCTGCGCTGCATCTCTAAACTAAACTAAAGATACCCTATGGTGCTGGTTCCTCTCACCTTAAACCTACGTCCTCCTGGTTTTGAGATTCCTACTCTTGGAAAAAATGTTGACCACCTACATGTTCCCAACATCCATCAACGGCCCGAGGGATTAAAACAGGGCCGTGAAGTAATTCAGCGAAAGTTGTTGAAATGGTTGGCGCACAGCCTTGCAGCTGCTGTGAGTGTTTCAGCATGCTATGGACTGGTGGATAGAATGTCATCACAATATTCATTATGAGTCTTTTATTTCATACCTTCATTTTGTTTTCAATTATTTAATTTGATTTTCATTTAATGTTTTAAACGTGATTTAAAGCCAAAATAAAATGCTTTGAAAACCTGAATCAGTAGGGAACAATTCATCAGTAGGGGACAATTTATCATGCTATCCTAAAATATGGGCTGTAAGTGTATAAATCCACCGGTCTAGCCTATCTATATTCCTCATAATCTCATGAACTTCTATCCAGTCACAGCCTTTACTGCAGGGAAAATAAGCTCAGCCAATCCAATCTCTCCCCAATACTAAAGTCCTCCATACCAGGCAATATCCTGGTGAATCTCCTCTGCACTCTGTCCAGTGCAATCATATCCTTTCTATAGTATGGCAACCAGAACTATACACTGTAGAAAGTAGAACAAAGTACAGCACAGGAACAGGCCCACAATGTCCCTGCCGATCATGATGCTAAGTTAAACTAATATCCTCTGACTACACGTGGTTCAAGTCCCTCTACTCTCTGGATTTCCATGTGCCTATCCAAAAGCCTCTCAAATGCTACTATTGCCTTTGCCTATTCCAGGCACCCACCACTCTGTGAAACAAAATTGCACAAATATCTTATGATCACCTATCCATATTCTCCAGAGATGCTACCTGACCCGCTGAGTTACTCCAGCACTTTGTGCCTTTTTTTGTAAACTAGCACCCTTGTTTCTAATTTACCAAGTCTTCTGGAAGAACATCGATGCTCTTTTTCAAATATTAGCAAGGAATTCACTTAAACAGTCTGCTGGAAAGGGTATAGAGAAGAGTTACGAGGATGTTGCCAGGACTAGAGGGTCGGAGCTATCGGGAGAGTTTGAGTAGACTGGGTCCCTATTCCTCGGAGACCAGGAGGATGAGGGGTAGTCTTATAGAGGTGTATAAAATCATGAGAGGAATAGATCGGGTAGATGCACAGAGTCTCTTGCCCATAATAGGTGAATCGATGACAAGAGGACATAGGTTTAAGGTGAAGGGTACGTGGATAGGACAGGTTTGGAGGGATACGGGCCAAACATGGGCATGTCCCTAGTGTAGCTGGGACATGTTGGCCGGTGTGGGCAAGCTAGGCCGAAGGGCATGTTTCCACGCTGTATCACGCTATGACTCTATGGCTTCACAATGGATTGCTTCATAATGTACATGGATGGCAGAACACGTGAACATGCAGTATTCCTCAGGAGTCCAAGGAAATGTACAGGTGCTGATACTTAATAAAATCTCCTAAAGTGTTTCACAAAGCAGAGAGAATGACTGAAGGAAAGTTGTGGAAGAGACCATAGGTATGTCAATGGTATGTTTTGTGGAGAGCAAAGTTTTAGAAGAGAGCTCCGGAGTGTGTCCAAGATATCTGAAGACCTTTGCTAGTTAAGTAAAAGAGATATTCACAGGAAATTGCTATCAAAGGCATTAGGAATTGATTATCTATTTCTCCCTAACTTTGTCTCCCTTTTGCAACAGTTCTGCAGCTACCAGCTATGACTCAAATGACAGTTCTCCATTACAGAGTGTAGAGAAACAAGCGATGGAAGACATTAGAGACAGACCAGTAAGGCCTCAATTGCACTGTCCACATACCTTCCAGTTACAGGGGCTTGCTGGCAATCAGAACATGGAACCTCGGTTGATTTTTACCCTTTCTAATCTTAAAGTTGGAAGGTTGACACGTTGATTAAGGTCAGCTGATTCCACATACATTGAAGATTAAACCTGAACCTACTCAGTCTAGGGCAAAGTAATTTGTAAACCATGATCTTAAATTAACAGACTTATGAGTTTTTACTTTATAATCAGAATGAAAAATAGGTCATTCTGAGGTACTTTCATATGTACAGTTGCAGGAGATAGGTTCTCACATTTACAAGACTAAATTTGGCTTTAGTTTAACTGCTCAATTTGGACCAATTATTTTCAGGGACAGAATAGTGTTTTTGGACCAATTGCTTTTGGTCCAAACCAAACAATCAACAGCACCCTGGAATGTAACTGTAAGCCAGCCTCTGCCACAATCATCTCTCAAAATGAATATTTATAAAATGGTTGTTAAATTATTTATAACCTTAGGTTGCAACCTGGTTAAAAGTAAATCCTCTCTAAGATTCTTGCAGTCTGTCTCTAGCCACTTTGACATAATTAAAGTAGATTAAAATATTTATTTTGCAAGTTCCTCTTAAGTGCCTCTACTGAGTAATTTCACATACATTTTGGGTATGTTTATTTGGCATGGGGCCAGAAATGGTATGTGCGGGCGGCCCTTTTTATAGATGTAAAAGATCACACAAAACTCTTTCAAAGTGCAGGGAAATTCTTTTCAGTGTTCTGCCCAATATGTATCCCTCAATTAACATTGTTGAAGTGGATTATCTAGTCAATGTCACGTTGTTTGTGCACAAATTAGCACCAACGTTCCCTTCATTTCAATAGTAGACGTGCTTCAGAGTTGGTTGTGACACATGCTTTGAGGCAACCTGAGATAATGGGGTAACTGCAAAGATTAGTTCTTTGTAAAATCAAAATTTCTAAAGTGCTTTTTTCCATCGGACATTTTAACATCAGTTTATTGGTGATTAAATCCAGAAGAAGACTTGTAATAAGTCTCTCTGGATCAGCCGAATACAAAGTGAATGAAATTTCTAAGGAATTTAAAGAAGCATTCAACATAATTCCTAAATCCACTTATTGCCAGTTTGGCCTTTATGCTACATCACAATATCCTCTTTCCCTCAAACAGGAAACGTTGACATTAATTTATAGTCTAGACTGTGGTTGGAAATCAAATCTCACAGTAAATTGCTCCTGAAAAGGGCTCAGATGATGGAGAAATCAAAAAGGACTGCAAATGCTAGAAATCCAAAGTAAAAACTGAAAATGCTGGAAAGATTCAGTATTGTTTGTTAGACAAAATTGGAATGTTTTCTCTGGAGTGTCAGAGTTGAGGGAAGACCTGACAGAAGTATATAAAATTATGGGCGATATGAAGAGGGTAGAGAGTCAAAACATTTTTCCCAGCGTGGAAATGTCAAAGAACAGAGGGCATAGCCTTCAGGGAGGAAAGTTTAAAGGAAATGTGTGAGGCAAGTGTAACACAGAGAGTGGTGGGTGCCTGGAACATGTTGCCAGGGGAGGTGATGGTAGCAAATACCATAGTGGAGTTTAAGAGGCTATCAGACAGGCACGTGGATATGCAGGGAATGGAGGGATATGGATCGCATGCAGGTAGATGGGATTAATTTAACATAGCAAATAGGTTCAGGAGGAGGCCATTTGGCCCTTTGAGCCAGCACCGCTATTCATTGTGATCATGGCTGATCATCCACAATCAGTAACCCATGCCTGCCTTCTCTCCATATCCATTGATTCCACTAGTCGCTAGAACTCTATCTAACTCTCTCTTAAATCCATCCAGTGATTTGGCCTCCACTGCCCTCTGTGGCAGAGAATTCCACAAATTCACAGCTCTCTGGGTGAAAAAGTTCCTTCTCACCTCAGTTTTAAATGGCCTCCCCTTTATTCTAAGACTGTGGCCCCTGGTTCTGGACTCGCCCAACATTGGGAACATTTTTCCTGCATCTAGCTTGTCCAGTCCTTTTATACTTTTATATGTCTCTATAAGATCCCCTCTCATCCTTCTAAATTCCAGTGAATACAAGCCTAGTCTTTTCAGTCTTTCCTCATATGACAGTCCCGCCATCCCAAAGACACAAGAAGCTGGAGTAACTCAACGGGACAGGCAGCATCTCTGGAGAGAAGGAATGGGTGACTTTTCAGGTCGAGACCCTTCTTTAGACTGGTTAGGGATAAGGGAAACAAGAGATATAGACGGTGATGTGGAGAGATAAAGAACAATGAATAAAAGATATGCAAAAAAGTAACGATGATAAAGGAAACAGGCCATTGTAAGCTGAAAATGATAAGCTAGTGCGACTTTGGTGGGGGAGGGATAGAGAGAGGGCTACCTGAAGTGAGAAAAATCAAAATTCATACCACTGGGCTGTAAGCTGCCCAAGCGAAATATGAGATGCTGTTCCTCCAATTTGCGTTTAGCCTCACTCTGATAATGGAGGAGACAGAGGGCAGAAAGGTCTGTGTAGGAATGGGAAGGAGAATTAAAGTGTCCAGCAACCGGGAGATCAGGTTGGTTCAGGCGGGCTGAGCGAAGGTGTTCCGCAAAACGATCACCCAGTCTGCAAGTGAACCTCTGCCTAACCTGAAAGAACTGTCGGGGTCCCTGGACAGAGTCGAGGGAGGAGGTAAAGCGATGGGTGTTTCAACTTCTGCGTTGCAGGGGAGATGTTGGCAGAAAATTGTATCTACTCAAACAAAAAATGATTAGATTCCTTTCAGGAATTAACCTTTGGGAATAGGGGGCATGTGTAATTTGAGACATGATATGTGGTAAATGAAGCTTGTTCGCGAGCATGTAACTAGTTTGTTGCTGCCCAACTAACAAAGAACAATCACTGCGATTAATTAAAGATTCCACTGTTCTTGTATCGTGTTGCTGCCAGGGTGATAGAAAATGAACACAATGATCATTTTTGATATCTGTCATATTGTATCTTTGATACTGAGAATCTGAAATAAAAGAGGTAGTGTGAGAAATAAAAAAACACTATTTGAAACAAATCAGGGGCTGAAATGTAAGATGTGCAGCCAATGAATAATCTCTCTCTCTGAGGCTGAATACAAGACCTACCTTGTATTCCAGCATTTTTGCCGATAATTTCCTCAGTATGAAGCAATTAATATGATTAATAAGTATTTTGATATTTCATTCAAATTGTAATTTAAGGAATTTAAATCAATGTACTTATTTATATAAACACATAAGAAATAGTAGGAGTAGACGATGAAGCCTCTTTTGACTGTTTATTCAATTAAATCATGGTTAACCTTTGGCCTCAACTGCATTTTAGCAATCCATTTCCCATAATTCCTCACTCTCCATAGCCCAAATATATCCAATAAATTTCAATGATTCACACTCTTCTGAGGGATGATGGTTCTCCTCATCTCAGATGTAAGTGGGTGATCCTATATCCTGACAAAGGAATCCTCATAAAGGAAATATTCTGACAATATTTATCCTGTAAAGTACCTCTGAATCATATGTTTAAATAAAATAACCGTTTATTTTCTTCAAAGACACAAGCTTTTCTGCTCAATGTTTCCTCCTCAGATAAGAAATACATATATGTAAGGACTCTCTTACACTCACATGTACAATGCACGTAGATGTTTGGGTATAACAAATGCACACATGTGGTCACACACATACATGCCGATGTGCAAGCAACAAAACATAACATTCATGCATGCTTATGCAGCACACACAAGTACAACACACACACTCTTTGCAGTTTAGTAGTTTGTTATTTACCTCATGATAAAATCATGCGTGTTGATGTCCTCTCCATAACGAGATTTATGTAAGTTTCCAGAATTACCCACCACTGCGCAACGCCGACACCGAGATTGGTTCCATGAGCCATAAGGGTTCTCTCCAGGCACAATGAGGAAGAGTTTGGTCAAAACATCCTTTAAGCCTTGTGGCTTGAACTGGGGCTGAAGCATCTGGGAGGAGCAAAGGATGAAGAAGACACAATGGAGATTTAAATGAAGTCTCTGTACAAAACTCTAGACTACAGTGTCTTTGTTATAGAAATAAGTGTCGCTTTACTTATCAGACCAACTGACCCAAATGCAATTCATTTTCCAATGATACATCTCTCATTATATTCCTCCCCATACTTCTCTCTTTTTCAGCAACCTTCCTTGTAACTGCAGCAAACTTGTAATGAAACAGCTGTAAGGGTGAGTGGATGAGAATGAATATTGTTTCCCACAAATCACCTGTGGAGTGGCACAGTGTCACAGCGGTAGAGTTGCTGCCTTATAGTGCCAGAGATCCATGTTCGATCCTGAGTACGGGTGCTGGCTGTACAGTGTTTGTACGTTCTCCCTGTGACCGCATGGGATTTCTCCTACATTTCCAAAAAAGTGCAGGCATGTAGGCTAATTGGCTTCTGAAAATTGTCCCTAGTTTGTAGGATAGAACTAGTGTACGGGCCGTGGTCTGTGGCCGAAGGGTCTGTTTCCATGCCATACCTCTAAACTAAACTAAATCAAACAGAAATGAACACCTTTAATAACAGAGACTGCTAGGTACTAGTCAAAATTTCAAATTTATGTCTACACATCTGCATTAATAGATAGACCTCTGTCATAATAATAGCCGCACTCAATATTCATACTTAACATGGAGAATGGAATGTAATCAATGATTTTGGATAGTTTTCTGATAGAATAACTAAGAGTACACCTGATAAGGAAGTTATGTGGCTTAGAGAATAAGAGATAGGAGCAGGTATAAAAAATATCTCCTCTTAACTAAAAATATTTTGTAGGTTCTGATGGGTTACCTATAAAACCCCGCAGAGTGAGTTAGAGGAAAGTGCCTTCTCATAGCAACCTTAAGAAGGGTAAAATATTATGAGGCAATAGACAATAGACAATTGTCTTTTGGAGGCCTTTTGGAATGGTTTAAATTTATCTGGTCATCATTTCCATTACTGGTCTCCAAAAGCATTTCTGAAAGACCCTTCAATCCAATAGTTGAAGACCGTTTATTCTGATGGTAGGCATTTCAATAGTAAGCTGACATGGATTTTCCTTTCTACTTCCAAAATCTATTCCGTTCCATATGAATACCACTATGCCACCGCCGGGGATTCTTTAATTTAGGGATACAGCATGGAAACAGATCCTTTAGCTTCCAAGTCCATGCTGACCATTGATCACCTCTTCACACTATCTCACTTTCTCATCCACTTCCTACACTCTGGGGACAATTTACAGATGGCAAACCTACAAACCCTCATGTCTTTGGGATGTGGAAACTGGAGCACCAAGAGGAAACCCACCCAGTCACAGAGAGAATGTGCATATTCCACACAGACAGTACCCAAGGTCAAGATTGAACCCAGGTCTCTGGCGCTGTGAGGCAAGAGCTCTACCAGCTGCACCGCTGTGCCACCACTGTGATGGAGGCATCTGGGACACTAAGATATGATTCTGTGAGTGCTATTACATTAAGCTGATGCTTCAATTGCCTATACGACAGCTCTTTCAACGTTGACACCAATCCCCAGATGTTTATGAGGTCAACTTTATAAGTGCAACTGGCTGTGTCCAAATTCAATGGCCAGACCAATGCGAGCTCCATCTGGTTTCATTCTCTCTTTGTTGCAACATAGTGAAAATGGCAGAACGGAATGGCTTCCTCAGCTACATCAGAGATTATTCAAACGTCAATGACACTGTTAGATCTCAATTAATACCTAGTTTTGACTAGGCATAGATGGCATAATTCCACCATCAATGGGCATTAGTTAACTAGGTGGGATTTAATAACCAATCTGGTTGCTCTATGATCGTCATTACAAATGATTAGCTTGCTTTATTTATTTCCAAAATATTAACCAAATTTACTTTCCACAGTTGCAGTGTTGGGATCTGAACTTAGGTAAATATATGTCTTGTAAGTACAGGCTTATTCTACATTTGAACTTAGCTATAAATGCTGAAAAGTAAGAACAAAGTGTTCATAATCTCTCCTACCCCAAAGTGTGGTTCTTCGATGTGGTAGGTTGTGGTATTGCACAGAATCCCCAATAATAATTGATATGAACAAATATTAATATTAACTCCAAAGACGTACAGGTATGTAGGTTAATTGGCTGGGTAAATGTAAAAATTGTCCCTAGTGGGTGTAGGATAGTGTTAATGTACGGGGATCGCTGGGCGGCACGGACTTGGAGGGCCGAAAAGGCCTGTTTCCGGCTGTATATGATATGATATGATATGATATGATTAATGAACAATAGGTGAATATATCTAGTTTATTTCCAATTTGTGCCTTCTGATGTGTTGGGCCACACCTATTGGATAAAATTCTTGAATTAGTGAACAATTCTCAAGGGTTTCACTTCTTCACGATGGCCAACATGGCATCAAGTGAAAAGTCATGCGAAAGTTGATGAAAGCCATGCCATTACATTTTCATTAAGGTTTGCAGAATCTCATAAAATTAAAGGCTTTCCTAAAACAGATACAACCTATTCCACTCCTCTCACAGCATGGGCCTCAAATTCATTTGCTCCTTGTGTTATGACAAAGCAAAGACTGGGGCTCTTTGGTAGTTTTGCAATCTAACTCATTATGTGCGTCAAATACTCTTCCGTCACAGAAAGGCAGCTCCAAAGCAAGTTACTGGCTCCGGGCACAGATCATTGAACATCACCCCTTGTAATCTGTCGAGTCATCATGCAACAAATGAAGTCATAGCTGAAGCTAAATCTGACTTTCATTCCTTGTTAAAAATGAGGCGTTCATTAGTCATAGCGGGTCAGCACTAAAAATGCACAGATGTACCACAATGATAACAATACTGATACAAACTATTGATAAAGCCAAGGGTTGTTTCCCTGGGGTAATGAAGATGTTGTGCCGGTTCGCGGTCAGTCGGTTGTCAATAATCAGACGCGGCACAGACTTATGATTCAACCTTCGTTTATTAGAGAGCTCTCAGACAAGTTTCTAAAAGCACACACAGAGTTGTTGACTCCGGGGCTAGTGGAAAAAAGTCCACTGCTCCAAAGTTTTAGCTCGTATTTATTCCGAAAAGCTACAAGCATGGTATCTATCACCAATCAGCATTAGTAATTAAGCAATATATCCTTATAAGGTCACAAGCTGCTATCTTGCCCTAATTCATGATCTTTTGCCCTTTGCAGAGCGTTGGTCGTTTCGCTTCCTCAGCTAGATTTCCTGAGGATACATCTGTTACAACTGATATGGTGGGGATGCACAAAGACAAATTATGTTCAGAGTGCTAATGGGACCTTAGGCCAGAAACTTTCAATCATTTGTTAGTTCAACATTGGATGACTGCAATGAAGTTTAAGAGGTAGAGTAACTAAATTAACTCTCAACAATGCTGCATTTCCTGTGCTGTGTGTGACAATTGCTGTATTTTCAGAAGCATAATTTTAATTGAGGTAACATAATAGATTAGAGAATGTCTGATGCATTTTCTCATAGAGGAGATCAAAGATGAATCATTGTTCCAGAGACTATTTATGCATATTCTGAATGCTCATCTGATTAATGATACCACAGTTGTAATGTCCTCTGTAAGACCCTGTTGTGGCTAGCACAATGAATATACGCCCGACATCTTGTAAGAAGATTTTATTACTGATCCTTCACCAGGAAATTTCTAGAAGGTCACCTGACCTCAGTCACAAAGCACAAGCCCATTGGCCCTAGAAGGTCACCTGATCTCAGTCACAAGGCACAAGCCCATTGGCCAAGCTCTTGGCCTCAAGGGTGCACTGGCATTTACATTACATATACATCACATCTCCCCCTTTACTTTAATTACATCACATCTCCCCCTTTACTTTACTTACATCACATCTCCCCCTTCAACGTTGGGGTCAAAACTAATAACTTGAAGCTTTAATCAATTTAATGTGGATGAAACACCACAAATAACACAATGCTCTTCAAACTACAAAACTATCAACTTTACATAACAAGCCGTGCCGGGGGTTTGGACAATCGCCCACTTCTCGTGCAAGTCGTATTTCCAACCCGTTCTGTGTCGTATTTATGTTGTATTCACACCCCAAACGAGAATGTCGTCCACGACTATCTCCACCCCTTCTAAGTCGCCAAACTCTTCCTGCATCGCCCGCTGCCAAATCTCACTTGCGGATGAGATGCCAAATGGAAGGACGAGGTATCGGTATCGCCCAAAAGGAGTATTAAATGTGGTCAGGCACGAGCTATCGTCGCTCAGTGGGAACTGCCAGTACCCACTTGTAGCGTCAAATTTCGAGAACCATTCTGCCTGCGGCATGCGGGCTGCAATGTTCTCGAACGTTGGCATCGGGAAATGCTCCCTACGAATGGCCGCATTGAGGTCACGTGGGTCAAGGCATATGCGCCCTTTACTTTAATTACATCACATCTCCCCCTTTACTTTAATTACATCACAACAGTAAAGCTACACGTCCGAGACTTCAAAACATCCACATCCCATGTGATTTGACACAACTCGGGAGGCCACCTTGTGTCAATTTTAAAATATAAATTTATCATACTTTTTCTCCATTGTTGACAAATCATATACTTCGTTGTTCATCCAAGAAACGAACTAATTCTTCCCAAATCTATTCAGATTAGCATGCAGAAACATGTCAGCAGCTGATAGCTCTGGCTGGCAACTCCCACAGTATGCTGAAAGTCGGAATTCCAGACTGCAGATGGTGAGATAACTAACTGTTTAACAAAGATATTCTGTCTGGACCTCCTACCTCCAAAAACAGCTGTGCGTTGGAATCAGCTGCAGAGCTAGTCAGCTTATTTCTGAATTGCTAAGCAGCAGCCTCTGGGAGAGAGGGCTCCATGTGGAACAGATGATGTCAGGAGCTGGAATGACCTCAATGACCTCACTTTGTTGACGTTTGACTCGGTTCACAGTGAAGAATGGATACTTAGTGGGTTGCACTGGCTTGGCTGTGTGGCAGCACAGATCTGTACAATAATAAGCTTGTATATTCAATAAGGAAGAAGAGAAAGCCGGAGCAAAAATATTGCAACTAAACACCAACAAAGTAAATCCAGTTGTACTTCCCTTCTTAAAAAATTTGTGTAGCTGTTTGACGAAATAAAAACAACAAATCGGCCGCACTGTTATGATTGTACAATTAGAAAAAATGTTAAATTTGTGCACAGTTCTGAGAAACACATTACACAAAAAGTTTAAGATAGTCTTTTTAACTCCATTCAGTCTGAAGAGATTACAGGAGAGTTTCTGCAGTTAAACATTCTACAATTCCGTGTTATCACCCAACCCCTCGCTCCCACTGACAATCCAGGTCAAACTCCATAATCTGATTGGATACGTTTTCCTGCTTTCACGTCTACCTCCAACTTTGCAGGAAAACTTTATCTGCATCAGGAAGAACGATAGGACATTCATGACTTTTCTTTTCCGAAGTGCTCCCAAGAATGGAAACTGGATCAAAAATGTTTAATCTACTATTGGCCAAAAATGTGCCTTGACCTAAGAAAGCAATCAAAATTATACTACAGCTGTCTAATGTGCAATACCTTTATATTTTGCACATCAGTTGTTTTTTAATTTCTATGAGTGAGTTTGTTGGGTTAGACACAAATCATTTTGTGTTGTTCCACAGACATTTAATTTGCTGACCCACAATATATGAAGTGATGGAGTGGAAACAAAGATATTACAAACCTTAGCCAGATAGCAGGCCATGAAATAAAATTAGTACATTTTACCCATTTATTAAAGGGAATGCAAGGTATTTATTCTTCCATTCTGTGACTCAAAGAGAAACAGAAAGCAAGGGAGAGGAGCAGAGCAGGCTGTGTTTGCAGGTGAAAAATTCTAGTTTTGGCTGTAATAAGTACGCTTGTGTGGCTGCTGGTGATCGGTCTCAAGAGGCATTAACACTGTGTTAATCCTCCTTCATACTGATATGGGATAAAAGCTAGACACAAGAGATTGCAGATGCTTGAAGGAGGTGGAGCAATACAGCAGCAGGTAAGTTTAAAAAAGAGCCGTTGAGATGAAAAAGCAGGACATCAAGGCTAGTAATTTCCGGTTTGTTCTCAGTGTCATGTGCTAGTGAGGGAAGGAATAGGAAGATAGGACAGATGCACGCATGGCTGAGGAATTGGTGCAGGGGGGCAGGGATTCCGATTTTTGTACAGCTGGAATAACTTCTGGTGCAGACAAGACTATACAAGAGGGGCGGGTTGCATCTGAACTAGAGAGGGAGGGTGGGAACACAATAAACTTACAGGGAGGTTTGCTAATGTTCTGTGAGGGTATGGATAAGAGTGGCAGGGGCGTGATAACCAGAGCAGAAGGGCAGTAAATCAAAATACTGATGGGAAGTTAGAGGTTATGACCAGTAAGTCTCAAAGGACGGACAGAGAGAGAGAGATGTAAGGAATATGGCGAGACTGATGGACCGAAGTGTGTTTATTTCAACACTAGGAATATTATGGGTAAAGCAGATGAACTTAGAGCCTTGACTGTGCTTAGAACAATGAAGTTGTGGCCATTACAGAGACCATGTTGCGAGAGGGACAAGACTGGTAGCTTAATATTCCAAGGTTTCGATATTCTAGACATGATAGAGAGGGATATAAAAGAGGTGGAGGAGTTGGTTTAATAATCAGGGAGAATGTCATCGCGGACTCGCCTACTGTGGAAATATGGGTAAAAAAGAAGAAATTTGTAAACACTTTAATGTGATTATCCGATAGACCTTCCAATAGCCAGCAGCAGATAGAGTAGAGTAACAGATATATAGAAAAATTACAGAAAGAAGGGAAAGCAACAGGGTTGTCGTAGCGTGTGACTTTAACTTCTCCTTCCTTCTCTCCCGAGATGCTGCCTGACCTGCTGAGTTACTCCAGCATTTTGTGAATAAAAACCTTCGATTTGTACCAGCATCTGCAGTTATCTTCTTATATTAACTTCTCCAATATTGACTAATACTTAGAACATAAAACAGTACAGTACAAAAACAGGCCCTTCAACCCATGATGTCTGTGCCAAACATGATGCCAAGACCGCATCTGTCCCTACACAAAATTCATATTCCACCATTCCCTGCATATCCATACCCCAATCCAAAAGTATCTTAAATGTGACTATCGTATCTACCTCAAGCACCACCACCGGCAGTCTGTTCTAGCTAGGCATTCTCCCTCTGTGTAAAACAGTTGCCCTGCACATTACCTTAAAACTATGGCCTTTAGTATTTGAAATTTTCTGGCAAAAAGAAGGATGAGGGGGGATCTTATTGAAACATATAAGATAATTAGCGGATTGGACACATTAGAGGCAGGAAACATGTTCCCAATGTTGGGGGAGTGCAGAACAAGGGGCCACAATTTAACAATAAGGGGTAGGCCATTTAGAACGGAGATGAGGAAGCACTTTTTCAGTCAGAGAGTGGTGAAGGTGTGGAATTCTCTGCCTCAGAAGGCAGTGGAGGCCAGTTCGTTGGATGCTTTCAAGAGAGAGCTGGATAGAGCTCTTAAGGATAGCGGAGTGAGGGGGTATGGGGAGAAGGCAGGAACGGGGTACTGATTGAGAGTGATCAGCCATGATCGCATTGAATGGCGGTGCTGGCTCGAAGGGCTGAATGGCCTACTCCTGCACCTATTGTCTATTGTCTAAAAATGTCCTGACTGTCTACCCTATCTACAGTGCATTCAGAAAGTATTCAGACCCCTTCAATTTTTCCTCATTTTGTTTAGTTACAGCCTTATTTTTAAATGGATTAAATTCATTTTTTTATCATCAATCTACACCCAATACCCCATAATAAAAAAGCAAAAACAGGTGTTTAGAATTTTTTGCAAAGTAATTAAAAAGAAATAACTGAAATATCACATTTACATAAGTATTCAAACCCTTTACTCAGTACTTTGTTGTGGCACCTTTGGCAGTGATTACAGCCTCAAGTCTTCTTGGGTATGATGCTACAAGCTTGGCACACCTGTACTTGGGTAATTTCTCCCATTCTTCTCTGCAGATCCTCTCAAGCTCTGTCAAGTTAGATGGGGAGCGACGATACACAACTATTTTCAGGTCCCTCCAGAGATGTTCGATCGGGTTCAAGTCTGGGCTCTGGCTGGGTCACTCAAGGACATTCACAGACTTGTCACAAAGCCACTCCTGTGTTGTCTTGGCTGTGTGCTTAGGGTCATTGTCCTGTTGGAAGGTGAACCTCCGCCCCAGTCTGAGGTCCAGAACGCTCTGAAGCAGGTTTTCATCAAGGATCTTTCTGCACTTTGCTCCATTCATCTTTCCCTCGATCCTGACTAATCTCACAGTTCCTGACGTTGAAAAACATCCCCACAGCATGATGCTGCCACCACCATGCTTCTCCGTAGGTATGGCATTGGCCAGGTGATGAGCAGTGCCTGGTTTCCTCCAGACGTGACGCTTGGCATTCAGGCCAAACAGTTCAATCTTGGTTTCATCAGACCAAAGAATCGTGTTTCTCATGGTCTGAGAGTCCTTTAGGTGCCTTTTGGCAAACTCCAAGCGGGCTGCCATGTGCCTTTTACTGAGGAGTGGCTTCCGTCTGGCCACTGTACGATAAAGGACTGATTGGTGGTGCTGCAGATATAGTTGTCTTTCTGGAAGGTTCTCCCATCTTCACAGAGGAACTCTGGAGCTCTGTCAGAGTGACCATCGGGTTCTTGGTCACCTCCCTGACCAAGGCCCTTCTCCCCCGATTGCTCAGTTTGGCCGGGCGGCCAGCTCTATGAAGAGTCCTGGTGGTTCCAAAGTTCTTCCATTTAAGAATGACGGAGGCCACTGTGCTCTTCGAGACCTGCAACGCTGCAGAAATGGTTTTATACCCTTCCCCAGGTCTGTGTCTTGACACAATCCTGTCTTGGAGGTCTCCGGACAATTCCTTTGTCTTCATGGCTTGGTTTTTGCTCTGACATGCACTTTGGGACCTTATATAGACAGGTGTGTGCCTTTCCAAATCATGTCCAATCAATTTAATCTACCAGGTCTCCCTCAACCTCCGGCGTTCCAGAGAAACCAATCCCAGTCTGTCCAAACTCTCCCTGAATTTAATACCCCCTAATCCGGGCAACAGTCTGGTACATCCTTTCCAAAGCCTCCACATCCTTCCTGTAAGGGAGCGATCAGCAATATTCCAAATATAGCCTAACCAAAGTGCTATAAAGTTGCAACATGACTTCCTGATTCTTATATTCAGTGCTTCGACTGATGAAAGCAAGTGTTCTAAACACCTTGATTACCACTCTATCTACCTGTGTTGCCACTTTCAGGGAGTTATGGACTTGGACCCCAAGATCTCTCTGTACATCAATGCTGTTAAGGGTCTTGCCATCAACTCTGTACTTTCTCCTACACTTGACTTTCCAAAGTGCAACACCTCGCACTTCCTGTCCGAAATGAAAAAATGATCACGTTTGCTACAACTTTCCACCTTTTCCACACCATCGCATCCTCCGTGTCTTTATCTCCATTCTTGATGTTACATAACCGATATTTATCATAAGCCCACAGCTACTTTGACACCTCCCACATTAAGGATTCCATTCAACGATTCCATTCCACTTCTCAATTTGTACACCCCTGTTGTTTCTGAGCGGACAGCCTCACCAGTCTGTCTTTTTTGTTATGTTTAGTGTGTTTTAAAAAGTTTGTGTTAATGTTCTCTGGTTTGTTTTATGTGGGAGGTGGAGGAGTGGGTCAGGGGAAACTTTTTTTCAATCTCTTACCTTGCCGGAGATGCAATTGTTTTCTGGATCGTATCTCCGGTTGTTCTGCTGACTAACATCATGGAGCTGGCGGCCTTGCTCAAGACTGACTTTGAGCCCCACCGCGGAGCCGTGGACTTGCCATCAGAGCCTGTGATACCTTGCCTGGGATCGACGCTCCAACCGTGGCCTGCGGATTTCACCATTGAGGAGCTCGCAGTCTCAGGTAGAGACTGATGTCGGGAAGCTCCAAAGTCCCAGAAGGTTCAACTAGCCCTGACCCGGGGTCCGATCGCCCGTCGCAGGGGAGCTTAGATCCCCCCGATGCAGGAGTTTGATCGCCCCGATGCGGAGGGCCCGACCGCTGGCTACGGGAGCCAAGATCATCCTGTCAACGGAAGGTTCGAGGCCCCAACCACGGGAGAACAAAGAAGGGAAGAGATTGAACTTTTTTTTGCCTTCCATCACAATGAGGAACATGGAGGAGTCACTGTGGTGGATGTTTATGTTAAAATGTATTGTGTATCTTGTTACTTTTTATTGAAATGACTGTATGGCGAATCAAATTCCTCATATGTTGCAAAACATACTTGGCTAATAAAGTATGATTATGATTATGACAATGGCAACTTCCATATGAGTACTTTGAACATGTTACCTTTTTCCCTTAATCAAGAAATTCCCTCGGCAAAGGTTGCCAGAGCTTCAACCATGTGTTTCCAGCATTACTGCTCTCCACCATCCCCCCCACAAACCCCAATCTTTCCCCGCCTCCCAGAATCATGATATTCTCCCTATCCTCACTTTCTTCCACACCAGGTTCTACAATTCTAGGGTCATCCAATGCAATTCAGACATTTCCAATGCAATGCTGTCCACAAACAAAACATTCCCTCTCCTGTCCTATTAGAATTCCAAAAGCAATCTTTGCTCTGTTAAACATCTGTTCATTGCAAGGCCTACAGATGGAAGCCGTTCATTTAGTGCCAATGGAATGATACAGAGCCAAGACAGGAAAAGTTGCAGAGAGAAGAAAAAAAACCTTTTAATAGACTTTAAAAAAAATCAATAATAGGCTGATAGTATAATTGTAGGCAATTGCAGGTCACGGTTACTTAGAAAGTTAAACACACATGGCTTGATAGTTGATAACTAATTAAGCAGTTATTCATTCCATGTGAAGAGTCCAGTTGCACTCAACATGAAAACGTGGAACAAATGGGAATTTTCCACTTCCACCCAATGACCTCCGCTCTGTTTGAAAGATCATTTTCATGCTAATGTAAGCTCATGATGCCCTTCTACCTTTTGAATGTGTAAAAGTGTCTCCATTCCCCCATCATCATAAGAACTTGAATTAATAATGCTGGCCTTTGCTCTACTTTCTTTAATGAGAATCTCCTTTTTATTCTAACTATTTGGAGCAACAACCTACCATTATGCATCATTAGCATACAAAAAAGTAACATTATTTTCTCCAACCATCTTGGAATCACAGAAATAGGACCAATTTAATTGAGACAACTGATATAGTAGGTGCTATTAGAAAACTAGTGCTGTTCTAATTGGTCCCCTGTGATTGGATGCTAGTTTCCTGTTCAAATGCACCAGCTCTGTCTTCCAGAGCATTTTGTGATTGAACTGGATTCCATTTTCCTCAATACACGTCATTGCTACTTGGGGAGAGGAGAAAATGTGTGTGTGAGTGCGTGCTTACTTTTCACCAGATGGGATATTGGTTGTTTAATGATGAAACACAGCTGTAATTTCTACATGGTGAAACCAAAATGTATAAAAATGGCCTTTAATAAAACATGACGATGTGCAATTTAACCCCATGTGATTTTTTATATTACAAATCTCAAATTGTGGAGTACTGAGGCAAATAAATAAGTGATGGGTCTTTGTTCCAAACATTAGGGAGGGCACTGTAAATACAAATTAGATTTCAATAATTTAATGTTAAATAATTTTCAGAAAGAAAAATAAAGACAGGAAAAGAAAGATTCAGAAGAGAAAACCAGTAAAGATGAAATAATTTTTAAAACAAAATATTAAAAATACAGATGACACTAGTTGGTATCGTAGACACTGAAGACGATTATCAAGAATTACAGCCGGTTCTTAGTCAGGCAAGTGGGCCGAGGAACGACTAATGGATTTTAATTCAGGTAAGTCTGAGGTACGTCTGGAATTTTGCAAAGTCGAACTACGCAAGACATTCACTGTGAATGGTAGGGCTCGAGAGAGTGTCGTAGAGCAGAGGGTTCTAGTACAAGTGCCAAGTTCTCCTAAATTGGCATCAAAAGTACAGAAAGGTGGTGAAATATGCTTTTGGCATACTGGCATTCATCAGTCAGTTATCAGAGTATAGAAATTGGGACGTTACATTACCAGTGTACAAAATGTTTGTGAGGCCGCACTGGGAGTATTGTGCTCAGTTTTGTCGAAGAAAGATGTATCAGATGTATTCCTCATCTTTGTACAGAAAAGATCCCAAACAGAGTAGATTTAGGAGGATGTTGCGAAGGCTCAAGGGCCTGAACTATACGTAGTGACTGAGCAGGATAGGACTTTATTCTTTGGAGCGCTTTATTGGGGTGATCTTATAGATATGTATAAAATCATGTGGGGAATAGATAGGGTGAATGCACAGAGTCTTTTTGCCAAGGTTGTGGAAACAAAAATTAGAAGGTAAAAGTTAAGGTGAAAGGGGAAAGATTTGGTCAAGTGTGCCGATGAATGGCTTATGGATTTAAATCCAGAAAAGTATGAGGTATCGTATGGTCGAACTATGTAGAACATTCACTGGGAATGGTTTGGCCCGAGGGAGTATTGTATATCAGAGTGTTGTATATCAGAGCGTTGTATGTCAGACCCCGTTTCTGTGCGAGATGATTCTATGACTATAAAATCTCCAACAACAATCAAAGGAATTAGATTTTTTTACTTTGACTATTCATTTTCAGTTCCACGGTACTTATAATATGCTAGTATTTATCACATTGTTATAAAAGCTGTCAAACTGAAGAGGCAAGCGTTCTCATTCTGTTGTGAGTTTTGTTTGCATATACCATGCAAATATAGTACAACAACGTCACACTGATCAGTACATTCAATTATGAGGCAGACTGAAATGCCGGTTTAATGAAACTAACCATGAAGTGACAACATTGAGATTTGGGGATTTAATTTTGCATTTCCCCCTTGTCTGCTGTTATTAACCATTTGCACAGTAATGGTGTGCCTCATTAACCCTACTGTTGTCTTGACTAAATCAACGTTTTTGCACTAAATTGGAGCCTTTGTTGAGCCCCATTAAAAATATCAAAATACCACTGACATTTGGAATCTTAAATAATCATTATAATCTCTGAAATTCTTAGTTGCACAATTGTAACTGGCCAATGAGACTGGTTAAATAAAATAGGAACTATTTGACATTTTACAAACACTTTCAAATTTCTAACAACAGGTCTGAAATATTAACTCTGTTTCTCTCTACACAGATGCTGCTTGATCTGTTGAATAATTCAGTTTTTGATTTTTTTTTTCTTCTCCAGATTTCTGTTTTGTTCCTTACTTTTTGCAATAGGAGTTCATTCCAGTTCTTTTTAAACATGAATTTGTTTTCTTGGTTTTCCTTAGCCTCATCACCGAGGTTGACAAACTATACCTCCTCTACATTTACTGATCCTGTCTCCTCTGCCTTACCTCATCTACTGCTGAGAACTTCAGCTTTGATTACTCCAGTGCTTACGCTGTCAATCTCCCATTTGCCACAATCATGGAAGATTATAGCTGGGAAGAAGGCCATTTGGCGCATTATGTCTGTAATGACTCAATATGAGTAATCCAATTGGTTCCCCACCTCTGCCCTCTTCTAACAATCTTGCAAATTCTTTCCTTTCAGTTACTTATCCAGCTTGTTTTGCAATCGATTCTTCCTCCGTTGTTAACCCCAGCCATGCATTCCACACCCTAGCCGTTCCCTGCATAAAAAAATATTTCCCATCTATCACTGTTAGTTCTTTTATCAATCACCTTGTTTCTACATTAGAGTTCTTTATTCCTCTGCCATTGGGGCCAGATTCTTTATATGTACTCTGTTTCTATCTTTCATGTTTTAAATGTCACTGTCAGATTTTCTTGCACCTTTCTGCCCAAATCAAAATGAACAGGCCCATTTTTCTATTCCTTCCATAGATTAAAAAACTTTGAATCATTTTGGGAAATCTCTGTTGGAACTCCTCCAAAGACTTCACATCTTTTCTAAGAATTGGCAATAACCCAGTTATGGCTAAACCAGAATCTTATAAAGAGGCATCGTGACTTTGCTCCTGTACTCTGTCTCTATTTAGAAAATCTGGGACCCCATATGTGTTTTTAACTAATTCCTTAACCTGTCCTGCCACTATCAGTGAACTAAGCACTCTGTGTTATTTTACCCCATTTAGAATAGTGCTCTCTACTTTATATTGTTGCTTCTCAAAGTCCATTATTAAGGATGAGGTTTTGGGGTGCTGGAAACTCATAATAAAATAAGCCAAAGTCAGCATGGTTTTGTTAAGGGGTGACCTTGTCTGACAAATCTGTTGAAATTCTTTGAGGAAGTAACAAGCAGGATAGACAAAGGAGAGTCAGTGGATGTTGTTTACTTGGATTTTCAGAAAACCTTCGATAAGGTGGCACACATGAGGCTTTTTCTGGTTGGCTGCTGGTGACTAGTTCCGCAGGGGTCGGAGTTTTTCACATTACTTTTCACGTTATATGTTAATGATCTAGATGATGGAACTGATGACTGGGGCCAAAATCGCGAATGATACAAAGATAGGTGGAGGGACAGATAGTGTTAAGGAAGTGAGAAGTCTGCAGAAGGACTTGGATGGGTCTTGAGAGTTGCAAGGAAGTGGCAAATGAATACAAATAGCAAAGTGTAAAAGCCATGCATTTTGTTATAGGAATAAAAGGTGTTAACAGTTGTGGACTATTTTCTAAATAGGGAGAGGATTCAGAAATCAGAGGTGCAAAGGGACTGGGGAGTGCTGTGTTCCCAAAAGGTTAACTTGCAGGTTGAGTCGGTAGTAAGGAAGGCAAATGCATGAGGACTAGAATATAAAAGCAAGAGTGTAATACTGAGGCTTTATAAGGTGCCGGTCAGGCCACATTTGGAATATTGTGAGCAGTTTTGGGTCCCATATCTGAAGCAGGATGTGCTGGGAATGATCCTGGGGGATGATTGGTTTAACATATGGCGAGCACTTGATGGCTCTGGGCATGTATCCACTGAAGTTTAGATGGATGGGGGTGGATCTCATTGAAGCTTACCGAATAATGAAAGGCCTAAGTACAGTGGATGTGGAGAGGATGATTCCAGTAGTGCAAGAGTCGAGGATCAGAGGGCCCAACCTTAGAATAAAAGGACGTAACTTTAGAATGGAGATGAGGAGAAATTTCTTTAGCCAGAGGGTAGTGAATCTACATGGAATTCAATGCCGCAGATGACTATGGAGGCCAAGTCATTGAATATTTAAAAAATGGCGATTGATAGGTTCTTGGTTAGTAAGGGTGTTAAATTATATGGGGAGAAGGCAGGAGAATGGGGTTGAGAGGAAAAGATAGATCAGGATCTAATACCGGAGCAGATTCGTTTGATTTAGTACCTACAGGGAATTGTGCTGTATGCTCTGTCTGGCAATTTTTTTTTCATAGAATTAAAAATGGTTACAGTATAAAAACAGATTGTTCAGCCCATGATGGCTATCCTGGTTCTCAGTTTTCACTTACTAATCCTTCCTCTTTAACCTTTGGTGGCATGTGATTGGAAAGGGGAGTTTAAATGGTTCGTCAACAGGAGCTTCCTTTCTGTCCTGGGCCTCCTCCATTGCCAGTGAGGCCACATATAAACTGGAAGAACAGCACCTCATATTCCACTTGGGTAGCTTACAATCCAACAGCATGAACATTGAATTGCAAGTTCAAGCAATACACGCATTAACCCCAACCCTCTCTTTCCCCTGCCCTCACCCTCACCTGGGTGCACACCCATCTCTCCCACCCACCCAGTCACCCTGCTCCATCCCCCACACATCCATATGTTCTCACCCATCCCATCGTCCTATATTTCCTCGTTTCCCTAGTGTGTAGGATAGAACTAGTGTACGGGTGATTGTTGGTCAGTGGGGACTCAGTGAGCCGAAGAGCCTGCTTCTCTAAACTAAACTAAGCTCTCCAGAAGATATAATTAAGGTCTAGAGCAAATTACCTGGATGCACTTACCCATCCTTCATATATTAAAAGGGGTCATACTTGCTCTCCACGGTAACTTAAACCTACAAAGATTCAATGATTTGAGATGGAAATATCACTGCACACATGTTCACTTGAGACAGTCTTCAACTGCACAATTCCTGCATGTTGCAGCTCCTGCACAGTCCTGCTCTGCCTTAATTTAATTTGAAATATCTGCGTTGCATTTTTTCATCTGTTACATGGGTTTTTATTTTTACAATAACCATACTTATTTGTAGTGCACAAGACAAAATGTACTTTGAGTCTTACATTTACATTAACCATCATGTCATGGAAACAAGTAGCACCACCCATCCCCCTGCACAATCTTCCTCTCTGACTAACTCCCATTCCATCCAAGAAGCATTTGTTGAAGATTACTCTATGTGGTGATCAAATGCAGCAGCACAAACAGCTGCCCAAAATTCCAGTGTATTTGAAAGGGTGCAGAGGATGTGCACTATAATGGCCACTAATTACCGTTTCATCATTTGACCTCAGTTACATGCTGAGAGCCAGAAAGTGCCCATAGATAAATGTTCCTTAGAAAACTTGGTTCAAGTACTCCCACAACTCTCTCAAAGAAGCATTGTCCGAGAAGCCTTGTGATTCTGTGCATCCCTGATATGGCTTTCAGGGGGTAGAAATGACCTGGAAGTTGTTGTTGCTTTTCACGCTGGGAAGGATAAAATTTATTTTCAATTGGATAAGCTGTACAAAATTTTCTTGGCAACCCAAGTCACAAGAATGTCTCAATTCCCTAATTACCCCCTATTGAGACAAACACCCACAGCTAATTGTGAGCTGCCATTAATGAGCAGAATTAGTCCATAGCATTAACTGTTGATAAACATAAAGATTTTTAATGGGTTTTAAAGTAGTGTTAAATATTAAAGTTAACTATACTTCAGTTTGAGATTTACTTCCAAGAATTTCTCAGCTCATTCCCACTCTGACCTAATTTTCAATTCATAATCTTATGCATGGGCCAGAAGGCTCCACGGGCTCCATAGCCTTCCCCCGCTTTGATTTGTTATGTTCTTGTGCTGGGCTCAGAGTCAAACTTACGATTGACAACACTCCCATGCAGCAATTCAAGACATTCTGCTACATAAAAGACACTCCTCCGAGTAAGCTGTTGCACAATTCTGCCTTCTCATATTAAAAACATGATCTGTAATTTCATGGCGGTTCGGCTGGTATTCAGCCGAAAGCAATCGCGGCACAATCAGTCATATTCCCAGCGAAAAAAAGGAGAGTGAGAATGTTATGTCTCCAGGCATGTAAAGGGCAGAATTTAGACTACTCCACTTTAAACAAGTGATGAGTGGGCACACCCTGGATTGGGAGTGAGTTTGTAATGCACAGTATGGAGCAGATATACCAGTGACTCGATGCAAGGAGTAACTAGGCAGTACAGCAATTACTGCTGTGGCCTCAGCTCCAGTGAACATGACCTCAAGTGACGTTTATGTGGAATCTGCACATTTTTCCTTTGACTGCGTAGCTTTCCGCTGGGTGACCTGGATTTCTACCACTTTTCAAAGATGTGGTGGTAGTTTAACCCTACATTTTCCTTATTGTAGATACCTGGCAATGGGATAAAAAAGGGTTGTTAATGGGCGCATGTGAGAGAGAATTAATTTTGATGCTACAGAAAAATGAGGAGGGGGAATGGTAGCAATGGGACTGCTCTGCTGGGAACTAGCATGAACCTGATGGGTTAAATGGTCTCCTTAGGTGTCATAAAGAGTTGCTCCAGCATTTTGTGTCTCCCTTCGATTCAAACCAGCGTCAGCAGTTCTTTCCAACACTTAGAAAATTACAGTGCAGAAACAGGCCCTTCGGCCCACATTGTCTGTGCTGAACATGATGCCAAGTTAAAATAACCTCCTGTGCCTGAACGTGATCCATGTCCCTCCATTCCCTGCACATCCACGTGTTTATGCAAAGGCCTCTTCAATGCCTCTATCGTACCTGCCTCCCTCGTCCCTGCTGGCAGTGAGTTCCAGGCACCCTCACGTAAACAACGTTGTCCCACGGATCTCCTTTAAACTTTGCCCCTCTCACCTCAAAGCAGCACGGTGGCGCCGCGGCAGAGCTGCTGCCTCACAGCGCCAGAGACCACGGGTTCGGTCCTGACTGCGGCCACTAGCTGTACACAGGTTTGTATATTCTCTCTGAGACCGCGCGGGCGCTCCGGTTTCCACCCACACTGCAAAGACCTGCGGGTTTGTAAATTGTCCCCAATGTGTAAGATAGAACCATGGTGAACATTGGTCGTCGCGGACTCAGTGGGCCGAAGGGCCTGTTTCCACGCTGTATCTCTGAACTAAAACCTAAACTATGCCGTCTAGTATTTGATAATTCCGTTTTGAGATTTAAAAAAAAGGTTCTGACTGTCTACCTTATCTCTGCCTCTCATCTATACACTAAAACTCTCGTTTGTTTGTTTGTTCCTGAACTACAGCCAAGACGGTGCATGATAGCGCGACAGTTCTGGGCCCACCTTGCTCAACGTCGTCCCTTTGGTGCTAATGGAAGAAGTTCCATTGAAATTGGGGTTGTATTTTTGATGTTATTCACGTTTTAAGGTTTGAATCTATCTCCGAGGGAGGGAGGGGGGATGGGGGTTGAGGGGGAGGGAGGGGTGGATAGAGGGGGGGGAGGATAAGGGGGTTGGGGGGAGGGAAAGGAGGAGGGAAAGGGGGGTAAGGGGGCAGGGAATGGGGGAGGGAAAGGGGGGTAAGGGGGCAGGGAATGGGGGAGGGAAAGGGGGGTAAGGGGGCATGGAATGGGGGAGGGAAAGGGGGGGAGGGGGAGGGGGAGGGAAAGGGGGGAAAGGGGGAGGGGAAAGGGGAAGGGAAAGGTGGAGGAGGGAGGGGAGGGAGAGAGGGGAGGGGGAGGGGGAGAAGGGAGGGGGAGAGGGGGGAGGGAGAGAGGGGGAGGATGGGGGTTGAGGGGGATGGAGTAGGTGGGAGGGGAGGGAGGTGGAGGGGGTGGGAGGGAGAGGGGGGAGGGGGGGGGGAGGGGGGAGGAGAGGGTGCTGCACCAATGCAGGAGAGGTTTGGGCCCACTGGGTCCACTTGGTCTAGTAATTTTATATATTTCTATGTAGTCTCCCCTTAACCTCTGACACTCCGGAGAGAAAAAAGATCATTTTGTGCAACCTCTCCCTGTAACAAATGTCCTCGAATCCAGGCAGCATTCTGGTGAACCTCTTCTGCATCCTCTAATAGTTTCACCCTAAAGCCACAGTAAACAATATAATCCAACAAGGGCGGTCACGGTGGTGCAGCGGTAGAGTTGCCGCCTTGCAGCGAATGCAGCGCCGGAGACCCGGGTTCCATCCCGACTACGGGCGCCGTCTGTACGGAGTTTGTACGCTCTCCCCGTGACCTGCGGTCCCGGTGGGCCGAAGGGCCCGTTTCCACGCTGTATCTCTAAACCAAACTAAACTAGACACAAACAACAGAATTGCTGAACTTTCTCTACCGGAAGGAACCGAGGATTAATTGCCGGAAGGTTCTGTTGTTAAAGGAAAGTAAAATACAACTTTTCGCACAATGTACAGGAAGGCGAGAGCGATTGCAATATAATCGAAGGAAATGGCTGACAATTCTTTTCTGTCAGCGTTGAACAATTGAGAAGAATTGTAGTCAGTAAACAGGGTCAGTCTGTGTAGAGAGTGACCAAGTGGAACATGTAATTAAGCATTGCTGGTTAAAATTCAATCCAGTGCTCTGGGTTATGTTAGTTTTTAATGTTTACTAGACCAAGTGGACTCGTTGGACCCAAACCTCTCCTGCATTGGTGTAGCGCCCTCTCCTCCCCCCTCCCCCCCTCTCCCCCCCTCTCCCCTCCCCTCTCCCCCCCCCTCCCCTCTCCCCACTCCCCTCCCCACCCCTTCCCCCCCTCCCCTTCCCTCTCCCCTCCCCCTACCTCCTCCCCTCTCTCCCTCACCCTCCCCCTCCCCCTCCACCTTTCCCTCCCCCTCCCCCCTCCACCTTTCCCTCCCCCCTTCTCCCCCCGATCCCCCTCCACCTTTCCCTCTCTCCCTCCCCCCTCCGATATCGTGTTCAGTTCTGGGCACCATGTTATAGGAAAGATATTGTCAAGCTTGAAATGGTTCAGATAAGATTGACGAGGATGTTGCCAGGACTAGAGGGTGTGAGCTGTCGGGAGAGGTTGAGTAGGCTGGGTCTCTATTCCATGGAGCGCAGGAGGATGAGGGGTGATCTTACAGAGGTGTACAAAATCATGAGAGGAATAGATCGGGTAGATGCACAGAGTCTTTTACCCAGAGTAACGGAATCGAGGACCAGAGGACATAGGTTCAAGGTGAAGGGGAAAAGATTTAATGGGAATCCGAGGGGTAACTTTTTCACACAGAGGGTGGTGGGTGTATGGAACGAGCTGCCAGAGGAGGTAGTTGAGGCTGGGACTATCCCATCATTTCAGAAACAGTTGGACAGGTACATGGATAGGACAGGTTTGGAGGGTTATGGACCAAGCGCAGGCAAGTGGGACTAGTGTAGCTGGGACATTGTTGGGCGGTGTGGGCCTCCTGTCCCCCCCCATCCGGACCAAACTCAGATCCTGGGGAGACAGGGCTTTCTCCATCGCTGCTCCCACCCTCTGGAACTCACTACCCCAAACCGTCAGAGACTCCTCCTCACTCACCACATTCAAAACATCACTGAAGTCTCACCTATTCAGCACTGCCTTCAATCACTGACCGTCACCTCACCTTCTTTTTCCTTTTCTCTTCGTTTACTTATTTATCTATTTATTTTCTTTTATGTTTTAGTAAACCTTGTAAAGCGTCTTTGAGTGTTTAGAAAAGCGCTATATAAATGTAATGCATTATTATTATTATTATTATTATTATAATAAGAGGGTTAAAAAGATGAAGTATTTTCTTCCAGCATAATTTATGTCAGGTTGCAGTAGTCTGCATTTCAAGATATAAAACAGATTCTTTAGGGGCCAATCTTGGGAACTGTTGCTGGGGGTGTCTTTTGGTTAACCCGAGGCTGTCTGCTTTCTTGGGTAGACATAAAAGAATCTATGGCATTTTTGGAAGTAGGAACAGAGTTCTCCTTCAACCAACACATAAATAGAGATCATCCAGCCATTTTGGCATCTTACCATGTACCAATTGGCTGTGTTTCCTATATTACAATAATGAATGTACTTTAAATGCGTTTCATTGTTTGTAAAGGATCCCAAGGTATCTAAAATCAAGAAAGGTGTTACATATAAAACATTAATTTGTCATCTCTCTTTGACAACGTATAGCTGCAGGCAATTAGTCACAACCTAAAACACAGATGTTCAGGAATTGGCCTCTGGGCCAATTTAATTTAATTATCATTAAATAATAATTATTTTTTGTGATACAAAATAAGGCTCTGTCGCCCATTGGGTCCTTACCAAGTCCTATTCCCCCCTCTCCCTGCAACTTATTCTCCCTCACATGCCTCTCAACTCCTCTTTGATTCTTTTCTCACATATCTATATATTAAGGGGCAATTTACAGTGGGATTTAGGAGGAAACTGGACAGTCACAGGGAAAATGTGAAATCTTTATGCAAACACCATGAAGCTAGGATCAAACCTGGGTCCCTGCGTCATGCAATAAAGCATTTGTAAGATGACCAAAACTGGAGATAGACACAAAATGCTGGAGTAACTTAGCAGGTCTGGCAGCATCTCTGGAGAAAAGGAATTGATTTGAGTAAAGGAATAAAGAGGTCCTTCTGCAGTTGTATAGGGCCCTGGTGAGACCGCATCTAGAGTATTGTGTGCAGTTTTGGTCTCCTAATTTGAGGAAGGAGATCCTTGCTATTGAGGCAGTGAGGTTCACAAGGTTAATCCCTGGGATAGCAGGAAAGTCATATGAGGAAAGATTGGAAAGACTGGGCTTGTATTCACTGGAATTTATCAGGATGAGAGGGGATCTTATAGAAACGTATAAAATTATAAAAGGACTGGACAAGCTAGATACAGGAAAAATGTTCCCAATGTGGGGGAGTCCAGAACCAGGGGCCACAGTCTAAGAATAAAGGGTAGCCCATTTAAAACTGAGGTGAGAAAAAACGATTTCACCCAGAAAGTTGTGAATTTGTGAAATTCTCTGCCACAGAAGGCAGTGGAGGCCAATTCACTAGATGAATTTAAAAGCTAGTTAGATAGAGCGCTTGGAGCTAGCGGAATCAAGGGATATGGGGAGAAGGCAGGCACGGGTTAATGATTGTGGATGATCAGCCATGATCACAATGAATGGCAGTGCTGGCTCGAAGGGCCAAATGGTCTCCTCCTGCACTTATTTTCTATAAATAGGTGACATTTCTAGTTGGAACCCTTCTTCAGATTGAAAGATAGGTGGGGGGGGGGGGGGGGGGGGGCACTGAAGGCGAGCAAAAGCCAGAAGAAAATCAGGGCCGACAACAGATGATCTCAGGAAAGGTGGAGTCCATAATGGCCTATTGCTGGCTGGGGTAGATGTGCTAATGTGATACAAGGATGTGAACAGTGGGATTAGTAGGATGACTAAGGTTGGGGAGAAGGGGGGGGGGGGTAGGGGGTGGAATGCAGGAGTTAATTGAAATTAGAAAAATCAACATTCATATCGCTGGGTTGTAAGCTGCCCAATTGAAACATGAGGTGCTGTTCCTCCAATTTCCATGTGGCCTCACTCTGATATTGGAGGAGGCCCAGGATAGAAAGGTCAATATGGGAATGGGAAAGGGAGTTAAAATGTTTGGCAACCGGGAGATCGTGTTCGCCAAGGCAGACTGAGCATAAATATTCAGCAAAATGATCGCCAAGTCTATGCATGGTCTCACTGATATGTAGGAGCTCACACCGGGAGCACTGGATACAGTACATGAGGTTGGAGGAGGTGCAAGTAAACCTCTGCCTCACCTGAAATAACTGTCACAGTCCTTGGATGAGTCACTCCAAAGACGTACAGGTATGTAGGTTAATTGGCTGGGTAAATGTAAAAATTGTCCCTAGTGGGTGTAGGATAGTGTTAATGTGCGGGGATCGCTGGGCGGCACGGACTTGGAGGGCCGAAAAGGCCTGTTTCCGGCTGTATATATATATGATATGATATGATAAGTCGAGGGATAAGGACAATTGTTGTAACTCTTGAGGTTGCAGGGGAAAGTCCCTGAGCGAGGTATGGGTGGGAAGAGATGAGTGTACCAGGGAGTTGCAGAGGGAACAGTCGCAGCAGAAAGCAGAACGAGGTGGAGATGGAATCAAAACGGGATGCATTTCCAGGACCTGGCCCCAATTTTTGGAAGTAATACTTTGTAGGGACATAGGGATTGGCTGGGAGAGTTCGAACCCTCGGATTGGCTAGCGAGGTCACCAGGTGTGCCAGCGCGGGAGAGATAGTCAGTCTAGCGTTGAACTCCGTTTAGGTAAGACATTAGGTAGTTGTCTACAGTTTGAGTGTTGCGATTGTCATGGAGTTTTTGGACCATGCAATAAACTTCGTCTGCAACATCCATCCGCTATCAGACTCGCTACATTGGTGACCCCGACGTGATCAACGATCACAAGAGCATGTCGCAGGTAGGAGCGAACAGTGGGCAGCCGAACGCGGGCGGCGTTCACCTACCCCCGTTCTGGGCCCATCAACCGCACCTGTGGTTCGTGCAGGCAGAGTCCCAGTTCCACCTCAAGAAAGTTGCGGAGGACCAAGAGAAGTTCCACCATCTGGTAAGCTGTCTACAGGCCAAGGTGGCCGCGCGGGTGGGACGGTACCTGACCAACCCTCCCCAAACCGAGAAATACGAGGGGCTCAAGAAGCTCCTGCTGAGGACTTTTGGCTTTAGCCAAAACCAGCGGGCCCTGAAGCTCCTACATTTACCGGAGCTAGGGGATCGGCTACCGTCTGTCCTGATGACAGAAATGCTAACCTTGGTCGGCGACCACCAGCCTTGCATGATGTTTGAAGCGGCATTCCGGGAGAAATTGCCCCGGGACGTCAGGTTAGTGTTGGCGGACGTCTCTTTCGAAGACCCGGTAGCGTTCGCAGAGAAAGCCGACGCGCTCGTTAACGAGGGCTCCACACGAGATGACTCGGTAAATCGGGTTTCGAGGCCTAGCAGCAACCGGCCGCGCGGCCAAGATGGCGGCGCATCGGCCGCCATTTTACAGACAGCCAGCCAAGACGGGGCTGCAGCACCCGCCATTTTGCAGCGGGCCCAAGCAACAGAGCCGCACAGGCGCGGCTGGTGTTTTTTCCACAAGCGATGGGGCAATGAAGCCCGAAATTGCAGGGCTCCGTGTTCCTTTCCGGGAAATGCGTCGGCCGATCGATTATAGAGGCAGTCTCGATCGGCCGCAACCGCCGCCTCTACGCCACAGATCGAGGTACCGGCACCGTTTTTCTGGTCGATACGGGAGCGGTCGTTAGCATCGTGCCTCCCTATGGCTGCGAAGTTCGAGCAGGTAGGAAGGGTCCGTCCCTCATTGCGGTCAACGGCAGTCCCATCCGCACCTACGGCAAGAGGGCCATGTCCCTGTCCTTCGGGTCCGAGACCTACCATTGGGATTTCATCGTTGCCGACGTGGGCCAGGCCATTCTGGGCGCGGATTTCCTCTGGGCTTTTTCGTTGGTCACAGACGTCCACGGGAAGGGCCTACAACCCTCGGCTAGCAGTATGGAGCCTGCTACTCCTCCACCTGCCACCCCACCCTGCCCGTCGATCCAGGCCATCACCACGGCTCCCGGTCAGTTCGCTGCGGTCCTCGCCGACTTCCCGCAGCTCCTCGTACAGCGGTTCGCTGCCCCTTCCGCTAAACACGGTGTCGTCCACTTCATCCCTACCGAGGGGCCGCCTGCATTCGCCCCTCCCGACAAGCTGGCCATGGCTCGGGAGGAGTTCCTGAATTTGGAACGACTGGGGATTGTTCGGCCTTCAGACAGTCCGTGGGCCTCCCCCTTGCATATGGTCTCTAAAGCATCTGGGGGGTGGAGACCATGTGGGGATTACCGGCGTCTTAACGCTGCCACCCGGCCTGACCGCTATCCGATCCCTCACATACAGGACTTCTCAGCCAGCCTCGAGGGCGCTACGGTTTTCTCGAAGATCGATTTGGTGCGGGGATATCATCAGATCCCTGTCCACCCACCGGACATTCCCAAGACGGCTACGATTACTCCGTTCGGGTTATTTGAGTGGTTGCGCATGCCGTTCGGTCTCAAAAACGCGGCTCAGGCATTCCAGCGTCTCATGGATCATGTGGGTCGCGGATTGTCTTTTGTGTTTATTTATCTCGATGACATTCTGGTTGCTAGTCGTTCGGTCCAGAGCACCTGGTCCACTTTCGCACTGTGTTCCAGAGGCTGCAGGACCACGGCCTGATCCTCCACCCGTCCAAGTGCCAGTTCGGCCTGTCCGCGGTGGATTTCCTGGGTCACCGGGTCACACCGGCCGGTGCCACTCCTTTGCCCGCGAAGGTGGACGCCGTCCGCTCTTTTCCCCGCCCTACCACCATCAAGGGCTTGCAGGAATTCATGGGCATGGTGAATTTTTATGACCGGTTCGTGCCTGCGGCAGCTCGGATCATGCGCCCGCTTTTTCAATGCCTCGCGGGTAACCCCACTGAGTTGGTCTGGTCCACAGCTGCAGAGGCGGCTTTTGACGCGGTCAAGCTGGCCCTCGCCAACTCCACCATGCTCGTGCACCCCCGCTCCTCTGCCCCCACGGCCCTGACGGTGGATGCCTCAGACGTGGCGGTGGGTGGGGTCTTAGAGCAACAGGTCAATGGTCACTGGCAGCCTCTGGCATTTTTCAGCCGGCAGCTCACTCGACCTGAGCTGAAATACAGTGCCTTCGACAGGGAGCTTCTGACCCTCTATTTAGCTGTTCGCCATTTCCGGTATTTTTTGGAGGGCCGCTCTTTTGTTGCCTACACGGATCACAAACCCCTCACGTTTGCTTTTTCTAAGGTTTCTGATCCGTGGTCGGCCCGCCAGCAACGGCACCTCACCCTCATTTCGGAATTCACCACAGATGTTCGCCACATAGCGGGTAGGCTGAACGCCGTTGCTGACGCCCTGTCCCGGCCGGCCAATTCCTCTGTTGCTGCGGTGGGGGGCGAGGTGGATTTCCAGGAGCTAGCGGAGGCTCAGCGCCTGGAAGGTATTGCCTCAGCGTACGCCTCCACCGCCTTAGGGTTGCGGTTGGCCCAGGTAGCGTGCGGCCCCACAGGTACCACACTTTGGTGCGACGTTTTCTTTCCTCGCCCTCGCCCGGTTGTGCCGACCGCCCTTCGGCGTAAGGTTTTTGAGGCCATTCATGGCCTGGCACACCCGTCCATTCGGGCGACCTCGGCCATGGTGGCCGCCCGATTTGTCTGGCACGGCCTGCGGAAGCAGTTGGCCGCCTGGGCCCACGCCTGCGTCCCGTGCCAGACCTCCAAGGTCCACCGCCACGTCCAGCCCCCGTACCAGAATTTTGTGGTTCCGCCCGTCCGTTTTTTCCACATTCACGTGGATTTGGTTGGTCCATTGCCCTACTCTAGGAGCTACACTCATCTCCTGACCGTGGTCGACCGTTTTACTCGTTGGCCGGACACCTCGGCGGCCTCCTGTGCACGGGCCCTGGCGTTACATTGGGTTGCCCGTTTCAGCGTCCCGCCCATCATCACTACCGACCGGGGCGCCCAGTTCACCTCGTCCCTCTGGGCCGCGCTTGCGCAGCTGTATGGGTCCCGCTTGCAGCAGACCACCGCTTATCATCCCCAAGCTAACGGGATGGTAGAGCGCTTCCACCGACAGCTGAAGGCGTCCCTCTGTGCCCGCCTGACCGGCCCTGACTGGGTCGACCAACTGCCTAGGGCCCACCTCGGCATTCGCATGGCCCCTAAGTCTGATCTGGGTACTTCCTCGGCGGAACCCGTCTACGGCTCGCCCCTGCGGGTGCCGGGTGACATTCTTCCCTTATCCTCCCCCCTGCCGTCGTCCGTCCCGTCAGTTTTGGCTTCTCTCTGGGCCCGGGTAGGTTCCCTGGCCCCAGTCCCGGCCTCTAGTCACGGGAGTACCGCAGTGCATGTACCGGCGGACTTGCAGGACTGCGAGTTCGTTTTCTTCCGGCGGGATTCCCACCGCCCCCCTCTGCAGCCGGTCTACCAGGGCCCATTCCAGGTGCTGAAAAGGGGGACGGTCACCTTAATTTTACAAGTGGGCACCCGACAGGAGCTCGTCTCTGTCTCCCGGCTGAAACCGGCCCACTTGGACCAGGACCGTCCCGTGCTGGTGGCCCAACCTCCTCGCCGGGGCCGCCCTCTGGCCGGCCCACCTGGTTCCCCAGCTGCGTCTCTTCTCCCACCGCTCGGGCCTCCGCTGCCCACGGCTGTTTACTCTGCCCCCTCCAGCCGCGCCCCCATCGCCTACACCTGCAGGGTCCCCCCTCCCTCCCCCTCCAGCGGCGCTCCCATCGTCTCCACCGGCGGGGCCTCCCTCGCCTCCTTCGTCGCTGGCAGTACCGGCCTCCCCTCTCCGTACGCGTTCAGGTCGGGCGGTCCGGGCGCCCGTGAGGTACGGTACCGAGGGTTCTGGGGGGGGTCATGTAGGGACATAGGGATTGGCTGGGAGAGTTCGAACCCTCGGATTGGCTAGCGAGGTCACCAGGTGTGCCAGCGCGGGAGAGATAGTCTAGCTTTGAACTCCGTTTAGGTAAGACGTTAGGTAGTTGTCTACAGTTTGAGTGTTGCGATTGTCACGGAGTTTTTGGACCATGCAATAAACTTCGTCTGCAACATCCATCCGCTATCAGACTCGCTACAACTTGAACAATTTTAACACATTGGACACAGAGATCTGGCCTGGTTTGTTAACACAATTATATTATTATAATATGCTGTGTGCATTTTCTCTTGTATTTAATTTTGTGAATTTAACTTCATGTAAATACTGAATTCTGCATCTATGCATCACTTGTTGAGGGCTTCCTTAATTATTGTCACTATCATTGGCCATGGTAATCACTTTAGATAATTAAAAATCATTTATTTCTAACTAAATTGGCCCCCATCACATTCATGTTTCCAGCCACTTAGTCCATCCTATTCCTGGGCAATTGTCTTAACTGTTACAAAATATTCATAATCTCTCATTATAAATCACTGTGAAATGAAATTTAGACCCCATTTCTATGTCATCTCTTAGATCATTTATTTCCAGGTTAATTTGGTTATTGTAATTTTGTCCCAGTGTAAAGTGATGGGAAAATCAAGGTGAAGAACAGGATTAATATCATTGCTCCAAGAGCCATACTCATTCATGTAACCTGTTTTTACATGTGAACTTTGGCAGCAACTTGATGATGCAAATATTGAATTTATAGGAAATTAAACTACGCCTAATATTTACATCCACCCACAGCAGGCAACTAATAGACTCCACTAACTAGGCAAGGACGACGTTCCTAGCCAACATTATTGTGTTCCTGGTATTTAAAAATTGCTTTTGTATCATACGATGCCACTTTTAAAGAAAGGAGAGAGAGAGAAAACAGGAAATTATAGACCAGTTAGTCTGACATCAGTGGTGGGGAAGATGCTGGAGTCAATTATAAAAGACGAAATTGCGGAGCATTTGGATAGCAGTAGCAGGATCGTTCCGAGTCAGCATGGATTTACGAAGGGTAAATCATGCTTGACTTATCTTCTGGAATTTTTTGAGGATGTAACTAGGAAAATGGACAGGGGAGAGCCGGTAGATGTAGTGTACCTTGACTTTCAGAAAGCCTTCGACAAGGTCCCACATAGGAGATTAGTTTGCAAAATTAGAACACATGGTATTGGGTACTGACATGGATAGAAAATTGGTTGGCAGACAGAAAGCAAGGAGTGGGTATAAATGGGTCCCTTTCAGAATGACAGGCAGTGACTAGTGGGGTACCGCAAGGCTCGGTGCTGGGACCGCAGCTATTTACAATATACATTAGTGATTTGGATGAAGGGATTAAAAGTAACATTAGCAAATTTGCAGATGACACAAAGCTGGGTGGCAGTGTGAACTGTGAGGAAGATGCTATGAGGTTGCAGGGTGACTTGGACAGGCTGTGTGAGTGGGCAGATGCATGGCAGATGCAGTTTAATGTGGATAAGTGTGAGGTTATCCACTTTGGTGGTAAGAATAGGAAGGCAGATTATTATCTGAATGGTGTCAAGTTAGGAAAAGGGGACGTACAATGAGATCTGGGTGTCCTAGTGCATCAGTCACTGAAAGGAAGCATGCAGGTACAGCAGGCAGTGAAGAAAGCCAATGGAATGTTGGCCTTCATAACAAGAGGAGTTGAGTATAGGAGCAAAGAGGTCCTTCTACAGTTGTACAGGGCCCTAGTGAGACCATACCTGGAGTACTGTGTGCAGTTTTGGTCTCCAAATTTGAGGAAGGATATTCTCGCTATTGAGTGGGTGCAGCGTAGGTTTACTAGGTTAATTCCCGGAATGGCTGGACTGTCGTATGTTGAAAGACTGGAGCGACTAGGCTTGTATACACTGGAATTTAGAAGGATGAGAGGGGATCTTTTTGAAACATATAAGATTATTAAGTGGTTGGACATGTTAGAGGCAGGAAACATGTTCCCAATGTTGGGGGAGTCCAGAACCAGGGGCCACAGTTTAAGAATAAGGGGTAGGCCATTTAGAACAGAGATGAGGAAAAACGTCTTCAGTCAGAGAGTTGTAAATCTGTGGAATTCTCTGCCTCAGAAGGCAGTGGAGGCCGATTCTCTGGATGCTTTCAAGAGAGAGTTAGATAGAGCTCTTAAAGATGGCGGAGTCAAGGGATATGTGGAGAAGGCAGGAACGGGGTACTGATTGTGGATGACCAGGCATGATCACAGTGAATGGCGGTGCTGGGTCGAAGGGCTGAATGGCCTACTCCTGCACCTATTGTCTGATGTCTATTATCTCTGATGAACATGGGTAGGTGACATTTTGGGTCAGGGTCTTACTTCAGACTGATTGTAGGGAGGGTAAAAAAACAGGAAGAGAGGAGGGGCAGGACAAAGCCTGGCTGATAATAGGTTGATACAGGTGATGGTGGGTTTTAATTGGCATTTGGTGGACAAAGGCCTGAGATGAAAAGACAGAAGGTGTGAGACAAAAAGATTGAAGAGTTGCACATTTTGAAACTAAATTAAGGAATGTAGGGGGAGGGGGAATGGAGAAATAGGTGCAAGTCCAGATGGGGCACAGGAGGGGAGGGGTAAACAATGTGGGAGGGGGCATTAGGGAAGAAGGGTAGGGGTAAGGTGTTGGAGTTACCTAAAATTGGAGAATTCTATGTTCATTTCGTTGGTTGTAAGCTATCCAAGTGGAATATGAGATGTTGTTCCTCCAGTTTATGTCTGACCTCACTCTTGCAAAGGAGGACAGAAAGGTCAGTATGGGAATGAGAAGAGGAGTTAAAATGGTTATCAACTGAGAGATCCAACAGGCCTTGGTAGACCAAGTGTAAGTGTTCGGCAGGATCAAAAGGGTCACCAAGTCTACACTTGATCTTGCCCATGTACATAAGGACACGTGGGGAACACTGGATATAGTAGATGTGGTGAGAGGAGGTGCCCATGAACATCTGTCTCACCTGGAAGGACTGCTGGGGTAATTGGATGGACGTGAGGGAAGAGGAAGAGGAACAGGTATTATGTCCCTTGAAGTTGCAGGGGTATAAAATTATGGGGGCCATTGGTAAGCCACAGTCTGTTCCTAAGTTAAGGGGATTCAAACATTGTTTGGCATAGGTTTAAGGTGAAAGAGGAAAGGTTTAAAAAGAACCTGAGAAGTAACCTTTTTACACAGAGAGTCATGAGTATATGGAATGAACCGCCAAATGAAGTGGTAGAGGCAGGTACGATTACAACATTTAAAATATATTAGGGCAGGTATATGGATAGGATAGGCTTTTAAGGGATATGGACCGGGCGCAGGCAAATGAGATCAGCAACTACGTCAGCATTGATAAGTCGGGCCGAAGGGCCTGTTACCATGCCATAAAGCTCTATTATTCTATGTTTGGATGGAGAATGAACCTCAGAATACTAATCTCAACTCCAGTGATTTTATTTCCAATAGCTTGTAACTTTCTAGCCTCTCTGTCTCTCACTCTATTTCACTCTCTCCCCACTCCTGAATTTACCACCAACTGCATTAATCAGCATATTTTAGTGAAGACTAATGCATTTCCATAATTAGTTTCTAGGTTGGCAGGAGAGAAAGGAGGGAGAATGGGTTTGAAGGGGGATTCCGAGGAAAGCTGTTGAAATCACAAAAGGTTGTGTCTCTTGTGAGGTAATCTTTAGATTAAGGAGCGGATGTCAGATAAGATCAAACTGATTGTTGTTTAGGATGTCCACTGCATTAAGGTATCTTGTAACTCTAATTGCCTGGACTAAAACATTCAGTCATTTAGATTAAAGCGCTGGAATGGCAACAGCATTCACAGTGAAGTCGATAGTTTCAGAAGATTGTGAGAAAATTAAAAATGCATTCAATTTCAGATCAATTTTCTCAGTTTGCATGTACTTACCACCCACCAGTTGTACACATCAGGCTCCAACTTCCTATTAGCTTTTGTCCAAAGTGGCAGAATGTCTTCATCAAACTTATCATCGAACCAATGGGACACACCAGGATCACCCACACAATGATCACAAGCGCATGTCCTCTGACTTGCAAGGTTCTTATTTAACTTCTGAATGCCCAAGAAGCCAGGCAGCAGCTTGACACGATGAACATCCTCTGCAGATTGGCTCTGCAGGTAGGCCATGTTGGTCACACCCGTCAGTGTGTAAGTGAAGAACACAGAAGTCAGAAAGACAATGAGCAGTCCAAGGAAAAGGATACACACTCGAAGTGAGCACTTCATTGTTGCACTGTTGCCCTTGAGTGTGGCCTTTTAGCGTGATCAAAGATCCTCCCTGCTGTTAAACCACTTCAGCAAGCAGAACAAATGTCAAAGAGGAGTTCCAAAACCCAACTACACCTTTTATATTTGTCTAAATCACTGCAGCTTTGTGGTTTTAATTGGTGACTTCCAGACAATACTTCAACAGTTCCAATGCAGGAGTTAAAAATTCCAACTGAGACCGCTTGCTGGATGGCAATTAGCTTCTTCCTTTATTCCTCCCTTCTATTATAAATGTGACTGAAAATTCTGCTAAATCTCCTTTTGGCTCAGATCTTATGACAATTTTTAAAAAGCAATCATTCTTTGGAATATGCTTGATGGAATTAATCTTCTCATGCCAGCAAATGGCCAACTCAGTAGCTTCTTAAGCCACTGAGAAATGAAGGAAGCAGTTTCATTTCTGTGGTATAAGATTTTGGATTAATTCATTGAAACAGCTGTTTGATTTATCTTAAGACTGAGAGGCGCAATCCAGATCTCAAAACTCTCTTTTTCTTAACCGGAGCCCATTTCGAAGCTTCAGAAATGTCATAGCATGCTTTGCATGTGATTTCTGTTCATGAGAGGTATGTCTGTGAGAGAGCTGTTGCCAAGGTGACAATTAATATGTGCTCAAAAAAAGGAGTAAATCAGATGAGAGCAATGTCTCTTCATATTGTCTCACAAGTCCTCTGTATGTTCATTGTTTGTTCAGATTTCTTAATCCACTATCGAGTGAGAGATTGCATTAGTACTGAACAGCAATTATTCCCCTCCATGAACAGCAGAACTAATTAGATGGGTGTGCTCTGCTTTCTAAACCCATGCCAGGTTTCTTTCCGGATTCTGCAGTTGGCCCGTTACTCAGGACATTCTCAGGCAGGCAACTGACAGACACTGGAACAAAAGCAGAAAATAAAATTTAGTCTGCAAATGAAACAAAAACACGCTGCTCTTTTTTACATGGTTCAATCAATTCAAAGTTCTGAATTGGGAAATAAACAAACTTGTGCATGGTACATAAATGGCATTTAACCAAGTCATTGTGACCAAAATAATATTTGTTTTCAAATTTGCCCGCTCCTACCAGAAATCAGGAAGCTTATGGTGAACAACCAAAGGTTGGATCCAGACTATTCATCTGAAGAAAATATGAATGAAAATGTTCAAAGCTGGTCTCTGGTGGTACCTTCCAGTAGAGTTGAACAGATACCACAAGGTTGAGAATCAAGACTGGCCTACCAGCTCTCTAACCCAGTGCTGCAATAACTAGCAATCTTATTTGAAACCAGCTCCCTATATTGCCAAGGGAGTGAACCTGGAATTTTCTGTACTACACAGCTCAGTGGAAGACCAAATCTTGCATTATATGAACGCAGCCCAGATATACTTAGATTTCCATGGCAACTGTACTTTGATTTCGAGCACCCGATTAATTAAAAATATAATGGAACACAACATTTATTTCAAGAAGGGTCTTGAGCCGAAATGTTACCCGTTTATTCCCTCCATCGATGCTGCCTGACCCACTGAATTACTTCAGCACTTTGTGTTTTGCTCAAGATTTCAGCATCTGCAGTTCCTTGTCTCTCCAAAGTAACAGATGAGCTGTGTTTGGAAGTCCATAACCCGGGAGGTTCATTCCTGTCAGCCAGCTGAAAAGTGTACAGTAGAGGTTCTATATGGTGAATATAACTGGAATATTTTACTGTACTGCACTGTGGCACTCCAATTCCAGTCTTCAGCGCTGAAGCCCAGGCTGAATTAAAAGACTGCTGCACACTGGAAAATGCTTTGTATGAGAAATTAGAAGACTCCATCTGTTCTCTCAGGCTGATGCATTAAGATATGAAATAATTTTGGCATTATCCCATCAGAGATTTATATGGAAAAATTGGCTGTTGCTTTTTCTGCATTGCAACGGAGGCACCCTGAGATGCCCTGAAAATGTGCCATTGAAATACATGTATTTTTTATTTGCTTTTGCAAAATCCCTGACACACATTTATGTAGTCCTTTGCCAAGCATCCATCCACGTAAATTAGTCCTTGTCAGTGTGGCGTCTGAGCCACTGTTAAAAAATCACTGACTACATGCGGTCTTACATTTTAAACTGTATAATGACCTTTGTAACTCCATAAAGGAAACACAAAAGATATCTGCTAGCTTCTGAGATTTTCAAGATATTTCAGCAGAACTATGTCACTGCTTTATTATAATTTCCAATGCTTCCCTTTTAATCCTAGAAATATGGTCTATCCACATTGAGGCAATTTATTAAGAAATTAGGTCAATGCAAGTTCTACCCACCAACAGCTGTCGTTCATACCTGGGTACTTGTTATTAAAGCTTTACCAGCTTCAGATCTGATAGCTTTTCCTGGTGACTTTCAATATTCACTCCTGCTTATGCCCAAGGTAGTGTTTTATTAGTGCTTTTGTATACTGTTGACCAGGGTAAGTAAGAAGTTGCATCCTCGTCCTACTTTCTCCCGATCATTTCTAGCTTCACCTCCATCTGAACCAATACCACATGAAGATTTGTTATTCGTATCAGCCTGGGGGATTAATGCAAAGTAAATAAATATTCGGTGGTAGTTCTGTTCATCCTGTCTTATTTTATTGTCGAAAGTGCCATAGTTATTTAAAAGAGTATCTTAATGAATGAAATAGAGATGGACAGGCATATGCAGTATGTTAAGGAGAAGGGATCCAAGAGCAAAAGGTCTCAACAGTCAAAGGAATAAACAATGAAAGCTAGGGATGCATAAACAGTCAGGATTAGAGTCGCTCCTAAAAATACCCCATTCCATTGACCAGCCGTATCATGCAGGAACGAGGGGCTGAAGGGGCACCTGGTTAGTCTGGTAACATACCATATGCCCAATTCACTCTTTTTGGTGTTCTATGTAAATATGCTCAGATGGTGTAATAACAGAACTTCAACTGACTCAAGCTCCTAGCCACTGAAAAGAAAAAACAATTAGGAGTATCTGCCAATCTGTACGAGTATAAAATGAGTTATGTTGTGAATATGACAACAGGATAAGGCCAGGGTATGATATTTTCCACAATTAAATGACCCACAGAGGTGCTCTTTCCAAAGGTCACTCTTTTACTTTTACGATTTATGCATCCTTTCTTGGGTAACGTGGATTAGTTCTACATGCAATTAATAACACCACTGTGCTTGGTTCGCTGCAGAGATTTTCCATTCCACCATCTAATATCTATTCTTTGAAATATTTACTTATACCCTCACTGTCAATTGCATAGCTAATTTTTGCAATATCAGTAAATTTCTCTATCATGGTCCCTTTCCTTAGGTTTAAATCATTGATGTATATTTAAAACAAATAATGGGACTTAGTACTTAGTGCTATGGAACCCTGTTGGGACCACACGGTCACGAGGAAAACGTGAGGAAAACAGATAGCACTCGTAGTCAGGATTGAACCTGGATCTCTGGTGTTGCAAGGCAGCAACTCTATCACTGCGTTACTGCCCAATTTCTGCCTGCTGAGCTTACCAATTTGTCACAAAGCGGATCACTCTCTTACTCATTCCTGGCTACAATGAAGGATTTCATTCAAACTTATGACTGGGCAAATCCTCAACATAAGCACTAAATATTTTTAATACAGCTCTGGCCAAACTGAAAGGATGTGGGACAGGAAACCCATTTAGCATGACTTGCATTAACCAACTACAAGTTTATCTAAGCTGCTTGCAGATCATTTGTAAACATTGGATGTACTTGTTGAGGGTGCTCAGCTTCAAAATATTCAAAAATTACAGCAGGATCTTGATCATCTGGGCAGGTAGTCGAAAGAATGATTAATGGAGTTTAATACAGATATGTGTGACGTGTTTCCTTTTGGGAAGTCATACCAGAGCAGGACATTCACAGTGAATGGTAAGGCCCTGGGGAGTGTTGCAGAGGATTCTAGGAGTTCAAGTACACAGCTCCCAAAGTGGCGTCACAGGTAGATAGAGTGGTAGAGAAGGTTTTTGGTACATTGGCCTTCATCAGTCACGTTATTGAGTATATAAGTTGAGATATTATGTTACAGTTGTACAAGACCTTGGCGAGGCTGCATTTGGAGTACCTTGTTCAGTGTTGGTCACACTGCTATAGGAAGAATGTCATTAAGCTGGAAGGAGTGCATAGAAGATTTATGGATATGTTGCCAGGACTCAAGGGTCAGAGCTATAGGGAGAAATTGAGCAAGCTGCGACTTTATTCCTTGGAAGGCAGGAGCTAAGGGGGTGATCGTATAGAGGTGGATAAAATCATGAGGGGACTTGATGGGACCAAGTCTTTTACCCAGGGTAGGGGAATCAAGAACCAGCCGACATAGGTTTAGAGAGGGAGGGGAATTATTTTATAGGATCTGGAGGGCCTACATTGTTACTCAAAAGGTGTTAGGTATATGGAATGAGTTGCCAGAGGAGGTAGTTGAGGTAGGTACAATGATACAATTTAAAAGACACTTGACAGGTGCATGGATAAAAAAGTGTTAGAGCAATATTGGCTAAATATGGGAAAATGGGGCATCACGGTTGAGCTGGGCTGAAGGGCCTGTTACCATGCTGTATCAAGTCAAGTCAAGACAAGTCAATTTTATTTGTATAGCACATTTAAAAACAACCCACATTGACCAAAGTACTGTACATCAGTTCAGGTACTAAGAAACGAACATACAATGGCATACAAACATAACAGCACATACATAAACAGTTCACAGCGCCCCCTCAGAGGGCCTCAAACGCTAGGGAGTAGAAATAGGTTTTGAACCTGGACTTAAAGGAGTCGATGGAGGGGGCAGTTCGGATGGGGAGAGGGATGCTGTTCCACAGTCTAGGAGCTGCAACTGCAAAAGCACGGTCACTCCAGAGCTTAAGCCTAGACCGCGGGATAGTGAGTAGCCCCAAATCGACCGACCTGAGGGACCTGGAGATAGAGTGGTGGGTTAGAAGATTTTTGATATGGGAGGGGGGGGGGGGGGGGGGGCAAGCCCGTTTAGGGCTTTGCAGGTGAATAGGAGGAGCTTGAAGTTGATTTTGTACCGTACTGGGAGCCAGTGGAGAGAGGCCAGAATCGGGGTGATGTGGTCCCTTTTACGGGTACCCGTCAGGAGTATCGCTGCGGTGTTTTGGACCAATTGCAGGCGGGACAGGGACGATTGGCTGATCCCAGTGTCTAGGGAGTTGCAGTAGTCTAGGCGGGAGGAAATGAATGCGTGAATGATTTTTTCAATGTCGTCAAATTGGAGGAATGGTTTGATTTTAGCTATGGTACGAAGCTGGCTTTTACCACAGCGTTGACTTGCTTGTCAAACTTTAATACAGAGTCAAATATCACGCCAAGGTTTATGACATGCGCTTTGACTAGGGAGGATAGGCTTCCAAGGCTGCCTGTTATCGTTTTGATGGAGTCGGGGGGGGGGGGGGGGGGGTGAATAGGATGACCTCAGACTTGCTCTCGTTTAGTTGAAGGAAGTTCTGTGCCATCCAATATTTTATGTCCTCAAGGCAGTGCATGAGGCTGATTAAATTTGACCGGTTGTTGGGATTCAGGGGGAGATAAAGCTGTGTGACTATATCCAAGAAAGCTTTTTTTAATCAATATATAGAAATCCGTACTAGAGAGGGTAAGAGGTAAGTCAAATGAATGGTGTCATGGGGTGAGGGGGGGGGGGGAGACACCTTTCGACCAATGAGCATTACTACATGAATTTTGAAGTACTTATGGAGAAGGAAGGACTGTCCCACAAATTAAGGCCCTGACTTGGAGCAAGGCTGATTTTGCAGTCACTGGAGATGTACAGGGCATGTGTAGGCCAAGTGGGAACTTGCAGACATCAATTGGGAGAGTTTGTTTGCAGATAAAGGGATGACTGGCAACTGGGAGGTCTTCAAAAGTGGGAGAGCATGAGGACAGGGGCTGCATGTTCCTGTTAGGGTGAATGACAAGGAGAGCAAGTTTAGGACTCCAAAATGATGAGCGGGTCTGGTCAGGGCAAAGGGCATTTCTTTCCTTTGATGCACCACAATGCTCCAAACCTTTCAAATAAAGTGAACTATCAATTAAAGTATAAATGCAGCATCAGGGAGAAGTTCTAAGTAATGTAGTTTTATTTTTGGAGCAATATGTAATGAATCTCATTATTAATTACTTCCATAAAAGTTACTTTGCCTCTTGCAAGTTAAATACATATCAGAGTTGGATATGAGATCCATGAATTTCAGAAGTAGATTGAATGGCAATACAAAGGTGCAGAGTTCTCTCATCATCCCTCACCCATCCCCCCACCCTCTACCCAACTAAATTGATGATCTTGATTACATCAAGCATCGCCAAAGATATATTGAGTACCTACTTCACTTTTGTTTAAATAATCACTCACACACAGGGATATAACAATCCCAGATTTGCAGATGTGGCTGGAGCTGATGTGGTGACAATTCCTTAATCTTACTCTGAAATAGAACTTATTTCAATTAACACAATGTGACAGAGAAACAAAGGCTGATTATTTGAACAGTATTCATCATATTGTTGGGTGGGGGAGGGGGATGTGGCATGTCACCCTGCTCTAGGCGAGGTCCCAATCGGGGAGGGCTCCTTTAATACAGACATGTGAAGTGGCATCTTGGGTGTTGTGAAAACTCTGGTGTATGAGTGCCGCTCAGAGAGGGTCACACATACTAGTTAAAAAATTATGGAATTGGCATCCAGACGCGCTTTGAATGATATTGCATGCATTTGGGTATTAGCAAGGCTGACATGAAAAGATTTAGAATAAAAATTGCTGACATTATGATCCATGTTGTAAGTCCCAATTTTTCAACACATTTTATTCTTTATAGAGACTGAATTATGTAGCTCAGGATAATAATAATAATAATATATTTATTTTATATAGCGCCTTAACACATGCACAAAGCGCTTTACAAATACAATTAACATAGAAACAAACAGACAAACAGACAAACTATCCTGACGGAAAAGCGGCGAATAATCAACGCCAGCGTCCTCTCACGTCAGGGTCCAGCAGTAGACATTAAAGAACACAAGACACACAGATACAATTTTTTACACAAAACAGCCATCACAGTGATTGCTCTAGGCATACCCTCACTGTGATGGAAGGCAAAGTCTTATCTCCACCTCGTTCTTCTCCCGTGGCGCCACGAGGCGATCGAGGCTCCCAACCCCTTGAAGCCCCCACCGGGCGATGGAAAGTCCCAGGGTCGAGCCGAGCAGGCCGAAGAAAGTCCTGAGCCCCCACCGGGCGATGGAAAATGCCGCGGCCGAGCCACGCAGGGCGATGAGAGTCCTGAGCCCCCACCGGGCGATGTAAAGTGCCGCGGCCAGGCCACGCAGGGTGATGAAGGGCCTGCGGGCGGGTTGATCGTGCCTCGTGCTTCGGGGCGGTCGAAGCTGCTACGGCTGGAGCTCCCAAAAGCCGGTCGCCAGCCAGGGACCTGCGAACTCCCGATGTTGCGGTCTGCAGGGCCCACGGCCGAAGCCTCCGAGATGGTAAGTCCAGGCCCTGCGACCGGAGTCTTCAAGGTCGATCCCAGCTGGAGGCCGCCGACTCCACGATGTTAGGCCGTTGCGCGAACGGAGATACGACACGGTAAAGGTCGCATCTCCGTTGAGGAGGAGATTTTAAAAAAGGTTTCCCCCAACCCCCCCACCACCCCCCTACATACACAGAATTAAAAATAAAACAAAACGTACATTTAACATCAACAATGACAAAAAAACACAAAAAAAAACGGAGAGACTGCCGGTGAGCCGCAGCTGCAGAACACAGCCACGCCCCCCACAATAGTACAATACTGCACGAGAACAGGGGAGTCTGCTGCTGCATGTGCCTGAATGCAGGCATGTGTCTCACACCTTTGCTCTTCTTGGTATTGGAGTTTGTGGGTTTAGGAGTACAATGAGAGCAGCTTAGAATTAAATGAAATCCTGCCAAGGTATTTTGATGCCACTTTCACTCAAACGCTGCTCTTTCATCACTCAAAGACTGTCACTCTCATCTTATCCCTGCCTTGAAACAAGACCTTGATGAGGTCTGGTGAAACCCAATTAGACATCAGTGAACGGGTTATTCGTGAGTAAGTGCCACATTAGAGCCGTTATAGAAGACATCTTCAATTACTTTGCTTATAATTGAGAACAGGCTGATGGTATGGTTAATTAGTTAATTGTATCTGATCTGTTTGGTTTTGTGGACAGCATGTACCTAGGCACTTTTCCACATCCTATCGTAACATTCCTCAAACAACTTCGCAAAAGGGTAGTTGGTGCTGAAGTGAAAGCCTTGACATCCAGAGCATTATTTAGACAAAGAGTCTTTTTTTATGTGCAGTTATCCCCATCTTTCTTCGCTATCACTCATGAGGTAACATCTGCGGAGGGAATGGACGGACTTCAGCCTGATTGGAGTCGGGAGAAAAAAGCTGGAAAAGAGAGGTGGAACAAAGCCTAGCAAGTGATGGGTGGAATAAGGCAAGGATGGGATTTGATTGGCAGATGGATGGAGTAAGTGACAAGCACTGGAGTTGTAAAGGTGCACAAAAGGGATTAAGATAAGGAGTGAAGAGGAGTGAAAAGCAAAGTTGTAGAGTGGGATGACAGTGGAAAGGGAAGAAAGGGGTATGAATGGGAAATGGGGGACTTGAGAGTTAGAGATGAGTGTACAGAGGGGAAAGCGCAGGGTGACTGGGTGGGGGGAGGCAGGGGGATAGGTGGTGGGAGAAATGTATGTGTACCGGGGAAGGGATTGGGCACAGGAAAGGGTGGGTATTATTTGAAATTGGAAATTGGGTTTTAAGCTACTCCAATGGAGTAAGAGATGCTGTTCCTCCAGTTTTCACCTGGTCTCACACTGGCAATATAAGAGGCCAAGGACAGAAAAGTTGTTTTGGGAATGGGAAGGAGTGTTAAAAAGTCTTGCATCCAGGAGTTCCAGCAGGCCTTGGTGGGCAAGTGTTTAGCAAAACGGTCACCTAATCCATACCTGGTTCACCAATGTAAAGAAGGCAAGTAGCGAATGTAGCAGACGAGGTTTGTAGAGGTGCACATGAACCTCTGCCTCACCTGGAAGGGCTGCTGGGGTCCTTGGAAGGAAGTGAAAGAGTAGGTGCAGCGACAGGTGTTAGCTCTCTTGTGGTGACAGGAGAAAATACCCGAGGAGTGGGTGGGTTGAGTGGGAAAGGATGAGTGAACTAAGGAAGGAGAGGTCTCTATGGAAACCAGAAGAGAGGGGGGGGGGGGAGGGTTTGAGAGGGAAGGGATGAGTGAACCAAGGAGTTGCAAAGGGAGTGGAAACAGAAAGAGGCCTGGATGGGAAGATGTGACTGGTGATGGGATCACGTTGAAGGAGGCAGATATGTCGGAGAATGATATGTTGGATGGGAAGGTGGATGGGGTGAAAGGAGAGGATCAGATGAACTCTCTCCTTGTTCCATCTGTGTGGTGGGGAAGTGAGAACAGAAATGGTGGATAAAGAGAAGATGCGGGTGAGGACTCCATCCACAACTGCAGGGGGCAAACCACATTTACTGAAGAAAGGACACCTTGGATGTCCTAGATAGGAAAGTCTCATCGAGGGAGCAGATGTAGCAGATGGAGAAATTGAGAGTAAGGGATGATTTTCTTGCAAGAGGCAGGGTGGGAGGTGGTGTTGTAAAGGTAACTGTGGGAGTCAGTGAGATTGCGAAAGGGAGAGAAGTGTTAAAGATAGGTCTGGTATAACTGGAACATAGTGGCCCAACTATACTCAGTACCCTGACTGATGAAGGTAATGTACCAAAAGCCTTATTTAGCACCCCATCTACCTGTGAAGCCACATTTAGCTAAATGTGTACATGTACACCTAGATCTCTCTATTCTACGACGCTCGCCAGATCCCCACCATTTAACATGGTCCTGTCCTGCTTTGACTTCCCAAAATGCAACACCTCGAACATATCCACATTAAACTCCATTTGCCATTCCACAGCTCACTTTCCCAGCTGAACAACACCGAGGCTAGATGCGGGAAGATTGTTCCTGATGTTGGGGGAGTCCAGAACCAGGGGTCACAGCTTAAGGTTAAGGGGGAAGTCTTTTAGGACCGAGATGAGAAAACATTTCTTCACACAGAGAGTGGTGAGTCTGTGGAATTCTCTGCCACAGAAGGTAGTTGAGGCCAGTTCATTGGCTATATTTAAGAGGGAGTTAGATGTGGCCCTTTTTGCTAAAGGGATCAGGGGGTATGGAGAGAAGGCAGGTACAGGCTACTGAGCTGAATGATCAGCCATGATCATATTGAATGGCGGTGCAGGCTGGAAGGGCCGAATGGCCTACTCCTGCATCTATTTTCTATGTTTCTATGTTTCTACCGCAATTCTAGATAACCTTCACTGTCTATGACACCTTGTACATTCTCATCCAAATCGTTAATATAAACCACTAATAGCATTTCTGACGCCCTTTTGTTTCCTTTTCATCTCTAGCCTTTGTCACTTACTCAACCTTTCTACCAATCAATCCTTCCCACCCAGCCCCCTCCACCCCCTCACCTGTATCCACCTATCACTTCCCTGGCTTTGTCTTGGCCCCACCTCTCTTTTCCAGTTTTCTCCCCCACTCCAATCAGTCTGAAGAAAAATCCCAAACTGAAATATTGTCTATCCATTCCCTTCACAGATGCTGCTTGACTCTCTTAGTTCCTCCAGCACTTTTGCTCAAGATCCAGCATATTTTAGGTCTAGATGTAGCTCATTATTGTTACGTGTACCAAGGTACAGTGAAAATCTTTATTTTGCATGCGATCCGAACAGATCAGATATACGATACACAAATAAAATCAGGTCAAACTCAAGTACTTTAGATAGAGTGAATTGGAAGATGCAGAGGGCAGAATCTGCAGTTTCTTGCATCTCCATGGGAACAAACTTCCCCACCTCACATTCCTGTAAAAGAAAGGTTCCACATGTCCCAAGTAGGGTCCAACAAGCTATCTAAAATATGAAGATGATGAAACTGCAAAGTTGCTGGGGACGTGAGTATATGGAGAAGCACACTCAAGATCTGGTTCCTGTAATGAAGAAAAGGTTTAATGATGTTGCATTGATGGTCAACATCAATCATCCATTCAATGATAGTCTCATGTCATTAAGCATGATCATACCTCACAAAAATTTAACTAATATTGCTGAAGTGGACAATTCAGAATTGGCAAACTCTGCCGCAACTTGGGTTTGTATTTTTAGGGTCTAATTTGGTAATCCGGTACACATCAAGGCGGCTCCTGTCATTTCCACTTTTCCATTCCAGCAGCAGACTCAGGGTAGGCCATGTTGAGCCCAAGGACTTGGCTGCAATCAACAAAGAGCATTTATAATCATGGGCTTAGAACATTCTAATATCTGTTTTTCCTCCTCACATCTTCTCAACAGAAGAATCGGATGGTTTAAACGTGGCCTCTCAGCATTTGAGAAATTGTGATATGTGAAAAGCTGCAAAGGACAGATGCTCCAATGGGAATTTTTACTTCTGCCATCAAGGACCGAAGTACCCCATTCCAAAGGCCCTGATCCTCTGATGGCTGAATCCCATCTTCAGGGCCCAATTATCCAGCAAATGAAATACACCTCCCAGTCCAAAATCCCCAGATACATGGACCAGAACCCAGGTCCCAGTCCTCCTATGACCAAAGTAACTCCAGCCCAAGTAGTATAGACATCAACCACTGACTTCCTTTCCACTCTCGCACCCCATACCTGACCTTTGTTCTCAATGATGGGTTTTTTTGTGTGTGATTTACAACACAAATATGGACATGTGTAGCATTAATTTTGTATTCCCCAAGACCTTGAAAGTACCGATTAGATGGTCGGAGAGACCAACACGAATATCCTAGCACATAGCTGAATACCTGTTACTGCCCACAACATTGTAATATCATTACTCACACAAGTGTGCCAAGCACTCGAATTAAGTACTGCAAATTGGAAGCATTGGACAATTCAATCCGCAGCAAAGTTAAATGACATGTTCATATTCAGTTAATTCTGTTGGCATCAACCAGAAGTGGTGTGTAAATGCATCATTATCAATATTTTGGTTACTGTAACGTCTAGTCACCAAACATCAAAATGAAACAAATATACATCTAATTAAAAAAATAAAGTAAATAAACTGGGAATTCAAACAAAATTTAAATCAAAGTTAACTTTATCCAGAGTAATATATCTATCAGTTATTTAATGATGGCCAGTAATAAGAACAGTTCATACATGTCATTCCAGATGGGCTTTAAGTAATAGCCATAAACTGCTGAACCAGGCAATCTCACAGATGATATCTTGACTGAGCAAACAAATTAATTGTAATCATTCCTAAACATTATTGATCAATCCAAGTATGGAAGAGAGTATGTGCTCAGTATCTTAAGCAGTTTATGAAATGGAAGCCAAGGATTTGTGTATGAAAGTGAAATTCCATGTGCTAGATTACAGGGCACACATTTGGTTCCTATTGTTTATAACAATTATTCTTACTTATGGATAATTTTCTGGGACCCCTAGACCCCTGAAATGTACGCATCCAAAGCTTTCCTGAGCTTTGCACTTGCAAAGAAGCCCATCATGACAGGCACACAATCACAATACACGTCAGAAGACACAGGTGGCTTTGTAATGACTTTCACTTAGAATTTTACTAAGCAATGGATAAAAAGGTACACTGCACTTGCATATGTTTATATGCTCAATGATGATATCCATTATGCATTTTTTATTTACCAATCAGAACTGTAATTAATCGTATTTATAGCCTGAAGTAACCACATCTAGATATTGGCAAATATAGGCATATAGCAAATAGGCATCACATAGGCAAATAGCCAAGTAGAAACGTTAAGCATTATTTTCACATCAACTGTCCAAAGCAGTTGAAAATATGAGATGTTGCTCGATGCTGGATTATTCTGGACAACCTTTAACCAGATAATATCTGGAGCATTTTTCAGTTTTACTTTGCTCAACACTATTGTGAAATTTAATGTGATTTTTGCAGCAATTCCATTTTACCAGTAGTAAATGTAATCTGGTTGCAAAAATACTCCTTTTCTCCATAGATGCTGTCTGACCCGCTGGGTTACTACTGCTTTTTTCGGTTTAGCTTCGGTTTAAACCAGCATCTGCAGTTCCTTCCTACACATTATGTTTCAAGTAATTGAAACCAAAAATAATAACAATAAAAAAAAAATTCTAGCCCCACATAATGAGTTCATTTATTAAATTGTTTTTCCTTGAAGGCCCCAAATATGAAATTTCAATCCACAAAGATTCTCCATCAGTGTAGCAGTTGGGGAGCTACAATTGGCCTCCCAGTTATCAGTCAGGATTCTGAGTCATTATCAATATTTGCACACCCTGGAATGTATGTGTGTGAACATATTCTGAAAATAAGATCAGCAATTTCTATGGTTGTAAAGATGCCACTATCCTCTAAACAATCGTGCACACTGCAGATTATTGCCAAACACCATACAAAGCAAAATAAAACAAAGAAAAGCAGCAAAAGACAGAAGATGATTGACTCAAGAGAAAAGAGGGAAAATGCCAAGCATGCGTATTGCAACTAGGATTGATAACCCTCCAGAATTGTTTAGCAGTCTCCAGAAACTGAAGATGAATCTCAAGAATAAATTCAAAACATGCCTGGGGAAAAGGAACATAGGAAACATTAAATTAAGTTGTCTATTTTTTCATTGATTTAAATACTTGTTCATCAGTTACAGAAATATTGCAGATGAGGAAAAAGGCTGCTCCAGTAATGGATGGCATTTAATTTAATAGAGTGACATCTAGAAACATGCATTGGAAATTGTTGGCAAGCACAGGTCTAGATACATAGAACAGTTCAGAATGTGTTGGGAGTAACTCAGCAGGTTAGGCAGCATCTCTGGAGAACATGGATAAGTGAGATTTTGGGTGGAGATCTGAAACGTTACCTATCCATGTTTTCCAGAGATGCTCCCTGGCCTGCTGAGTTATTCCAGCACTTTCTGTCAATTTAATAATAATAATAATGATAATAATAATATAATAATAATAATAATATAATAATAATATGCCTTTATTGTCATTGTACACAAGGTACAACGAAATTAGAAATGCTGCAACTGATAACAGTGCGACAGTGCAGAGACAATTGCACAGACATACGAACCAACACAACAAATGCCAGTATCATATAAAAACCGATTTAAAATCCTAATAAATAATGAGTGGGTTAAACACTTAAAAATTCTTAAAAGAAAGTTTCTTTTTTGAAAATGATAGTAGCCGAATCATGTGCTTCCGTTCACTGTTCTTATTGCCCAGGGAAAGAAACTGTTCTTGAGTCGTTTTGTCCTGGCCCTTAGGCTCCTATAGCGCCTCCCAGAGAGCAGGAGAACAAACAATTCGTGTCCCGGGTGAGTGCTGTCCTTGATTATGACTCTGGCCCTGTTCAGACAGCGCGAGCTGGTGATGTTCTTCAGAGAGGGTAGTGGACAGCCGATGATTTTCTCTACTGTCCTGATGACCTTTTGGAGGGCCTTCTGGTCTGCAGCCGAGCAGCCAGCATACCACACAGTGGTGCAGTATGCTAGTACGCTCTCGATGGTGGAGCGGTAGAAGGTCACCAGCAGATTCTCCTTCAGTCTGTTTTTCCGAAGTAATCTTAGGAAATGCAGTCTCTGCTGTGACTTTTTCACTACCGCCTTGGTATTTGCAGTCCAGGTGAGGTCCTGGGAGATGGTGGTCCCTAGGAACTTGAAGGTGGAGACCCTCTCCACTTCCTCCCCATTTATATGAAGTGGGGTGGAAGCCGCTCTTTGTTTCCTGAAGTTCAGCACTATTTATTTTGTCTTGCTAGTGTTTAGTGCTAGATTATTTGCCTCGCACCATCCGGACAGAGCACGGACCTCGTCTCTGTACGCAGACTCATCCCCTCCAGTGATCAGACCGACCACAGTTGTGTCGTCTGCAAATTTGATGATAGAATTGGAGGGGTGGATAGGAGTGCAGTCGTGTGTGTACAGAGCATAGAGGAGGGGGCTCAGCACACAGCCCTGCGGGGAGCCAATGCTAAGCGTAATGGTGGAGGAGCTGTGGGGGCCGATCTTAACAGATTGTGGGCGGTTTGTGAGGAAGTCTCTTAAATTTGTTTATTAACCAACATCTGCAGTTCTTGTTTCTACATAGAACTGTACAGCACAGGAACAGACCGTTCGACTCACAATGTCTGTGGAACACAATGCCATTATCTGCCTGCACTTAATTTATACCCCCTACTCCCTGCATATCCATATGCCAGTCTAAAAGTCTCTTAAATGTCACTGTCGTATCTGCCACTGTTAAAGTTGAGATGGCAATGCATCTGAAGGATGGATGAATGCTGGGATAATAATAATAATAATAATAATAATAATAATATTCATTTATTGTCATTGCAACGAGTACAACGAAATTAAAAAAATAGCCAATCCTGACGGTGCGTACAAACATATATGCAATAAATGCAAAAACAAATAAATACATAAATACAATTAAATACAATTATATTAAGTACAAGATTTTTTAACGGTGTTGCCTAGTGCAAAGGTAGTGTTCAGTTCTCGTATGGCCCTGGGGTAAAAACTGTTCTTAAGTCTGTTTGTTCGGGATTTGATCGACCTGAAACGTCGACCAGAGGGCAAATGAACAAACAGACGGTGGCCGGGGTGGGATGGATCTTTTATTATTTTGCCTGCTCTACTGAGGCAGCGTAGGCTGAACAGGTGCTCCAGGGAGGGCAGTGAGCAGCCGATGATCTTCTGGGCCGTCGTGATGACCCTCTGAAGGGCCTTCCTGTCCTTTTCTGAGCAGCTGGCATACCATGTGGTTATACAGTATGCCAGCACACTCTCGATGGAGCAGCGATAGAAGGACAACATGAGCTTCTCCTGCAGGTTGGTTTTCCTGAAGATCCTCAGGAAGTGGAGTCTCTGCTGTGCCTTCTTTACTGTGGTGATGGTGTTGGTTTGAGGTAGGACGTTATGCAATGAAACAATTGGAAATACACCCTAATATTGACAGCTGAAACTGTAATAATGAGGTGGGTGAGTATACACTAAACTGCAGATTTACAATCAGTAATATGTGATTATGTATATATTTAAACACACACACACACACAAACTATGAATGGTGACAGCAGAGATTCCAAAGTGTTTCCATTACAAGCCTTTTGCCTCGACATGCAATGCAGTTTCTCTCTGGTTAATTTCACCCAGGCTCACAAATTTATGCTCAGCATGAATCTATTTACTTTCCATGTCATTGTCTTCTGAACTTAAAAGACCAGACGTTTTCACCATCTGGGTCTGTTTAAGAATCTCACCCTTGCTGATGTTCTGCATACAACATGTGAAACTGCATGTGATCAATCCTAGCAGGCAGCTGACATTTTATGGGAAACTACATCACCCCAAGAAAAGGGCAGTTTAACAAACAAGTCAGCTTGTTAATCCAACATTAAAATGTTCTTGACTCCAACCTTTTAAGAAACATTGCAACTCATGTCAAGTAACACAAAACCACAGTTTTTTGTCATTAATTCATGATATGGGCATTGTAGGTAAATCTACTTGCACAGATCTACTTGCACTTTATTCTGTTTTAAAACTGTTTCTAATTTGTTTCATTGGGTTGTTTAAATTAATACTGATTAGCTAATTCATTTATTGCATCGTATGGGAGGCGCATTCCCAATCTCGTTGAACCCCTGTACAATGACAATAAAGATATATTGTATTGTATTGTATTGTACAACATTAGGTATTATGTTTAAGCACAAGTTGGTGGTGACACACTAATGCTGAAGTTCTTGTAATGTGGGTACTCTCACGGTGCTGTTGTATAGGAGTCCCAGGATTTTGACCCAGTGACAATGAAGGAATGGCAATATATTTTTAAAATAAGGTTATGGAATTTGGTGGGGAACAAGAAAGTGATGCATTCTTTTGCATTTATTGTCCTTGTTCTTCTCAGTGTTGATAAATGAGGGTTTGGGTGGTGAATTGACAGCTTGCAGAAATACATTATGTGAATGATATGCATTGCAGTCATGCTGGTGGTGGAAGGAATGAATGATTAGGGTGGTGAATTTAGATGCTAATCAAGCAGGCTGCTTTTTCCTGCTTAGGTGTTAAGATTCAAATATTGTGAAGTGCACTCGTTTCGGCAAAAGCAAAGTATTTGACTGTTCTGCACACATATGCTCAAGTGATGGATATATGTCAGGAACGTTATAGTGAATGAAAGGCTTTGGGAAGCTAGGAATTGAATCATATGCCCCAGGATCCCCAATCCCCAACCTGCTCTAATAGTAACAGTATTTACCGTGCACGTCCAGATATGTTTCTGGCTATTAGACACTCTCAGGATGCAGAAGGTTGGGAATTTAGGTGAAAGTTGGAGATTCCCATTTCCTGGCAATTGCATGATGCAAATGATAACTGTTACTACCGTTAGTTACTCACCCAGGCCTAAATGTTGTCTGGAGCTTGCTGGATTTAAAGGGTGAGAGCTCAATTCACCATTGTGAATCATTAATAACAATTCCCACTCTAGCATGAGGGAAGATCAATGCTGCAACAACTAAAGTTGCCTGTGTCCCCAACACTGCACAAAGGAACTCTTCCAGCAATGTATTAGGGCTCAGAGGATCAACTCCAACAGCCACAAATCTCCTTCTGTGCTGCGCATAACTCAAATTCATAAATTCACAAAGCCTTCAATTCCCTCATCCAAATCATTGATATACAACGTGAAGTGTAGTGGCCCCAGCACCGACCCGTGCGGAACACCACCAGTTACTAGCAGCCAATCAGAAAAAGCCCCCTTTATTCCCACCCTTTGCCTTCTGCCATTCAGCCAACCTTCTATCCATATTAGTATCTTCCCTCTAACACCATGACTCCTGCCAGGAGACTGTTTTTCTTTTACCCAGTGGTGAAAAGCATTCTGTAAAATTCACTTTAGAAGCCAGACTGCCTTGTAACTATAGCAACAACCGTCACTTGACAGAATGCTCCTGCTAAACATTAAGAGCAATTCAACAGGTACACAGGCTTGCTCCAAAAACGAGGCAGATGCTCAGAAGCCATTTATGCCTTGGTAAGTGGAAAATGTTGGAACCAATTTAGTGTTGGCTCTGTAATAGCACATCATTTTGATGATTCACAAAGTGCAGGCCTGAATCCAAAATTTGAATAGGCAATAAAAACAGTAGATCCTTGTTATAATGGACCATGGTGGGGGAATGGTGTCTGGTATTGCTGATTGTCCGTTATAACCAAGTAAGGTATTATCATTGTAGTTGAAACAACAAACTGCAGATGATGGTTAATGCACAAAAGGACACAAAGTGCTGGACTAACGCAGTGGGTCGGGCAGTATCGCTGGAGAACATCGGTAGGTGACATCAGTCTGCTGAGTTACTCCAGCACTTTGCATCATTTCACTTTAAAACTAAGGTGGTCTGCACCAGTGAGTTATTCTACACCAATTCACGTGGCTGTTGTTGCAGCCTATGTTGTAACCCCTGGGACGGTGTATTCTTCAGACCACTACCAATAAGATGCGCTTGGTCACAGAGGGGCTCTCTCCCCGCTCACTTGCTACCGCTTCCAAGGCGGAGTATGTTGACGACTCCCGGAAATTGGACGAGGAGGCGGCGGCAGAGGGAAAGACAGAGCGACGCGAGGAGGAAGCGTAGGTGGTCAAGCGGACAAAGCAAAAGAAGCAGTGGTGGAAGGAAGTGCACCTTGAGAGTTTGGTTGGAGTCCTCAGAGGCCTGCGCTCCAAGCAGCCACGAAGATGGTGCTAGTCAAGGGGGTCCGTCAGCTATCACCAAAATCTGTTACAATGGGGACCGTTAAACGAGGGTTCTCTGTACGACACTTCAGTGCATTATCTGGAAATGTTATTTTGTTAGAGATGCCACACTTTAGAAGCACTATAATCTAATACCTTAATTGTTTTGCCAGCTGCAGAACACCAACTTGTACTCTAATGTTATGGTTAAAATCCTACAAAAAACAGCATTAAAAACAAATTAACTGCTCATTTATGATGTGTTCTCTTCATAAGACCTCATTGCATATGAAGCAAACAACTTCGATCTGTAAAGCATCGATAAAGGAGAGAAAAAGCCTCAGGAAAATGAAAACAATGTTATTAGACAGAAATTGACAACAGCTGAGCATTCAACACCATCATCCCCTTCAAGCTATTCAAGCTCAGAACGGGTCTCTGCTCATTACTATGTAACTGCATCCTCGACTTCCTGATTGACAGACCACAATCAGTGCGAAGTGGCAAGGCTAGACACAAAAAGCTGGAGTACCTCAGCGGGACAGGCAGCATCACTGGAGAGAAGGAATGGGTGATGTTTCGGGTCGAGACCCTTATTCAGACTAGTCAGGGAAAAGGGAAACGAGAGATATAGGTGATGATGTAGAGAGGTAAAGAACAATGAATGAAAGACATGCAAAAAAGTAACATGATAAATGAAACAGGTGTTTCTTGGGTGAAAATGAGAAACTGGTGCATATCTTAAGATTACCGGCTTCAGGAGGGGAAAGCCAAGACTCCATTAACCTAATGTAATAAAACGGAATTGCAGATGCTGACTTATGCCAACGATAGACACAAAGCGCTGGAGTAACTCAGCGGGTCAGGCAGCATCACTGGAGAAAATGGATAGGTGACGTTTTGGGTTGGGGCCCTCTTCAGAATGATTGTGAGGAGGAGGTGAGGGGGGGGGGGGGGGGTGAGGGAGGGACAAACTGGAAGCAAGATAAGTCCAGGACAAATTAGCGGTGTGAACGTTGAATTCTCTAATTTTAGGTAATCTAGCCAGTTCCACAGATCACAACGATATATCCCTCTTGGGATCACACCGTCCCTAACCAACAACTGGCCTATCAAGGAACTACCCTGCCCGAGGTTATCTGTTGCCGCCCTAATTTGTCCTGGTCTTTTTTTGCTTTCAATCCCCCCCACCCCACCAGTCTGTAGAAGGGTCCCAACTCAAAACATCACCTATCCATTTTCTTCAAAGATGTTGCCTGACCCACTGAGTTAATCCATGAATCTGTCTTAATTGATGAGACAACAGTGGAGTGAGTCACAGTTTCAAGTTCCTGGACATGCATATGTCTCAAGATCTGTCCCGGACCCAGCACATTGATGCAGTCAGAAAGGCTCATCAACACTTCTACTTCCTTAGAAAATTGAGGAGAGTTGGAATGTTGATGAATAATCTATTGAACATCGACAGGTGTATTGTAAACAGCACACTGATTGATTGCATCTTGGCCTAGTTCAACAACTTGATTACAGAGAATGGTTAACACTGTGCAGTCCATCACACCACCCTGGCCATGCTCTCATTTTACTCTTGCCATCGAGAAGATGGCCTGTAAAGCCTAACCACCAGGTTCAAGGAAAGCCTCTTCCCAGCAATCATCAGGCTCTTGAAGAATACAAAAATGGATTCCTCAGCAAATATGAACTTCTAATGGACTCGGTCCTTGGTTGGACTAAGGATCTCTTTTTTTTTTGCATTACTATGGCCACCTAATTTTATGCTTATTAATTTTTTGATTTTTTAAAATTAAATATTATATTTTATCTGTGTGCCTTGTATTTATGGGCTGCTTCATGAAATTTCATTGTTCCATTGTCAGTACATATGACAATTAAACTCTTGACTTGACTCTTGCAGTACTGCAGATACTGGAAATCTGAAATAAAGACGGTAAATTTTGGAGATACTCATTAGATGATGTAAAATCTATGGGAGAAAAAAAGTTAGAATGGATTGGATCTCGCTGTTTATTGCCATTGAAATTGAAGCAAATCGTAGACTTTAATATGTGTGCTGTGAACTCTGAGAACTTTCTGATTTGGAAGGCCGAATCTAACGGTTCACTCCACCACTGGAGTTCAGCAGTCTTGGATTAGGTTGGACCTGGCCTGGGATCAAACAACAACCGGTGAGCAAAGATTTTGTCAGCAAAAGGCAAACTCCAGGGTTTTTTTTTTGCTTTGATGTTTTACAATTGTTTAATTTATTTACATTTTTTATTACATTGTTTATGTTTTTAATGCGGTGGGTTAATTGCTAATTTGTTTCTCCTGTTGTAAGAAGAATTCCACAACCGTGATGCATTCTATAATTGCTTCAAATTCCAAATGTCTGCAAGGAGAGAGGCTGCTTTTAAGGCTTTTGCACAAACCAGTTCCTTGCACAAACCAGTTCCTTGTTGATGTCTCATCTTGCAATACAGTGTAACTCGGGGAATAAGGAGAGGGCACGTGGACCAAGATAATCTACAATATGATGCCGCTCTTCAACAACAGAAGTAGAAAAGAAACAGAGTGGCCTCCAATCATATTAACTGAAATATATTGTTACCAGTATCAAATCCTATGACAATGTGTTGGTTTAACAAGTGAAGGAGCAGCTCTTTCACCCAGCATGATTTCTTTATAATGGGCCACTGTCATTTATCATATTGAGTGCCTTGGATGACTATTGGTTTTGCTAAATAACATATTTAAATTTATATCTATTACAATCTGCTGCCCTGCTGGAAAATAGATTAAAGATCAGCAAAATACTTGACTTATTTGTAAACTGTTCTTCAGCTAATTTCATATATATCATATCATATATCATATCATATCATATCATATATATACAGCCGGAAACAGGCCTTTTTTTTTTCGGCCCTCCAAGTCTGTACCGCCCAGCGATCCCCGTACATTAACACTATCCTACACCCACTAGGGACAATTTTTACATTTACCCAGCCAATTAACCTACATACCTGTACGTCTTTGGAGTGTGGGAGGAAACCGAAGATCTCGGAGAAAACCCACGCAGGTCACGGGGAGAACGTACAAACTCCTTACAGTGCAGCACCCGTAGTCAGGATCGAACCTGAGTCTCCGGCGCTGCATTCGCTGTAAAGCAGCAACTCTACCGCTGCGCTAAAGATATTCTCCTTCGATATCCAAAAATTTATGGATCTCTGTTTTGAATGCATTCAATGATTGAGCTCCATGCCCTCTTTCACAACAATTGCTTGTGAATTCCCAGCCAGTCTTAACTCCAATCTCCTGATCCTCCAATTCAACCATTGAACTCCCTATTTCTTGCACTCCTAATTGTTGCTTCTCTTATAACCTAAGCTTCTTTGAACGGTGAACCAAATGTCACCAAATGCTAACTTCTAATACTAACAATGAAACTTCTTTAGATGCACTGTAGAGTGTATCCTGACTGGTTGCAAGATGGACTGGTATGGCAGTTCCAATGCATAGGAAGACAAGAAGCTGCAGAGTACAATGGACAGCCAGTCCTTCATGGGCACAGCCCACCCCAAAATCAAAAGCAACTGCATGGCACGTACCTCAAGGTGGCAGCATCTTTCCAAAGCACAGGAACGCAAGTGGCTGCAGAGAATGGTGGACTCAGCTGGTCCATCAAAGGCACAGCCCTCCACATCGACATGAAAAACTAGCTCAAGAATGTGACATCTATCATCAAGGATCTCTCCAATTGAGACCATGTCCTCTTATCACTGCTACTGATGAGCAGGAGGTACAGAAATTTGAAGTCCTACACCCACCAAGTTCAGGTACAGTTCATTTCCTACAACCATAGGATTCTTGAACTGACCTTCACAGCCCTAATCTACCTTGGCAATGAAGCACTACAGCCACCTCTTGCAGTATGTCGGACTTGGTTTCTAATTGTGTTTTGCACAGATATCTTTAAAAAATATATATATATTTCACTGTACTTGTGCATATGACAATAAACTCAACTTGACTTCAATGGTTAACTTTCTGGTCAGTTTTCAATTTTCTGTTTTACCATAGTGTTAAGCCAACTGTAACTTTCCTATCTGCCCAAGGACAGTTAATTTGACCAAGACAGAACCTGGACTCTGATCCAGGCAACTCTGCATTTTGTTTGCCTGTAGGGAGGTCCGTTATGTTCCTGTCCTTGACTGCGTGAATTATTGCTACAACAATCCACCCCCTTTAAGAACATTTTAATAACTCACTTCACCCCTCTAACTATCCTTTTTAGCTCCCGTGCGTAATTTGGAACTGTTTGTGATCTGAAAAATGACAACTAAATATCTATATTTATTGACACATATGTCCATTTCAGGGTGATTTCATGCATTCAGAATTGTTGACTCAGTTATCGATTATTTGAAAGTTAAAGCACCAGAAAAAATATATAATGTATAAGCGATTCCTTAAAAAGGAATACAAGGAGTAAAATTTCTAGAAATTGCAAATATAACTTTTTTTGTGTTGGTCTTGTGTCCACTGAAGATCATGTTTAAAGATTTGATATTGACTAACTTGTCCCTTTGTTCATTGACTGACATTCAAGTAGAACAAAAGCTCATTGACTGCATGACTGCAGTAACATTTATATTACTTTCTTTGCATACAGTACAGGCAATGAGTCTAAATTGTATTATTAAATTGCAATACAGTAGTCTCCTTTTTTCTGATTCAAGCTTCATCATATTGAATACCTAGACCTAGTAGCACGAGATGTTTGCAAGAGTTTTCAGCTAACTAAAACTGTAAACTTTGTGTGGGTATTATAATGTACCACTGCTTGCCCATCATAAGTCGGTAGTGTCGGCAGATCATTATGATAATCAGATTTACTTATTTGATGCTGCACCGGCCTTTGGAGGCAGTACTCCTGCGAACACTCTTTTAAACACAGAAGGAGTTTCTATTCTTCTTGAGCAGTTTATCAGGATACTTCCATTCTAACTCTATGGATTCTGAGATGACCATTAAGACCACTGAGGGACTGCACATTGACATGATTGAGGCAGGAGATGTTTGGCAGAGCAGGCAAGTAGGCGGTTTGAAAGGAGGCATCTTCTTCTGTTGCTAACACTGAGCCCATGTCTGATCCTGTTGCAATCTTGTGCTTTCGTGTCTTCTTTTGAGTTGTCGGACTTGGAAATGTCAGGAATGAATATTACACCTTTTCTCCAAGAGGTTTTGAAGGCAACCTTGATTATTTTCCTCATTCATTAACAAGAACAACATCACAATGAATATATTTTTAAGGGAGCAACTACTTACAATTTGAATGCAGTTTGATATCTTCTTACTGTTCTATACTTCCATGTCCATTTCTAAAGGTAGAGGAAGAAAAGAACAAATTTCAGTAAGAACACATACAAAATACAATTAATCATTAATCTCATTGGGTCCACCTATTCAGGCCGTGAAGTTTATCCAGCTGCTGTCTCCTAGGACCTCCTTCCTAACATTGTAGAATTCACCACCCTCCTGCCTAAATTCTCAAAATACAATGTCTTTCTCCTTAGTGAATACAGATGAGGAGTATTCATTGAAGTCTTCACCCACGTCCTTTGGTTCCATGCACAGATTGGCCCTTTGTTCCTAAAAGATCCTAATCTTTCCCTGGTTAGTCCCTTACATTTAGTATTCTTATAATTTTGGGAGGTTTTTCTCAACCATGTCTATCAGTGATGTTTCACAAATCCATTGTACTCCTAATTTTGTTTTTAGGATCCATCCCTCCACCAACCCCGAGGCTTTCTATACTCTTGACAGATTTCTCAGTTTTCAATTTCTATGCTTGTCACATGCTTCCTTTTTTTTCTTTATCCACTCAATGTCCTTTGGCATCCAGTGTTCCTTGGACTTGCTGTTTTACCTTTAACATAAACACAATGGGCCTCTCACTATTTTGCTTTTGAATGACTCCCATTTGTTAGATGTATGCATTCATGTATGCATTTGCTCTCAGTCTAGATTTACCAGGCACCGTCTTATTTAGTTTAGTTCAGAGATACAGCATGGAAACAGGCCCTCTGGCCCACCAAGTCAGCGCCGACCGGTGATCCCCGCACATTAACACTAAGCCTACATGCACTAGGGACAATTTTACATTTATACCAAGCCAATTAACCTACAAACCTATACGTCTTTGGAGTGTGGGAGGAAACCGAAGATCTCGGAGAAAACCCACGCAGGTCACGGGGAGTATGTACGAACTCCGTACAGACAGCTCCCACAGTCAGGATTGAACCTGGGTCTCTGGAACTGTAAGACAATAGCTCTACCGCTACGTCACTGTGCCGCCCAATGATGATTCTGAAATCTGCCTTTGCCAAATTCAGGACCTTAACTTCCAGTCCACCTTACACCTTTCTACAATTACTTTCAAACTTGCGAGTTTTTATCACTATTTCCAATATATTATTTGACTGACACTTCAACTGAATGATCAGCTCCATTCTGTAAAGCAGGTTCAATAATGTTGCCTCCTTTGTGGGAATAGTTGTCAGCAGTCTGGTTGGCAACAACTAGAACATGTGCTTTAGCATTCAGAGAGGACAAAGGTTTTGTGCTGGCACTATCTTTCCCCAGAGCAGACCCCCAGCAATGCTAGGCACACTTTTAAGGATAGATTGATGAACTGCTGTAACATAATACTTTGAATTTTGCAATGCTAAGATGGGAGCAATGTGTGTTTACATCGCAGCACGCAAACAAGAGATGGCTTCTGCTCATGGTAAGGAAGCTGATCTGCCAGCCTTCAGAAACTGCATTATGCTTGGTTCCATAAATGTGTTAATGGTGTTGGATGCTAGATTCAAGCTCAAAAGTAAGGTTTCCAAGCCCTCTGAATGCTGTGTGCCAAGCTGTGCTAGATACCTCTGCATTCAATTATACTGACTTTATGCATTCTGACACACTTCCCAACATGCTGAGTGCACCCACAAGTTTTTTTTAGCAGCTTGGCTAATGGAAGTTATCAAAAGCTGGTACATTTTTAGTCTGTGCTCTGGTTTTACACTTCCTCTACACTTTTCTCCATATTTGTACATTTCTTTGTCTTGATTACTGACTGCAAAAGTGAAAGTGAGGAAAGATGTATCGTCATCACCGCCTACTTATTCTCTGTCCATCCTCTGGCTAGGTTCTAGTTACTGGATATGGTGAGAGGTGGTTGTAAAATTACATTTGTGTCTCAACCGCTACCACTCTTATCTTTGGATCGGTAGATTCTGGGTTCTAAATCTCATGCTGAGCAGAGTAATGAATCTACTGCTGAAATAAAAAGATGGGGAATTATTCCTGGTATTCTGACTGATATTTCTTCAAAAGAATCTTGTATAAAACAAAACAGATTATGCAGTCATTATTCCTGCTTGTGGGAGTGATATGTGGGCAAATCGACTGCTGCTTTTTCTATGTGTAACTGTGTCTAAATTTCAAGAATTAATTGACTGCTTTGACATGTTCTGGAAATGTGCATGAAGTGTATAAGTGCAAGCCTTTCTTTCCTCATGGCATCTGCAGCTTGTGAAAAGTAAGCAGGTGTGGGTTTTGGGAAAGTGAAATGGGAGCTGGATTAGATATGCGGATACTTTCACCAATTATGGTTTTGGGTCAACTACTCATAATAGCCACCCCAATAAAAATAAGGACCATCTCCTCCATGGGGGTTAGGACGCACACGTACACCCATCAGAAAACTGAAGAAATATATCAGAGAATTGTTATTGCATAGAAGACGGCCATTCTGCCCATGGAGGCTTGACTGACTCCTGGTAGAACAATTTTGTCCTAACTACTCAGCACAACAGATTTCTGGAAAATTCCCTTGTATTTTTTCAGCCAAAATGTAAAAATTTGTGTCTTCTGGTGCTTGATCCATCTGCTAATTGTAACAATCATTCCCATCCAGTTAATTCCTGCTGCTTTCAGTTCAGCACCGTCTAACACTGCAGGAGAGGGGAGATGTGCTGAGGAATGAGACTAAGCAAATTTGGCATGTCTCCAATTACTGTAAAAAACTTCTACAGATGCACCATAGAAAGCATGCTGTCACGTTGCATCACAACTTGGTTTGGGAACAGCTCCGTCCAAGACCGCAAGAAACTGCAGAGAGTTGTGCATGTAGCCCAGTCCATCACATAGACTAAACTCCCCACCAATGACCCCATCTATACCTCAAGCTGTCTTGGAAAAGCAACCAACATAATCAAAGACTTGTCCCACCCTGGTTATTTTTCCTTCTCCCTATTTCTGTCAGGTAAAAGATATAGAAGCTTGAAAGCATGCACCTCCCGGCACAGTAACAGCGTTTTCACCTCTGTTATTTTTCTGCTTTACCCCACTGCGGACATTGCACTTTGTCCATGGAACTGGTGCTCTACAATGCTGAGAATTATATTCTACACCCTGTATCTTTCCTCTACCTCTGTACATGAGTTCAGCTTAATTGTATTTAGGTATAGTATTATCTGATTTGATTGGATAGCAAGCAAAACAAAGCTTTTCATTGTACCTTGGTACATGTGAACATTATAAACCTGGTCAGTTTAAAGTGGTGAGAGGGAGGGGTGAGACAGGGGCTGGTGGGCAATAAGGAGAACTAGCTTGAGGAAGGTGGGGTGGATTTGGGAGACAGTGGCTGGTGGGTGGTAGGTAGAGACGAGAGAGAAAAAATTAGCAGATGGAGCAAGATGGGGGAGGGGAAGGTCGAGTCAGAGACAGGCTGACAGGTGATGTAGAGTTCCGAGGCTGCGGATAAATAAGGGTGATAAGAGGAACCAGATTAGGAAGGGTGATGGGCAGATAGAACCAGTTGGGGGCGGAGATAGACTATTAGCAATAGTGTATGGATGTATGGGAGAGAATAAGGAGCACAGGTGTAGGTTATTTAAAATTGGGAAATTCAAAGTTCATACCATTCGATTGTAGATTACCAAGGGGCAACATGAGGTCGATACAAAGAACTGCATATGCTGGTTTACAAAAAAAGACACAATTTGCCAGATTAATTCAACATGTCAGGCAGTATCTCTGGAGAACATGGATGGTGGCAGTTCAGGTCAGGACCTCCTTCAACAGCATGAGGCATTGTTCTTCCAAGATATGTTTGGCTTCACCTTAGCAGTGGAGAAGCCAAGGACAGACCGGTCAGTTGGGAATGTGAAGGGGAGTTGAAATGGTATGCAACTACGAACTGAAGGTGGTGATTGCAGATAGAACATAGGGGTTGCGTAAAATGATCTCCCAGTTTATCGCAGTAGCTTATCATAGTCTAGTTTATCACAGTAGCTCGTCTTCAACCAATTTAATTCTCTCCTCGTGCTACAAAGAAACAATGAAGAGCACTGGATACAGCAAAGGATATGGGATAGGATAATATATTCGACGCAGGACTGTAAATGCAGCTTTAGAACTAGCCATTTCTCTGTCCAAGCTGTTTCTGTAGCTCTAACACGGGCATCTATGTGGAACATTGCCTAGCTATGCCCTACTCACAAAAAGCAAGACAAATCCAAATTTCCCTAATTAGTTTGCTCTCAATTACCAGCAAAATGATGGGAGATGTTCTACTCTCTGAAACTCCATACTGTGTGGCCAAGTACAATGCCAACTTGATCTTTACATTCGCTGCTGATACCACTGTTGTGGCCAGATCAACAACAACAAAAGGAGGGAAAGAGGTTGAAAACCTGTGTCATGGTGTCAGGATAACAACCTAGCTCTGAACATCAGTAAGATAGAAAGGATGGTTGTTGATCAAAAGAAGTGAGAGAGTATTCATATCCTGTCCTTGTCAACAGAACTGCTGTAGAGATAGTCACCTCAAGTTACTTTGCATTCATCTCACCATCAACCTAACCCGCTCCCTTCACACTGATGTAATGACCAAGAATCCACATCAGCATATTTACTTTCTTAGGCTTCTGCAAAGATTTGGCATGTTCACAAAGATTCCTCAAACACAGACACATGTGCTCTAAAGTATTCTGATGGAACACATCTCAGCCTAGATTGTCAACTCTTCTGCTCTTTACTGCTTGAACTTGCAGAATGGTGAACACTGTCCAGTCCATCACAGGCTTGTCAATTTCTTCCTCCAGTGCATCTTCATGCCTCAAGCATGCCTGCACTCTGCCCATTCCAATTTCTCTCTTCTACCTTCAGAGAGATACAGGAGCTTAAAAACCTGTGTGTCCAGAGTTAAGAACAGCTTTTTTCCCGCTGCCCAAATCCTGAGCCATTCACCTCTTTCACACCCCTTTCCTCAAGATGCTGCCACATACTCCTACGTTTTACTCTACCTCATTTGGTTATCCCCTAATGCACTCTTAACTTTATTTTGTACTAGACGTTTTTCCATCGTGTTCTGCAAATAACTGTCTTGTCATGAAAGGTAGTGTATAAGAAAAGTTATTTTTTCTCCCTCCAAGTATCCCAGTGCAACATTCAAAAATGAAGGCTTTATTTTCTTGGGTACTGCCATTATTCAACTTCCTAAATAACCTTTAATACCCCTCTCCAGTTCAAATGGCGACACGGAATAAGTCAGGAATACAGTGCAATATTTTTCATTTATCTAGACAGTAACAACGCCCAAGCAACTCAACCCCTTACATGACAAACAGCACACGTAACTACCCTGAACATTCATTCCTTCCACAAAAAGCTACCATGTCTGCAGTACTGTACAAAATGCATTACAGTTACTCACTCAGGCTACTGCACCACTCCTCCCAAAACTCATGACTTCAAACACCAAAAAGAAGCAGCAATGGAAGAAAGCACCACCACCTTAAAATCACCATTTTGATTTGGAAAAGTATTACTATTCTGCACTTTAGCAGAGTCCAAATCCAGAAAGGAGTGAAGGCCAGTCTTCATTCATATTCGTCAGTTGCAATATTTGCCCTTGTGAATGAATGTTGGCTAGCTGCTCTAACTATCCAAAGAGGTCAGCAGCATGGCATTGGTGCAATAACTACATCAGACTGAACAGGCACTTTTAATCATGCATCACAAAAAGCCATTATAATGGAACTGGCCATCCATTGGCTCCAAGGAGTCAGTGATTGACATTCAGCAGTGAATATTTTTTTCATTCTATCATGACCAAAATCAATTAACTTAATGTGCATTAATTTTCAAAGAGAAGGACCAGTATCATTCAGTTTTACTTTGGATAACCCATTGAGCCATTTTGCCAATTGAGCAATGATATTTTTTCTTGAGCAAAAAATGAAGTGCTGGAGGAATTGTGAAGGCAGCATCTATGCAAGGAATGGACAGAAGAAGGATGCCGACCCAAAACATTATCTATCTGTTCCCTCCACAGGTGCCGCCTGACCTGCTGTGTTCCTCCAACTTTGTTTTGTACTCGAGCTTCCAGCATCTGTACTCTCATGTCTCCATATTTTTTCTTGTATTGGATCATCCGATATGAGCAAATTAGATTCTATTTCCTATGCCATTTGTTAACTTAGTATGTTGGAGATCCATTTAAAGTAATTTTGACTAATAGGGGCTCCTGCTTTGTCATGCAACAACCATCAACTAAAGGCCAGACACCAATATCAGCAGAAAATTAGAAATATTAAAATATAGCAGGTTTTCAGTGGATAACACTTGCACAAGAGATAGCTCTACCAAGCCCCTTCCTTTGAAAGGCATATTAGGTGGAAAAATGGTAACATTCTCTGTTTTCCTTACTCAGAAATATATAATAGGAAAGAGTAATCTGTAAATTAGCGATTGCCTCACTTTCTGCTTCCTCTTTGACTTCAATGTCAGAGGTATTGAATACTGATATATATCCAATACAACAATTGGAATTTGATAAGGGGAAAGTTACTAAAGTTCAACTTTGTTAAAAAAACAGAAGAATGGTCTCACTTTGCTTGAACTGCTACATATTTCCAGCACTTTCTCTTTTAATTACACCTTTCAGCAATCTGAAAATTTGGTTAAAATCATGCTCTAAACTCTTCAACAATTCTTTCTTTTTTCTCTAAGGTATGAAATAATTCAAAGTGGAAGCAGGATGATGTAAATCTCGTTCTACCTGATGTGGAATGCTAACAAGGCAGAGAATGTTTTGAGGGCTTTAGGTAAAGTAGGAAAACAAGTTCAGTAGCTTTGGAAGACAATAAGACAATGTGGGCTACAGATTGATATAAATTCCAAATTCAGGTGTGGACCCTTGGACCTTAGGCAAATAATAGACAATAGACAATAGACAATAGGTGCAGGAGTAGGCCATTCAGCCCTTCGAGTCAGCACCGCCATTCAATGCGATCATGGCTGATCACTCTCAATCAGTACCCCGTTCCTGCCTTCTCCCCATACCCCCTCACTCCGCTATCCTTAAGAGCTCTATCCAGCTCTCTCTTGAAAGCATCCAATGAACTCTCCTCCACTGCCTTCTGAGGCAGAGAATTCCACACCTTCACCACTCTCTGACTGAAAAAGTTCCTCCTCATCTCCGTTCTAAATGGCCTATCCCTTATTCTTAAACTGTGGCCCCTTGTTCTGGACTCCCCCAACATTGGGAACATGTTTCCTGCCTCTAATGTGTCCAATCCCCTAATTATCTTATATGTTTCAATAAGATCCCCCCTCATCCTTCTAAATTCCAGTGTATACAATTTGTGTATACAGTGTATATAATATTGTATTTGTTCCATATCATAGATCTTACACCTGGCCTGTAGACTTCCATGGGTGGAGAAGGGGAGTAGCAATCTAAAAATGACTAAAGATTCAACTTTTTGGATTTATTTTTGAAAAAGAGACGATACTAATAAAAAATATCCTTTGAAGCCAAATATATCTTGGAAAATTAGTTAGTGAGTTTAGTTTTCTCACCAAAGAAATCTGCAGCCACATGATACACTCCTAAGTAAAAAGAAATAAGCAATAAATCATTGTCATGTAATCATCTTCAACTAACTTGACAAGAAGGAGCCTGGGTAATGGAGTGCTGCCAGATAAGACTATGGTAGACAAATGGTGAATAAGTTGAATGCTACCTGACATTTGCTATCAACAGGAAACCTTTCAGCAGGATTCAATGAACAGAAGCAATTTAAAAGGGTGCTTTGTGTAAGCACAGTTGTACTGAGACAAAAAATAATGCTCCATTGTTATGATGGCAGAGATCAGATAACTGAAAGTGCGCCGTGCAGATGGCTGTACTGACAAGAGCTCCGAGTCAACACAGCAAACATGTGTGGATTTACTTTTTACTACTTGCTCTTTTTGCACATACTGTACTATCACATGTTCAGTATGATCGACAGACACTTTTAGAGATAAGAACGTCAGCCAACGCGGACTTTAAGCCAGCTATTGATAACACAGACGATAGCCTCCTCTGGGTGTTTTCTCTACCTGCACGGCGGAGGAGGAAAGCAAAGAGAGGGAAGTGTGCTGGCGCTCTGTGCAGGTCGGCGAAGAAGTAATAAACCCCCTCTGCCCAGCATTCTGTTAGCTAATGTGCAATCCCTGGACAATAAATTAGACGAGTTGCGCGCACGGATCGAACACCATTGGGACATTAAGAACTGCTGTGTTCTGGCGTTCACAGAGACGTGGCTGGAGACCAGCGTACCCGACTGTACCGTCACTCCGGAGAGTTTTTCCGTCTACCGACAAGACAGAACGAAGGACTCAGGCAAGTCGAGGGGAGGGGGAGTGTACTTTATGGTTAACTCTTCGTGGGCCATGGATGTCTGCCTTTTAATTATACACTGCTCCCCGGTTCTGGAGCTGTTGAGCATTAGAACTAGACCTTTCTACCTCCCCAAAGAGTTCAGTTCAGTCCTCCTTACTGCTGCTTACATCCCCCCCCCCCTGTTGGACGAAAAACAGATGATATACCCCCACAGGCTGATAAATCTCTAGCCCTGGACGAACTGTATGGGATTGTAAATGAGCTGGAAAACTCCCATCCTGAGGCTGCGTTCATGTTCTGGGAGACTTCAACAGAGCCAATATGAAGAAGGTTCTCCCAAAATACTTCCAACACATCGCTTTTCCCACTAAGGGAGAGCAGACCCTGGACCATTGTTACCCCCCTTTCAGAGACTATTATAAGCCCCTCCTCCCTCACCCTGCTTTTGGTAAGGCAGATCACTGTTCCATTCTACTGCTGCCTGCATACAGGCAGAAACTAAAACAGGAAAAACCGGTTTCCAGGGTCATATATAAATGGAACAATGAGGTTGATGAGGCCTTACAGGACTGCTTTGACACAACTGACTGGCAGATGTTTGAAGACGCAGCAGAAGGCAATATCAACGAATACACAGACTCTGTCTTAGGCTACATAAGTAAGTGCATCGATGATGTGGTTCCAAAAGTCACCATCTGCACTTACCCAAATCAGAAATCCTGGGTCGGATGGGAAATTCGTGCTAAACTTAAAGCACGGACTACTGCCTTCAACTCAGGTGACCTTAACGCCTACAAGGTAGCCAGATATGACCTCTGGAAGTCCATCAGGAAAGCCAAGAGAGATTACAGAAAAAAGTGGAATCTAACTACTACAGCTCGGACTCCAGACGCATGTGGAGTGGATTACGCTGCGTCACAGACTACAAAGGGAAAAACAGGAGTACTGTTCAGACTACCGCATCTGGAGAAATCAAAGAACACGATTCTCACAGTGCTATCAGGCTTCTCCAGGTGCGAAAGAGCTCTGTGTCGTAGGTAGATGATGGCGTACTCCACCCCGATGCAAGTCTGGTAGGCGAACTGCAGCGGATCCATTGATGGTCTCACCAGGGGGCGGAGATGGACGAGGACCAGTCGCTCCAGTGTCTTCATCAGGTGTCAGTGTCAGATGTCAGTGCCACCGACAAAAACAATAGTGTTTTTGCAGTGTCAGAATCTTAAAATAGATCTAGCAAATCCAAAATAACCATGTGTGGGCCATTCACAGCTTATGTATATGCAAATTATGTTTATCTCTGCATGACTGTTTGCCATATAAACAGAGAACCCAAACAAGTTTAAGAAAATAACTGCAGATGCTGGTACAAATCGATTTATTCACAAAATGCTGGAGTAACCCAGCAGGTCAGGCAGCATCTCGGGAGAGAAGGAATGGGTGACGTTCGTCGAGACCCTTCTTCAGACCCAAACAAGTTTATTCAATGATGAGAAAGACCCAAAGATAACAGGGAAACAGATTTAAAGATGGAAGAATGAAACTGGTTTTAAGGCTCCAGGCCACAGACAGAGATGAGCGATGAGCATCATGGTAACCACAGGACCTTGCTGCTTTCTGTCATGATAGATCGATAAAATCAGAATCCAGGCTCGAAAGAGTATTTAGTTGTAACCAGTTTGTGTCATCCTGCAGATGTGATAATATGACCTACAAGTACATATTATTTCATTCCCTGAGTTTTCCCATGTCTTAGATTAGTGCAGCTGGCAATCACCAGCTACCCCGGCATCACTCTGCTACTGAGGAGAAACATCCGGCTGTAACTTAATACAGCATATTTGAGCTTTTCACTCCTCCATATTAAAAATATTGACTTGAATTCCCTGGTATACAGGAAGTTAAATATAGCAGTGTAGTTTTAGATAAATTGGCAGAAATTAATAGATCAGGAACATCCAGGGATAGAGAGGTTTGGATAAGCGGGCAGAGTGTTTTAGACCAGCAAATCAGATCAACTGAATGATCTCCAATTATTTATGATGTAATGTGGGAGAATGTGGAATCCAGACTTTATTATTGAGTGTACGATGGCACAGCGGTAGAGTTGTTGTCTTACAGCACTAGAGACCCAGGTTCAATCCTGACTACGGGTGCTGTTTGTAAGGAGTTTGTACGTTCTCAACTGTGACTGCGTGGGTTTCCTCCCACAAGACTTGTAGGTTTGTAGGTTAATTGGCTTTGGTAAAGATTGTAAATTGTCCCGAGTGTGTAGGATAGTGCTAGTGCACAGGGATTGCTGGTTGGCACGGGCTTGGAGGGCCGAAGGGCCTGTTTCTGTGCTGGATCTCTAAACTAAACTAACCCAGTCAATGTGTTTATGTGAATGTGTTTAAGCGCATTCTTGCATTCTCCAATCAAGTACTTCTTGTCATTGGACTATACCACCATCTTTAATAACTCCTCTACTGGATTTGTCAAAGCATGAGAACTAGTATTTAATTCCCTCCATAGTCACATTTATCACCATAACCTTCTCCTGCCATTCATACCAAAGAGCTCCCCATTCTTCTCACACTGACCTCTTGTGCAAACCTATCTTTCGTTCACAATTAGCAGCTGTGTCTTTAGCTGTCCAGAATCTGACCTCTAGAACCACCCCCCCCAATTCTCTTTTCCCGCACGCCTCCGCCCTTTTAAAAAAATGCTCTGACCATATCTAGCCAGCAAGATAACAGACAAAATTTGTACTTGTATGCTTGAGTGTACTGATGGATTTAGAATAGAGTTGCAGATAAGATTAGAATGAAAGTGTAATCATAATACAGGAATGTTTTATTATACAGATTAAGATATCGGCTGTTAGGTTATTAGTTAAATATGTTGACAAAATCACCTGGAATTATGGCTGATATAATACCAGCTGTTTAGTTAACCCTTGGATATGAATAATCCTCTGACATCGGAGAGCAGAGTTCGGGTGAACAAATTTGAAACAGCTGCTCACACTGCATTTATTCACAAAATGCTGGAGTAACTCAGCAGGTCAGGCAGCATCTCGGGAGAGAAGGAATGGGTGACGTTTCGGGTCGAGACCCTTCTTCAGTCTGAAGAAGGGTCTCGACCCGAAACGTCACCCATTCCTTCTCTCCCGAGATGCTGCCTGACCTGCTGAGTTACTCCAGCATTTTGTGAATAAATCGATTTGTACCAGCATCTGCAGTTATTTTCTTATACTACTTGTTGCTCACACTGCATTCATCTTAACAGCTTCAGGATGAGGGAGAGTGTAGAATATTTATGACTGAGAGGATTATCACAGGTTAGTGAAGTAATCAGCCAATCACCACTGCCTTAAGAATAGATAAGTTTTATATCTGTCTATAGTTTTACAACCACATTAAATTCCTGAAATGTGACCCATGATTGCGTGTTAGAAGTTTATAAAGGAACGGTCAGCTACAAGCCAGGAAGGAATGCAAGAAAGTGATCAGGAAGAAATACATCCTGCAATTGGAGAAAGGGCACAATTTACTAAAATAATTTAGATTCTTTATTCTGTTGTTACAAAACTGGGTAATTGCTCACCTTTACGCAGCTTGATCCTCAACTTTCTCATTGGCAGACCATGATCAGTACAAATTGGCAACACTTCTTGGGAGGAGCCAGCGCTGCCCTCGCAGCTGCGGCTTGCCTGCAGTCCGCTTGTCTTTTGTGTTTTTTGTTGTTTTTGTCTGAATTGTAGTTTAAATACGGTGTAGTGTTTGTATGTTATGTGGGGGGGGGATGGGAACTGTAAAATTCTCTCTCCTGAACGGCAACGCGACCTTTGTTTTCTGTGTCGTGTCTCCGTTTCCACTGCGGCTTACCACCGGCCATGCACCTGGAGCTGGCGGCCTCCAGCTGGGACCACCTGGGCTCTGGTTCGCAGAGCCCGCGGCCCGGACTCACCACCTGCGGCGCTGGCTGCCTTCGGATGCTGCGGGAGCGGCTGCGACTCGTCTCCGGAGGCTCCGGCGCGGGCCGCCTGGACATCGGAAGCCCGCAGGCCCCTGGGTAGGGGCCGACATTGGGAGTTCCGGCAGCGGCAGAGTCTTTGCCCGCCCAGAACCGCGGGGCTTGGGTCGGCCCGCCGCGGACCTTTCACCGTCCGGCGCGGCCTGGAATAGGCCGCGGGATTTTCTCCGCCCGGCGGGGGCTTCAATGTTCGGAGCCCCGAACTCCCCGACGTGGCAACTCTAACAGCCTGACCACGGGAGAAGACGGCAGGGGAAGAGAAAAATACATTCTGGCCTTCCATCACAGTGAGGAGGGGACTGGAGGAGACTCATTGTGATGGATGTTTCTTTTATTTCTTTTGTTTGGTGTTAGTTTATGATTGTTTGTGTTATTGCATTTTTATTGATTATTCTTATTGGTCTTATTGTTGAACTGCGGGTAATTTTTCATTTCACTACACATTTATGTGTATGTGTCAAATAAATGACTATTGACTCCTTGAATAAAAATGCACCTCAGGGCTGAGTGCTCAGTCCCCTGTTCTACTCAGTCTATACCCATGACTGTGTCTCCAGACACAGTTCCAACATCGTCTTTAAATTCACCAATGATACCACTGTTGGACGAAAAACAGATGATATACCCCCACAGGCTGATAAATCTCTAGCCCTGGACGAACTGTATGGGATTGTAAATGAGCTGGAGAACTCCCATCCTGAGGCTGCGTTCATTGTCCTGGGAGACTTCAACAGAGCCAATATGAAGAAGGTTCTCCCAAAATACTTCCAACACATCACTTTTCCCACTAGGGGATAGCAGACCCTGGACCATTGTTACACCCCATTTAGAGACTGTTATAAGCCCCTCCCTCGCCCTGCTTTTGATAAGGCAGATCACTGTTCCATTCTACTGCTGCCTGCATACAGGCAGAAACTAAAACAGGTAAAACCAGTTTCCAGGGTTATATATAAATGGAACAATGAGGTTGATGAGGCCTTGCAGGACTGCTTTGACACAACTGACTGGCAGATGTCAAGTCAAGTTTATTTGTTACATACACAATGTGCAGTGAAATGAAAGTGGCAATGCCTGCGGATTGTGCACAAAAAAGAATTACAGTTACAGCATATAAATAAAGTTAATAAGTTACTGTAGTGTAGACAAAAATTTAGTCTCTCGAGTTATAAAAGTTGACAGTCCTGATGGCCTGTGGGAAGAAACTCCGTCTCATCCTCTCCGTTTTCACAGCGTGACAGCGGAGGCGTTTGCCTGATCGTAGCATCTGGAACAGTCCGTTACTGGGGTGGCAGGGGTCCCTCATGATCTTGCTTGCTCTGGATCTGCACCTCCTGATGTATAGGTCCTGCAGGGGGACGAGTGTAGTTCCCATGGTGTGTTCTGCCGAACGCACTACTCTCTACAGGGCCATCCTGTCCTGGGCAGAGCCGTTCCCAAACCAGACTGTAATGTTGCCGGACAGGATGCTCTCTACAGCCCCAGATTAGAAGCAATGAAGGATCCTCAGAGACACTCTGAATTTCCTCAGTTGCCTAAGGTGGTAAAGGCGCTGCTTTGCCTTACCCACCAGTGCGGCAATGTGCGTTGCCCATGTCAGATCCTCTGTGATGCGGACTCCCAAGTATTTAAAACTGCTCACCCTATCCACAGTAGACCCATTTATCTCCAGTGGCATGTACGTCCTTGGATGTTTAGCCCTTCTGAAGTCCACAATCAGCTCCTTCGTTTTAGTGACATTCAAGAGGAGGCTATTGTCCTGACACCAGAGTGCCAGATCTGCCACCTCCTCCCGGTAGGCCTTCTCATCGTTGTTGGAGATCCGGCCCACCACCACAGTGTCATCAGCAAACTTGATGATGGAGTTTGAGCTGAACCTGGCCCCACAGTCATGTGTGTACAGGGAGTACAGTAGGGGGCTAAGGACGCAACCCTGGGGGATCCTATGTTCAGGGTGAGGGAGCTAGATGTGTGTTCCCCCATCCTGACCACTTGGGGCCTGGCGGTGAGAAAGTCCAGGACCCAGGCACACAGAGGGGTGCTAAGCCCCAGTTCCAGCAGCTTCTCAACCAGTCTGCTGGGGACTATTGTGTTGAATGCTGAACTAAAGTCAATGAACAGCATCCATGTTTGAAGACGCAGCAGAAGGCAATATCAATGAATACACAGACTCTGTCTTAGGCTACATAACTAAGTGCATCGATGATGTGGTTCCAAAAGCCACCATTTGCACTTACCCAAATCAGAAACCCTGGGTCGGACGGGAAATCCGTGCTAAACTTAAAGCACGGACTACTGCCTTCAACTCAGGCGACCTCAACGCCTACAAGGTAGCCAGATATGACCTCCGGAAGTCCATCAGGAAAGTCAAGAGAGACTACAGAAACAAAGTGGAATCTAACTAAGATTCTAAGAAGGGTCTCGACCCGAAACGTCACCCATTCCTTCTCTCCCGAGATGCTGCCTGACCTGCTGAGTTACTCCAGCATTTTGTGAATAAATGGAATCTAACTACTGCAGCTCGGACGCCAGACGCATGTGGAGTGGATTACGCTGCGTCACAGACTACAAAGAGAAAACCAGGAGCACCGTTCAGCCTACCGCATCGCTCTCGGACGAGCTTAACACCTTTTACGCCCGGTTTGATGCAAACAACACAGCCTAGATGTAACTGTAATTGGACCAATACGGTTAACTTTTAATTGCCTTCTTTGTTCAAGGCTAATTAGGGATATTCAGCAAATTCCAGCATTGGTAGTAACATCCACATCATGTGAGCAGATAAAAAGAAAATCTGCAAACTGCATTCCCTAGGCATCAATCATATCCTTGTCCTGGGCTACTATCTGAAACACAATCAGACCGCCTTCAGCCTTTGTGGTACTCTTGACCCTAAACGTGTATATTTGTATAATCATCAAAATCATCTATTTCCACCTTTGTATTTATCATGACATTGAATAAATTCACACCACTACTCAATTGTGAAAATGCTCATCTGTGCCTTTCTCACCTCTAGACATGATAATTCCAGTGCAGTTCTGGACAAGACAACTCTGCAGTCTATGTTTTAATTTTCACCGAGTCACCAAACACTCCTGTTCTTGCAACCCCAAATTGAACTAGTTCATTGGCTAAACTACAAATATTAAAACATGCAACTACCACAGCCAGGGAGCAGACTCTAATGAGTGGCGTTTCTGCTACAGCACAAGCTGAAATCATTAAACATTAGATTTCTTCAAACTTCAATTTGTCATGCAAGCTCAGACTGTGGATATCACTTCAAATTTGTATTATTCTACTTGCCCCATCTCCAAACTTCTCCACCATCCATCTCATTGTCTAGCCTCAGCCCAAAATATATTAAGATAGTTGCTCACTCTTATCTTAGATACCATTCCAATGACGCATGTTGGAAAATATGCATTAGGTCTGAACGAGTCTCGGCTCATCACAATAAAATGCTTGGTCAATATTCAGTTTCAGCTTAAAATGAAAAGAAAATTATATTCTCTCAGCTCATATTTTAAGGCTTTTTCAATATACTAAACAAAAACATTTTGAATTTGGAGATAAACCACAGAAATTGCTAGCACGTCAACTCCGTAAATTAGAAGTTGATTCTACAATTCATAAAATTAGATCAGAAAACGGAGATTTCCTTAAATTACCTAAGGATATTAATCAGAGATTTTTGCAATTTTATCAGTCATTATATTCATCAAAAATAACAGATAGCTCTGCGCAGATGCAAAACTTTTTGCAGGAATGTAACCTTCCTGGTTTGAATGTGAGTGATAGAAACTCACTGGGCGCAGAAATAACTATGAAAGACGTTGAAGAGACCATTAAATCCATGAAAAATGGGAAGACTCCTGGCCCTGATGGCTTAAATAATGAATTTTATAAAAAATTTAGTGATTTGATCTCTCCACGTTTGCAAACGTTATTTATAGTCACGCCTTTAAATAACAGAGATTACCGCAAACTCTGACTGAATCAACAATAATCCTCATTCCTAAAAAAGATAAGGATTCTGAAGACCCTGGTTCGTATAGAGCGATAGCTCTTTTAAATACTGATCAGAAGATATTAGCGAAAATCTTAGCTCATAGATTGTCTAGTTATAGATAAATTGATACACCCCGATCAATCAGGCTTTATAGCCAAACGATATTCATTTTTCAATTTGAGACGCTTGTTCAATATAATATATTCAAATAGACTATTAAACGAAGATTTAGCAATCATCTCTCTAGATGCTGAAAAAGCATTTGATCAAGTAGAATGGCCCTATCTTTTCTCAGTGATGGAAAAATTTCAATTAGGTGAAAATTTTTGTTCATGGGTGAAACTTTTATATACATCCCCAACAGCTAGAATATTAACTAATCAAATGTTGTCATCCAAATTTCATTTATCTAGGGGTTGTAGACAAGGATGTCCACTATCCCCGCTTCTATTTGCCCTTATTATAGAACCACTTGCTGAGAGTATTAGATCAAATTCAGATATTCACGGCTATAATACTAAACATACAACCAATAAAATTTCTTTATATGCGGATGATGTATTAATATACATTACAAAGCCAGAAATTAGCATTCCGAATTTATTAAATCTCATAACTCAATTTGGTTCATTTTCAGGTTATAGAATTAACTGGTACAAAAGTGAAATTATGCCAATAATGGAGCATAATCCGGCCATACTTCAACAATTTCCTTTTAAAATTGCCTATGAAAAGTTTAAATATCTTGGAATTTACGTGACTAGGAAATATACTTCTTTATTTAAATTAAATTTTCCTCCTTTACTCACTAAATTACACAGAAATATCCAATTTTGGAAAACACTTCCTATATCATTAGTTGGTCGTAGTAATGCTATAAAGATGATCTTTCTCCCACAGCTACTATACTTATTTCAAGCAATTCCGATCTATCTTCCAAAAAAGTTTTTTTTAAAAAATTGATTCAATTGTTACTAATTTTATTTGGGACGACAAGAATCATAGAATAAATAAAAGACATCTATGTAAGTCTAAAACTAATGGAGGAATTGCCTTACCTAACTTCTTATTTAATTATTGGGCGGTTAATATTAAAAATATAACCTGCTGGTTGGATGATTCTGATCAACAACCGGATTGGTTAAAGATGGAGAAAGAGGATTGTTTACCATTTGATATTGGTGCGATCCTCTTAGCTCCGATAAATTTAAATAAAAAAACATATGGAGGTAATCCCATCATACACAGTGTTATCCGTACCTGGAAACAATTAAATCTTACTTTAAAATTGAGTAAATTATCTGTTTTCCTTCCTATTGCGAATAACCCTTCTTTTAAACCGTCTGTCTTAGATAGAGGATTTGCTCAATGGAAAAGTTATGGAATAAAAAGGGTGGGAGATCTTTATCATAAGGGAACTTTTCTTTCTTTTCAGGATTTACAGCAGAAGTACGGATTACATGTTAATAATTATTTTAGATATTTACAACTTAGAGACTATGTAAAATTACACATGCAAGAATATAAGTTTAGAGGTCCAGAAACACTTGATGTATGCCTGAATCGACATTATAATTCAAATAAATTAATATCCTTTATTTATAATACTCTCCTAGACACTGACATTCCGTCATCAGAATCTTATAGACGAGCATGGGAGGACGAATTGAATCAACTCATAATGCAAGATATATGGGATGAAAGTTTACAACATATACACCAATGTTCATTAAATACTAGACATTCCTTAATACAATTTAAAATAATACATAGATTACATTATTCGAAGACAAAATTAAATAGGATTTTTCCTAGTATCTCTCCAATTTGTGATAAATGTCAATTTCAGGAAGCGAATTTAACTCATATTTTCGTAACTTGTATAAAAATGCAAAACTTCTGGTTGGAGATTTTTAAAATAGTTTCTAAATTTATCAACAAGCAATTGGATATGCTTGTCAGGTACATTTTCTTGATTACAGTCTAATAACTGCGAAAAAATTAATACTTAAATTTTGGAAAAAAACAATAACCCCCACAATTAAAATGTGGACTACGGAAATGTCAGAGACCCTGCATTTGGAAAAAATAAGATTTGCCTTAATTGACAAACCTGAGTTATTTTTTAAAATATGGTCTCCATTTATTGAATTTTTAGAAAAGTAAATGGGTTTGGCACAGGACTAAAATAAAAATTTTAAATTAAAAGTTGAAACTTGAGTTAAGGGTTGGATGTACAACTGTGGTTATTGTCTCCCGGATCTACTCCCTTTAAATTTTATAGTTATATCTTTTTTTTAATCCTCTTATTCTCTCTTCTCAATAGTTTATAGTTTTTTTGTTTTTTGTTTTTTTTTCCTTTCTTCTTTATTTTTTATTTTCTCTCTTTAAAAATTTAAAAATTGAAGCTATGTAAGAACTCTGTAACAAATGTGTCTTTTATTTCTATTTGTACATATGCTTTTCAAAAAATAAAATAATAATAAAAAATAAAAATAAAAAAAGAAAAGAAAATTGTGTCATGGAATACAAGTTGGATAGTGCTAATGAAAATGCACATCTGCACAAATCCTTCAGGGATATGTGGGCTACTTTATGTACCAGTTGAACATGTGTAATGCACGAAAATAGCTATATTGCTTTTTCAAGAAATAACTGTTCCACACGACCACGCCGCAACCTCACTGGAAATAAACAAAACCTAGCTGGAGCAGCTTGTCCAATTTATTGACTGCCCTGCTCTTTCCCAAGTTCTGTTTGCTTTTGTACCACGAAGATATCCTGGATGCAATTTCTATGCTGCAGGAAGCTTTTCCTGACATTGCAAACGGTGCAGTGGAACTGATCTCCAGCTAATGTGTCCGTATTGAGAGGAGATTTTAAATAGCCTGGATCTGATTATCCAGAAAAAATGGGAAGATTTGAAGTTTCAAATTACTTCAAGGAATTACTCAATTAAATCCAAATAATAGTTTCCACTCTGGCATAAACCTCGCAACAGGGGAACGAGGAGTGAAATTAACAGTTGCATGAAGAGAATTGCTGAATGTGGAATGCAAGATGGATGCAGATGGTGAAGGAAAATAATCTTCAAAATCTAAGAATTGAAGTAGTAATGCCCAGCTTTAGTTAATCTTTAGTGTGCAAGAAGGAACTGCAGATGCTAGTTTACAGCTAAGACCAATTAGTTAATTTTTGTTTGGATAAATTGTTCAGACTTTTTTTAAATCCTTGGAACATTCTTTCCAGCTGCATTTAGTTTCTACAAGGGCAAGTTTTAAGCCAAATTTTTCAGCCACGGCCTTCAGCCACACATTCCTACAAGTCAGCTATATTCATGCCACACATTGTGCTGATGGCTTTTGTGAACTATTAGTAAATACTCCCCAAATACTGTTATTGTATTGCTGATTATTTAGCATGTATTTGTATAATTTCCCTCTGCTAATTAGACAAAATTTGCCACTCAGTCTACTTTCCCCAATTTTTCTATGTATAGTAAATCCTCATTATAACAAACCAGGGAAGGGGGGGGGGGGGGGGAGAAGTATAATGTCCGTTATTGCTGATTGTCCATTATAACCGAGTATGGAATTGTGTATTGAGTTGAAACAAAGCATTGCAGATGCTGGTTAGTACACAAAGGGGCACAAAGTGCTGGAGTAACTCAGTAAGTCAGGTAGCATCACTGGAGAACATGAACAGGTGACATTAAAACCCTTCTTCAGATTGATTTAGTCCAGCACTGTGTCCACTTATGTATTAACTAGCATCTGCAGTTCTTTGTTGCAATTACATGCAAACTGATGCCACTGGTCTGCACCAGTAAGCCCACCTTCACCGGTTCACTTGGTTGGTGTTGCGGCTTACGATGTAACCCCTGGCTGGCATTTCTTCCTTCCGCTGCCAATAGCAAGATGCGCTAGGTCACCGTGGGGCTCTTCCCCTCTCACCTGCTGCCGCTTCCAAGGTGACGTATGTGGGTGGCTCCAGGGAGGAGGAGGAAGCAACGGTGAAAGCGTGGGAGGGAGAGACCCAGTGGACAGAGCGACGGGAGAAGAAGGAGGTGACAGTGATCGAGGCAAAGCAAAGGAAAAAGCGGTGGACGGAAGGTGCACCTTGCGATTCGGGCGGGTGCCCTCGGAAGCCTGCGCACTAAGCGGCCGGGGAGGCAGTGCAAGTCGGGCATCCGTCTGTTCGGGTCTGGTTGGAACTTGAATGGGAAACCACCTGGGAATATTAGTTATCTTATTAACTGAAAAAATGAATTTGTATCCCAAGAAGAAACTTGGAGAATATGTCACATTGTTTCGCATGTTTGCCATTGTTTAACATGTCTGAAATATGAATATACATACAAGGACCAAGCAATTTCATAAAACTGCTGTTTTTCGAAGATAAATCAGAGCATTGGTATTCATAGAAATTTGCAATGACCCAAAGTAGTCATACTTTAATGAAATTTCATCTGTCTCTGTAATTATATAACCTTGACTTGATTAATGTAATAACAGACTGTGTGTTACAACGTGTATTAACTCTATACCTTTCATGTTTTAGTACTTACTAAAAATGAAAGACAATTTAACTGCTCATACGTGTTTGGTTCTTATTTTTATTTGCTTTTCATCTATATACTTCGGTTTCCTCCCACACTCCAAAGACGTACAGGTATGTAGGTTAATTGACTGGGTAAATGTAAAAATTGTCCCTAGTATGTGTAGGATAGTGTTATTGTGCGGGGATCACTGGGCGGTGCGGACTTGGTGGGCCGAAAAGGCCTGTTTCCGCGCTGTATCTGAAATATGAAAATAAATATGAAATATGGGACAGGAAGCTAAAGTGCAGCAATGCCCTATTTCATCTGACAAAACCTAACTACTCAAGTACAGTGTGAGCACACTGGAACAATGAATTCTGGACAAGGACTGGAAAAATTAAATGGAAGCTTTCCAAGTTGTGCAAGAGTTACTTTAGCTTAATTTAAAACAGACTGCATTAGTTTGCTTCAGGTCCAACTCATATCCTCCTCCACCGGCACAGGAGGAGTCCTGGAGTAGATCAGCTATGATCGGATTGAATGGCAAAGCAGTTTGGAGGGACCGGGTGGCCGAATTCTGCTCCTTTAATCTTGTTTTTCCATTATAATAATTATGAGCACTCTCCCCATAGAACTGCTCAACTCCTCATTTTCCCTCATTCTGAATGCTGCATTTTTCCAGTTATAATTTATTTTATGTTTCCCTTTCAACAACATTGATGGATACCCCTTTTAGCTACAGACTATGCAGTCTCTCTACAAACCATATTCCTTTAAGAACTTTATAATGATAATGCTAGTCGACTTACTTGACTCATTTCTACAAGGGAAGCTTCAGTGTGTTAATAATGCAGTACATTGTTGGTTCGAAAGCTCATTCTACAGTCCTTACTGAAATACTACAGAGGGTCAGTCAGAATCTAACCTCATATCTTCCAGAAAGCCTATCTACTTAATTGGAGTACCATGACAGCCAATGTTGTACATTTGTAATGGTGGTAGTCATTGAAATAATGAGACTAATCCAGCATCTTGGATCTGTAATCTGGAGATAAGAGTTCAAATCCCATAATCATAACTGGGGCTTTAAACCTGGATGAGTAAAACATGTGGAATAAAAAAATAGACTTTGGACATAAAAGTTTTGATGTGTTCTAGAGCTGAGTGATCCAGACAAAACCAAAATTGAGTACTGGTGAGCTTGATTGCAGCACCTGATAGCACTGTCAAGTATCACTCTGTCATTTTGTTGATGTCTGACAATGAAATGGACTGAACTTACCTGGACATCTATCAGGATGTCAGACAGTTGCCAGTGCTATAATTATTAGAATTATTAGTAGAACAATTAAGTGCAAGCTGTTCTGGAGTGCTAGTCTTACTAGAGCCAAGATGTTCTCTGATCCCACATAGCCTCTGGTGTTTCGTACCATAAGCTATTTCTTGATAAACCATGGAGTGAATACAATTTCCATTTATGTCTCACTGGGGAAACCAAATTCATTCACCTGGCATTCATGGTTGGTTGCAAGTTCTTCAATCTTGCGCTAGGCTTCATAGTCATTCATATTGGGGGATGCTTTCGGAGCTACTACGGCTTAACAGTTTGCCAATTGCTTAGCCCCAAAGTGATAAAATTTAAATTTTAATCTGATCGTTGTAATAGCATTTTATTGTATGCTGTTTAGGTAAGCCGAATTGCAGCTTTCGACCTCACTTTTAGGTGTGCCTTGTGCAGTGCCTGGCATGTCCTTCTAAACACCTCATTGAATTAGTGTGTAGGAAGGAACTACAGAAGCTGATTTACACCACAGACGGACATAAAATGCTGGAGTAATTCAGATGATGACTGACCTGCTGAGTTATTCCTCTTTTTAAAACTTCAAAAGAGTAGCTGTCATCAACCACATAGACATGGCATATTTAAAACTTATAATGAGAAACTCCTCAATTTCTTCCCATGCTTCCTTTAACAGCTTGAATACATTTCATTTAGGTTTGGCCACTTAGTAGCTTAAAAGCTGCTAAACGGCTTATTATTAATTCACTAAATTGATCCCATCCAATGCTTTGCCTTTTTATGCCTCAATTACAATACTGGCATTGTTCCTGTCTACAGGAAGACAACCACAACAAAATACCTTACGACATCTTCTATCAAGCTCACATATACCTCTACTTCCTCAGAGGATTGAGGTGATTCTTGAGGAGGTTTGACATGTTGCCAAATACTCTGTCAAATCTTTACAGATGTAGAGTGAAGAGCATACTAACTGGTTGCATTGTGTCCCGATTCAGTAATTTAAATGCTCAAGAATAAAGGAAGCTGCAGAAAATGTTGGGCATTTGCTCAATCCATCATAGTATTAACCTCAACATCGGAAGGATCTTCAGGAAGCCCTACAGAAAGTAGATAATATCAAAGACTTGCGCCATCCCGACCATGCTCTCAGCTCGCCGATACCATTGGGGAAGGTGGTACAGGAGCCAGAGAAGCATACCTCTGGTTCAAGAACAGCCTCATTAACCATCAGGCTCTTGAACCACCCTTCCCAACTATAACCACAACTCTACCAAAGCACCAAGCTACTATGGACTTTGCATAACCAAGGTTTGACTACATACTTTGGCTTGAACTATCATCGTCTGGTTTGTCTAGAATAACTGATAATTTATTGTATATTTGTTTTATATTGTTGCCTTTAGTTTGCCTGTAAAGCTGCAGCAAGTAAGAAAATTGGTTCCGGTCATGATGCATTGGACAAGTAAATACTTTTGCCTCTTGACTCTTCACATAGCTTAATTCTTTTTAAATCCATATTAGGCCCTACATTTTACTTAGTTATCCAAAAAGTTCCATAGATACTTACGATCCAATACAATTTTTTATCAGCATTACAGGCTAGATCTTGTATATGTCAAGGCAGAGCAGGAAATCAATAACCAGGAGTTGACTGACTATGAAAGAATCCTGATGGAATTTCAACATGATTCAGTATCTTCATACACTAAACTACTAGGTAAGCTCAAAACAAAAGGTTTAGTTGTTTCAAAACAAAGCATAGCTAAGAAATTATTTGGAAGATCGAGCTCTGAGACTTAAAAAAAAAGATGATCTAATAGAGATCTTGAATGTAGATGAGAATGCATTGCCACTGATGAAATATTAAGCCGTATTCCAAAATTACTACTGAGACTTGTTATAAATATCAACAAATACGCTCTTGAACTTTTATAGGTGTACAGTAGATAGCATCACGGTATGCCCAGTAATGAAGTAGATTGCAAAAATGGTGAACACTGCCCACTCTTTCACAGAAACTGACCTCCCCACCATTGAAGGGATCTACAGGAGTTGCTGCCTCAAAAAGGTAGCCAGCATCATCAGACACTCAAACACCCTGGCACACTCTTATTTCGTTCCTGCCATTGGGAAGGCGGTATAGGAGCCTGAAAATTGTAATGTCCAGATTTAGGAACAGCTTCTTCCCTACAACCATCAGGCTATTAAACACTGCAACCTCCAAATAAGCTCTAAACTACATAGACTATTGTTTTTGTCTTTGTATTATTATTGTTTTTTAATTTTTTTAAAAATAAAATAAATATATATATATATATATATATATATATATACTGAACTGTATTGTTGTTTATCATGGTGTTCACAGAGTATTACATATCTGTTGTGTTGCTGCAAGTAAAAATGTCATTGTTCTGTTTCGGTACATATGACAATAAAAACACTCTCGAAATCTAATGATGAATTCTGATTTTTAAAATTGCAGTGGAAACGTGGCACATTTCCAAACTAAGGCAAAGGTAAACTAGCATCCAAAAGGGAGAAGTCTTTCGTAATAGAGTCAGATCAATTAAGCCAAAAGAGATCCTCGAATACAAACACTGGCTGAGAATTGTAGTGTCAATTTAAAGCCTTCTTCTTGCTTTAAATTTCTGTAATTTTAATTCAACATCAATTTTTCACATCATTTCAACCTAGCAATCATAGTTAATTAGCTTTAATTGAATGCAAGATTGACTTTAACAAATAGCAACATTTTGACACAGGAGGTTTAACTGCTTTATTCAACTATTTGAGACAAGATGAATGGCACGATAGAGGGCTCACTCCTGACCTTGGATGAGATTCAGCACAAAGACTAAGTGGGTCTGCAGCACTGATTTTGTCATTTCCAATGTCTGTTTTAATAATAGCGTCTCTGGGTTTCTATCGCATCTAGCTAGCAGGGAATATAAAATACACTGCATAGTACAAAACATTTAATAATGATTTGAAGGTACATGGATTTTAGGGAAGAATTGCTAATATTTAAAAAAAACTTAACATTTGTATTCTTGTAAGATGTTTTCAGGATAAAGGAGCTTAATGTAGCTCATGTTCAAATACCAGAATTTGCTGCAAATCTTGGGCAGCCTGATAGGCTTACCTAATTTCTAGCATACGTTGCACACGTAGGTGTACTAGGTTGATTCCCGGAATGGCGGGACTGTCGTATGTTGAAAGACTGGAGCGACTGGGCTTGTATACATTGGAATTTAGAAGGATGAGAGGGGATCTTATTGAAACATATAAGATTATCAAGGGGTTGGACATGTTAGAGGCAGGAAACTTGTTCCCAATGTTGGGGGAGACCAGAACCAGGGGCCACAGTTTAAGAATAAGGGGTAGGCCATTTAGAACAGAGATGAGGAAAAACTTTTTCAGTCAGAGAGCTGTGGGATTCTCTGCCTCAGAAGGTAGTGGAGGCCAGTTCTCTGAATGCTTTCAAGAGAGAGCTAGATAGAGCTCTTACAAATAGCGGAGTCAGGGGGTATGGGGAGAAGGCAGGAACGGGGTACTGATTGAGAATGATCAGCCATGATCACATTGAATGGTGGTGTTCGCTCGAAGGGCCGAAGGGCCGAACGGCCTTCTCCTGCACCTATTGTCTATTGTCTAAAAAGAAAACAATGATTGAAAATGCAGGAGGACTGAGAGTGCTGCAAATGTTACACTGGAAAATATATTAATTTAGTAATTTTCAATATATACTTACTCCCAACATGCAGAGGGGATGCATTGTTTCATGTTTGTCCATAGTCAAGCATAGTATGAATAATTATTTCTTTGGATAGTGTACTATCTGATCATGATCAGCAATAGAGATGAGCAAAATAAAAAAATGACCCAACTCTAGTCAATCCAAACCTTATCTAAAACAAAGGAGATATAATTTCACACCTGATCTGACCACCTACATTTATTCAGAATCCCAGTCCAGGCACACAAGTTATCCGTGCCTATTCAACTCAGTATTGCAGATCTCCCATATGTCCCCCACATCACATTGTAGTCTACTAGTATATAAAACAGTGCATTTATTTAGTAAGTTCTAAGTATTAGGTGTATTCATTTATGAAATACTAATTAAGGCTGATTAGCCTGAAAACGTATGGTATTTCTCAAAGCCAACCTGATCCAAATCATTGCACACCTGGGTTAGCAGTTTAAAAAAAAGTTTTTATGACCACCAGGCTTTACATTAATGCAAGGTTCATGAATTAAATGTTGACAGCACTGGCACAGCAGCACATTAATCTAAACTGTAATTGCATCAAATTATTTTGTAAGGAAAGGAATGAAGGAACTAGTGATATTTAACACTGAAATAATCAATATGCCTGGCACCTAGTTTATAACCCACAGTTAACAAATGACCACTTGAGTAAAATGCCAGAGGGAGCAAGATATGTGTAGAATGATACCCAAAGCATCAGACATATTACAAAAAATAAGATTCAGAGTTAAAGCTGAATTTATCGCACACTCAAGAAACGTCACAGAATGTAAATGCTGCACTCTCCAGAACACGAGTAGTATTTCATTGGGTGCACATAATTAAATAAACACCATTTAACATCAAGTCTTCAAGGCAATATTACTTTCAGGGTTGAGGTTATCACACACGTCAAGCAGTTTATCTTGCGACTGAATCCCAAGATATAATAACATTTTATGAAATTGCTAATATCATTTTTCTGAAGGCCCTAAATTCAAGGGAGAAATATAAAAGGAAATTTGAAATGCAAAGAGTACAGTTAAAAAATATTAATGACAGCCAAAATTAAGGAAAATACTAAAATTTATTTTGGTAACGTGAAGAATGGCAATAAATAAAACAATAGGAGATCAAAATGATAACCTGCATATGGAATATAGAAAAATATAGTAGATGTTGAGAGAGTTAGTGATGCAAGAGGGATCGAGGGAGAGGCACACAGAGATTAGAGGGAGCATTTTTAAGGGCAGTGTGAAAGAGGATATATTAATAGGAAAAATACTTTAAAAGGTGCTCCAAATTTGCTGACCATAAAGACATAAATATATATAGTTTATGAATTATGAAAATCTACATCGTTTATGAAAATCTATATAGTTTAGAGATACAGGCCCTTGAGCTCACTGAGTCTGCGCCGATCCCTGCACATTAACACCATCCTACACACATTAGAGACAATTTACATTTATACTGAGCCAATTAGCCTACAAACCTATACGTCTTTGGAGTGTGGGAGGAAACCGGAGCTTCCCGGAGAAAACCCACGCAGCTCACGGGGAGAATGTACAAACTCCATACAGACAAGCACCCATGGTCAGGATCAAACCCAGACCTTTGGCGTTACAAGGCTGCAACACTACCGCTGTGCCACCGTGCCATCTTTATATATATATATATATATATTAAAAACTTTGTGTTTGAAATGCTTGAAATCCTACCTCATGTAGACATGTCTTGTTGAGAAGGGCAGCTCAGAGATTTTCACTGTAACCACCACCCTCAGCTGAAATGATTTAAAGTTGCAGTTCCCAGATAGCTGCTATCTCCACATTTCTGACTAATAGCAAGCATTCTAATTCAACAAGCATGCCGATTGTAATCTCTGACCCTCCTCTGCTGTCGCACAAAGGTTATTCAAGGAATCCATTAGTAGTAACAGTTAAGATCAATGGCATATGTGTAAGAAACTGCTTGTTTAAACCGAAGACAGACACAAAAAGCTGGAGTAACTCAGTGGGACAGGCAGCATCTCTGGAGAGAAGGTGTAGGAAAGAAAACTGCAGATGCTGGTTTAAATCGAAGGTAGACACAAAATGCTGGAGTAACTCAGCAGGTCAGGCAGCATCTCTGGAGAAGAATGGGTGACGTTTTGGGTCGAGACTCTTCTTCAGACTGATGTCAGGGGATGGGGTGGGACAAAGATAGGATGTAGTAGGAGACAGGAAGACTGGTGGTAGATCTGGGAAGGGAATGGGATAGAGAGGGAAAGCAGAGACTATCTGAAATTAGAGAAGTCAATGTTGATATCGCTGGGGTGTTAAGTACCCAAGCGAAATATGAGGTGCTGTTCCTCCAATTTGCGCTGGGCCTTACTCTGGCAATGGAGGAGGCCCAGGACAGAAAGGTCAGATTGGGAATGGGAGGGGGAGTTCAAGTGCTGAGTCACCGGAAAATCAGGTTGGTTAAGACGAACTGAGCGGAAGTGTTCAGCGAAATGATCGTCGAGCCTGCACTTGGTCTCGCCGACGTAGAGAATTTGACACCTGGAACAGCAGATAGTAGATAAGGTTGGAGGAGGTGCAGGTGAACCTCTGCCTCACCTGGAAAGACTGTTTGAGTCCTTGGATGGAGTCAAGGGGGGAGGTAAAGGGATAGGTGTTGCATCTCCTGCGGTTGCAGGGGAAAGTACCTGGGGAGGGGGTGGTTTGGGCGGGAAGGGACGAGTGGACCAGGGAGTTTCGGAGGAAACGGTCTCTGCAGAAAGTAGAAAGGGGTGGAGATGGGAAGATGTAGAGGGTCCCGTTGGAGGTGACGGAAATGTTGGAAGATGATTTGTTGGATACACTGACTGATGGGGTGGAAGGTGAGGACAAGGGGGATTCTGACATTGTTACGAATGGAGGGAGGCGGAGCAAGAGCGGAGCTGCGAGATATAGATAGTGAGAGCCTCATCTATAATGGGAGAGGGGAAGCCCCATTTCCTGAAGAATGAGGACATCTCATCCTGGGCGCAGATGCGGCATAGACGGAGGAATTGGGAGGAGAGGATAGACTTTTTGCAGGAGACTGGGTGGGAAGAAGTGTAGTCCAGATAGCTGTGGGAGTCAGTGGGTTTGTAGTAGATGACAGTCATTAGTCTGTTTCCTGTGATGGAGATGGTGAGATCCAGAAACTGTAGGGAGATAGTCCAAGTAAATTTAAGAGCTGGATGGAAATTAATGGTGAAATTGATGAAGTTTCCGGTCTCGACCCGAAACGTCACCCATTCCTTCTCTCCAGAGATGCTGCCTGTCCTGCTGAGTTACTCCAGCTTTTGGTGTCTATCTAAGATTAATGCCATATCTTGTTTAAAATCATTTGGCTAACAAAAATCTTAATCTTTGGAATGTTATGATAAAACTTTCACTGCAATCAATGTACATTACCATATTTGGATATCGTAAGAAAATAACTGCAGATGCTGGTACAAATCGAAGGTATTTATTCACAAAATGCTGGAGTAACTCAGCAGGTCAGACAGCATCTCAGGAGAGAAGGAATGGGTGACATTTCGGGTCGAGGCCCTTCTTCAGACTGATGTCAGGGGGGCGGGACAAAGTAAGGATATAGGTGGAGACAGGAAGACATGTCCCACTGTCTTCCTGTCTCCACCTATATCCTTCCTTTGTCCCGCCCCCCTGACATCAGTCGGAAGAAGGGTCTCGACCCGAAATGTCACCCATCCCTTCTCTCCTGAGATGCTGCCTGACCTGCTGAGTTACTCCAGCATTTTGTGAATAAATATTTGGGTATCTGTTCACCTAATAATTCCAGCATGACTTATGAGAATACTGACATGTAAAATAAATTATTTCGCGATATCTTGGTAATACAATATTTATGCTAGGACTGATGCCCATACCACAAATAGGTTAAACACCCAGTTCATTTCTACTGGGATAGCAACAGATCTTATGTGCTCCAATATTTAAAACACTAAAATTTATCGGTACAATTTTGAGTACCAGCATTAGCACTTCCACCCTTTTCAAAAGAAAGAATCAAAAAACCTGGAGCTTCAGTGAGATAATTCTTTCAAATGTGGGGCTTCAAGTCCAGCCTAAACTGGTAAAATTAAAGGCTTCCTCTATTGACTGACTACAGACTATACATGGAATAATCTCGAGTGAGCTCATGTAAAATCCAACAGAGCCTGGACCCAAAGTATGGAACTTAATCTAATTTAATATGGATTTATGCTAAATTAATCATCTCAAGAGCACAACTCACAACTTGGAAATAGGACATTGGCAGTTTGGTGGATATTTATCCGAAACTTAATGGGTAGAAAGAAATATACTCAGAAAGCAAGAACTACAGATGCAGAAAATCTGAAATAAAACCAGAAAATTCTGGAGAATGTGAGGCCACATCAGTGGAAAGAGAAATGGTTAATATTTCAGACTGATGACCAGAGACAGTAAGCACCACCGATACCTCTAAAAAAGTTTTAAACATTATTTTGAAATGATTAGATATTTTGTGTATAATTGTATATTATTTTAATAATGTTTAATTTTTAACCTGTGTTGTTAACTGTACCGTAAATTTTCATTGATATGCATACCAGCACTTTTAGAAACATAGAAAATAGGTGCAGGAGTAGGCCATTCGGCCCTTCGAGCCTGCACCGCCATTCAATATGATCATGGCTGATCATCCAACTCAGTATCCCGTACCTGCCTTCTCTCCATACCTCCTGATCCCTTTAGCCACAAGGGCCACATCTAACTCCCTCTTAAATATAGCCAATTAACTGGCCTCAACTACCTTCTGTGGCAGAGAATTCCACAGATTCACCACTCTCTGTGTGAAAAAAAAACGCTCTCATCTCGGTCCTAAAAGACTTCCCCCTTATCCTTAAACTGTGACCCCCTTGTTCTGGACTTCTCCAACAACGGGAACAATCTTCCTGCATCTAGCCTGTCCAACCCCTTAAGAATTTTGTAAGTTTCTATAAGATCCCCCCTCAATCTTCTAAATTCCAGCGAGTACAAGCCGAGTCTATCCAGTCTTTCTTCATATGAAAGTCCTGCCATCCCAGGAATCAATCTGGTGAACCTTCTCTGTACTCCCTCTATGGCAAGAATGTCTTTCCTCAGATTAGGAGACCAAAACTGTATGCAATACTCCAGGTGTGGTCTCACCAATGCCCTGTACAACTGCAGCAGAACCTCCCTGCTCCTATACTCAAATCCCCTCGCTATGAATGCCAACATACCATTCGCTTTCTTCACTGCCTGCTGTACCTGCATGCCTACTTTCAATGACTGGTGTACCACGACACCCAGGTCTCGTTGCATCTCCCCTTCTCCTAATCGGCCACCATTCAGGTAATAGTCTGCTTTCCTGTTCTTGCCACCAAAGTGGATAACCTCACATTTATCCACATCATACTGCATCTGCCATGCATTTGCCCACTCACCTAACCTATCCAAGTCACGTTGCAGCCTCCTAGCATTCTCCTCACAGCTAACACTGCCCCCCAGCTTCGTGTCATCCGCAAACGTGGAGATGTTGCATTCAATTCCCTCGTCCAAATCATTAATATATATTGTAAATAGCTGGGGTCCCAGCACTGAGCCTTGCGGTACCCCACTAGTCACTGCCTGCCATTCTGAAAAGGACCCGTTTTTTCCTACTCTTTGCTTCCTGTCTGCCAGCCAGTTCTCTATCCACATCAATACTGAACCCACAATACTGTGTGATTTAAGTTTGCATACTAAATTTAAGTTTGCATACTAAATTTAAGTTTGCATACTAAATTTAAGTTTGCATACTAACCTTTCCTCACAATCTGAAGGGGAAAATCTCAAATTTATCTCAATCGGTCATATCATATCATATATGGACGCAGCGGCTCACAGCTCTCCCTTTCGGTGCGTTTTATGTGTGTTATCTGTGTTATGTCTGTTAGTCAAATTTAGTCATTCAAACCAGGAAAATCAGGCAAATCCTACCTACAACCGAAAGGACCTTCTGATCATCGGATTCCAGTGCAATCGGGACCTTGTGCGCGAATTTCCACACCCGCGAAATATACCGGAAGAGATTGCCAGGACACCGGGCGCTCCGTGGATAGTTGTCGGCGCGAACAGGCGTCGCAGACGGAGGAGAAACAGGAAGCAAAAGCGAGGATGCCGGTCCGGTATACTTGCCAAGCTAAAGAGACAGCCACACAAACCACCGCTACCTAGCATGTTCCTCACCAACGCCAGATCCATCATCAACAAAATGGACGAACTTAAACTACAGATATCAGCAAACAAACTCGTGGAGGACTGTTGCATTCTCTTAGTAACAGAGACATGGCTTCATCCACTTATCCCAGACGGAGCCATTGAGCTAGCCGGGCGCACAGCGTTTCGTTGGGACAGAAACATCGACTCCGGTAAGAGCAAGGGGGGGGGGTTATGCATTTATGTGCACAACAGCTGGTGCACTAATATCCAAACCATAGATAGCCACTGTTCTCCTGATCTGGAGTCCCTAACAGTTAAATGCAGGCCTTTTTACCTTCCTCGCGAATTTACAGGGGTTATAGTAACAGCAGTCTACATCCCACCGAATGCTAACGCTAGCACAGCTTTAGGCTACCTGCTAGGTGCAATAAACTCACAACAGAGCACATATCCAGAAGCAGCCCACATCATAGCCGGGGACTTCAACCATGCAGACCTAAAGTCAGTTCTCCCGAAACTTGAACAACACATAAGATGTGCTACCAGGGGGAAAAACACACTAGACAAGGTTTACTCAAATATTAAGAAGGGGTTCAGGTCAGCACCACTACCACACCTGGGGCAGTCAGATCACCTGTCCATATTCCTAACCCCAGCATACACCCCACTCAGGAGGAAAGCTCCAGTCACCATAAAGACTGTGAAGACATGGCCTGAAGGAGCTTCCTCGCAGCTGCAGGATTGCTTCGAAAGGACCAACTGGGATATTTTTGAGGATCAGGACTTGGAGGAGTACACATCAACTGTACTTTGCTACATCAAAAACTGCGTTGACAATGTCACCGTCGACAAACGCATCCGGTTGTACCCCAATCAAAAACCCTGGATGACAAAGGATGTCAGGTCTCTCCTCAAGGACCGTAACACCGCCTTCAGGTCTAGTGACAGAGCTCTATACAGTGCTGCTAGAACCAACCTGAAGAGAGGCATCAAGGATGCCAAAGCGTCCTACAAGAGGAAGATTGAGGACCACTTTTCCAACAATGACCCACGGCGGGTATGGCAAGGCATCCAGCACATCACCAATTACAAGACCAGCAACCGCACGACTGCCGACGGCGACGCCTCGTTGGCTGAGGAACTTAACTGTTTCTTTGCTCGTTTCGAGGTGAAAGCTACAGTGGCAGACATTACACCCTCTCCAGCACCTGAGAGCAACACCTTCAATGTGCAGGAGTATGACGTTAAGCGAGTGCTCAGAGCAGTGAATCCCAGGAAAGCTGCAGGCCCCGATGGTGTGACGGGCAGAGTGCTGAGGGAATGTGCAGACCAATTATCTGAGGTCTTCACAAAAATCTTCAACCTGTCCCTTTTAAAATCCACCATCCCTCCCTGCCTGAAGTCCGCCATAATCATCCCACTGCCGAAAAAGCCTGTCATCAGCGGTCTTAACGACTACCGTCCGGTAGCACTCACACCGGTCATCACAAAGTGCTTCGAGAGACTGGTCCTGCAGCACATCAAAGCCAGCCTCCCACCCACCTTCGACCCATACCAGTTTGCCTACAGAGCAAATAGGTCTACAGGGGATGCCATCGACACTGCTCTTCACACTGCACTGACCCACCTTGAACACCAGGGGAGCTATGTGAGGATGCTCTTTCTCGACTTCAGCTCTGCCTTTAACACGGTCATCCCGAGCAGACTGGTCACCAAACTTTCCGACCTTGGATTTTCCCTAACCATCTGCAAATGGATCAAGGACTTCCTGACCAACCGCCCCCAGACAGTCAAAATAGGCCCTCACCTCTCCTCCACCATTACACTGAGCACCGGCTCACCACAGGGCTGTGTGTTGAGCCCCATCCTTTACTCCCTCTACACTCACGACTGCGCCCCCACCCATCCCACCAACACCATCATCAAGTTCGCGGATGACACGACTGTGGTTGGACTTATCTCAGAAGGAGATGAGACAGCCTATAGGGATGAAATCCAAAGGCTGGCAGCATGGTGTTCAGTGAACAATCTGGTCCTGAACTCCTCCAAAACAAAGGAACTTATAATTGACTTTAGAAAAACCAGTGGAGATTACGACCCACTCTACATCAATGGGGTCTGCGTGGAAAGGGTACCAGCTTTCAGGTTCCTGGGTACGCACATCGCAGAGGATCTCACCTGGTCTACCAACACCATCACCACAGTAAAGAAGGCACAGCAGAGACTCCACTTCCTGAGGATCCTCAGGAAAACCAACCTGCAGGAGAAGCTCATGTTGTCCTTCTATCGCTGCTCCATCGAGAGTGTGCTGGCATATTGTATAACCACATGGTATGCCAGCTGCTCAGAAAAGGACAGGAAGGCCCTTCAGAGGGTCATCACGACGGCCCAGAAAATCATCGGCTGCTCACTGCCCTCCCTGGAGCACCTGTTCAGCCTGCGCTGCCTCAGTAGAGCAGGCAAAATAATAAAAGATCCATCCCACCCCGGCCACCGTCTGTTTGTTCATCTGCCCTCTGGTCGACGTTTCAGGTCAATCAAATCCCGAACAAACAGACTTAAGAACAGTTTTTACCCCAGGGCCATACGAGAACTGAACACTACCTGTGCACTAGGCAACACCGTTAAAAAATCTTGTACTTAATTTAATTGTATTTATGTATTTATTTGTTTTTGCATTTATTGCATATATGTTTGTACGCACCGTCAGGATTGGCTGTTTTTTAATTTCGTTGTACTCGTTGCAATGACAATAAATGAATATTATTATTATTATTATATACAGCCGGAAACAGGCCTTTTCGGCCCACCAAGTCCGTGCCGCCCAACGATCCCCGCACATTAACACCATCCTACACCCACTAGGGACAATTTTTACATTTACCCAGCCAATTAACCTTCATACCTGTACGTCTTTGGAGTCACTTAACCATATAACCATATAACCATATAACAATTACAGCACGGAAACAGGCCCGTTTGGCCCTACCAGTCCACGCCGACCACTTTCTCTGACCTAGTCTCATCTACCTGCTCTCAGACCATAACCCTCCAATCCCCTCCCATCCATATACCTATCCAATTTACTCCTTCACCCACTCTGCTCCCTGGTTTACCCCTGAACTCCGCATGATGAAAACTCATGCCCGCCAACTTGAAAGACTCCGCAACAAAACAGGTCTCACAATTCACTCCCAAGCCTACAAAGTATGCAAACTTAAATTTAGTATGCAAACTTAAATTTAGTATGCAAACTTAAATTTAGTATGCAAACTTAAATCACACAGTATTGTGGATTCAGTATTGATGTGGATAGAGAACTGGCTGGCAGACAGGAAGCAAAGAGTAGGAAAAAACGGGTCCTTTTCAGAATGGCAGGCTATATGGACTTCAGTAAGGCATTTGACAAGGTTCCACATGGAAGGTTGATTAAGAAGGTTAAATCGTTGGGTATTAATAGTGAGGTTGCAAGATGGATTCAACAATGGCTGAATGGGAGATACCAGAGGGTAACGGTTGACAATTGTATGTCAGGTTGGAGGCCAGTGTCTAGTGGAGTGCCCCAAGGATCTGTGTTGGGTCCACTGTTGTTTGTCATTTACATTAATGATCTGGATGATGGTGTGGCAAATTGGATTAGTAAATATGCAGATGATACTAAGATAGGTGGAGTAGTTGATAGTGAGGTAGATTTTCAAAGTCTACAGAGAGACTTGGGCCTTTTGGAAGGGTGGGCTGAAAGATGGCAGATGGAGTTTAATGCTGATAAGTGTGAGGTGCTGCATTTTGGTAGGACAAATCAAAATAGGACGTACAGGGTAAATGGTAGGGAATTGAGGAATGCAGTGGAACAGAGGGATCTGGGAATAACTGTGCATTGTTCCCTGAAGGTGGAATCTCATGTGGATAGGGTGGTGAAGAAGGCGTTTGGTATGCTTGCCTTTATAAATCAGAGCATCGAGTATAGAAGTTGGGATGTAATGTTGAAATTGTACAGGGCATTGGTGAGGCCGAATCTGGAGTATGGTGTGCAGTTCTGGTCGCCAAATTATAGGAAGGATGTCGACAAAATGGAGAGGGTACAGAGGAGATTTACTAGAATGTTGCCTGGGTTTCAGCACTTAGGCTACAGAGAGAGGTTGAACAGGTTGGGTCTTTATTCTTTGGAGCATAGAAGGTTGAGGGGGGACTTGATAGAGGTTTTTAAAATTTTGAGAGGGACGGACAGAGTTGACGTGGGTAGGCTTGTCCCTTTGAGAGTGGGGAAGATTCCAACAAGGGGACATAGCTTCAGAATTGAGGGACAAAGGTTTAGGGGTAACATGAGGGGGAATTTCTTTACTCAGAGGGTTGTGGCTGTATGGAATGGACTTCCGGTGGAAGTGGTGGAGGCTGGCTCGATTTTATTATTTAAGAGTAAATTGGATAGGTATATGGATAGGAGGGGATTGGAGGGTTATGGTCTGAGTGCAGGTAGATGAGACTAGGTCAGGGAGAATGGTCGGCGTGGACTGGTAGGGCCGGACAGGCCTGTTTCCATGCTGTAGTTGTTATATGTTATATGTTATATGACCACCTGCAGCACTACAAAGATGCCCTCTCCCGCGCCCACTCCACCTACTACTCTCAAATAATTCACTCTGGCTCCGGAAACCCCAAAACACTCTTCTCTACAATAAACAAACTCCTCAGCCCCCTGGACACCATCTCCCAATCATTCACAGTTGACAAATGCACCACTTTCCTTTCATTCTTCCAAAGCAAAATAGACAACATCTACAGCACCTTAACCACCAACGCACCTGCTCCCCCTCAAACCACCTGCCCCCCCTTATCCTGTCAACCCCCGCCTCAGTTCTCCCCAATCTCCAGCACCGACCTCTCTGACCTCTTCACAGGAATAAAAACTGCCACCTGCTCTCTGGACCCCACCCCCTCCAGCTTTGTCAAGGCCTGCCTTCCTGCTCTCTCTCCACTTATCACTGCAACAATAAACTCCTCCATGTCCACTGGCATTGTCCCGCCATCCCTCAAAATCGCTGCTGTCACCCCCATTCTGAAAAAACCTGGTCTAAACCCTGACACCCCAAACAACATCAGACCAATCTCCAACCTACCCTTTCTGTCCAAAGTTTTGGAACGTGCTGTAGCTTCCCAACTCAAATACCACCTCTCTACCAATAACCTGTATGAAACTTTCCAATCCGGATTCCGCTCAAACCACTGTACTGAAACTGCGCTCCTCAAAATCACAAACGACATTCTCCTCTCCTCCGACGCTGGCAACCTCAACATCCTCATCCTACTTGACCTCAGCGCCGCCTTTGACACCATAAATCACTCCATTCTCCTCACCCGACTTGAAACCTCCCTTAACATCACCGGCACAGCCCTATCCTGGTTCAAATCTTACCTCTCTGACAGACACCAGTTCATCTCCATTAACAACTGTAAATCCCCCACCGCTCCCCTCCCCCAAGGTGTCCCCCAAGGCTCAGTCCTTGGCCCCCTCCTCTTCATCCTCTACCTGTTCCCCCTTGGTCAATAAATCCGCCGTCATGGTCTCAACTTCCACTGCTTCGCCGATGATATCCAGCTCCTCATCTCCACCAAGTCAATCTCCCCCACCACACACTCTACACTGACAAACTGCATCACTGAAATAAAATCTTGGCTTCAATCAAATTTCCTCAAACTCAATTGCAACAAATCTGAAATCATCATCATTGGTCCAAAAACGCTCACCAAATCCACCCAAAACTTCATCCTCAACATTGATGGTCTCCCAGTATCCACCTCCCCTCACATCCGGAATCTTGGAATCATCTTTGATCAAACCCTCTCCTTTGACAAACACATCAAACACATCACAAAGACAGCCTTCGTCCACCTCAAAAACATTGCCCGTCTCCGTCCATCCCTCTCCTCCACAGCTGCAGAAACCCTCATCCACGCCTTCATCACCTCCCGTCTGGACTACTGCAACAGCCTCCTCTATGGCGCACCCTCAAAAATCATCAGTAAACCAATACATTCAAAACTCCGCTGCCCGTCTACTCACCCACACCCCGATCCGTGACCATATCACCCCCGTCCTTTACAAACTCCACTGGCTCCCCATCCCCCAGAGAATCCAGTACAAAATCCTCCTCATAACCTACAAAGCCCTCCATAACCTGGCCCCATCCTACCTGACCGACCTCCTCCACAGGCACACTCCCACCTGCACCCTCCGCTCTGCTGCTGCCAATCTCCTATCCCCCCACATCCGGACCAAACTCAGATCCTGGAGAGACAGGGCTTTCTCCATCGCTGCTCCCACCCTATGGAACTCACTACCCCAAACCGTTAGAGACTCCTCCACACTCACCACATTCAAAACATCGCTGAAGTCTCACCTGTTCAGTACTGCCTTCAACCACTGAAGGTCACCTCACCTTCTGTCTCCTTTCTCTGTTTGTTTACTTATTTACTTATTTACTTATTTATCTATTTATTCATTTCCCTATGTTCTCTAAATCTCTGTAAAGCGTCTTTGAGTATATGAAAAGCGCTATATAAATAAAATACATTATTATTATTATTATTAAAAAATAAAATCGAGCCTGCCTCCACCACTTCCACCGGAAGCTCATTCCATACAGCCACCACCTTCTGAGTAAAGAAGTTACCCCTCATGTTACCCCTAAACTTTTGTCCCTTAATTCTGAAGTTATGTCCCCTTGTTGGAATCTTCCCCACTCTCAAAGGGAAAAGCCTACCCACGTCAACTCTGTCCGTCCCTCTTAAAATTTTAAAAACCTCTATCAAGTCCCCTCTCAACCTTCTACGCTCCAAAGAATAAAGACCCAACCTGTTCAACCTCTCTCTGTAGCTCAAGTGCTGAAACCCAGGCAACATTCTAGTAAATCTCCTCTACACCCTCTCCATTTTGTCGACATCCTTCCTATAATTTGGCGACCAGAACTGCACACCATACTCCAGATTCGGCCTCACCAATGCCCTGAACAATTTTAACATTACATCTCAACTTCTATATTCGATGCTCTGATTTATAAAGGCAAGCATACCAAACGCCTTCTTCACCACCCTATCCACATGAGATTCCACCTTCAGGGAACAATGCACAGTTATTCCCAGCTCCCTCTGTTCCACTGCATTCCTCAATTCCCTACCATTTACCCTGTACGTCCTATTTTGATTTGTCCTACCAAAATGCAGCACCTCACACTTATCAGCATTAAACTCCATCTGCCTTCTTTCAGCCCACCCTTCCAAAAGGTCCAAGTCTCTCTGTAGACTTTGAAAATCTACTTCATTATTAACTACGCCACCTATCTTTGTATCATCTGCATACTTACTAATCCAATTTGCCACACCATCATCCAGATCATTAATGTAAATGACAAACAACAGTCGACCCAACACAGATCCCTGGGGTACTCCACTAGACACTGGCCTCCAACCTGACATACAGTTGTCAACCATTACCCTCTGGTATCTCCCATTCAGCCATTGTTGAATCCATCTTGCAACCTCACTATTAATACCCAACCTTCCATGTGGAACCTTGTCAAATGCCTTACTGAAGTCCATATAGACAACATCCACAGCCTTGCCCTTATCAATTTCCCTGGTAACCTCTTCAAAAAATTCAAGAAGATTAGTCAAACATGACCTTCCAGGCACAAATCCATGTTGACTGTTTCTAATCAGGCCTTGTTTATCCATGTGATTATATATATTGTCCCCAAGTATCTTTTCCATTAATTTTCCCACCACAGACGTCAAACTAACAGGTCTATAATTGCTAGGTTTACTTTTAGAACCTTTTTTAAACAAAGGCACAACATGCGCAATGCACCAATCTTCCGGCACCATCCCCGTTTCTAATGACGTTTGAAATAGTTCCGTCATAGCCCCTGCTATTTCTGCACTAACTTCCCTCAATGTCCTAGGGAATATCCTATCAGGACCTGGAGACTTATCCACTTTTATATTTTTCAAAAGTGTCCGTACCTCCTCTTCTTTGATCCTCATAATTTCCATCACTACTCTACTTGTTTCGCTTACCTCACATAATTCAATATCCTTCTCCTCGGTGAATACCGAAGAAAAAAAATTGTTTAATATCTCCCCCATTTCTTCCGGCTCAGCACATAGCTGTCCACTCTGACTCTCCAATGGACCAATTTTATCCCTCGCTATCCTTTTGCTATTGACATATCTGTAGAACCCCTTGGGGTTTACTTTTACATTACTTGCCAAAGCAACCTCATATCTTTTTTTCGCTTTTCTAATTTCCTACTTAAGATTCCTTTTACATTCTTTATATTCCTCAAGAACCTCATTTACTCCCTGCCGCTTATATTTATTGTATATCTCCCTCTTTTTCCGAACCAAGTGTCTAATTTCCCTGGAAAACCACGGCTCTTTCAAATTATTATTTTTTCCTTTCCACCGAACAGGGACATAAAGACTCTGTACTCTCAAAATTTCACCTTTAAATATCCTCCATTTCTCTATTATATCCTTTTCATAAAACAAAATGTCCCATTTCACTCCTTTTAAATCCTTTCTCATCTCCTCAAAATTAGCCTTTCTCCAATCCAAAATCTCAACCCTTGGTCCAGATTTGACCTTCTCCATAATTATATTGAAACTAATGACATTGTGATCACTAGACCCAAAGTGCTCCTCAACACATACGTCTGTCACCTGACCCGTCTCATTTCCCAACAGGAGGTCCAACACTGCCCCTTCTCTGGTAGGTACCTCTACGTATTGCTGCAAAAAACTATCCTGCACACATTTTACAAACTCCAAACCATCCAGCCCTTTAACAGAATGTGATTCCCAGTCTATGTACGGAAAATTGAAAACACCCACAATCACTACACTGTGCTTACTACTAATATCTGCTATCTCCTTACATATTTGCTCTTCCAATTCTCGTTCCCTATTTGGCGGTCTATAATACACCCCTATAAGTGTTGCTAAGCCTTTCTCATTTCTGAGTTCCACCCAAACAGCCTCCCTAATTGAGCCTTCTAGTCTATCCTGCCAAAGCACTGCTGTGATATCCTCCCTGACAAGCAATGCAACACCCCCACCTCTTGCCCCTCCGATTCTATCACATCTGAAACAATGAAATCCTGGAATATTTAATTGCCAATCGCAACCCTCCTGCAACCATGTTTCACTGATCGCCACAACATCATACTTCCAGATGTCAATCCAGGCTCTAAGCTCATCCACCTTTCTTACAATGCTCCTAGCATTAAAATATACACATTTAAGGGACCCATCTTTCTTATTCTCAGTTTATTTCTTCACTTCTTTCTCTCCTACATATTGGGTCTGAGTGTTTCCCTTTTCTGCCTCCTGCCTCACACACTCCCTATTAGCTATCTGTGTTTGAGTCCCTCCCCCCAACCGTACTAGTTTAAAGTCTCCGCAATTACCTTAGCAAATCTCCCCGCCAGGATATTGGTTCCCCTCAGGTTCAGATGCAACCCGTCCTTTTTGTGCAGGTCATACTTCCCCCAGAAGAGGACCCAATGATCCAGAAACTTGAATCCCTGCTCCCTGCACCAGTCCCTCAGCCACGTATTTATCCTCCACCTCACTCCATTCCTATTCTCACTATCGCGTGGCACAGGCAGTAAGCCTGAGATTATCACTTTGGAAGTCCTTTTTTTTAAAACTCTCTTCCTAGCCCCCTAAATTCTCCTTTCAGGACCTCTTCCCTTATCCTACCTATATTGTTGGTACCTATATGTACCACGACCTCTGGCTCCTCTCCCTCCCTTTTCAGGATATCTTGGACACGTTCAGATACATCCCGGACACTGGCACCAGGGAGGCAAACTACCATCCGGGTCTCCCGACTGCGTCCACAGAATCGCCTATCTGACCCCCTCACTATAGAGTCCCCTATCACTATCGCTCTCTTCTTCCTTTCCCTACCCTTCTGAGCAACAGGGCCGGACTCCGTGCCAGAGGCCCGGGCGCCGTCGCTGCCCCCAGGTAGGCTGTACTCCCCAACAGTACCTAAACAGGAGTATTTATTGCCAAGGGGTACATCCCCTGGGGTACTCTCTAGTCCCTGCCTCTGCTCCTTGCCCCCCCTAACCGTGACCCACTTGTCTACCTCCCGTGGTCTTGGAGTGACCACCTCTCTATAACTCCTCTCTATAACCTCCTCACTCTCCCTGACCAGACAGAGGTCATCAATCTGCCGCTCCAGGTTCCTAATACGGTCCCTTAGGAGCCCCATCTCGTCGCACCTGGCGCAGATGTGGATGTCTGGAAGACTATCAGACTCCCAGATTCCCCACATCCGACACCCAGAACAATAAACTGCCCTGGCACTCATACTCCCCGTTAACTGGGATACGTTGCAGAGTGGTCTGCTCCAACCGCTCCTGGGCCTCTGTAAGAACAAAGCCCCGTGCTCGGTTTCCAAAAACTACAGCCCTGACGCTACTCCAACCGCTCCTACCGCTCCTGGGCCTCTGTGAAAACAAAGCCCCGTGCTCGGTTTCCAAACCTACCGCCCGGCCGCTGCTCCAACCGCCCACCCAAAAGAACTGAGTGATCTCCTGGGAGAGGCGAAAAACCAGATAAAAACCCAGGCCAATTTGGGAAAAAAAATCCGGGAAATTCCTCTCCGACCCCAAGCTAGGCGATCGAAACTTGTCCAGGAGATCACACAGGTCTTACTCCTTACTATCTCCACACAATACTTCCCAAGCAACTTGCTTTGCTCCACAACCCAAGGCCACTCCAACCATCACAATCAATCCAAAACATGGAGACAACACTTGCACGCATTTGGAGGTCTTTGTCAACTCATTCACCAAAGCATGCGAGATGATGAGCCTTGTACTTTACATCCACAAGGTAATGTCCTCTGCCAACCTGCGATGAGCAGGTAGTGCTGATGCCTTGCAGCTCCAACAATCCAGGTGCAAACCTGAACACAGATGCTGCCATGTGTAGAGTTTTCCCAATCTCTCTGTAACCATGTTAATTCTAGCCAGGAGTTCCAGTTTTCACCAAGAGATGACTACTTTGACATGTGGATGTTGACTGCTTTGACTCCTTTTTCATATTTAAGGACTCTGCAGCCAACCTAAAACTCTGCAGCCAACCCAACCTGTGATGGCAGCCACTGCCATCAGAGTTCAGTTACTGTATGGAGCACTGCGTACCAAAGACGACAATCTGAGTGTTTCCCCAATCAGAAACCTTGAATAAAATGCGAGGTCCACTCCTGGGACAAGACTGCGTTCAAGTCAAACAGTCCTGAGCCACGGCGCGGCCGTGGGACACCATTCTGCTTTAGTTAAACATTTTGTTCAAGATGGCCGCGCCGTTGTGTTTGGCTGCCTACCACTGTATGTTTCTTTTTTTTCCTAATCAGATGTGCAGCACTTTGGTCAACGTGGGTTGTTTTTAAATGTGCTATACAAATAAAATTGACTTGACTTGACTTGACACATGAAAATGATATGACCTATGCAAAGCCATCAAGAATACCAAGAAGGAATTCCAGATCAAACTAGAGTCACATGATAACCACATGGACACTCGTTAATTGTGGCAATAAGTGCATCATATGGCAAATGAAAAAGTGAAGTTGGGCAATATCACGGGTAATGTGCCCCTCCATGAGTTCAATGAATTCTATACTAGATTTGTACAGCGAGTCGATACATTACTGTTACGTGTCCCATGTGAACCCATACCATGGTCACTGTGTCAGATCGGCCTTCCTGAGAACAAACCCGTGGAAACCAATTACCAGAGATATTCGCTGACATCTTTAACCACTCCCTCCTCCATTCCAAGGTGCCCAACTGATTTCCCCATGCCAAATAGAAAAAAGTAGTGTGCTTTAATCACAACCGAACGATGGCTCTGACAACCACCATCATGAAGTGCTTCAAGAGGCTAGTCATGTTGCACATTAACTCCAAATTCGCAGATAATCTCTACCCACTGCACTACCATCTTAATAGGTCCATGGAAGATGACATCTCCCAGGTTCTACACTCATCCCTGGAATATCTGGGTAACAAGGACACCTAGGACACACTGAAGTTTGTTAACCATAGCAGCTCTAGATACACTATAATTCCAACCAAACATTTCCAAACTCCAAGACTCAGTACTTAGTAACCCCCTCTGTAAATGGATCCACAACTTCCTGACTCTTAGATCACAATCAGAAAGGATAGGTGACAACACATCCTCCACGATAATTCTTAACATCAGTGCCCTGCAAGGATGTGTATAGTCCCTATACTCTCACATTGTGCAGCCAAATTCTGCTACAATACCTTTCTTTAGCACTGGGATGATAGTGGTCTTTTTGAAGCAGGTGGGGTCCTCAGAATGGAGTAGAGGTTAAAGATGTCTGTGAATACCTCTGCCAGCTGATCCGCACAGGTCCTCAGGATAGGGCCAGGACTCCATCTTTACCATTTACTTCCCATGGATTTACTCTCAGGAAAGCAAATCTTATGTCTGCCTCAGTAACTGTTGGTACAGGTGCACCCAAGACTGCTGGGGCAGGTGGCATTCCATCAAACAGTTCACCCTCAAACAGTATCCGGAATTGTGTGTGTGGTCACTACTTCCTAAGAGTCCCTTAATCACATGATATTTTGTTAATCCTTCCTCATTGTATTCTTTGCTTGTTTTTCACAGGTGGCGTACACACATCAAGCAAGTAACTTACTTCAGCATATCCAAATCTAAAATAGCTTGGTCCAAGGTTATTCTGCAATTTATTGTTCCAAGAAGCAATATATTGTTCCAAGAAGCCTTAAGAAGCACTCAACCACTACTTCTTGTACAAAATCCTTTTTGGCTTTATCTGTCTAGTCAATATGCCGATTTAAATCTATTGTGATAATTGCAGTTCCCTTCGTACATTTAACATTTCCCCATTGATTTTGTGCACTATTAAGATGATACATTTTGAAGGCCTATAGATTAGCCTTACTTGTGTCTTCTATCCCCTGGTATTTATTATTTCAACCCAAATTGATTTCTCGCCACTGCTCAGCACCTACACCACGACTCAGCACCCTCGAACGCCTTCCTTGATTAGCAACACTACCTACCCCTTTCCCCTTCGGAACATTGTATAACCTAGAATATCAAGTATCCAACTCTGTTCACTTGCAAATAGATTTTAATAATAGCTGTTAAGATCATATGCAAATGTTACAATTTGTGCCATCAGCTTCTCTAACGATGCATGCTACATGCATTCAAATAAAGAGGATTAAACTTTGTTTTTGTTATAATTCTTACTTATTGTGGATTCACTTCTATAGTATACCTTTGGTTTCATTTTCTGCCTCTTCCATTCATGCTTTGGTTAGCCTTCTCCCCTTCGCTAGCCTGTGCCACTGTTCTCCAATTTCTTTTTGAAATCTAAAACATTCCATCACCTGCCTTCCCCATTCTAATTAGCATAGCCAAGTGATTTTTTTTTGCTCGTGTGTCAGACGACGCTCTGCCATCGCTTTGCCACAGCCAGTGCCACATCTGTGCCTCTGCGGAGATCATCTGCAGTGCATGCCTCGCCGCCGCAAGTCAGTAGGTGGCCATTGTCTGTACCTCTCCACAGTTGCATTTGTCAGAGTCCAAGAAGCCCCACTTCTTCAGGTTGAGTCCGCAACGTCCCACTCCAGTGCGGAGGCGGTTTAGGGCTTTCCGGGTAGTACAAGGCTGGTGGTGTCCTGGTGCCATCTGTTCTTTGGTTTTGGTACCTGGCACGGTTGGCTCGAGTTACATGAAGCTGTTCCGACTCTTCAAGCGTTTCTTGGCGTGTTGGTGATTGTGCAAGGGGTGACGGGGGTCTGTATCTGCATTGAAGCGTTCTACTGCAGCTGCCCGATCACGTCTTCAAGATGGTTTGTCGATGCCAACCAGCTTGTACAGATGTTCAACCTTTGTCGGCTTCAGGCATCCTGTGATTTTCCTGCGGGCAGTGTTCAACGCAGAGTCCACCTTGCGTGCATGTTTAGAGCGGCTCCAGACAGGGCTTGCATATTCTGCCACTGAGAAACAGAGTGCCAGGGCTCCAGTGAGGATTATTGTTGGGTCACTTCCAAATGAGCTGTTTGCCAGTTTTTCGATGACGTTGTTCCGGGTGTTGACCTTTGCCTTGGTTTTCTCAACATGTTGGCGATATGATAACGTGCGATCAAGGGACACATCTTGATACTTTGGGGCTATGCAGTGTTCCAACAGGACACTGCACAGGCATAGTGAATGAAACAATGTAATTTATAATGCCAGTATACAGTGGGTAAAACTAGCTTTGAATTCCAGCCTTTCAATTAATCACTCAACTCCACTTCTTTACTCCAAGATAAATTTAAATAAACAAAAATCTGCAGCATTGACAATATTCAGTTTCACTATTATTACATTGTTATTTTAATTGCATGTTTTTCTCAAGTCTGTTGTGTCTTATCTCAATTGACAGCCACATTTGATACTATCCATGTGACAATTGATATCAGTAGTCTATTTTCATTCACTTTAGTCAGTACCTCTTGGCTCCATCTTACACACTTAATAGTCAAACTTCTAATTATACAATGGCAAAACATCAATCTGCAAATAATAACAGTGATAAAAGTACTTAACACATTTCCCGAGCTATATCATGTCACAGCTAGAACAAATGGTGGAACACAAAATATCAGTAGTAAAATTATGATCTCATTCCTCATATGATCTCCAATATACAAATAATTTCCCTGCCCAACTGCTACACAAGGAACAAATTAGTTATAAGGCATACTTTACACAGTGTGTGAATGTTCTAGATACCGGAGCACAAGAATCAACCCACATTAGCATATTTAACACTTCAGTATGTTAAGAAGCAGTAACCCACTGGGGAAAAAATTCCATCAAGTATTTTTAACGTCCAATTCACTGGGCAAAATTGTTTTCCACCATGGGCAAAAGTCAAGTAGTATTAAATATACTGATTAGAAAATGTTCTATGCACTCCTGTTTGGAGTGCCAAGTTAGGGGTCTTGCCCAAAAGAGCCCTAAATCTCTTCTCTGATCAGAGCATCCAGTAGTCTTGCAATTTGCTGGAGGAAAGATCAGACAATTATTATCACACCCTCAAGGCTTCAGGAGTAATGGCACTAAGGAAGCCTAGATGACAATAATTTCAGCATGCACTGCAGCGCAGAAACTTTGTGGTAGGTGGTGAGGCTGGCAGTAGGTGGGTACTGTGTATTTGAAGATGTTCCCTGTGCTGCAGAAGCTGTAGCCTCTGCCATTACCAACTGCCTAATATTTGGGTCTGCACTAATAGCATGCTACTTGCCCAATGGAAGGAATAGGGTCCAAGCATGACTCAAAAGCATGTTAAATGTTGTTGCTGGACATTTCATCAGATAGCTCCATTCAGTTTCTTCTCCATATAGATTGTCATCATCCTTATCTGAGTTCCCTGTAGTACAGAACACGATATGCATCCTTATCCTTTAGGGAACAGGCACCCACTTTCCCACGGAGCAAGTTGCAGACCATCATGCCCACAAAACACCATCTACAGATCGTGGCACTAAATTATCCCTTAGATTCTGCAAGGTGCCAGGAATTAAGCTGGTGGGAGTAACAGATGGTGCATTTGTCTTCTTCAGAGTCCAGGACGTAAACTGAAAGGATCTGCATTGGCAGGATCTCCTGAAAATCTGGTGAGGAAGGCAAACATTTATAGTCATGGTGAGGGAGGCAACAGGTGAAAATAGTCCACAGGAAACATTCGACAAAAGATATTATTGAAAGGGAGGTGGCACAAGAGGACCAATTAGGTAGGAACATCCAGTCAACAGCATGCTTTCTGATCTTTCAGTTTTGACTGGCAGAGTGTCAGAGTGGCAGCAGAGCTGATGCTACAAAGAGCGAGTCGTTGAGATCAAGGATTCCACGCTCCAAACCGCCAAAGTTCGCTTTACTGGTATTTATTATAAGCACACCTCTTGCAAAATGAGGGAAGAATGTTAGTGAGTGTTTTTAAGTGCATGAATAATGCAACTGCATTGTATGTGTGATGCCCAAGATGCAAGAACATTGCCAGGTGAGAGAATGTAGAACGGCTTGTGTTCTCAGATGGATCTGAGACTGTCTACACTAATCATGACTAAGTGATCAAGGTCATTAAATGTTTTCTTGTGCTGGCACAGGCTTCTCATCACTGATATTGATGTCCATGGCAGCTCCTTCCAATGCTGCTTCATCTGGATGAATCGGCAGATGGTGGGGCACAGCATGCATACTTCAAAGTTTTCAAAGGTCAAAGTTCTTTTATTGTCACATGTACCAATTACGGTGCAGTGATAAGCAAATTACCATATAGCCATACGAAAAAAAGCAACACGACACATAACTACATAGAAGTTAACATAAACATCCACCACAGCAGATTCCCCACGTTCCTCACTGTGAAGGAAGGCAAAAAAGTCCAATTTTTTTCCTTGCAGCTGTTTCCCATTCTACCACGATCAAGGTTATCTATGAAGGAAAATAACTGCAGATGCTGGTACAAATCAAAGGTCTGAAGAATGGTCTCGACCCGAAACGTCACCCATTCCTTCAATCCCGAGATGCTGCCTAACTCGCTGAGTTACTCCAGCATTTTGTGATACCTTTAAGGTTGTCTATGAATATGGCTTCCCACTTCTGTAACTGTGACAGTTCCTAAGCAGTCATAATGCAGGGTTGTCTGTGAGATACTGCACAATGACTCCAAGCACTAATGTGACTGAGTGATCAGCCCCCCCTTAAGTGTAGAGCTTCAACATCAGTTGAGGCTGATTGATTTCCTTTGTCATGTGCCATTCACAAAATGGCTTTTGGTGAGACTTACCTTTATAAGCTGATAAACAGAATTCAATAACAGGGAGGTTATTATAAGAAACACTAGTTTGGCGCGCACCTTGTGTATTGCACACAGCTTTGCTTGTCACATCACAGGAAAGATACACCGATCAGCCAAAACATTATTACCTGATGAGTCAAAACATTATGACCACCTGCCTAATATGCTGTTGGTCCTCCGTGTGCAACCCCATACGCAGCAGGGTGCGATGCACTGTGTATTGGAACACATTCCTCCCGTGACCACCATTAACATTTTTATGACTTGTGCCACAGTAGATCTTCGGTTGGTTCAGACCAGACAGGATAGCCTTCGCTGCCCTCGCACATCGATGAGCCTTGGGCGCCCACACCTTATCGCCGGTTTGTCCCTCCTCGGATCACTGTCGGTAGGTACTCACCACTGTTGACCGGGAGCACCCCACAAGTCTTGCCGTTTCAGAGATGCTCTGACCCAGTTGTCTGGCCATAACAATTTGATCCTTGTCAAAGTCACTCAGGTCTTTACTCCTGCCCATTTCTCATGCATCCAACACATCAACTTCAAGAACTGACTGTTCACTTGCTGCCTAATATATCCCACCCCTTGACAGGTGCCATTGCAACAAGATAATCAATGTTATTCACTTTGCCTGTCAGTGGTCATAATGTTTTGGCTGATGCTCTGGAGATTTATAATGATGTGTGGACTAGAAAACTTTACCAATGATTAAAGAACTGGATAAAACTAGACATTTTTCTTTGGAATAGGGGAAAATGAAGAATGATTTAATTAAGGTGCGTAAAATTATGAGGGGCTTATTTTCCTCAGCAAAAAGGTTAAAAATAGGTACAGATTTGAAGTAATAGCCAGAAAGTACAAAAGAAACAGAAAATCATAACCAGAGGATTGCAGAGGTTTGGATCTCATTGCTTAAAAAGATGGAGGAGGAAACCCTCCCCTCCCCCCACTTCCGATTACATTTAATGGTACTTGGTCACTTTAAATACTGTAAAATGCAGGGCTGAAATATAGGATTTGGTGAGCTAGTTGTTTCAAGTAGGTCATACACAATAGACTGAATAGTTGCCTCCTATGCTGTGAACATTAACCGATCTTTCCACAATTCCCTGACTACAACTCAATGCATAAGGAAAACATGCAACTTTCTATTTCAGAACCCATATGTTGAATAAGATGTGCAGAATAAAATGCTGCTTCAATGGCAATAGCATAAATAATCATGGATCCTCAACAAACTAGCATTTTAATACATGTTTCAAGGGCAGTATAATTCCTTGTACAATAATTGTGACCATAATCAATAACTATCTTCATATTCTAAATTAGTATACAGAATGGGAAAAGAAGTCATTCTAAACTCATGATGTACCATGTGTCCAGGGGTTATTCAGTGGTGCAGATTACCCAGTCTAGATAAATGATTAATTAGCAGATCCAATAAAATTAGGAACATACAATACATATTGTCTGTGCCTTGTTTTCAGTAATTATTATTTAATTCAGATTGTTAATGAATTTCTTCAACTTGCACAATACATAAATAAAATGAAGACCAAATGCAGTTCAAAATGTTATACTGTATTTTAAAAGTGCTAAAGTGACCATTTAAATTCTAGCACATGTTTCTCTGCAATAAGGAAGCTGTTATCACTTATGCGTTAAACCCAGTTTGACTGGCTACATTTACTTGTTTCATGTTTTCATAAACTGGATCAATAATTTCATTTTTGGACCAGTTAAGCTGTTAAACTAGGGCTAATTAATGGCATGTTGATCGTGTTCACTTACAGCAGCAGTATCATTATATGTGGAAATTGAGGCTGTTGTGTTACCACACCAAATGCACACTGGGGAAGTTTGTCTGACACCAGTCTTGTCATTCCAAACGCTTTATAAATTGTGCAGAACTTCCTGACATCAGTTCAAAAATTTCCTTTTGCCAGTCTGAACGGTTACAATCTTTTAGTGCTCTTGCAATTTAGTTTCCCAAGTCTCTCATAACTGCATATTTTCCTCTTCAAGATTGAACATTTTAGTTTTGTATCTTTTTTCTTGTGGTATCTTCTGACTACAGTTAAGGTTGTATTTTTGTACCAAATGGAACTCAGCAATATTCTTTTTCTCCCTACATTTTATAATCTATTTATAAACCAAGCTCATTGGTTTGTGTGAGAAAGAACTGCAGATGCTGGTTTAAATCAAAGGCAGACACAAAATGCTGGAGTAACTCAGCGGGACAGGCAGCATCTTTGGAGAGAAGGAATGGGTGACGTTTCAGGTCGAGACCCCTTCTTCAGACTGAATTCAAGCTCATTGGTTTTCTATTTGTAAAAGTAGTATACCTGTACTCTATTTTTTCGTTTCATCTCATTAACGTGGCCAGAGTCTAACCACATTCAGCTAATCAGGGGCTCTTTTCAATCATATATCTGTATTTCCCCAACAGATATTGCTCAAGCAGTTGGTTAGTGACTGTACACCAGCAATAACTTTAATGTGAAAATGAACAAAAATGGATGTTTGTCTCATGTTCTGCAATGACCAATTACACAATTCAACTATATTTCTAAAACTGCTGAATCTGGGTAAACATTACAACAATACTATTGGACAGTTATTTGCACATTACTAGATCTACTAAGCATTGCAATCTGACATATTAGAGTAAGCGCAAGCAAACGAGGTGAAAGCACACTGTAAGACCCATTTGTGTTTGGAGTAGCTGCTGTTAGCATATTACATTATTTTGTCTAGATATATCTTGCCGTATTATTTTGGACACTTGGGGGCTGTCGTTAGATGAATACATGTATGGGCATAACGGACTGGGAGGAGCCAGAACCAGGTAGTATATCTGGAAACACAGGAACTGGGAGGAGGTAGACACGGGGAGCTAGGAGAGAATACAATTCTTACCAGACCTGCAACGAGAGCCGTGGGCAGAAGGGGAGAACAGAGCAGCCAGCTATGACTTGAATGCAAAATAAGTACAGCCTGATATGTTCATCTTCTTATTTGTACAACCACTTCAATAAACAACTAATTAAACTGAAAATACGTCTGGAAAATCTCTCTGTGGGGTTTGCATCAAGATCAGTCCAGCTCCCTATGGAGTAATAGCAATTAGAAGAGAGTTTACTGGAAAAGACTGAAGTTGCCATTACACATACATAAGAGGGTCTTACATTGCAAGCAGTATTCCTTCAGTCTAGCAAAGTAGTTTCAAAATTTTATGCTAGATATCAGAGGAATACAAACTAGTACTGACATTCTATTCAGGGATAAAAGCATCAAATTTGGTTCTCACTGCATCATAATTATCGGCAGAAAATACCCACTTTATTATCCCATAAAAGATATTAAATGCGAGTAATATTTTTTCCAGTCAGTTAACAAATCATTTAAAAATTTAAAAATACATACAAAAGCTGGAGCCACTTTCTTTATGTCCAACTATGACATTCTAATGTTTTTTCAATGTCCTCTGGTTGCTTAGGATGCAGTAGAGTGGGAAAAATTAAGGTTTGAAGTAGGGTCTTTTTATGGCCAATTCACAAAAGCAAATGAAAAGAAAATTAAAATGATTAAGCCACAGTATTGGGTAATTTAAAAAAAATTCCAAACTTTGTCATTGATTCATGCAGACAAGCTTGGAATAGTTTTTGCTACTTCCTGATACTCCAGATGTTACCAAAAGCTTAAAACACGTTTAAATTGCACTGCTTGGTCATCCTACACCTATTACTTATGTATTCAGGTTTCCAATTACAAATATTAGCTTGAGAAACAAGAATAATTTCTCTATCATTTTTTTTTGTTTAGTAGATTCAAGGAATGCAGGTGCTGCAGGTCAGGCAGCATCTCTGGTGAACATGGAAAGGTGACATTTTGGGTAAGAATCCTTCTTCAGACTAAATGTAATGGGCAGGGAGAAAGCTGGAAAAGGACAGTGGGGCAGGACAAAGCATGGCGAATGATAGGTGGATACAGGTGAGGGGATTTTGAGATGCAGAAGATTGGACAAAGCTAGAGATGAAAAGATAAAGAGGGTGAGATTAGGAGAGAAGAGATAGACAATAGACAATAGGTGCAGGAGTAGGCCATTCAGCCCTTCGAGCCATCACTCTCAATCAGTACCCCGTTCCTGCCTTCTCCCCATACCCCCTCACTCCGCTATCCTTAAGAGCTCTATCCAGCTCTCTCTTGAAAGCATCCAACGAACTGGCCTCCACTGCCTTCTGAGGCAGAGAATTCCACACCTTCACCACTCTCTGACTGAAAAAGTTCTTCCTCATCTCCGTTCTAAATGGCCTACCCCTTATTCTTAAACTGTGGCCCCTTGTTCTGGACTCCCCCAACATTGGGAACATGTTATCTGCCTCTAATGTGTCCAATCCCCTAATTATCTTATATGTTTCAATAAGATCCCCCCTCATCCTTCTAAATTCCAGTGTATACAAGCCCAATCGCTCCAGCCTTTCAACATACGACAGTCCCGCCATTCCGGGAATTAACCTAGTGAACCTAGTGAACCTACGCTGCACGCAGATGAAAATTGTGAAGGCAGAGGAAGGCGTGAAGGTGGAAGAGGACAAATGAGTGCTAGTCCAGGTGGAGCACAGGGAAGAGAGGAGAAAACAAAAATAAATAGAACGCAGGAAACTGAAGGAGAACTGTTGGCAAAAGCGGGGGGTTGAGTCCAGGTATCAGAAATCCTGGTTAGGCCCGAACTGGAAGGCCTGGAAAAGGAGTTGGAAGTCACAAAATCAAGATGGTGGCACAGGCATGTGTTGAGTAAACAAACATGGCTGTGGTATTGAGTACAGGTCAGAACTTAGTCGTAGAGCAGGAGAGCAGCAGGAATCGCAGAAGGGGAAGCGAGTGTCTCAGAACTCTCGCTGAAGAGAGGAAGATACATTCTTCATCCTTCTTCACCAACCTCTATCACCTTATTTACTTTCCCTTGAAGAACATCTATACTATTTCCTCAACTGTTCCATGGTAACAAGCTTCACTTTTTTTTTTTGCATCTTCTGAACATAGATTATTTTTTAATTAATTCCCTGTGGTGTTACAGGTGCCAGGTCACATACTCAAAAATATCTGGATGGTTTCCTTCATCTTTTAGAAATCGAAATTCTAAGCCTTTCAATGAAATATGGTTACATGAAAATCAACACATCAGATTAGTTTACATAAAACACATAAAATAGGATTTAGAATATAATTTTCCAAAACAAACCATGTAGTTGAGAATTCACATACCCTGGGGCAAGAACAAGAAAATAATCACTTGTTCCAATTAGATTACACCTGCTGCAGGATTCTCCTGAAATTACACTGGCACAAACAAAGATACTAGTGGAACAAGATGATCACTCCATTATCTTACTAATGTCTTTTTATCTTATTTATCCTTGGAATATTACTGCTGAGGTGACCCGTTGTCTTGTCAAATACATTTCATTGTACCGTTGACCCTGTGCCAACCTACATATGACAAATAAAATTTAAATTAAATAAAAAAAATTAATTAAATTGCCTATACTGAGGTGTAGTACGCAAAGGAGCGTAACGTCCACCATTTTAGTAGGCAAAACCCGCCGTTCGTTATGCCTCTCGCAATGTAATCAGTGTTTTGGGGGAACAGTATGTGTGATGATACCATTAAAATGCAGAATATTTCTCATCTATCAATTCACAGATTTTTGTTATTTTTCTTTTAAAATGTTTCAGCAAGTTTCTGCCTACTAACATGGCGCCATGGCGCCATGATATACTATGGTTTTTAGGGTCAAGTGGTCTATCTTGCTCCTCTATTATCTTTGGGCACAAAGAAGCTATTTGAGTTCTGACCTGAAACACCACATATCCATGTTCTCCAGAGATGCTGCCTGACCTGCTGAGTTACTCTAGTGCTGTCTTTTTTGTAAACCAGCATCTGCAGTTCCTTGTGTCTATATTTCACATGCATTGATCTGTTGTCTCCACAAGTTGCAATCTATTCTGTTTCTGTCCAATTCAAGACATAATCAAAATTACCTTCAGCAATTGTCACTATGCTCTGTGATGCAATGGATGCATATAGTGAATGGATGCATTCACTAATTATTTCTGCCAGGGACAAAATAAATCAGTTGCATTATACAGTTCAACAGACCCCATTCAACATGTTTTTATTTTAGTTTAGAGTTGGGAGATGCAGCATGGAAACGGGCACTTCGGCCCACCGAGTCCACGCCGACTATTGATCACCCGTTCACACACAGGTTCGACACACTCCCTGCATACTAGGGGAAATTTACAGAGATCATTAACCTATGAACTCGCATTTCTTTATGGTGTGAGAGGCACGCGGAGGAAACCCACGCTGTCACAGGGAGAATGTGCAAACTCCCCACAGACAACACCCGAGGTCAGGATTGAACCCACGTCTCTGTGCTGTGAAGCAGCTGCTCTACCAGTTGCATAACTGTGCTGCCCACTTTATTCGTATAATTCATCATCAAGTGGTAAAAAGCCATCAGTATAACTCTCTTGATGAGCTTCTTTACACTAACTAGCATGGCACACAATTATGAGACAATTTGCAGATTGAATTCCTGATCTCGGGTGATACAACCGATCAAATTTCATCCCAACCAAATAGTCATAAATAAATTCACTCCCAAAGTATCAACAGCCAAATCCATTTCTAGGAAGAGTCAGTAAAAGTAGGAAAGGAATCTAAATGTTTCCCACCCTTCCCTCCCCAAATAGAAGTTACAGGGGATGATTAAAATGCACTATGGATTGGCTGACATAGCACAGTTCACAAGTCACCCCAATGCCTCTATTTTTCATGTTTTGAAACCATTTGCCTTAATTAAATAAGGTGGTGCTATTAACTAGTCACAGTTTAAACAAAATGTAAATATTCAAAGAGAACATCAAGGATCATGAACCATAAATGTAGTTAAATGTAATGATTTATTCAAAGAGTTTTCTGGAAATGCAAATGAATTACTTTTTGCAGGAATGATATACAGTAAGAGCTTAACAAAAGTTTAAATATTTTAAAACTGCCATTTGCCTTAGTTACTACCGTTGATTTACTAACGTCACATTGGAAGATTGTTGAATGGAAGATTGCCCATGGTGGAAAGAGTGACAATGTGGTGGAAGATTGCCATGGTGGAAAGGGCGGCACGGTAGCACAGCGGTAGAGTTGCTGCTTTACAGCGAATGCAGCGCCGGAGACTCAGGTTCGATCCTGACTACGGGTGCTGTACTGTAAGGAGTTTGTACGTTCTCCCCGTGACCTGCGTGGGTTTTCTCCGAGATCTTCGGTTTCCTCCCACACTCCAAAGACGTACAGGTATGTAGGTAAATTGGCTGGGTAAATGTAAAAAAATTGTCCCTAGTGTGTAGGATAGTGTTAATAGTGTTAGTGTGCGGGGATAGCTGGGCGGCGCGGACTTGGTGGGCCGAAAAGGCCTGTTTCCGCGCTGTATATATATGATATGATGATATGATATATGCACATAATACTGCTTCAATGTTTCTAAAACATCTGACCGGATGAATGATAAAATCACAGGCAATCACATGATCAAGCAAATTGTATTCAGTGCTATAATTCATTGAAGGGTATAGTTGTACAGCAGTCAGCACTTGTGCCTCACAGCTCCGGGATCCCGAGTCTGGCCTGATCTTGGTCACTGTCCCAAATGGAGTTTGCACATTCTCCCTGTGACTGTGCCAGTTTCTATTTGGAGCACCACTTTCCTCCTACATCTCAAAAGATGCAATGTTATGTTAATGGCTACTGTGAATTGCCCATGGTGTAAGTAGGTGGCAAAAGAAACAAAGGAGAGTTGCTGGGCCTGAGAGAGACAACAGGTTGCAGGCCCACAGGGAAACAAGGAGAGTTGGATTAGGACTGACGAGACTGCTCTGCACGGATTCAACTGAATGGCCTCCTTTTTGTGACAAGAAAGAAGCCATCAGCAAAATGAAAATGGAGATTTTGACTATCACTTTTGATAAGTCAAAGGGTCAGAATTTCAGAAATGTTTATTTAATAAAGACTGAGCAGAAAATGTGAACTGTTGAGACAAACTTCTGATGAAGCATTCTGATGTAACTTGTAGGTCGTAACTACATGATAACTTTTAGATGAGTGCTCAAGTATTATCATTCTACATTCCCCTCATAATCTTGATAATAATCATAATGAGTCACCAGATATTTTAATTTCTATTCCTTGTTCAAGCAAAAATACAGTTGATGCCTCTTTGTAATTGCTGCAGCACAATTATAAAGTAGCACTCAAGCTGGAAGAAAAAATACACAAGGGCAAGTAGACACAAGGAACTGCAGAGGCTGGAATCTTGAGCAAAAATAACGCAGCGCTGGGGAACTCAGAGGGTCAGGCAGCATCCCTGAAGGAAATGGATAGGTGACATTTTGGGGCGGGACCCTTCTTTTGCATAAGGGCAAGAAGGTGTTTTTAAGGGCAAGTAGAAGTAGCGATGAGGAGGGAAGTTCTCTTTCTCACTAAAATCCATTGATTGCTTCTTGGGACACACAGCAAAGAGAAAAGCCATTTCTGGGATGCTAAATCTTTAGAATAAAATCAGGTTCAATGGTTTAATGTTAAGACATCACATTCAGCTGATAATTAGCCATTTCCAATCAGAATTGCCTAAAACTAAGCAGAAACAAGAACCTTTGGTAATGTTCCCCTCTGAACTCCAGCATATTGAAGCAAGTTTAAGAACATTTAATGAGATAACACTGTCAAAATTGGTGCAACTGCATTCATTAAGTACTTTAAATTCCCTAGCTATTTCACATTCACTTATTGTTTAAATTTGAATGTACAGAATTTGAAGCTAATACAACGAAAAATACTTGCATCATGTATAACCTCAGGATGTCAGAAGTGTAGGTATTTTTGAAATACAGTCACCTCGTAGTGACCAAGGATACATTGCCCTAGAGTGCATTATTGAACAGAGACATCACATCCAGGGTACAAATACATAGCTCCCTGAAACCAGGGACAAAGGTAGACATGGTGGTGAAAGTGGTGTATCTAAATGGCTTGCTTTCATCGGTCAATGCTTTTAATACAAGACTTGTGATATCACGACAGGCATGGTAGTCGGCATTGACATGGTGGGATGAAGGAGCTTTTTCTAAAGTGTACAATCCCATGACCTCTAACACAAGCAACAAAAAAAATCAATTTGGTCATAGCCAGGTTATATTTGCTCTAGAGTTATTTGCGTTAGGGTATTAATATTAACTGAGGAAGGTTCTTCTCTTAGAATAGGACAAAGATTTTTATGTTTTCTTATTCTGAATTACCATTAAACTTTGATAATATATAATATATGAAGCAACAAAAACAGAGTCTTGATCACTATGTACAGTCCGTTGTCTTCATTTTCTTGACTCCGGGTCGTCACCCCTCGCATAGGACTGCATTTCATTCCTTACCAGCAGAGCTACCCCACCCTCTCTGCCCACCTGTCTGTCTTTTTCGATAGGACGTACAACCGTGAATATTCAGTTCCCAGCTCCGATCCTCTTGCAGCCATATCTCTGTAATTCCCACAGCATCATGCCTACCAATCTCTAACTGAGCCTCAAGCTCATCCACTTTATTTCTTATACTTTGCGCATTCATATATAACACTTTTAATTTGGTATTCACCTCCCCTCTCACACCGGTTCCTATTTCACCTGACCTTACTCTCTTATCCCTTCTTGAACTTTCCGTCCCATTAATTCGGGTTTCTTTCATAACTTTTCCTGTACTCTCTTTCCCTTTAACTTCATCCTTATACTTCCAATTTGTCGACCTCCCCCCCCCCCCCGCCCCGCTATTTAGTTTAAACCCACCCATGTGGCACTAGCAAACCTGCCTGCCAGAATGTTGGCCCCCCTCCAGTTAAGGTGCAACCCGTCCCTTTTGTACAGGTCATCCCTACCACAGACGAGATCCCAGTGGTCTATAAATCTAAATCCCTGCTCCAGCTCCTCAGCCACACATTCAGATCCCCTATCTCCTTGTTCCTGCTCTCACCAGCACGAGGTACTGGAAGCAAACCAGAGATAACCATCCTTAAGGTCCGGCTTTTCTGCCTTCTTCTTAACTCTCTAAACTCACATTGCAGAACCTCCTTCCTCTTCTTCCCGACGTCGTTTGTGCCGACATGCACAACCACTTCTGGCTGCCCCCTTTCCCACTTGAGGATACCCAGCAATCGGTCCAAGATGTCTTCGACCCTGGCACCAGGGAGGCAACAAACCATCCTCGAGTCTCGCCTGTTGCCACAGAACCTCCTGTCTGTACCTCTCTCTTTTGAGTCACCTACCACTACAGAGTTACCCGATGTAGGTCTCTCAGGTTGCACCTCAGCACCAGGATTTGATTGAAAGACATGTCCGCCGCTCGGACTAGAAGTGTCGTCCGTCCCGACAGCTTCCAAGATGGTGCACCTGCTTTCAATAGGTACAGCCACCGGGGTCTCCTGCACTCCACTCTTACTTCCCTTCCTCATCGTCATCCACCTTCGCTCTTCTTATAGCGTTGGTGTAACACCTCATTGTAGGTCCTGTCCAGGAAGCTTTTGTTTTCCCGGACGGTCCTGAGATCATCCAGCTGCTGCTCCAGTTCCCTAACACGGTCCTTCAGGAGCTGCACCTGGACACAATTTCCACAGGTGCAGTTGTCAGAGGCACCAGCAGTGTCCCTGACTTCCCAGATCCTGCAAGAGTCGCACTGCAACAAGTTGCCTGCCATTATTTCAGTAGACAAATCCCAATTGGTTGTGCCTCTCACCTTCTCCATCTATGAGCATAATCTCCTCGCCGAAGACTCTTGAGCCAAAGACTAGCATTTTACTCACCAAGGCACTTCCTCAACAAGGGCCGTTCCGTGGCAGCTGCACTTATTTTTTATCTACTACCTAATCAACTACTTTAGGGCTAATTTGTAAATGACTTGAACCTTTTTGCACTCTTTTTACATCTCCGTTCCCTCTAACTCACCTTCTTTCAGCCAATACTCGCTCTTCATGAGTATCATGGCTATATTATCATGATTGCATTGGTTGTATGGTCTGTATCATTTATTATCGTGTATTATCTGTATTATTTATTTATCATTCAATGTTTTTAAAGCTAGTCAGGCAACTGCACTTAGTGACATGGCTTTTCTAATGTCACGAATGTTACCCAGAACTGGAAACCTAACTCAACTCACAACTAAGCCAAGCTGCTTCTTGTTCAATGTATTCCATTGTTCTGACTACATATTTTGGCTTTTTATTCCTTTGCCGATTATTCTCTACCTTTTAACACTCCAACTTCTAAAACACAAACCTTATATGAAATGGACTGAGGAAGTTAATGTTTATTTAGTTGTTCGTGACGGAATATCTATTTACAGGAGCTGTGATTTAAAAAAAAATCTAACGTTACACGTTTATACGCCTGAAAACCAGACCATTTTCATTCACTGGGACGAGTTACAATTATTTATCTCAAACAAAATTATCATAGACCAACTTGGATTACGTTTCACGAAGTCTTAATTCTTAAGGATCTATTCTTTAAACTTGATAGATTTAAACGAAACACATCTACAAAACACGTTGCGAGAAAGAGATGTTGTGCGTCCAAATTTTATAACGGTACCTTGAGACAATATTATTGAAAACAAGATTATTAAAAAAAAAAAAAACTTCTGATTTATTTTATCTAATAAAGAGACATTAAAACAAATCGCACATTCCCCAGAAAGTACCTCTTGTTTTCAACTCGCTTGGCGATTCTAATTCCACATATCTGAACGCAGCTGTGATTAAGGCTCGCCTTAATTTGCAGATGATGGGGAGTGGGAGGAGAAAGTTGAAACTACTGGGAGTTTATCAACAGCATTTAAATTTAAATACAAACTGCAGCAAAGTTCGACGCTTAAAATCTCCTGGCTCTGATGTATCTCGAATTCAATACAACTAAACCAAGCTGTTGATAACTCTGGATTCCATTTGTAAATCGCAATCCCCGAGTGTGGCTCGGAATGGGATAAACTATTACTGAAACGCTTACTTGATGAAGAAACACCAAAATGCATCAAATGTAGCAACATCTCACTGCCAGATTCTGAAAAAGGCTGAGTCCACGCACAGCACTTACCCTTCTGGCGTGCTCCAGTAACAAAGGCAAAGCCAATAGACGGAATGTTACTGAATTGGAAGATGATGGTATTTATTGCTGGTCTCGGCGATTTCAGGAGCCTGCACTCTGATCGGAGGCTGTGAGTGGTAGTGATGGTAATCTGGCTCCTTTCTGAAAGGTAGAGGGCGCGGGAAGGAGGCGTCTTGTTCGCTCTCTCTCACTCTCCTGCAGCCAGTGGACTGTGAGGGCCGATTCTCTCTTTCTGGCAATGATTTATCTCTCCTACCACCTCCGAACCACAACCCCCTATTACCATCACCAGTCCACGGGGGCAACTGGAGACATTCACACAACGGTTTGAATGAGCCGCGGGGCCTGCTAGGAGTTGTAGTTTATATTTAATGTTCTGCCGTTCGTTTTAATGACAGTCCGTTTGGAACTACAACTCCCATCGTGTTTGACGCGGCCAGCGCACGCGCACGGGGGACCCCGTCTCCATCCATTTAACAACTCTCGCCGTAGCCTTTGAGGGGAGGGCGCAACAAATGTAATAAAATGTCACTCTTTTGGTGCTTTGTTGAAAACGGATTTATTTAGTAGACACATTTTACCTCAGAAACAATGCCCCCACGATCTCATGTTTTTCAGGGGAAAACTGAGTTGGAACTGCTCTGGAGACTGATATAAACTACCCTTTAAATCCCAGGGAAGGGGCCGGTGGGGGTTCAATTATTGCTGAAAGAAGGAGGGCAGTAAAGCGTGTGGACCGTTGTTCGAAGGACAAAGCGGCGCAACAGAGTCCGCCAGACAACAGACGACGCCCCGCCACTGCGCATGCCGACGCCCCGCCACTGCGCATGCCGACGCCCCGCCACTGCGCATGCCGACGCCCCGCCACTGCGCATGCCGACGCCCCGCCACTGCGCATGCCGACGCCCCGCCACTGCGCATGCCGACGCCCCGCCACTGCGCATGCCGACGCCCCGCCACTGCGCATGCCGACGCGGAATGCATGTGCGCATGCGGGTAGAGCCGCCTTCGGGCTGGACTCCAACGACAGCGTCGATTACGTCACCAACCGGGAAGGGGAAAGGTCAACATTGTGGCGACAAGGTGAAAAGATGTCTGTACAGGCAGTGGTCATGCATTTATATTGAAGAGAGGGATAGGTAAGGTGAAATGTTCAACGTCTCTCCATCTTAATGCTCATGACAATTTACAGTTTCATTTACGTCTTTATTTAAATTTCTACTCAATTGGGAGAAAGTTTCCAACACCAGATTTAGTGTAGTTACAACGAGAAAGTGCTGAAAACACTCAGCAGGTTGAGCAGTTACCTGTGGAAAGGGAGACAGAGTTAATGTTTCGGTTTGAATATATGAAAAGGATGAATAAACTGCACGTTCAAGGAAGCAGTTAAGGGATACAGGCAATTACTGTAAATGCTGGACACGATGATACAAAGGTAGGTAGTTTTGCAGATGGTGGAGATGGTTGTGAAAGATGGCAGCAAGATCTTGATCGATTGGGTAGGTGGGCTGAGGAATGGTTGATGGAATTTAATAGAGAAATGTGAGGTGTTGCATTCTGGGACGTCAGACAAGGGCAGGACCTACACGGTGAATGGTAAGCCTCTGGGGAGTGTTGCAGAGCAGATGGATCGAGGAGTGCAGGTGCATGGTTCCTTGAAGGTCGAGTCGCAGGTAGATAAGGTGGTCAAAAAGACTTTAGGCACATTGGCCTTCATCAGTCAGAGTATTGAGTACAGAAGTTGGGATGTCATGTTGCAGTTGTATAAGACATTGGTGAGACCGCATTTAGAATATTGTGTTGAGTTCTGGGCACCATGTTATCGGAAAGATATTGTCAAGCTTAAAAGGGTTCAGAGAAGATTTATGAGGATGTTGCCAGGATTAGAGGGTGTGAGCTAGAGGGAGAGGTTGAGTAGGCTGGGTCTCTATACCTTAGAGTGCAGGAGGATGGAGGTGATCTTATAGAGGTGTATAAAATCATGAGAGGGATAGATCAGGTAGATGCAAATAATCTCTTGCCCAGAGTAGGGGAATTAATAGCAAACTGAGGGGTAACTTTTTCACACAAAGGGTGGTGGGTGTATGGAACAAGCTGCCAGAGGAGGTAGTTGAGGCTGGGACTATCCCAACATTTAAGAAACAGTTAGACAGGTACATGGATAGGACAGGTTTGGGGGGATATGGACCAAGCGCAGGCAGATGGGACTAGTGTAACTGGGACACGTTGGCCGGCATGGGCAAGTTGGGCCATAGGGCCTGTTTCAATACAGTATCACTCTATAATTATTAACATTTCCTGTACATTACCACAAGGAAAAGGATAGAGACAGGGCAGACCCACGAGTTCTGTCGTGCTCATTCTGAAGAAGGGTCATGACCTGAAACATCACCCAATCCTTCTCACCAGATATTCTGCCTGTCCCACTGAGTTACTCCAGCATTTTGTATCTATCCTCGAGTTCTGAATTAGGGTAAGCCAAGTTTGATAGTAATAGTCAGGAACTTGCTTCAGTTGATTGGAATAGGTTCTTTGCGGGGAAAAGAACGTCCAGAAAGTGGGATGCTTTTCCTTTTCTGGTTGGTGCACTTCTGGTGGTGTCAGGAAACTGATATTTTAAAACTGATCACAAGAATTCAGGGCATGCAAGTTCCTGTTAGAGTGAAGGGCAAGGCATTGGGGTGTAAAGAATCTTGGATAATGAGAGACATTGAGGCTCTGGTCAAGAAAAATGAGGCATGGGACAGGTATTGGAAACTGGGATCAAGTGTATATCTGGAGGGGTTTTGGAAGAAGAGCATGTTTAAGGAAATTGGGAGGGCAAAAGGGGTCAGCAGATAGATGATTTTAAATGTTTACTTGGAGGAAGATTATACTTTTGAAAGATCAGGGAATTGAGAGTTATGGGGTACAGAAGAGGAAGAGATCAGACATGATTATGATGAATGGTAGGATAGATTTGAGGGCTGAGTGGAAAACGTCTGCTCCTTGTGTTCAAAGTCTTCCAGATTCATTAATGATAAGGGAACCACCATCCGTGACCACTCCCAGCGCAGCATCCCAGCATTTAAAGCCCGTTTACTTTTAGCCAGTTACATTGGAAAACCATATTGTGTGAATCCCCAACATCGGTTGCTGGAAACAAGCATTCTGTTCTGAGCTGTGTCCCTATTCTCCTTCTACCCATCAGCACTAGGGGTAACTTACTGTAACCAATTAACCTACCAACAAGCATGTTTTTGATATGTGGGAGGAAAACGATGCACCCAGGAGAATCCCACTCATTCACAGAGAGAACATGCACACAGACGGCATCCAGGATCAGAAATGAACCCAGATCGTTGCAACTGTGAGGCGACTATGCTAACCGTGGACAGTGTGCCGCCCATATCTTTTGGGAGAATCCTGCATATTGTTTGTATCTGGTGATCTGTGCGAACCTTTTGTCCTGCTGTTGAAATTATATTTTCGTGACTATAATGCATTAACTGCCTGTTTTGTTTCTTCTCTAAGTTAGTGACTTTTCTTATAAGACAATTATGTGGATACTTACCCTAACAATTTTTTTTTCATATGGAAGCAAAAGCACAATGCAGCAGAAGAAAGAGCTATTGATTTGCAGCACCAGTGAACTAGGTTCAATTCTGACCTCGGATATTATCTGTGTCAAGTTCAGCAATTGGTCTCTGCAAATCAACCATCATATTTAGTTTTACAATAATCATTCCTATAATTCATCTCTTAAATAGCATCCAGTTCTGCATCTTGTACGTAGCATAACATTAAAATTATGTTGAGATGGAAATTGTGCCTAAATCTAAAACATATTTTGAAACTTAGTTCTAATGGAAAATACCAGTCTTAAAATATTCCTGACACACTGGTTTTCTTTGTAATGCTACTACTAAATTCCTTTTCATCAGCTCAGAAATGATGGGAATAAATATATCCTGGTAATATAATAATTGGAAACATTTGGATTTAATTAATTTTAAGATCAAGTTATTATAGCTGTAATGCTCAGTTATTTGAAAAGGTCAGCATTTTGAGACTTACAGATAGAGTCTTGTAATTCAGAAAGAGCACAGCACAGAAATAGACTCTTTGACCCACCACGTCCATGCTGAAATAATTGGCCATCTGTCGTAAAAAGTTGCCCCCCCAAGTTTCTTTTAAATCTTTCCCCTCTCGCCTTAAACCTATGTCCTCCAGTTTTAGATTCCCCTACCCTGGCAAAAAGACTGGCTATTCAACTTATCAATGCTGTGGTGCAGCAGATAAAATGCTGGTTAGGTTTAGGTTTATTATTGTCGTATGTTTCGAGGTACAGCGTAAAGCTTTGTTTTGCATGCTATCCAAACAGATCAGATGTACCGTACACGAATGTAATCTGTTCAACTCAAGTACAATAGATAGAGCTAATGGGAGAATGCAGAATATAGTTCTCAGCATAGAGAGAAGGTGATGCAGCAGTGCACGGTGATGCAGCAGTGTGAGTCACCAATTTGTAGCTCCAAGTAGACTTGATGGGTCGAATGGCTGCCTCCTGCACCTATAACTTAAGAACTTATGAAGACCTGAGTTTGATCCTGACCCAAGGTAGTTTCTGTGAACAGCTTGCATGTTCTCCCTGTGACCAAGTGGGCTTCCTCAGTTGCTATAGTTTTCTCCCACATCCAAAAGATATCTGGTAGGTTAATTGATTTCTGTGAATAACTGCTTTGCGCAGGTTAGTGTTCACAAAACAGACAAGCTGAAGGGAAAATGTCAAAGAATTAGAGTTAGACATGCAGTGAAGAAACAGGCCATTCATGTCTCCAGCATGTCCCCAATAACACTTGCCAACTTCTACTGATGTGTCAAAGCAAGTATTTTATCGGAATGCAACACAGCATGGTTTTGGAATGGCTCCATCAAAGACAGCATGAAAGTTGCAGAGAATCATGGACGCAACTCAGACCATCACGCAAACCAACCTCCCTTCCATTGACTCCATCTACACTTCACGCTGCCTTGGCAAGGCCGCCAGCATAATCAGGGACGTCTCACCCTGGACACTCCCTCTGCTCCCCCCTGCCATCAGGAAGAGGTACAGAAGTGTGAAAATGCATATCTCCAGAATCAAGGACAGTTTCTTCCCAGTTGTCATTCATGCAACTGAACCACCCCTATCACCAACAAGAGAGCAGTCCTGAGCTGCCGTCTACCTAATTGGAGACCCTCGGACTATCTTTAATTGGACTTTACTGGACTTGTCTTGTACTAAACGTTATTCCCGTTATCCTGCTTCTGTACACTGTGGACAGCTCGATTATAATAATGAATAGTCCTACTGCTGATTGGATAGCACACAACAAAACTTTTCTATCTTTAAGTAACACTTGTATCCTCTCTCTCCGACCCTCCCCCACCCTAGTCGTTATACTACTTTTACTGTTGTTCTGTTAAGTTCCACTGTCTGTATTAACTTGTATTCACCTATCCCACAGCCCACAATGGACCATATTTCCTTGATTATCATTGCTTTCTGCATATTTTCCATTCATTTGTCTTTACCATCTATATCCTGTTCCCTTTCGCCTGACTCTCAGTCTGAAGAAGAGTCTCGACTCAAAATGTAGCCCATTCCTTTTCTCTAGAGATGCTACCTGACCTGCTGAGTTACTCCAGCTTTTTGTGTCTGTCTTCAGTTTAAACCAGCATCTGTAGTTCCTCCCAACACAGCTTTTCACTGTACCTTGATACACGTGACAATACTAAACTAAATAAAACACTAATATATAAGAAAATAACTGCAGATGCTGGTACAAATCGATTTATTCACAAAATGCTGGAGTAACTCAGCAGGTCAGGCAGCATCTCGGGAGAGAAGGAATGGGTGACGTTTCGGGTCGAGACCCTTCTACTAATTCCATTTGCCTGCACTGGGTCTGTATCATTCTCGACCTTGCCTATGTAAATGTCTGTTTAAATGTATATGTTAAGTTGTATCTCTCTGGAGTTGTATCTGACTCCAGAGCCTTCTCTGCCAGTGAGTTCTGTATATGAACCACCGTTTTTTGTTTGAACAAAAACTTTTCCTTCAAATCCCCTTTAAAACTTCCTGCTCTCACCTTAAACCTGAGCCCTCTTAAAGATTCTGACTATCTACCCTATCTGCACTTCTATCGGGTCATCTCTCGGCCTCCTTTGCTCTTGGGAAACAGTTTATCCAACCTCTCCCTATAACTATAGCTGTAAATTACACCTGATGGCCCTGGCTTACACAAAACTGGATTTGGCAATAAACCAGTTTCCAGTGTTTATGATCTTTAACTCATTTGATGACAGCATGCTCAGACTGAGGAAAGGAAATGTCGGCCAAGGTTATTAAAGCAGGATATCTGTCTGGACCTACTCCAGTTCAATCAAGTGTAGTGAGCATGCCAAACTGGCCAGACCTTCCTAAAGAGGAGGAGCCAATGAGTAAAATGACAACATGGGATTAGACAGGCATGCTAAGCAGCAAAATCGGCAACTGTGTAAGGCCTTTATCCAACCGGAAATACACCAACAACTACCTTATCCCCTTTATTCACAAAATGCTGGAGTAACTCAGCAGGTCAGGCAGCATCTCGGGAGAGAGGAATGGGTGACGTTTCGGGTCGAGACCCTTCTTCAGACTGATGTCGGGGGTGGGACAAAGGAAGGATATAGGTGGAGACAGGAAGATAGAGGGAGCTCTGGGAAGGAGGAGGGGAAGGGAAGGACAGAGGAGCTATCTGAAGTTGGAGAAGTCGACGTTCTGCAAACTGCCCAGGCGAAATATGAGGTGCTGCTCCTCCAATTTACGGCGGGCCTCACTATGGCACTGGAGGAGGCCCATGACAGAGAGGTCAGACTGGGAATGGGAGGGGGAGTTAAAGTGCTGGGCCACCGGGAGATCAGTTGCGTTAATGCGGACCGAGCGCAGGTGTTCAGCGAAGCGATCGCCGAGCCTGCGCTTGGTTTCGCCGATATAGATAAGTTGACATCTAGAGCAGCGGATGCAATAGATGAGGTTGGAGGAGGTGCAGGTGAACCTCTGTCTCACCTGGAAAGAATGTTTGGGTCCTTTGATGGAGTTGAGGGGGGAGGTAAAGGGACAGGTGTTGCATCTCGTGCGGTTGCAAGGGAAAGTGCCCGGGGTTAGGGTGGTTTGGGTAGGAAGGGACGAGTGGACCAGGGAGTTGCGGAGGGAACGGTCTCTGCGGAACGCAGAGAGAGGAGGGGATGGGAAGATATGGCCAGTGGTGGGGTCCTGTTGTAGGTGACGGAAATGTTGGTGGATGATATGTTGGATCCGCTGGCTGGTGGGGTGGAAGGTGAGAACGAGGGGGATCCTGTCCTTGTTGCGAGTGGGGGGATGGGGAGCAAGAGCGGAGCTGCGGGATGTAGAAGAGACCCTAGTGAGAGCCTCATCTATAATGGAGGAGGGGAAGCCCCGTTTTCTGAAAAACGAGGACATCTCGGAAGCCCTAGTCTGAAACACCTCATCCCGGGCGCAGATGCGGCGTAGACGGAGGAATTGGGAGTAGGGGATAGACTTTTTGCAGGGGACCGGGTGGGAAGAAGTGTAGTCCAGATAGCTGTGCGAGTCGGTGGGCTTGTAATAAATGTCCGTCACTAGTTTTTCTCCTGTGATGGAGATGGTGAGGTCCAGAAACGGGAGGGAGATGTCAGAGATAGTCCAGGTATATTTAAGGGCAGGATGGAAATTGGAGGTGAAGTGTATAAAGTCAGTGAGTTCTGCATGGGTGCAAGAGGTAGCACCAATGCAGTCGTCGATGTAGCGGAGGTAGAGTTCGGGGATGGGGCCAGTGTACGTCTGGAACAGGGATTGTTCGACGTACCCGACAAAGAGGCAGGCGTAGCTAGGGCCCATGCGAGTGCCCATAGCTACGCCTCTGGTTTGGAGGAAGTGGGAGGAGTCAAAGGAGAAGTTGTTGAGGGTAAGAACCAGCTCTGCTAGGCGGAGGAGAGTGTTGGTCGATGGGGATTGGCTGGTTCTACGGTCGAGGAAGAAACGGAGGGCTTCGAGACCATCCTTGTGGGGGATGGAAGTGTAGAGTGACTTATCCCCTTATCCCCTTATCCCCTTATCCCCTTTCACCAATTGAACATGCATGGAACCATCCATACAGCGCAGAAAGGGTCCGTTTAGCCAATTGCAAACGTTGCCTTTTTTGATAGGGCAATCGGTTCACTATCCCCATTCACTAGCTCTATTAACTTGTTGGCCTGGAATGTTTTTCAGTTTGGACACCCATGTATAAAGTCACAATAGAATCTTTTTTAATAACCCATGCACACGGTAAATTTCAGAACATCGTTGCTTACTGCTTGAAGACGCTTCGCCTTCCAACACCATTGGTTGTTTTGCCAGCAGATCTGAACTGACCAGTTGCCAGTTCTTACAAATACCCAGGGGGCTGGTCCTTGTGCAAAACAGGATGGAAAAAAGTAACTGATAAATGTCAAAATAGATAAAGCTCCAGCCACTCTTTTGCACTCTAAGTTGCTTGTTATTTATGATATCTGCGTTGCTAAATCAAGCAGAGTCTCTTCAAACGAGACCTCAAAAATTGAGAATTCAATGTTCATACTGTTAGATTGTAAGCTACTAAAGTGGAATATGAGCTGCTGTTCCTCTAGTCTGCTGTGGCCTCATTCTGGAGGAGGACCAGAAAAGAATGGTAATAATGGTTAGCAACTGGGAGATCAGTAGGTCTTGGCAGAACATGCTCAAGAGTTTGGTCTAGCCTATGTAAAGGAGATCACATGGGGAACACTAGATGCAGCAGATGAGGTTAGAAGAGGTGCACATGAACCTGTCTCAACTGGAAAGACTGCTGGGACCCCTGGATGGGTGTGAGGGAAGGGGTTTAGTTTAGAGATACAGCACGAAACGGGCTCTTCGGCCTACCAAGTCCGCGCCAACCAGCGATCCTGCTCACTGACACTATCCTACACACCCTAGGGACAATTTACAACTTTTACTAAAGAAAGCCCACGCAGGTCACTGGGAGAACGTACAAATTCCATACAATCAGCTGAGTTCCTCCAGCACTTAATCACATAATGAAAAATGGTCCCCGCCCTTTCATAACACTAATGTATTCACTGAAAAGCAGTCATAATAATGCTCTTCAGTCTGATATCAAATAAATTTTCAGTCTTTTCCCTATCCGTCTAATATTCAGCATATAAATGAATTAAGCTGTCAGCAGACAGGAGCTGCTGTTCTCAGCTTTGAATTATTTAGAGGAACGCGGAGAAAGGAAGGGATTGGGGAAAGAGTGAAAGGTTGTGCTGCTATGGAAAAGTGTGCAGGGAAGTGTATGCATATTTGTGTGTGTGTGAGTAAAGCCTATGAACTTTGTCTGCAGTCATCTTACAACTCCATACTACTGAACCATGACCTCTCTCTGTCAAAACCATGTGGCAGGTTGTGTGCAACAGTGACCCACATTAGCAGAAGTCACAAAGGGCCATCTCCCACTGTAGACAAAGATAGCTGTTATTATGGGACAATGTAATCATCCTTACTCATACAACTGCTAATTTAATGCTGTGAATTAGGCATAAACAGTTGGTCCAATAGGCTTCATTTACATCTGCCCTGCTTGTAAGATTCATGGGAATTGAGTCATGTTGCTTATATTCACTTCTACACTACCTGAATTCAAGTAAACAATAAGGAAACCCTCTCATGACTTGAACCAAATATCTCTGCCTTTTGCCTTTATAATTCATCAATCTTTCTGACACTGAACAGTGTTAACATTGAGATGGTGTGAGGTATGATTCATATTGTTAAACTACTTTATTCCACAATAAAATGCACAGGATAATTGTTCCATTCCAACTCGGTAGTTTAATCACGATAACTTATCTTCGTGTAATAACATAAAAACAATGAACATACCAGCCACTTCATTGAGTCTTCTTGCTTCATTGAGGCAGATTTTTTTTTTAACTGTAGCTTCAACCTAATGTGGAACAACCTTGCTCCTTTGACCTGAAGTCTGTGCTGTCTAAAACATCCAAAAACACGTTTAACTTGTGTTTCTTATGCCTGCAATAGTGGCAGAAATGGGTGAGCTTCTCCAGCACCATGATTAAAAGATGCTTTCTTTTTAATCAAAATAATTAATAAATCACTTGTTTTTTCTTGTAAAAAAAATCTTCCATCCAGAATATCCTTTGTGTATCTTTTTAGAAAAACAACAACAAAAATCCAAATATTATAGATACTGGAAGTTTGAAATGAAATAAAATTGTGCTTGTAATGGCTGGTAAATCATTCCCCATTTTCAGATCATTGATGGTCTCCTTTTTGCAGTCAACATGAAGTAATGTTGCTTGTTGTTAACACATCTCTCTCTGATAGCTGCCCACACAAGATCTGACAAGTATAAACCTCCTGTCATTGGGAATCTCTTCTGAAGTGGCACTTTCCATTGGATTTTGGATGTGTGGCACTTGGGGAAAATGCAGTTTATCAGATTGAAGCATTCTGATTAAGACAAGCATAGCCGAAACCAGGGAGTCCAAAGGAAGAGGTTAAAATTACATTTGCAGAAAGTGAAATTAAAATTTTGAAACACAGGTTAAGTGCAGAGATTTTAATTTTAAATAAAGACAGAGGATCTAAATTATTTTGTTTAGAGGCCAAGATGGGACCCCAGTGCCCGCACTCTCCCTATTTTACACCCACCAGATTCATTTTTAAGTTTATTATACTACTGTGTCATCTTCAAAGATTAAGTGAGATAAGTGTTAAGTATTAATAGGCCAACTGTCCAATCGTCCAGAAAATCTGTTGTCTGGCACACGCAAAATCCTGAGGCAGCCCGATTTACTGAGTTTTACTGTATGTGATTCAAGGAAGAATTACATGTGCTTTATCTTGTCTTATTATCCCTTTTTCTCCAACTTTGTTTTTAAATGTGGAATTGTGACAGTGGTGGAGGCCAGGTCATTGGGTGTTTTTAAAGCGGAGATTGATAGGTTCTTGATTAGTAAGGGCGTCAAAAGTTATGAGAGAAAGCAGGAATATGGGGTTGAGAGGGAAAAAAAGATTGGCCATGATTGAATGGCAGAGCAGACTTGATGGACCAAATGGCCTAATTCTGCTCCAATGTCTTATGGTCTTAAAGAATGATAATACAAAAAAAAAACATTTGTATAGTGCATGCAATAAACTTTATCATGTAATAACTATTTATGCATTCTATCCAGAAAGCAGCCTGGTCATCTCATGCTTCTGCAGAACAAGAGGTGAAGAGACCAATAGGAATGGCAAATGTTGGCGATGAGACTTTGGTATCAGAAGAGCAGAACTTTGGTGCCCAAGCCAGTGGAGTGGAATGGACTATCATCATCCTTACATGCCAGCACAAAGATAGTGTGTATGCCTTCCAGAGAGGTGTGTATTGCAGGATCTGTGAACAAGCAGATTATCGGGTCACTTTATTACTGCAAATCATTAATTGCTAACTCTATTCATTCTGTAATTAAGTATTTAAAGAAACCATTCTTCTTGTAACCTTGACAAGTAAATTGCCCACTGTTCATTGCAATTTGTTTTTCCAGAACATATAGCAATGTGAACAGAGTAATATTGTAGCTGGGAAATGGAATTTATTTTTATTATTTTTAACATCCATTTGCTTGGATCCCTTGACAAAATACTTCTGAAGTGCATCATTGCTGTAATTAATGTGAGTAGATGGCAAGAAGGGTGAGGTGTGGTGTGGGATAATTGTGCAGAAAATTTTAAATAATGCCACTTGCACACAGGTGGGCCATTCTAGTTTCCATTGATGAGTAGTAGGTCCGTTGGATGACGTGCGTTAGGAGTAGTATGGTTATGGGTGAGAGAAATTTACTTGGCTTCACACTTGCCAAATAAATGCACTGACATGGGTATTTTCAATGTTTGTTTAATATTGATGCTCAGTGAATCAGGGGCCGTTTTATGAAACATCTTGAAGATCCCACTCCGAGCAAGTGGGATTGCAAACATCTTGAAGACCAGCTTTAAATTAATACAACTTTTTTTGCAGTAGTTATCTGAAAAGTTTGTATTTGTGGTGAATTTGGAGGATTTTGTAGAGAGAGCACTGGCAATATCTTTCTAGTGTCTTGAAAGGATTGCTTTCGGCAATTCAGGGTTTAGAAGTGTTGGAGGCCAGGGATCACTGCTTTCTGATTTTATGTAAAGTTTGATTTCAAGATCTTCAAATACCCTTTCCCTCAATTGACCAAAGGCTTTGCTGGTGAATTGAGGATGAAGATGAATTCCATCATCGATGTTTACATTTAGTAAGAGATAGCTCCCCAGATCAGGAAAATGGGCCGTATTTTTCAGAGTTTCACTATGAGTCTTTATTGTTGAGCACTGTTGTGCAGCAGGGACTGCTTGGTAGAGGGTCCTTTGTACTGTGGTTGCCTCTTGTTTACTTTAGTGAACAAGTCAAGGTTGGCTTGGAACTTGACTTGGGATCGCAAATGTTATCTGTAAGCTGCAGCTTGACGACTGAACGTTGGGTGGCTTAGGTTCTGGACTGTATCATTTGACCGTTTGTTGGAAATGAAATGCCGAATTGAGGCAAAATGCAGCCTTGCACTTAAGGAATTGGCACTCTAGATTGTTCCATATAAGGCAGAAATATTTGCTAAGCGCATACACATTCCTGCTGCACTGCAATTGTGCAGCATGTGATATTACACGTAGAACTTGCTTTTTTATGCTACAGTCTAACAAGTATTTTCTCATTCTTGGTTCACAGTAAATTACTTGACAGTAACGATTAAGTTACTTTGGGCCTCTAGTGATACCTATCGCATTCTGCAGATGCACCATAGAAAACATCCGATCTGGATATATTACTGTTTGGAATAGCAACAGTATTGCCCAAGACAATTGCCCAAATGACCAAGAGTTATGGACACACCCCAGTCTATCACAGACCAGGCTCCCCCCCCCCATATCTCCACTTTACGCTACCTCAGGAAAGCACCCAACATAATCAAAGACCACTCGCACTCAGTCATTCACTGTTCTAACCTTCAGGGGGGGTTAACCTTCGGAAAGCGTTTGATCCTGATAGTATACCCGGTCGTGTTCTCAAAACCTGTGCAGACCAACTGGCTAGAGTTTTTGCGGACAATTTCAACCTCTCATTACTAAGTTCTAAGGTTTCCACCTATTTTAAGAGGGCATCAATAATACCGGTGCCGAAGAAAAGTGACATGCCTCAAAGACTATCCACCAGCGGCACGAACGTTGACCCATTACAGTTGGTATACTGCCGCAACAGGTCAACGGAGGATGCGATCTCACTGGCTCTCCAGTCTGCACTGGACCACTTGGACAATGCAAACACATACATCAGGCTGTTGTTTATAGACCACAGCTCGGCATTCAATACCGTCATCACCTCCAAGCTGGTTACCAAGCTCGCGGAACTGGATCTCTGCACATCTCTCTGCAACTGGATCCTCGACTTCTTCATCAACAGACTACAGTCTGTTCGAATTAGCAAAAACATTTCTTCCTCTGTACGGGAGCACCTCAAGGCTGTTTGCTCAGCCCCCTGCTCTACTCGCTCTATACTCGCGACTATATAGCTGGGCACAGCGCGAACTTCATCTTCAAGTTCGCCGACGCCATCACCGTTGGATGAATCACGGATGGTGGAGTCAGAGTATAGGAGTGAGATCGATCGACTGATCAAATGGTGCCAGCACAACAACCATGCTCTCAATGTCAGTAAGACCAAAGAATTGATTATGGATATATTCACAAAATGCTGGAATAACTCAGCAGGTCGGGCAGCATCTCGGGAGAGAAGGAATGGGTGGCGTTTCGGGTCGAGACCCTTCTTCAGACTGATCGGTCGAGACCCTTCTTCAGACTGATCGTGGACTTTGATTGTGAGTCAGAGTATAGGAGTGAGATCGATCGACTGATCAAATGGTGCCAGCACAACAACCATGCTCTCAATGTCAGTAAGACCAAAGAATTGATTGTGGATATATTCACAAAATGCTGGAGTAACTCAGCAGGTCGGGCAGCATCTCGGGAGATAATTGATTGTGGACTTTGGAAGTGCAAGGATGAGGACCCACAAATCTGTCTAATGGTGGAGTGAGTCAACAGCTTCAAATTCCTGGGCATGCATATTTCTAAAGATCTTTCCTGGACCCAGCACGCTGATGCAATTATAAAGAAAGCCCATCAATGCGTCTATTTCCTGAGAAGATTATGGAGATTCGGTATGTCAGGGAGGATTCTCTTTAACTCCTATAGGTGTACAGTAGAGAGCATATTGACTGGTTGCATCACGGCCTGGTTCGGAAACTTGAATGCCCAGGAGCAAAGAAGACTGCAAAAAAGTTATGAACACTGCCCATTCCATCACGGGTTCTGACCTCCCCACCATCAAAGGGGTTTACCAGAGTCGCTGCCTCAAAAGGACAGCCAGCATCATCAGAAACCCACACCACCCTGACCACGCACTCATTTCACCCCTGCCATCGGGAAGAAGGTACAGGAGCCTGAAACTGTAACGTCCAGATTCAGGAACAGCTTCTTCCCGATAACCATTAGGCTATTAAACACTGTAACCTCAAATAAGCCCTGAACTACGTAAAGTATTATTATTATTGCACTATTATTGTTTGTTTATTTTTTTATGTGTAATTATCTGTGCGCGTGTGTATATATATGTATGTTTATATACACACAATACACACATTGAACTTTTTTCTCGTTTATTATATTGTTTTCAGTGTACTATATTTATGCCGTTGTGCTGCTGCAAGTAAGAATTTCATTGTTTTATCTGAGACATGACAATAAAACTCTGATTTCTTGACTCTCACTTGCAATGTGAAGAAATGTGGTAATCATGCGCAGCAAGATTCCACACAGCACATTAAGATAAAAGATACGAAAGGCTACATTTTTTGTTGAAAGATAAATATTAGACCAGACCCTGGGAGAACTAGGTTGGTTTTCTGCCGAGGTGGCACATTTTTCAGTTCAATGTCAACCTCGATTAAAACGCAACTCTAGAAATGTCATTACATTTCCTGAAAACCTGTAAACTAACATGTAAATAAGGCCTGAGGACTAACATAGAAGTTGTCCTGACATCAGTTTAAAAAAGAATGTCGACCTGAAATGTTACCTATCTATGTTCTCCAAAGATGCTGCCTGCCTGTTGAGTTACTCCAGCACTTATGCTGTCCATTAACCAGCATCTGCAGTTATTTGCTTCTACTTCACAAATCTTGTGACTTTGTTCAGCTCTCCTTGTCTTGTTCCACTGTCAGGTTTGTCTTTTTGTTTAATAGACTGTTGCTGCTATTAGAGATCAGCATAAACTTATTAGATATTTCCTGTGACAGTTGGCCCATTAGTTTTAAAGTAAAACAATCCAGTACAGGTAGGAATGCTGTTGATTCCTTTTCTGCCTCTTGACTGTTTCAAACTCAAAAGGAATCATGGCCAAGAGGGCCTCTCTGGACTAAGGGATACTATAGAGACTGTACATAAGTTGGGTTATACTAAGGAATGCATTACGTGCATTACCGAAACAGGAGGAGACTGGAACTGGATCATGAGTTAAATTCCAAAAATATTGGATTATGTATGCTCTGAGCATTTTACTATATGGAGACTTTGCTGTATGAGTAAGAAGGTTATGAAATGAATCTCTGAAATGCCTGCATCGCTGATGACATTGTTTATTTCTCTGATATTTTTCCTTCTCTCTTTCATCTGTGGGAAGCTATGGGGATGTGATTTGAAAAAAAGAATCACTGATTTTGACCATGAAGTTGGCAAGGACTTTCACTATTTGTCAACAAATCGCATGATCTGTCCAGATCTGACATTGCTAGATATATTAGTTTGTAAGATAAGAATCTCTATTGGGGAAACTTGGGTGATTCACTTTATATTTCTAACTAGTACTTGGAACAGAACAAATCTTGAATTGGCAGAGTAATGCTGGTCCTGAAATGGTTGACAAAGTTTTATTTTCTCTCCCCTTCACTGTTCCTCCCCCCACTTCTCTGTAACATTGTCTGCTCTTGAAGCCTACTTATTTATTCCTTAAATTTCTGGTGCCATAAATATTACATTTGTCAAATATTTGTATGAAACCTTTTTAAGTGAGACTGGAAACAATGCCACATTTAACTGAGGAGGAGCACAAAAATAAGATTTCCTTAATCTAAGATGAATATGCTGCACCAAATAAATCATGTGCAGATGAAGGTTTTCTACTGTGTTGTTTTTCATTTTGGTTTTTCAGTTTGTGAGGAACCCTTGAGTAAAGAGGTCACACCTTGTTGTGAGCTCCATATGTCTCAAGTCTGACTAATTTGGATGTTACAAATCCACAGAGAAAAATGTGCAAAGCATTAATTGGTAGAATCTATCCAGATATATTTTCTACTGCACCATGACAGGAGAGTTTTCTCACTGTCTCATCAAACATTTGCCTTTCAAACAGCAATTCAACATTTCCCATCATTTATATAGGAAAGGGCATTATTCAAAGTTATGATTTCCATTTTAATACAGCCTACCTGCAGTATTACATCATGTATGTTTGGTCAGGTCACATCACTTACCCCTCGGGGCACTCCACAGGTTACAAGTTTGGCATAATGAACCTGACAGATGGTAAAGTTTATTAAGAGGAGAAACTCTAACCTCAGAAGACCAGGCAGTTGCTATGGAAATTTGATTTGCTGCCATTGCTGCTTCATGGTGTTGTCAGTGAGACCGTACAGAAAACATTCTTATTTAAGAGGATTGCTGTGATTAATCACAAAAAAGGCTCGCCTATTTTTGCAATACCCTCGGGAGAAAGGATTTTTTAGAGATTAATGTTTCTGATTGTTCCCTTGTGAGTATTGATGGCAGTCCAGGCCAGCACTTACACTTGAAATGGGTATTAACCCTTTATGATACCCAGCATTGGACTCGAGCACATATTCACTTGGGGCTTTCCCTTTCAACCTGGCTCAGTTGCTGGCACTGTGAGAGAATTGTGGTGTACCAAAAATATAAGGTCATAATCTAAATAGACACAGTAATCCCTTATTACATTACCGAAGCAGTTACAGCTACTTTACTTTCCATGATGTGTCAAGCAAAGGCATTTCTACACACCCTGATATTTCCAATAGGTATTGCAGATCCCACATTAATGTATGAACTGGTTACACCTTGCATCGTGGTGGAACTTTCTTTTGGATCAACATTTGAAATAAATTTGTTTGTGGGGTTTATTTAGTGGAAAATTGCCTTTCATGTTCGAATACTTAAACTGTCATTTCACTCGGTGATTCATGGTGCGAAAATCCCTAAAGCGTTAGAGATGCAAGCAATGAGATACTGAATAAATTGAATGAATTTTACAAGGACTATTGTAACTTTATTTTTCTAACAGACTACAGTGGGGAAAAATCAGAAGTCCCAACAAAGAGGAAATGAAGAAAAATAACATTATTTACTAGGTTATTATTACATTCTGATCCTTCCTGTCATTTTCCTAATTACTACCTGAATTACTATTTTGCCTTCTGGCAATTATCTATTCCTTTAAAATTTATAATTCCTTTTGGATTGTACTCCTCTGAAATCTGTTATTTATTTGTTAAGCCCTATATACAGCCTGTTATCGTATTACCAGGCACTTTCCAAACTACAGTTGAGGAAAGATCTATGAAACTGATGCTCTACAATGCCGAGAACTGTAACCTGCACTCTGTATCTTCCCCTTTGCTCTATTTATTGTACTTGAGTTTGACTTCATTGTATTTATGTATGGTTTATCTGATCTATTTGGATAGCATGCAAACAGAAAATTTCACTATCCCAGTACATGTGACGAAAATAAACCTAAATCTGTTAATTGGGTAATCCAAATGGATCAAATGGAAGCCATGACCATTGAACTTACAACCCAGTGGGATGAATATTGATTTCTCTAATTTCAAGCAATCCTTGCTTTCCCTTTCTCTCCATCCCTCCTGCTAGTCATCCTGCTAGTTTCACTGTTCGTATCCCTTCGTTATTACCTCCTCCATGGACCATTGTGGGCTCCTTGGCCATTGGCGCCGATTCTGATTTGTTCTGAACTTTTTCCTACGTCTAGTTTCCCTTCCTCTATTGACTCTCAGTCTGAAGAGGGTCTCAACCTGAAATGTCACGTATTCCTTTTCTCCAGAGATTCTGCCTGAACTGCTAAGTTACTCCAGCATTTTAGGTTTAACTAAACAACATATGGATTTAATGTGCTAACATTGAGAGAATACAGAGACATTGTATTCTACCTGTTTAATAATGTTCTTGAACTGTAGTAAAACACTGCATTGTGGAGACGTGCAGGTTTGTTGTTTGGTTGGCTTCTGTTGGTCGCTAGTGGAGCCGCTGCCTCATGGCGCCGGAGGACTGGGTTTGATCCTGGCCTCGGATGCCCCCTGGCCACGTGGGTCTCCTCCGGGGTCCAGTGCACTAGTCCTATCCTACCCACTGCAGTGTGTGGAGTGGAGCAGGTATGCTGGGGGCCACAGGGGTGCCCGGGTTCAGGCCCAGGTCTCTGGTGCTGTGGGACGGTAGCTCTGCTGGCCGTTCACGGGGTTCATGGAAGCCAATTGGGCTGCGAGCCACTTGTTTGCGGTGGAGGGTGGGGAGAATCCCATGTTGTCACAATGTCTGTCTTTGCAATGTGGGAGGAAAGATAGAACCACTGCAGTAGTTCTATACTGCACACTGTGAATTGTCCCTAGAGTAGGTTAGAACTAGTGTATGGGTGATCGCTGGTCGGCACAGACTTTGTGTTTCCACGCTGCTTCTGTAAACTAAACTATTCTAAAATGGTTTCCAAAACACCATTCGCTCTTTTGACCCAGTGGTCAATCCATGAAACAGCGAAAAACAGATTAAGTCCGCTATAATTGAAATCCATTATAAAAAGGTCAGTTAAAAAGAGGGTTTGCTGTAATGCAATGAGACTTTTGTATACACCCAAATGTAATCATGGGCCTAGAAATTCCTTGCTGCCTATATGTTAATATTACAATGCATGGGATGCCGGGCAATGCTTTTTGTGAAAACCCAATGCCACGGAATAGTAGGAAAGAAAACTGCAAATGTTTTAAATCGAAGGTAGACGTCGAAGGGCCTCGATCCGAAACGTCACCCATTCCTTCTCTCCAGAAATGCTGCCTGACCCGCTGAGTTGCTCCAGCATCTTGTGTCTGCCATGGAATAGTACTGTGATTGTGTCTTGAGAAATTGCATGCAGTAAAATAAGTCTAGCATGTTGAAGGTACTTGAGGACCTTTCCTCTGCTCCTTTCGTTGTACCACAGTGAGTAAAGGAAAACTGAGCAAAGTAGTGGGTCCTAGAGCAGTGGATGCATTAAAGCATTACCACTCTCAGATCTTTCAGTATGTGCACCAATCTGAATTAGAAGATGCCTCTGTCCTATATCATTGTTGAATCAAAATCCTGAACTCCCAACCAAAAAGCACTGTTTTGGAACCTTCTGATTCCTTCACCGCTCCCTCACCCCCCACTATGGGTCTTTTCAATGTTTTATCAGATTGGACCATAGCCTCCTTGCTCTTGTACTCATTGCCCTCAGCAAGTGAAGGCCAGTATTCTACATGTCATCTTAACCACATTATCTACCTGCACTGCCACCTTCAAGGATCTTGGGACTTTCTCACCAACGTGCCTCGATTCATTAATTCTCCCTGAGGCATTACCATTCATGGTGTATGTCCTAGCTTCACGAATGCTCATGCAATACACCACCTCATTTATCAGCTAATTTCACCAACACATCTTGAGGGCCTGCATATCTTTGTATTTGTCTTATTTAAGTTTGAGACTGTACTCCATCCAGACTCTCACTGTTGGACTATCATATCATATTATGATCATTCTTTCCCAGAGGATCCTTTATTACAAGATCATTAATTAATTCTATGTCATTTGACCTAACCAGATCTTAAACAGCCTGCTCCCTGATTGGTTTCACAGTGCTGTTGTAAGAAACTAGAACGTCCTGTCTCTGACAACTCAATCATGGCAGAATGATGTCTTGCAGAATGAGCTGTAATTGTAGAAAATTGTACATTGTTCCATTTTACTATATTTCTAATGATTAATTACATATAACAAATTGAAATATATGCACATATCATTTGATGGAAGAGTTGTGTTGTATTTGCTTTGCTTTGCTTAGCTCATATAATGCTGTAGGAAACTGTCAGCTCTTGCAAATGGCTGCTAGATTATGGTGCAAAAACACCAGAAACACGGGAAATACTGAAGCTGTTCGTGGGAACTGTCTCACTGTGTGAAACATGTCTTTCCACAGTAAGGCTATATCACACAAGGATCATTAAAAATTGAGGAAGACCTTTCTCTTTAACATGGAGACGGATTTCCTTTCATAGCAGCAATGGCATCCAATAACAAACCAACTGTTGGGAAAACAAGTGAAGTAAGTGAAGATGTAATCTGGCACCTGCAAGGCTTGTCATTTGTCAGCTATTTTGGTTAATCAAGAGCTCATGCAATTGTTGGAGATTTAATTTGCAATTACTTCATGTCTTGTTGCACTTCCTTGAGGTTGTCATCTTGCATCCTATGGCAAGACCTTGGAGCTGTCTTGAATAAATCATGCATATTAGCCTGTTTAGTTGATTTCATAGTGGAGTGAATAATCTGCAATAAAACATCCTGTGCTGTATTTATGCAAATATATGGAATGGGTTCTGTGTTGAAGCAACACCATCCCAACATTTTAATGTCACAATGCATATCCTTTAGAATATAAAACAGAGGACAGTATAGTGCAGGAACAGCCTCTTCTGCCTACAATGTCTGATACCAGATTAAAGTAAGCTTACCATATCCCTCCATATCCTGTATGTTCATGTGCCTGTCCAAATACTTCTTAAATGTCACTATTGTGTCCACTTAGAAGACCCCCACCCTGCAACACGTTCTGGGCACGTGCATGTGGGGAAAACAGATTACAGTGCATATCATTAAACTCCCTCCGCCCCCCCCCTTAAAGATATGACCTTTCGTGTTTGACATTTCTGCCATGGGAAAAAGACATCTACCCTGTCAATGCCTCTCATAATTTTGTATACGGCTATCAGCCTCCGACACTGCAGAGAAAGCAATTCAAATTTGTCCAACCTCTCCTTACAGCTAATACTCTCCAATCCAGGCAACATCCTGGTAAACCTCTTCTGCACCCTCTCTGAAGCCTGTGATGCTGCTTCCAGAATTACATACAATAATCCAAGTGCGGGCAGACCAAAATTTCATCCGAATGCAACACGATTTCCTAATATACTCAATATACTCAATGCTCTGATCGATGAAGACCAGCATACCATGTGTCTTCTTTAACACTTCGTCTACTTTCAGGGACCTATGGATATGCACTCCAAGATCCCTCTGTACATCATTGGTCCAAACAATCCTGCTATTTATCTATACATTTGACCTCACAAATTGCAAGATCACACTTGTCAAGATTAAACTCCATCTGCCCTTCTCTGCTCTCATCTGCAACTGATCTATATCTTTTTCCACTCTGGTCTATTTTTGGTATCAAGCATTAAAATTTTAATTCTTTTTCAGACAATCCTTTAGCCAATATCACAATCGGCCACAATTTTCTCCATCTATTTAAAGTTTTATTTCTAACTGAACCGTATGCACAAGCAATATTATAAATTATGTCTTTACAATTGCAAATATTGAATTGTGCCATCAAGATTCATTTGCTTTCTAAGAAAAGCTGCCCTGTTTTTTAAACAATACTTAGTTTTGAATGATATCTGAGCCGAGAAGTTGTATCAAATATGTTATGTTGGGAAACCAAAAGATGGTAAATGAATCCCTATAAGCTACCTCTTGTATATAAATTGTCCAGCGTGAAAATACATTTACTATTTTCCACTTTTCTGATTTTGTTTAAAAATGTTAACAGCAAATACAAGTGTTGTGGTGTGAACAATGAAAAAATCTTTGAGCTTTGTATTCCCTTGGCAAATGCTTCACCATTTTGAAAGACCTAGGGCATTGATATTTCCGGACCACTGAAAGTTTCACTCCGAGTTCCTGCATCATTAGTGCATGTTTTAAAAAAGATGATTACTCCATGTTTTGTTTAAATTCAGTAATGCTTGGACTAGCAAAAGTAAAAACAGGAAAACATCATCGAGTAAACAAAGCGCTGGAGTAAATCAGTGAGTCAGGCAGTCTCTCTGAAGGATGTGGATAGGTGATATTTTGGGTTGAAACCCCTGGAGTCATAGAGTCATAGGGCATGGAAACAGGCCCCTTGGCCCAACTTGCCCACACCAACCAACATGTCCCATCTACCCTTGTCCCACCTGCCTGCATTTAGCCCATATCCCTCTAAAACTGTCCAATCCATGTACCTGTCTAAATGTTTCTTAAACATTGCGATAGTACCTGCCTCAACTACCTCCTCCGGCAGCTCATTCCACACACCCACCACCCTTTGTGTGGAAAAAGTTACCCCTCGGGTTCCTATTAAATCTTTCCCTCCTCATCTTAAACCTAGATCCTCTACGCTGGACAAGAGACTCTGTGCATCTACCCGATCTATTCCTCTCATGATTTTGTACACCTCTGTAAGATCACCCCTTACCTCCTGTGCTTTGAGGAAGAGAGTCCGAGCCTGCTCAACCTCTCCCGATAGGTCAGGCTCTCGAGTCCTGGCAACATCCTCTTAAATCTTCTCTGCACCCTTTCCAGCTTGACAACATTTTTCCTATAACATGGTGCCCAAAACTGAACACAATACTCTAAATTCGGCCTCACCATTGTCTTATATAACTGCAACTTGACCGCACAACTATACTCAATACTCTGACTGATGAAGGCCAATGTGCCACCCTATCTACCCGTGATATCACAGCATATAATCCTCCAACATTTTCGCCACCTCCAACGGGATCCTGCCATTGGCCCCATCTTCCCTTCTCCACCCCTTTCTGCTTTCCGCAGAGACCGCTCCCTCCAAAACTCCCTGGTCAACTCGTCCCTTCCCACCCAAACAACCCCCCCCCCCCCCCAGGTACTTTCCCCCGCAACTGTAGGAGATGCAACACCTGTCCCTTTACCTCCCTCCGCGACTCCATCCAAGGACACAAAGTCTTTCCAGGTGAGGTTGAGGTTCACCTGCACGTCCTCCAACCTCATCTACTGTATCTGCTGTTCCAGATGTCAGCTTCTCTACATCGGTGAGACCAAGTGCAGGCTTGGCGATCGTTTTGCTGAACACCTCAGCTCAGTCCATCTTAACCTACCTGATCTCCCGGTGGCTCAGCACCTCAACCCCCCCTTCCCATTCCCAATCTGACCTTTCTGTCCTGGGCATCCTCCATTGTCAGAGTGAGGTCCAGTGCAAATTGAAGGAACAGCACCTCCTATTTCACTTGGGTAGTTTATACCCCAGCGGTATGAACTTTGACTTCTCTAACTTCAGATAGGCCTTGCTTTCTCTCTCCATTACCTCCCCCTTCCCAGTTCTCCCACTAGTCTTTCTGTCTCCGACTACATACTATCTTTGCCCCGCCCCCTCCTCTGACATCAGTCTAAATAAGGGTCTTGACGCGAAACGTCACCCATTCCTTCTCTCCAGAGATGCTGCCTGTCCCGCTGACATGCTCCAGCATTTTGTGTCTACCTTCGATTTAAACCACCATTTGCCGTTCTTTACTACTAACTACCTGTGATGCCACTTTCAACAAACTATGTACCTGTACTCCTAGATCCCTCTGCTCTATAACATTGTCCCCAAAGCCCCACCATTCACCATATAGGTCCTGCCCATGTAAGTGCCCACAAAATGCAACACCTCACATATCTCTGTATTAAATTCCACCTCAGCCCACCTGCCCAACCAATCAAGATCCTGCTGCAATCTGTGACAACCATCTTCAATATCTACAATACTGCCCACCTTTGTGTCATCTGCAAACTTGCTAGTCACATCATATACGTTCTCATCCAAATCATTGATGTACGTAATAAGCAGCAAAGGTGGTGGTGGGGGAAAGAGGGGTACTGGGAAAAGGGGAGGTCCCACTTCCCCCCTCAACCCCTTCCTCCCCCCTCCTTCCCACCTCCATCCCCACTCCCTCCCCCCCTCCCTCCCCCCTCAATCCCAACCTCCATCACCACTCAGCCCCTAACTCCCCCCCTCCCTCCTTCCCTCCATCCCACCCTCCCCCACTCCCTCCCTCCACCCTTCCATCCCTCTCCCCCTCCCCCCTCCTTCCACCCTCCCTCCCCCCCTCCCGGTTACAATGTAAACCCTACGGGGACGGGCCCAACGGGGAAAGAGGGGTACTGGGGAAAGAGGGGTACTGGGAAAAGGAGAGATCCCCCTCCCTCCCCTCCCCCTACCCCCTACCCCCTTCCCTACCCCCTTCCCCCCTCCCCTCCCCCCCTCCCTCCCCCTCCCCTCCTCCCTCCACACCTCCCTCCACACCTCCCTCCTCCCTCCCGGTTACAATGGAAACCCTACGAGGACGGGCCCAACGGGGAAAGAGGGGTACTGGGAAAAGGGGAGGTCCCCCTTCCCCCCTCAACCCCTTCATCCCCCCTCCTTCCCACCTCCATCCCCACTCCCTCCCCCCTCCTCCCCCTCCCTCCCCAACTCCCTCCCCCCTAACTCCCCCCCTCCCTCCTTCCCTCCATCCCTCCCTCCCCCAATCCCTCCCCCCCTCCCTCCACCCTTCCATCCCTCTCCCCCTCCCCCCTCCTTCCACCCTCCCTCCCCCCCTCCCCGTTACAATTGAAACCCTACGAGGACGGGCCCAACGGGGAAAGAGGGGTACTGGGAAAAGGGGAGGTCCCCCTCCCTTCCCCCTTCCCCCTCCCCTCCCCCCCTCCCCCTCCCCTCCCTCCCCCACCCCCCTCCCTCCCCTCCCCCCTCCCTCCCCTCCCCTCCCCTCCTCCCTCCACTCCTCCCTCCCTCCCCCTTCCCTCCCTCCCCTCCTCCCGGTTACAATGGAAACCCTACGAGGACGGGCCCAACGGGGAAAGAGGGGTACTGGGAAAAGGGGAGGTCCCCCTCCCTCCCCCCTCCCTCCCCCCTCCCTCCCCCCTCCCTCCCCCCTCCCTCCCCCCTCCCTTCCCCCTCCCTCCCCCCTCCCCCCCTACCCCCCTCCCCCCCTTCCCTCCTCCCTCCCCCCCTTCCCTCCTCCCTTCCCCCCTCCCCTCCCCCCTCCCCCTCCACACCTCCCTCCTCCCTCCCCCTTCCCTACCCCCCACTCCCCTCCCGGTTACAATGGAAACCCTACGAGGACGGGCCCAACGGGCACACTCGTGCTAGTTCACCATATAGGTCCTGCCCATGTAAGTGCCCACAAAATGCAACACCTCACATATCTCTGTATTAAATTCCACCTCAGCCCACCTGCCCAACCAATCAAGATCCTGCTGCAATCTGTGACAACCATCTTCAATATCTACAATACTGCCCACCTTTGTGTCATCTGCAAACTTGCTAGTCACATCATATACGTTCTCATCCAAATCATTGATGTACGTAATAAGCAGCAAAGGTCCCAGCACCGAAATGTGAGGCACACCACGAGTCATACCTTGGCCCTGTCAAATACCAGATTTGTGCTATTTCATCCGCACTGTATATTTGACTGGAGATAATGCTATGCTCTTGTGACCAATGTGTGTGATTGGGAAGGAAGGTTTGGTATAAATGAAAACATTGCCTTGTGTTTTATTGTGAGCACAAAAATGGGATCCTGAGTTAAATTAGACGTAGAGGACTTCAGGCAGAATTTTTCTGTGTTATTTAATCAGTTCATTGATTTCATCATCTTTGCTGGAGCCCTAGCAGATGAACTGGAAGCAAACATCGGGTAGCGGATGTGATTATAGACAATAGGTGCAGGAGTAGGCCATTCGGCCCTTCGAGCCAGCACCACCATTCAATGTGATCATGGCTGATCATTCTCAATCAGTACCCCGTTCCTGCCTTCTCCCCATACCCCCTGACTCCGCTGTCCTTAAGAGCTCTATCTAGCTCTCTCTTGAAAGCATTCAGAGAACTGGCCTCCACTACCTTCTGAGGCAGAGAATCCCACAGCTCTCTGACTGAAAAAGTTTTTCCTCATCTCTGTTCTAAATGGCCTACCCCTTATTCTTAAACTGTGGCCCCTGGTTCTGGACTCCCCCAACATTGGGAACATGTTTCCTGCCTCTAACGTGTCCAACCCCTTAATAATCTTATATGTTTCAATAAGATCCCCTCTCATCCTTCTAATTTTCAGTGTATACAAGCCTAGTCGCTCCAGTCTTTTAACATACGACAGTCCCGCCATTCCGGGAATTAATCTAGTAAACCTACGCTGCATTCCCTCAATAGCAAGAATATCCTTCCTCAAATTTGGAGACCAAAACTGCACACAGTACTCCAGGTGCGGTCTCACTAGGGCCCTGTACAACTGTAGAAGGACCTCTTTGCTCCTATACAACTCTTCTTGTTATGAAGGCCATCATTCCATTGGCTTTCTTCACTGCCTGCTGTACCTGCATACTTCCTTTCAGTGACTGATGCACTAGAAACACCCAGATCTCGTACGTCCCCTTTTCCTAACTTGACACCATTCAGATAATAATCTGCCTTCCTATTCTTACCACCAAAGTGGATAACCTCACACTTATCCACACATTCAACTGCATCTGCCATGTATCCGCCCACTCACACAGCCTGTCCAAGTCACCCTGCAAGCTCATAGCATCTTCCTCACAGTTCACACAGCCACCCAGCTTTGTGTCATCTGCAAATTTGCTAATGTTACTTTTAATCCGTTCATCCAAGTCATTAATGTATATTGTAAATAGCTGCGGTCCCAGCACTGAGCCTTGCGGTACCCCACTAGTCACTGCCTGCCATTCTGAAAGGGACCCATTCATGCCCACTCTTTGCTTTCTGTCTGCCAACCTATTTTCTATCCATGTCAGTACCCTACCCCCAATACCATGTGCTCTAATTTTGCACACTAATCTCCTATGTGGGACCTTGTCGAAAGCTTTCTGAAAGTCAAGGTACACTATATCCACCTGCTCTCCCCTGTCCATTTTCCTAGTTGCATCCTCAAAAAATTCCAGAAGATTAGTCAAGCATGATTTCCCCTTCGTAAATCCATGCTGACTCGGAACAATCCTGTCATTGCTATCCAAATGCTCCACAATTTCGTCTTTTATAATTGACTCCAGCATCTTCCCCACCACTGATGTCAGACTAACTGGTCTATAATTTCCTGTTTTCTCTCTCCCTCCTTTCTTAAAAAGTGGGATAACATTAGCTATCCTCCAATCCACAGGAACTGATCCTGAATCTGTAGAAGATTGGAAAATGATCACCAATGCGTCCATGATTTCTAGAGCCACCTCCTTAAGTACCCTGGGATACAGACCATCAGGCCCTGGGGATTTATCAGCCTTCAGTCCCATCAGTCTACCCAACACCATTTCCTGCCTAATGTGAATTTCCTTCAGTTCCTCCGTCACCCTAGGATCTCTGGCCACTAGAACATCTGGGAGATTGTTTGTCTCTTCCTTAGTGAAGTACCGGTTCAACTCGTCTGTCATTTCCTTGTTCCCCGTAATAAATTCCCCTGCTTCTGTCTTCAAGGGACCCACATTTGCCTTAACTATTTTTTCCTCTTCACATACCTAAAGAAGCTTTTACTATCCTCCTTTATATTATTGGCCAGCTTACCTTCGTACCTCATCTTTTCTCCCCGTATTGCCTTTTTAGTTATCTTCTGCTGCTGTTTAAAAGAGTCCCAATCCTCTGGCTTTCCGCTCTTCTTTGCTATGTTATACTTATTCTCTTTTATTTTTATGCTGAGCTTGACTTCCCTTGTCAGCCACGGGTGCCTCTTACTCCCCTTAGAATCTTTCCTCCTCTTTGGGATGAATTGATCCTGCAACTTCTGCATTATTCCCAGGAATACCTGCCATTGCTGTTCCACTGTCTTCCTTGCTAGGGTCCCCTTCCAGTCAAATCTGGCCAGCTCCTGCCTCATGCCTCTGTAATCCCCTTTGCTATACTGTAATACTGACACTTCCGATTTTCCCTTCTCCCTCTCAATTTGTAGATTGAAACTTATCATATTATGATCACTGCCTCCTAATGGCTCTTTTACCTTGAGTTCCCTTATTAAATCAGGTTCATTACACAACACTAAATCCGGAATTGCCTTTTCCCTGGTAGGCTCCAGTACAAGCTGTTCTAAGAATCCATCTCGGAGGCACTCCACAAACTCTCTTTCCTGGGGTCCATTACCAACCTGATTTTCCCAGTCTACCTGCATGTTGAAATCTCCCATAACCACTGTAGCATTACATTTTCGACATGCCAATTTTAGCTCCTGATTGAACTTGCACCCTATGTGATATTACTTATCACTCAGAGTATAATGGGATAATTTGTCTCTTTTGTACACTGAAAATCACAGCTCAGGTACTGGAGTGTGCCAAGTCTTAATTGTGCTGAGTAAAGTATTTTCACTGACACATAAAAATTAATAGAAGAAATTGGCATTGGATAGTAAATATAAGTGGTTTGCAACCTTGAGTCATGTTCAGAATCATGACTTTGTGATTTTGAGTCATACAGAATGGAAACAGGCCCTTCAGCGCAACTTGCCCTTGCTGACCAAGAAGCCCCATCTATGCTACTCCCACCTGTATGCATTTGGCCCATATCCCTCTAAATCCTTCCTATTCATGTACCTGTCCAGTAACCTCGGAATATGGCCTTGCTTTTCTTTTCCTCCCAAGATTTCAAGCTCCACGTTGTCGTCTTGTGTGAATTTTGGTCGTACTAACATGATTTCTAGTTGGGGGGGGGGGGGGGGGGGGGGAGGCTAGTGATTTTGATGATGTTTTGTTTAATGAAAACAGTTGTATAACCGCAGATTATCTTAATTTTGTATCTCACAATGATTAATGCTCTTTTACAGTCTCTGAAGGTTGATTTTAAAGTATTATGTTTCAAGTCCAAACCATTGGTTGGAGCTTGGTGAATCTTCGGTTGCAGATAACTTGACATGTTTTTCAACTGATGAGATTAAGAGGATTCTTTACCCAGATCTGATATTCTTCCCAAACTTTGATCTCAGTGTTTTATTTCATTCTAAGGCCACCCAGTGGTTCTAACATCGCCATTATGAAATGCTCCAAGAGGCTAGTCATGGTGCACATCGACTCTAGCCTCCCACACAATCTTTATCCACTGTTAGTATAAGAAAATAACTGCAGATGCTGGTACAAATCGATTTATTCACAAAATGCTGGAGTAACTCAGCAGGTCAGGCAGCATCTCGGGAGAATGCTGCCTGACCTGCTGAGTTTATCCACTGTTATTCGCCTACTGCCGATGCCATCTCCCTGGAATATCTGGACAACAAAATCACCTTCAAAAGACTTCTATTTATTGACTACCAGAGTTGTCCAAGTCAACTGTGTTGAGTTTGCATGTTCTCCCTGTGATGGCGTGGGTTTCCTCCGGGTCATCGAATTTCCTCTAGGATCCCAAAGGCATGCAGGTTTATAGGTTAGTTGGCCTTTGAAAATTGCCCTTAATATGTAGGGAGTGGATGTAAAAGTGGAATAACAGAACTAGTGTGAACAGATGATTGGCCTGGACTCAGTGGGCCAATGGGCCTGTTTTTCATGCTGTACTCTAAACTAAACCAAGTTCACAAAACAGTGTTTCACTGTGTCTCGGTACACGTGACAACAATGAACCAATGTCAATTGTCATGGCAAGCTCATCATAAACGGGGCAAGGAAAGATGTTTCATCCTTTGAATGTTGAAGGAAAGGCACCCTTGTTTATTAAAATGGTGCAATTTACAGTACTGTTCTTAGTGTTGAATGTCTATGTAAAATTATTTAACTTAAATTCTCCAGTCATGAGATCACATTCTGAGTGGGAAAAATTGGCAAGCCTTAAGCAAGATTACAGATATGAAGTTTAATTTCCTTAAAGTGCAGTTGTATGAAAATAGACCTTAAAATAGTTAAGTGCCAGTTCATTCCAAGCAGGAATTGGATAAAAATCTGTTTATGGTTTAAAGATAACGAGAAACATAGACGATTGAAGATGCAGGCTTTGAAACATCTTTATTGTGTTGAATTGTTCCTGATAAGGGTTGCTAACATAATTTTTAATATTAGATTTATACGCTGGGATTCTATTGAAGATTTGGAAGGATAGAGTAGAAGAACAACTTAAGTACTTTACCTGGTTCAGTATTCCCATGATTAGATGGAGCACATATTACCTTCATAATCCTCCGTTCCGCTTTCTATTCTCACCCTCTGAATGCGGAGCCCTCCGTTTACTTGGTAACAACCTAAGTATTGTCATTAAAGCTGCTGACATGGGAGGTGCAGTTGTAGTCTGGTTTACTGACCACCATGCTGAGGCCAGGCATCAGCTCACAGACATCTTCTTTTACCTACCCCGCTAATCATAAGACATAGGTGCAGAATTAGGCCATTCGGCCGATTGAGTCTGCTCTGTCATTTGATCAAGGCTGATCTATTTTTGTCTCTCAACCCCATTCATCTGCCTTCTCCCTATAACCTTTGATGCTCTTACTAATCAAGAACCTATCAATCTCCACTTTAAAAATGCCCAATTGGCCTCCACAGCCGCCTGTGGCAATGAATTCTACAGATTCACCATTGTCACTAATCTCCAGTGATTTCTCCTCCATAGCCGCCAGCCTTATAGTTCCCCACCCCTGCACTGCCTGTTTCTATCTCCTCACTATCCACAACCAGGACTGCCCTAGCACACCCATTGTTTCTGCTTGTTCCTGCCTCACCAAACCAATCTCCAAACACTTCTATTCTATCCTGTTCTTCTCTCCCAGACTCTCTCTTGTCCAGTCTCTCTGACTTGTGGGGGTGGGAGGGAAGGAGGTGGGGAATGTTGACTCCTAAATCTAGGAATTTGGAGATAAGTTTGTTTTGGATTATTTTGGAGTTTGTTTTGGATTATAGTGGAGAATGTTTTATTGCCTATCCTCACTGATTATGGTCTGTGGGTTAGGAAGTGAAGTTTCTCTTCAAGATGGAAAGGGTTTCATTTTAACATTTCATTTGAAGATTGGCTTCATTGCCCTTGTAAAGCTCCCTCAGAACAATATGTTCAATACAGTGGCACAGTTGGTAGAGCTACTTTTTCACAATGCCGGAGATCCAGATTTGATCCTGATCTCGGGTGATGTATGTGTGGATTTTGCATGTTCCGTTTCCACTGGGTGCTCAGGTTTCCTCACATCCCAAAGATATGGTTTATAGGTTAATTGGCCTCTGTAAATTGCCCCTCATGTATATGGAGTTGCTGCAATAGTGGGATAACGTAGAACTAGTGTGAACAGGTGATCGATGGTTGCATGGACTCAGTTGGCCGTAGGCCAATTTCCATACTGTATCTCTAGAACACTAGCCAAGAGTCTTGGAGACATACATGGAAACAGGTCCTTAGGTCCAACTTGCTCATGCTGATCAAGATGCCCCATCTGCACTAGTCCTTACCTGCCTGTGTTTGGCCAATATCCCTCAAACCCTTTTCTATCCATGTGCTTGCCAAATGTCTTTTAAATGTTCTTGTAGCACCTGCCTCAACTACCTCGTATGTGTAGGGAAGAACTGCAGATGCTGGTTTAAATCAATACCATTCATATGTTCATACCACTGGGTTAGCAGCTTTCACCCCAGCGGTATGAACATTGCCTTTTCTAACTTCAAGTAGTCCTTGCTTTCCTTCTCTCTCCATCCCCTCCCCCTTCCCAGTTCTCCGACCAGTCTTACTGTCTCTCACTACATTTTATCTCTGTACCGCCCACTCCCCTGGCATCAGTCTGAAGAAGGGTCTTGACCCGAAATGTTACCCATTCCTTTCCTCCGGAAATGCTGCCCCACCTGCTGAGTTACTCCAGCATTTTGTTTCTGCCTCAACTACCTCTTATGGCAGCTTGTTCCATATACAGTGCACTCCATAATGTTTGGGACAAAGACCCATCATTTATTTATTTGCCTCTGTACTCCACAATTTGAGATTTGTAATAGAAATAATCACAAGTGCACATTGTCAGATTTTAATAAAGGCCATTTTTATACATTTTGGTTTCACCATGTAGAAATTACAACAGTGTTTATACATAGTCCCCCCATTTCAGAGCATCATAATGTTTGGGACACATGGCTTCACAGGTATTTGTAATTGCTCAGGTGTGTTTAATTGCCTCCTTCATGCAGGTACAAGAGAGCTCTCAGCACCTAGTCTTTCCTCCAGTCTTTCCATCTCCGCTGGAAACTTTCATTGTTGTTTATCAACATGAGGACCAAAGTTGTGCCAATGAAAGTCAAATAAGCCATTATGAGACATCAGCCAAACCTTAGGCTTACCAAAATCAATTGTTTGGAACATCATTAAGAAGAAAGAGAGCTCTGGTGAGCTTGCTAATCGCAAAGGGACTGGCAGGCCAAGGAAGACCTCCACAGCTGACGACAGAAGAATTCTCTCTTTAATAAAGATAAGTCCCCAAACACCTGTCCGACAGATCAGAAACACTCTTCAGGAGTCAGGTGTGGATTTGTCAATGACCACTGTCCACAGAAGACTTCATGAACATAAATACAGAGGCTACACTGCAAGATGCAAACCATTCGTTAGCCCAAAAATAGGATGGCCAGGTTACAGTTTGCCAAGAAGTACTTAAAAGAACAACCACAGTTCTAGAAAAAAGGTCTTATGGACAGATGAGAAGATGATTAACTTGTATCAGAGTGATGGCAAGAGCAAAGTATGGAGGTGAGAAGGAACTGCCCAAGATCCAAAGCATACCACCTCATCTGTGAAACACGGTGGTGGGGGTCTGGGCATGTATGGCTGCTGAAGGTACTGGCTCACTTATCGTCATTGGTGATACAACTGATGGTAATAGCATAATGAATTCTGAAATGTATAGACACAAAGCCTATCTGCTCAAGTTCAAACAAATGCCTCAAAACTCATAGGCCGGCGGTTCATTCCACAGCAAAACAATGATCCCAAACATACTGCTAAAGCAACAGAAGGAGTTTTTCAAAGCTCAATTCTTTAGTGGCCATGTCAGTCACCCGATCTGAACCCAATTGAGCATGGCTTTTATATGCTGAAGAGAAAACTGAAGGGGACTAGCCCCCAAAACAAGCAATAGCTAAAGATGGCTGCAATACAGGCCTGGCAGAGCATCACCAGAGAAGACACCGAACAACTGGGGATGTCCATGAATCACAGACTTCAAGCAATCATTGCATGCAAAGGATATGCAACAAAATAATAAACATGACTACTTTCATTTACATGACATTGCTGTGTCCCAAACATTATGGTGCCCTGAAATGGGGGGACTATGTATAAACACTGCTGTAATTTCTACATGGTGAAACCAAAATGTATAAAAATGTCCTTTATTAAAACCTGACATTGTGCACTTTAACCACATGTAACTTAAAAAAATTACAAATCTCAAATTGTGGAGTACAGAGGCAAATAAATAAATGATGGGTCTTTGTCCCAAACATTATGGAGGGCCCTGTATCCACGATCCTTTGTGCGAACATCTTTCCTCAACAGGTTCCTATTACATCTTTCCCCTCAACTTAACTGTAATAGAACTCTATAGAACATAGAACCAGTTCAGTATAGAATTCTATTGAAATTCTATTCTATACTGGATCATAGCCTTGTGTCTCTGAGCAGGTTTGTGCTCATAACATTTTGATTCAAGATGTAAGTATGTTTTGCCTGAGTTAATTACATTCCTACCACAAATTAAGACGTGCTTGTGGGAAGTACTGCATGCAGGCAATTGATAGGTAGGTCAGGCTCTGTGTGCGTTGGTTACTGTTGTTTATACTTTCTTGCCAGTCGCTAGGCAATAAAAAGCCTGCATAAAATAAGAATACAAAGTGATACAAGAACACAGCTGGCATGTTAGCATATGAAAGAAAAACTACACAAACATGGAACCATTAAGCAAATGAAAGCTATGGGAGGATTAAATCTACATAATATGATTAATTTTTCATTAAAAAAAACCCAAGCGGCTTGGTTTTCACTTATTGAGACTAGTATCGGTTTAAGATGTAATTATAATTTTGGTATTTTCTTGTTTCCAGAACCACTGAAAAAATAATTTTCAGAATGGGCTGTAAATCTGAAGGCCATTTATGTCAATTTTGTTATTGTATCAGCAGGATAGTGACTATTGTAATTTAAAGACATGTAGCAGCTAGTACAGAAACAATTCCACAAGTAGGAATAGGACAATGACCAGCATAATCTGTTATAGTAATGTTATTTGAAGACTAAACATCGATCAGAAAACCTCTTGCTTTTTCCTTTAATGCTGTAGTTCTTTGAGATCCACTTATTGCCAGCCTGAGCGGACAGCTATCTGTGTGATGTCTCATGAAAATATTCCCATTGCAGAACACTATGAATACTACATAAGAATATGTCTGTGGAATGGTGATTAAACCCACATTTTTTCTGAGCCAGCGGAACAAAGTTTCACCCTCAAGAAACACTTTGTATGCTGACAACATAATGTATTTTGCCCCCACAAAAATATCTCACAACGTAGGAGAGGCTTGAGGATAGGGGATGCTAGTGGTATTGAACTTAACATCCCAGGGAAGGAGAATAATGAGCAGTTCTGACAAGAGCAGGGCCTCGTACATGAAAGCTTTAGTAGGGCAACATATTGAACTATCAAGCTTTGTTCTGAAGTCTGTTTTGAATCTGAAGGGTCTCGACCCGAAGCGTCATCCATTTCTTCTCTCCTGAGATGCTGCCTGACCCGCTGAGTTACTCCAGCATTTTGTGATACCTTCGATTTGTACCAGCATCTGCAGTTATTTTCCTACACATCAGGCTTTGTTCATTCATTTAAACTTAAACTTTACTTAATTTAGCCCAATTGTATAATCATCATAGAATGCGAAGGTGTACCGAAGCACAAAGGACATAAGATAGTAGAAGACTTCTCCACAGTAGAGGCATGTAAAACTGAGGGCATAGGATTTGGGTAAAGGGTAAGAAAGTTAGAGTGGCTATGAGGAAGACTTTCGCTACCCATCTTTACCCAAGTTGGAACCAGGAAGGTATTGCCTTGGAGAATGGTGGAGCCAGGTACTCTCATAATATGTTAAGAAGTATCAGATGAGCACTTGAATCACAAATGACAAAACCAATTGCAGATTGGGTGATTGTTTTGCAGTACACCTGCCTTCAGTCTGAACGAGTGCCTCTGTATTTCTGATTGCCTGCCTTTTTAATTCCCCATGCATTCTGACCAATCTGGCTTTAGCTACCTGCGCAATTATAATCAAGTCCAATAACAGTTTGTGAATTAACATCTCATCTTTCATTTGGGAATGTTACAGCCTTTTGGGCCATATTGAATACTCCAACTTTAGCTAATTCGGCCCATTTTCTGCCTGTATTACAACTGGTATTTTTTGTCTACCACTACATTGGCTCGGTTTTTCTCCACAGTCAGTTGTCTGCTTGGCATGTCTCACAACCTTCCTATTAGTAGCACAAAACGCAGAGAAAAAAGTAACTGTGACGTTAAGTCATTTGGTCTTGAATATTTCCTTTGTCTGCCCCATTTCTCTCCTTACCTCTCTGCTGCTGAAACTACTTGTGTTTTCGAACTGTCAGTTCTGGCGAAGAATCTCAAAGCTGAAATGTTAACCGTTTCTCGTTTCACAGAAGCTGCATGATCTGCTGATGTTTACAGCATTTTCTGTTTTTATTTCAATCTTCCAGCCTCTTATGTGCACCATTCTCACCACCAATATTTTTTGGATTTCGAGAGCTTTGTCACAAAGAACAAGGTAATCTATTCAGTTCCCCCTGACATTTCCCCTATTTTCCCAGTTCACTGGCTCAAGCACACACTTTAGTTTCTTTATCTTACCTCATGCTTTCCCTAAGCTCAACTTAACCCATGAGACCAACCTCCTATTTATCAATCACGTTCTCTTTCTAGGCCCCTTACTAGCACAAATGGTTAAGTGTTCTTTTCCACGAGGTGCTATTCCCTACTTCATCTTGCACAATTACTCTGTTCTCTTGCTTAATCTCCAATCTTTCACTCTTGTTGGCTCCTAAATTCATACTTATCTTACTCTGAATTTATTGCTTAATTTTCTGCAACTACCACTGTACTGCCGAATACTCCATCACTGTCACTTATTATTTTCAACACGGCTATTATGAAGATTTTCTACCACTTGCCTTTTACAGCCCATTTGCGTCATTTGATATTGTTGATCGCATCAATTGGTTTTAAAATCTATTTATAATTTTGCCATTCCATATTTCAGTGTTTTTTGATTATCAGATATCTTTTCTACTTCCGTTCTGGCCTTTTGATCATCGTTAAGTTTAATCACTCCTTCACTGGGAATCATTCCTTCAACTGTCGAGGTTCTCAGTTCTGGAATACACTTCAAATCTGCCTTGACGCCTCCTTATGGAGTTGGCAGACATAAAATCCCATTTAGGCCAGTCTGAAGAAGGGTCTCAACCTGAAACGTCACCCATTCCTTCTCTTTAGAGATGCTGCATTTCCCGCTGAGTTACTCCAGCTTTTTGTGTCTATCTTCGGTTTAAACCAGCATCTGCAGTTCCTTCCTACACATAAATTTCCTGTAAAGTGTTTTTAGACTTTAAAGCATGATGGAGGCGTAGTGGTAGTGCTACGTCATTGCAGTGCCAGTGACCCGAGTTTGATCCAGACTAAGGATGCTGTCTGTACGGAGTTCGTACATTCTCCCCGTGACCTGTGTGGCTTTTCTCCAAGATCTTCGGTTTCCTCTCACACTCCAAAGACGTACAGGTTTATAGGTTAATTAGCTTGGTGTAAAATGTATAAATGTAAAAAATTGTCCCTAGTGTAGATAGATAGTGTTAATGTCACCGTACGGTGGCACGGTGGCGCAGCGGTAGAGTTGCTGCCTTACAGCGAATGCAGCGCCGGAGACTCGGGTTCGATCCTGACTACAGGTGCTGTCTGTACGCAGTTTGTACGTTCTCCCCGTGACCTGCGTGGGTTTTCTCCGAGATCTTCGGTTTCCTCCCACGCTACAAAGACGTACAGGTTTGTAGGTTAATTGGCTTGGTAAAATTTTTTAAAAAAAATAATTGTCCCTAGTGGGTGTAGGATAGTGTTAATGTGCAGGAATCGCTGGGCGGCGCGGACCCGGTGGGCCCAAGGGCCTGTTTCTGCGCTGTATCTCTAAATCTAAAAAAAAAATCTAATGTGTGTGGATCGATGGTCAGTGCAGACTCGGTGGGCCAAAGGGCCTGCTTTCATGCCCTAAACTAAACTTTTTGCGATCATCAAAGATGCTTTTAAATGTCGGTGGAGAATTAGCAGTTTGGATGCAGCTGCTAAGATTCTGCATTTCCCATGAAATATTTTTAGAAGCAGAAAGAAAGTGACCATAGATCATTGTGAAATATAGGCCTGAATTTTGTGATCAGTGGGGAGCAACAGTATGTAACTGAATTGGACGGAAGCAGTCCTCAAAGATCCAGCAATTTCTTGTTACTGTGGACATAACCTTCTCTGTTTGGTGTTAGTTTGTGATTGTATGCGTTATTGCATTTTTATTGATTATTCTTATTGGTCTTATTGTTGAACTGCGGGTAATGTTTCATTTCACTACACATTTATGTGTATGTGACACATAAACGACTATTGACTATTGACTATCAACTGCTGCCAGGCATCAGTTCACCATGATGCCTGGCATCATTAGTAGTTGATGTTATCAAGTTGGCTGAGCGGCCAGTCACATTGAAGAATTCTTTACCCAAACTGGGAAGAGAATGCACAATTTTTAATTACTATTTTCAAAATGCTATATTTTCAAAGTGCTATATAAATATTAGAAAAAACCATGATTAAGGTACAAGCTTATGATAGTTGGAAATTAGTACCTGGAGTAGAAGATTAAATTAATGCCTCGGGATGGAACTAGAAATAATACAACACCCAAATGTGCTCAATGGAGCAGAGCAGGCATGTGGTCATAACCATCCATGGACTGGAAATGCTGCAGTTTGCAGCTGTCTCTGGCTCACTGATATTTTATATAATGTTAAGCACAACCTTGAACAACCTCCTCCATTATTTTGTAAGGCCATTATACTGAATTGATTATTGGGTTAGACTCCACTATTGTCTTAGACTCCACTATTCAGCCAATTTCCCTTTTCTGCCTGATATCTGTATCTCTTGATTCATTTATAGTCAAAATATGTTTCGACAGACTGCCTTAAATATCATTGAGTTCTTAGACAAACTTCTGGAATTGATGATGACTGACAACCACTCCAGTTTTGTGGGTCCTGATTTGGCTGATGAGACCAACTTGAAAACCATAATATAAACCAATTAATGTACAGAGACCCATTCGTAATGAAGTCTCATGTAAAAACCAATGTAGCATCTTTGTCCCAATGCTTTTCTTGATCTTTCTTCAGACCTTCATTCTTCATGGTTCATCATTCATCCATGGCAATCTGTGGCACAGAGTTCCAAATAATTAAAATTCTTAGAGAATTCTCCCCATCTAAGGCTGTCCCTTTATCCTGTTTTTAGTTTAGTTTGGAGATTCAGCATGGAGACAGGCCCTTTGGCCCACCGAGTCCATGCCGACCATTGATCACCCATTCACACTAGTTCTATTGGATCCCACATTCACAAACACTCCCTGCACACTTGGGGGCAATTATACAGAGGAGCAGTGACCAATAAAAACAGGAAGAAGTATCCAAGAATATTAGCTTCCAACATGATACTAGACTGGGTAGTTCAACAAATCTATTGTTTGGAAAGGCAGATGTTATGTGCCTTACCAATCTTCAGAAACAAGAACTTGGCCTACTCATTTATAGCTTGGTCGTGCACTTTGGCCACAATATGATTAGTCTTGGATTTAACTTCCTTTAGACCGTCAAAAGTTGGAATTAAATGGTGCTTTTTAGTGTCATTTACATACGTACACATTGATTTTCTGGTAACTGATTGTCCGGCTCCTCCTTTAATCCGGACAAATTTACGAGAGCACACTTGAAGTCCCCACGACCGACCGCCAGACTACTTCACTGGGCGGCCACAGATGGCATTGCATGTGGCACACGACCTTTTGGGAGTGTGTCTCCATCCCGAAAGAGTTAATCATTTTTATTATTATAATTAAGTTTCTAACAGTCCATGGTGCTTTAGAGCAGTGCTTCTTAAACTATTTCAGTGTCATTCACCCTTGAGTCATTCACCCCTCCAGTTTCATTCACCCAAAATAATTTCATTCACCCTTGGGTGAACCATTCACCAGTTTAAGAAGCACTGCTTTCGAGACACGAGAGGAGTATAATTGATGGGTCATAGTTGTTTGTTGAGTTATTTTTACGTTATTTATACAACTTCCTCTGTTGGTCCGGCAGAACTGATAATCAGGCAAGGTTCTGGAACCAAGGGTGCTGGAAAATCAGTGGCGTACCTGTATTCACTAACCATGCCACCTACATTCACATCTAAATCATTAATATAAATGACCAACAATAATGGACCCAACACTGATCCTTGTGTTGCTAAAAAAAAAATCTGTCATGGAGGTCAGAGAAGCTTTTTGATATATTGACTGTGATCTTATTCTGTTATCTGAAGTTGTTAGAGTGACGTTCCTTGTGTGATGCATCACTTTCGAAACCAGCACACAACTTTGCACAATGATATTTTTCCATTTGTTAGGGACCAGTGACATATCTTTCCAATAGAAAGACTCGTGCTCAATATAAATCTTGAAATACAAATAGTTGTGCTCTTTCAAAGAAGGATTTACATTAAAATTAGGAACCAAACAATTCGTAAGGTTAATAGGTTTTTACCAGTATATTCCTTTTGTTGCCACATAATGTTATTGTGAGACCTGAGTACAACGTGTCACACCTAGATACAATTACAAATACAATTATGACTTTTAAAGACATTTGGACAGACAAATGGATAGAAAGAGTTCAGGGGGATATAGGCCATTTGCAGGAGTGGTGACGTGGGCAATATATTACACATGATCATACAGCAGATTGTTCTGTCACTCCTGCTGGATATGCTACAGATTCATGAAGGCAGTTGTGTTTGGTGACAGAAGGTTACGTTGGAACTTAGATTACCTGTTTTGTTTCCAGCATTATAATCTTTCATTTGGCAACAAAAAAAGAAAATTCAGAGAGGAGTTAAGTGCACTCCATGTTTTAAGATGTTAGTTTTTGCATTTCTTATTCAATTCTTTTTATTTCATCCTTTGAGGTGGATGTTTCATGAGATCAAATATTGGCCACCTAAGCTATGTTATATAGGTCAGAAGGTACTGCGTGTTTGTTTGCATGAAGGTAGACGGAGTGGGATACCTGAATTGGACATTCTATTTCTCCGTGAAAGGAAAAAAGTACTTTTGGTGAAAGTTTACTCCCCTCCCTTCAGCAACCACTCCATTCTCCACTTTCACCTGTCTGCCAAATGTATCATGGTTGGGTAGTTCACGGGATTGCATTTTCAGTGCACTGTTAAAGTTGCTCTATGTTGGAAAGAGCTTGTGTGTATACAGCAACTGGGAAAAAAACTGGGTTTCGGTTTTGATTCATTCTTCAAGCTCATACCTGAAGAATGCCAACTTAGGCAAGTTTTTACGAAGAAAGTTTACTTGGATGAGTTACTGCAGGGTTACCAGTGGCTTTGCAGCTGAACCGTCTTATTTTGAATCTTCCAGGAAATTGAACAGCTGGAGGAGTGAGTCAATGTTGCACCATGTACGGATAGACCCTATGGTACATAGGAACAGGTAAAGGCCATTCATGCCCTCAATCATTTGATAAGATTACAGTTGATGTGCACTTCATTTACTTGTTTGTATTCGTTAATACCTTTACCTAACAAAGAGCATTGATGGAATAAGTGATATTCCTCTTTGTACATTTGTGTTTGAGCGAAAGAAATTGAAAAAATATGAATTTTCAGTCTCTTTGACCATTTGTGAACTGTCCAACAGGCCTGTTGAGTAGCCTTGCAGCTTGCTACAAAGTGTTTATCGTCCTATATTTACACTGTGCTAATTGCTGGGAAGTGGAGTTATACATATTCTGCAACAGGATGAAACATTCCACAAGGAAATAAAATCTCATGCTCGTGTTTCATTGCAATCGTGTATTTGTGTCCTTTTTGATTCATTTGTTGATCGGGTCCATTGCATACATAAATACAAAGATAAATCTATCTTTTTTTAAAATAAATAGCTGTTGTTGGTTTGTTGCAAACCATTGTTAAGACTGGCCATTGCATCGATTACATTGACTATATCAAACTAAACAATACATTAATTGGATTTTCATTACTTTGTATTTTAGTACAAAGTCATGTCATGCTGATTGAACTTCTGTCATTATACCCCAATATGTTCAATGCTGTGAAATGAAGATGCTTGGCAATTTAAGTGTGGCCTCATCTTATCAAATATTATCTGGGTTTACTTTGAAGAGGTTAAGAAAGCATGTGGTGAGAAACTCAAATATGCAGTTCAAATTTTAAGTAATTTTCCACTCCAATGGCTAAATGGTCTCATTCTGTTCCTGTGCCTTGTGGTCATAATACAGTGTTTCATAGCTAAGCATTGAACAAAAATAAATATGATTAGAACCACTGTTCCTAATTTTTTGAGTTTTGCTATGGATATTGTAAGAAAGCAGAAAAACAAGAAATTGCAGATGTTGGAATCTTGAGCAAAAAAACCCCACAAAGTGCTGGAGAATCTCAGAGGGACAGGCAACATCTGGGTAGGGAATAGACAGGCAACAATTCTTCTTATTGAGCTTTCTTCATATTGATTGGAGTGGGGGGGAGAAAGCCGGAAAAGAGAGGTAGGGTGGGACAAAGCCTGGCAAGTTATAGGTAGACACAATAGAGAGAGGTTTGATTGGCAGATGGATATAGATGCCAAAGGTTAGGGGTAAAAAGGAATCCGTTAAAGAGAGTGGAGGAGGAGTGAAATAGAATGGTACAGGGAGGGATGTGGGTGGAAGGAGATGGGGAAGGGAAAGACAGCTAATAAAAGGGAATTGAGGACTAGAAATTAGTATATAAAGGAGGTGAAAGGAGTAGGGTGACTGGGGGCAGGGGTTTGGGAGATGGTGTGAGAAATGGGATTGCATTGGGGAGGGGGGGGGGGGGGTGTAATTGGAGATTTAAACGTTTGTACCATTGGGTTGTAAACTACCCAAGCGAAATATGAGGTGCTGTTCCTCCAATTCGCACCTGACCTCCCTCAGGCAATGGAGGAGGCCCAGGATAGAAACGGGAATGTGGGCATGGGAAATGCAAAGGGGAGTTAAAATGGTTAGCGATTGGGAGATCCAGCAGGTCTTGGTGAACAGCGCAAGTGTTCAACAAAATGGTCCGTGCTAGCTCTTGCCGATGTAAAGGAGGCCGCATTGGCAGGACTGAATGCAGTGGACAACGTTTGAAGAGGTGCACGTGAATCTCTGTCTCACCTGGAAGTGTTGCTGGGGTCCCACTAAAATAGTGAAAGAAGAGGTGTAGGGACAGGTGTTACATCTCTGGTTACTGGATGAAGGACTTGGGGAGGGGGTGGATTTAATGGGAAAGGATAGGTGAACCCAGGAGTGGTGGAGGGAGCCGAGTCTGTGGAAAGTGGGATGGAACGTGATGGGATGACGTGACTGATGGTGGGATCACGTTGAAAGTGCTGGAAGTTTTGCAGAATGTGTTGGATGCGGCTAGTTGTGTGAAAGATGAGGATCTGGGGAACTGTATCCCTGTTCTGTCTGGTGGAGGGGGAGTAAGAGCAGAACTGTGGGACACAGAGGTGACATGGATGAGGGCTCCATTCACAATAGGAGGGGGAAAACCACATTTACTGAAGAAAGAGAACATCTTGCATGAACCCCCCTTCACCCTCCCCCCCTCCCACGTGGATCCCCCTATAACTTGCCAGGCATTGTCCCGCACCTGAAGCAAGTTATTCAACTCATATTTACAGTGCAGAAGCAAGTTATCTAGCTCAGTACGTTCACAACTGCCTCACTTTCATTCACTCGCCCAACCTTCATATCATATCATATCATATATATACAGCCGGAAACAGGCTTTTTCGGCCCACCAAGTCCGTGCCGCCCAGCGATCCCCGTACATTAACACTATCCTACACCCACTAGGGACAATTTTTACATTTACCCAGCCAATTAACCTACATACCTGTACGTCTTTGGAGACGTATCTCCATCTTACATCTAAAAGATTTTTGCATATTTTTCTATTCCTTTCATATGACAATAGACAATAGGTGCAGGAGTAGGCCATTCGGCCCTTCGAGCCAGCACCACCATTCAGTATGATGGCTGATCATTCTCAATCAGTACCCCGTTCCTGCCTTCTCCCCATACCCCCTGACTCCGCTATCCTTAAGAGCTCTATCTAGCTCTCTCTTGAATACATTCAGAGAATTGGCCTCCACTGCCTTCTGAGGCAGTGAATTCCACAGATTTACAACTCTCTGACTGAAAAGGTTTTTCCTCATCTCCGTTCTAAATGGTCTACCCCTTATTCTTAAACTGTGGCCCCTGGTTCGGGACTCCCACAACATTGGGAACATGTTTCCTGCCTCTAACATGTCCACCCACTTAATAATCTTATATGTTTCGATAAGATCCCCTCTCATCCTTCTAAGTTCAAGTGCCTAGCCGCTCCAGTCTTTCAACATATGACAGTCCCGCCATTCCGGGAATTAACCTAGTAAACCTACGCTGCACGCCCTCAATAGCAAGAATATCCTTCCTCAAATTTGGAGACCAAAACTGCACACAGTATTCCAGGTGCGGTCTCACTAGGGCCCTATACAACTGCAGAAGGACCTCTTTGCTCCTATACTCAACTCCTCTTGTTATGAAGGCCAACATTCCATTGGCTTTCTTCACTACCTGCATGCTTCCTTTCAGTGACTGATGCACAAGGACACCCAGATCTCGTTGTAGGTCCCCTTTTCCTAACTTGACACCATTCAGATAATAATCTGCCTTCTTATTCTTACCAACAAAGTGGACAACCTCACACTTATCCACATTAAACTGCATCTGCCATGCATCCGCCCACTCACACAACCTGTCCAAGTCACCCTGCAACCTCCTAGCATCTTCCTCACAGCTCACACTACCATTCAGCTTTGTATCATCTGCAAATTTGCTAATGGTACTTTTAATCCCTTCATCCAAGTCATTAATGTATAATGACTTTCCTTTAAATACATGCTTGCTACTTGCATCAACTGCCAGACTCTGATTACAATCACAGGCTGATAAATACATTTATTTTGAGTTCCTAGTGCATTTATTAGTTACTCTCCTATATTTATGGCTTTTGGTTCTGGTCTAAATGCATAATTTATTCCAATTACACCAGTCTGAAGAAGGATTCCGAACCAAAACATCTCCTGCCCATTCCCTCCCCAGGTGCTGCCTCACCCAAAGAGTTCCTCCAGCACTTTGTGTTTTGTTATTGTAAGAAGCCAGTTGTCCTGGTTCCAAGCTTAGATCATACAAACTTGTGCTTTTATTCTAGAGTACCAGTTTAAGCCTAACAATGTATCCGTGATCTAAAAGTAATATTTCTATAATTTAGTTCAAAGGTTGAATTATCGTATGCATTTAATTGCTTACAGCAAAATTCCAGGTAATCTGAGCTGCCGCTAACCAGCAATAACATCTTGTACAAAAAAAGTGTCACAGCTATTGCAGATTGGCTTTTTGGGAAATGGTAAAGGTATTTAGCTTTACCATTTATTAAAATTGTCTGGTGGCTGCAAACATGATTAATAAAGAGCCTCATGCACTGAAATATGGCTGTCATGCGATGACATAGAGTTGTGGAAAGATACAGCATGGAAACAGATCCGTTCGCCCACCAGGCTTGTGCTGACCATCTTTAGGATGTGGGAGGAAATCGGAGGAAATAAGCAAACTCCGCACAGACAGCAAAGGAGATCAGGATTGAACCCTGGTTGCTAGAGCTGTGAGGCAACCACACTGACTGTGCCAATAAACAATGACATTTGACATTTGACATTTGGCGGCACGGTAGCGCAGCGGTAGAGTTGCTGCTTTACAGCGAATGCAGCGCCGGAGACTCAGGTTCGATCCTGACTACGGGTGCTGCACTGTAAGGAGTTTGTACGTTCTCCCCGTGACCTGCGTGGGTTTTCTCCGAGATCTTCGGTTTCCTCCCACACTCCAAAGACGTACAGGTATGTAGGCTAATTGGCTGGGTAAAAATGTTATTAAAAAAAAAAAAAATTGTCCCTAGTGGGTGTAGGATAGTGTTAATGTACGGGGATCGCTGGGCGGCACGGACTTGGTGGGCCGAAAAGGCCTGTTTCCGGCTGTATATATATGATATGATATGATATGATATGACAATGGAGAATGGTATTGTAAATGATAGAATAAACAGTTATCAGAAATCTTTTGCCTTGGATAAACGCAGTCACCAAGTATGCTTTTTTTTTTCCTTGTATAAATACATACCCAAATATTGATTAAACTTTTGCTTCTTTTCAATGTAATCTCCAACTGAGTCAACAGACCAAGCTTTTTTTAAAGATAAACACAAAAAGTTGGAATAACTCAGCGGGACAGGCAGGGCAGCATCTCTGGAGAGAAGGAATGGGTGATGTTTCGGGTCGAGACCCTGCTTCAGACGTTTTTTTAAACTTTGATTAGCATAAAGAAAGCAGTGTTACTGCACTGCAGTGTACAGCTCTCAGCTTTTCCTCAGACACGGAGAGTCTGAGCAGATTCAGTTCCATTAACAAAATGCCCTGCAATACTGAGCAACTTCCATTTCAGCCATATTTTGCTCTCCCTGACTACTTGCCATGTAATTGACATTCATTCTGTAAACTGTCGAGTGATTCCTAATACTTGTGCTATTGAATTTATTTGCTGCAAATTCCCGTGAGCTGAGGATTTGGGGGCAGTGGAAGATTCTACCTATTAAGAATGATGACACAAGGAACTTGCTACTAGTCCATTAATTTCTACGCCTAACCCAAATATCTGTAGTTACAGGGAAGAAACTCCCTAGGGTTAATAGAAAGTTGGCACATCAATTCATACACATGAATTTCATGAACTTCCTGCAATTTGCCAGTGAATACAAAGCGAGAGCAGAGGAAGAATGAACAGGGGCTAAAAAGTTGACAAACAAATCAGTCAGTAAGTACTGAAGCCAACAATGACACTATGAAAAACTTTCTTTGCAGAATTTCTGCTGTGTAGTCTTATTTGGACAACCTTAGGGAGAACATTATGGAATGGAATGCTTTATTCTTTGCCTGCATACCCAAGGTATGCAGAGTGGCCACCTATGGTGCTGGCAAAGCTATAAAGTATGCTGGCCCCTCCTTTGTTCTTCCCCCACACCAGTTCTCCCACGCCGGGTCACCATAGTCCATTGTTCTTCCCCCTCCCTCACGGCGATCCCCCACGACGGGTCCTCCAATGTTCTTCCACTCCCCCCCCACCACCTCTCATGGTGGTCCCCCAATGTTCTCATCGACCACCAACCGTGGGTTGACCTGCGAGTCTTCACCACTGCCGCTGAAACTCCACCACCGCCGCCGAGGCTTCACCGCTGCTGCTGTGTCACCGCTGCCGAGGCCCCACTGCTGCCGCCAAGGCTACACCGCTGCTGAGGCTTCACCACCGCCGAGGCCCCACTGCCGCCCCGAGGCTTCACCGCTGCCGCCGAGGCTTCACCGCTGCCGAGGCCCCACCGCCACGAGGCTTCACTGCCACCGAGGCTTTGCTCCATTATCACCATTCGAAAAGCATTTGCAAGCTTTGTAATTCACTTGTTAAGCTGTGCATATGTTCATCTGGGAAGAGCACTTTACGTCTTTCACCAAGGAAATTGTACTTCGATTCTTTGGTGAGAGAGCACAGTCAACAGTAGTCAGAGGCTCAGAAGCACCAGCAGGCTGCTGCACATAAACCTGCTGAGAAATGCAACTTAAGGTTCACCATTGGCTCATACCCACGCTTACTAACTCCCTACTATTAAAATGCCTTACTATCTCCCTACTATTAATATTAGTTTTTGGTCCCCCTTTACAGTTCGCTCTGTCTAGTCCCATGTCCTCTCTTTCTGGTTTTCCTCTGATGAGAAAAAACTGTCATGTCTTTTGGTTAGTGGTTTTGCAGATAGTGAAGATGGTTGTGAAAGAATGCAGCAGGATTTGCAGCGATTGGCCAGATGGAAGGAGGAATAGTTGATGGAATTTAATACAGAAAAGTGTGAGGTGTTGTATTTTGGGACATTGAACAAGGGCAGGACCTACACAGTAAATAGTAGGCCTCTGGGTAGTGTTGTAGAGCAGAGGGATCTAGGAGTACAGGTGCATGGCTCCTTGAAGGTCGAGTTGCAGGTAGTTAAGGTGGTCAAAAAGGCTTTTGGCACATTGGCCTTCATCAGTCAGAGTATTGAGTACAGAAGTTGGGAAGTCATGTTGCAGTTGTATAAGACGTTGGTGCAACCGCATTTAGAATATTATGTTCATTTCTGGGCACCATGTTATAAGAAAGATATTGTCAAGCTTGAAAGGGTTCAGAAAAGATTTACGAGGATGTTGCCAGGACTAGAGGGTCTGAGCTCATAGGGAGTGGTTGAGTAGGGTGGGTCTCTGGATTCTGCATTCCATGAAGTGCAGGAGAATGGCGGGAGATCTTATAGAGGTATACAAAATCATGAGAGGAATAGATCGGGTAGATGCACAGTCTTTTGCCCAGAGTAGGGGAATCGAGGACCAGAGGATATAGGTTCAAGGTGAAGGGGAAACGATTTAATAGGAATCTGAGGGGTAACTTTTTCAATTAAAGGGTGGTGGGTGTATGGAACAAGCTGCCAGTGGAGGTAGTTGAGGCTGGGACTATTCCATTATTTAATAAACAGTTAGACAGGTACATGGATAGGACAGATTTGGAGGGATATGGACCAAGCTCAGGCAAGTGGGTCTAGTCTAGCTGGGACATTGTTGGCCGGTGTGGGCGAGTTGGGCCGAAGGGCCTGTTTCCACACTGTATCACTCTATGACTCTATGTTAAGGTAACATTCAATGCCACATTAGCGTTGGTTAGCTGTTTGAAATTCATCCCATTTGAACAGTTTCCAGTTTGGGATATTACCAGACCCAGCGGAGAGCTACTTCTAAACAGCAGGTAGGAGGCTTCTATCCACAACAATCCTTTCCTGCTCGAATAAGCAAGAGGATGTTGACATGAAACATCTATCCAAAATGTGACTCTCAATCCCTGTTGAGAATGGAGCAACGCAGAAGATTTAGTGTCAGCAATTAGACCCAACACTGGGCACAATTCTAGTTCAGCCTCTATCAAGAGAAAGTCCAGAGAAATGAGATGGGAGGGGTGATGACCTTGAAAGACGAAAAGGGCAAGAATAGCCCACGTTACATGTTACAATAACATTTCCGCCCCAGAGCCTGCTCTGCTCTTCAATAAGATCAGGTCTGATGCAATCATTGGTCTCTGCTTCATTTCCTCACCTGATCCCCGTTTAGTATAAATTTCTGCTCTTTCAGTCCTGAATGCAAATAATGTTGCAGAATCGACAACTCCCTGGAATAAAGAATTCCACTCAAAGCTCACAACTCCCGTGAGGAAAGACTGCAACTCGGTCAATGCGGCAGCCTACCTGCATTGAAGTATCAATGAAGATTTCTCGATGACCCTGGAGATATCCCCAGAAAAATATCTCTCCAGTTTGTATGTGCCGTAACTAGCAGGAATGAATTTAGTAAATAAAGGTGCTGTATTTTATCACAGTACTGTGAAAATAAAAGTCTTTCTCTTCTGATTGCACACTTTATAATCATTCATATCACTGTTAATTAAAACTGTGACAGCAGTACATTAAGTAGTTGGAGAGACAATTAATTAAAATATGTTTGAACTCGAGCAGTTACTTTGTGTAAATTTTTGTCAGTCACCACAGATTTGTTCATTTATTGGTGTAACATGAGTGAAAGGCAGGGCAGGTACTTTATGCCTTTGAGAGAGACAGCCTTGAGCTACTGCAATCCATGTGGTGAACATACATGCTGTTGTGAACGGAGTTCCAGGATGTTTCTGCAGTGATAAAGGAAATGTGATAAAACAGTATATATTGGCAGGTCAGTCAACAATAAAAACAGGAAGCAGTATCTAAACATAGAAGCAGTGTCAGGTGTGAAACATAACATCGGAACTTTCCATGAAGGGTATAGACCAGAAAGGGACCACACCCGCTGTGTTTCCAGCACGTTTGGTTTTAATAGTAAACATCAAGCAATTGCAGCTTCTTTTATTTCCAGGTGATAAATGGGATTATATATAGCTTGGAAAATGTGGAGCCACTGGTGTTCCAGGCACCTATTGCTTTCTACGTTGTGAGAGGCATGAGTTTGGAGGGTGCTGTTGGAACAGTCATCAAATTGCTGCCATGTGCCTTGTGGACGATGCACGGGAGACAGGGCAGATCGAAGACGGAGGGAATTACTGCTTCTGGTGGTGAATAAACGCTGAATAGGCGGAATGTGTTGGCATGGATCATATCAAGTTGTAAACCTGTCGGGTGCAGCTGCAGGTTATCCATGTAACTAGAGACCATTTCGTTAAATACTGAACCTGTGCCTTGAAGGTGGTCGGGGGCTTAAGGCAGTAAAGTCATGACTTGTTGCAGAGTACGTAATGTCTGATGAGGAAAATAAATAAGTCAGTAATGTAAGGCCAGATGAGCGAGCCCTGTCTTTCTTACCACCGAGGCCTTGTCCAATCTCACTTGCATATTAATTTCCTATCTCTTTATTTCCCCAGAACTTGAAATCCGCCAGCGTAAAGGGTCCATTGCTGCTGGTGTAGTCCTTCTTACCGTCGAGGATCCAGAGGCCCATGTCGGTAGTGGAGGTGCAACCCTCAATGCATTGTTGGTAGCTGCTGAACACCTCAGTGCCAGGGCAGGATATACGGTGCGTTAATTAGCTATTAGCATATCTTTAATTTAACACTTAATCCTGTGGTGATAAATGAAAGGCAAGATTTCAACAGTCAATCACTGGGTTTTACTTAAGCTGCAAGCTATTTGCATTGGCTCTTTAAAAGATTATTTAGTTAGTCTCAAGTTCTTGCTCTTTCCCCATTGCCATAACAAATTCTCCTTTTATATGTGATTATTGTGTTACCTTTTTAAAAGTTATCGTTGAATTTGTTTCAATTTTTTTCCTTTTGGGTTGTGCATTTCAGATTGTAGAGCCATAATACAAACAATAGACAATAGGTGCAGGAGTAGGCCATTCGGCCCTTCGAGCCAGCACCACCATTCAATGTGATCATGGCTGATCATTCTCAATCAATACTCCATTCCTGCCTTCTCCCCATACCCCCTGACCCTGCTAACCTTAAGAGCTCTATCTAGCTCTCTCTAGAATGCTTTCTGAGAATTGGCCTCAACTGCCTTCTGAGGCAGTGAATTCCACAGATTTACAACTCTCTGACTGAAAAAGGTTTTCCTCATCTCCGTTCTAAATGACCTACCCCTTATTCTTAAACTGTGGCTCCTGGTTCTGGACTCCCCCAACATTGGGAACATGTTTCCTGCCTCTAACGTGTCCAACCCCTTAATAACCTTTCTTTCATTTTGTTACTTAGCTCAAATCTGTGTTTTAGCAGCCCTTCCCCCAATGGAAATTGCTTTTCCTAACTTGCTTTATCAGGATCCTTCATAATTCCAACACAATTTAAACATGCTTGCCTTCCTCGTGGCTTAGCTTATAAGTGCTTTGGATATTGTGGTATTATACCATATTAACCACATCCCACACTGAACTAAAAACAGCACGTGTTTAGTAGGCTAGGCAGCATTTGCTGAGTGAGAAATGGTTTTTTTTCCAAGCCCTGGCAACATCCTGTGGAAAGAGATGCTGAGTTAAGCATTCAGACCAATGACCCTTCATCAGAACTGGCCTGTACGATGTCAACCTTCTGAAACTATGTCTCTCCCTCCAGAGTGCTGAGTGTCTCCAGCAATTATTTTTTTAAATTTCTGATTACCAACATCTGGACTTGTTTGAATTTGAATAACTTTTCAAGTCTGTGACTTTGCAGTAGAATTTTGAGAGGGGTTAAAGAAATAATTATATTAAAATGGAACAAAAAGGAAAACAAGTTCTATGATGGGGAAAATGCAGGCAAGATTAAGTAACTAGAAGGATCGTGGTGAATTCAAAAGAGCTTGATAATATACCTCGTAACGAAACAAAAATCAATTGGGAGAAAGAGCAATGTGAATAGCAGGTTCATTAACTAAATTTAATCCTAAACATGAGAGTCAACACACTCTTGGCTCTGTTTCTGGTTCCGAACTTAAACTTGTCCCTCAAACAAGAATAGTCAACTAACAGCAAACCAGGATCTGAGCCTTGGAACCAAATGTACTGCGAGAAGCCAAAAAGGCCAAGTAGACTAAGAAAATAACTGCAGATGCTGGTACAAATCGATTTATTCACAACATGCTGGAGTAACTCAGCAGGTCAGGCAGCATCTCGAGATGCTGCCTGACCTGCTGAGTTACTCCAGCATGTTGTGAATAGGCCAAATAGACTGTCATCCTAATGCCTCCCAACAAACATATTTTGCCCCTTTCAGCATCCTGAAGATATAAAATGCAGCATTGATTCTGGCAGACGTTAAGTACCTAATTGAAAGCTGAAATGCTTTTCTTCAAACTTATGAATAACTTTATTGAAACATTGTACAAATTGAGGACAGGGACATAGGAGTGGGAGTGACAAGTGACTCGAACCTCTGGGGTCACATTTGTGGACTGAACAGAAATTTCCACATTGCAGAAATGAATCATGAACAACGAATGAAATAAACTAAATTGGAAGAAGCATATGTAAATCAAAAGAAAACGTGTTTGGGGTTTTGGGCAGTAGGAAGCAAAAGTTAAAAGAGCAAGCACTAGATCTCCTTTAGCCTCCCGGGAAAATATCATGGCATGGAGAAGATGTTGCTGTGATGGGGGAGTGTATTTGGCTCTCTTCCAGGATACAGTATCTTCAGAATGTGGAAAGGGACAAAATATGTTTGTTGGAGGCATTAGGATGGCAGTCTCAGACTATTTGACCTTTAGTTCCCCGGCTTAGAACCTGGTCTGTTGTTAGTCGACTGTTCTTGTGTGAGGAATAAATATTTGTCAGCAACTGGAAACAGAGGTCAAGAATATGTTGACTATCATGTCTGGGATTAGATTCAGTTTGACTCCTACCTTGTAATTGTAATCCACAATCTCAGTTGAATAATACAGATGGATATGTGTTAAGAGCTCAAGGTATTGATATTAGATTTTTTTTTGTGCTACCAATTAACTTTTCACCTGCACCCTGGTAGGTGTTATTGCTAATTGGGTATTTTCTTCATATATCAGGAATGTCCATTCAATTAAATGTCTATGATAATGTATAGAACTTGTTCAGAGAGATTCAAAAGGTGGTGAGGAATTTGATTAATAGTTAGTTCTATTATATTGGGGAAAATGCACTGGTATTGCTCACCTGGGTGTCAGAGCTTCATTAGTTTCTCAGACATCAATTGATTGATATGAACCCATGCAGATGTTGCCATTTCATATACATTCACAATAGCTGTCCTGTAGTATTCACATATGACTCAACCGTGTCTACCCCTCTGTTCTACTTGGCGAAGGCAGTATGCAGTTGTGTCCATTAGCATCATTGAGTACCACTTGCACGTACACACACACACAAATTAATTAAATTAATGTTGATAATGGGCTAGATCTTAGGCCTTCTGAAAGTTTGAGCAATTTAATTATAATAGATTCCCAAAGGTGATGGAGTAGCAAATTAATATTTTAGTGCCCGAGCAGCCAGTAAGGCCTTAAAATCTCTAATTGCCTCCTGTATGAAATGCACAAGTGTCATCTTAGAAGTGCAGATTAGTGCTGCATGGGCATCTTCTCTGAAATGTGTCATTTTTCTCCTTGGTGAATTCCTTGGGCCTGTATTTCAACTTATCTATTTAGTTTCCTTCCATTTTGAATCTTTCTTGATTACTTCTTGGATGGATCATCCATGTACATGTATGTGAGATGAGCAGAGGAACATGCTTGATACTGATGCCCTCTCATTCCATGAATGTAAGCCAGGGACATTGTTGATTCACATAGCATGCATGTAATGAATAACTGCTAGAGTTCTGTTTATGCTTGTGGATTGTGCGTCAGAAAGAAATTCGATACCTTCAATAGAGGAGTAAATCTCTTTGAAGTTGAGGGAATGGGTGAAAGAGATTTATTTTTTTACTGATTATTAAAAGAATTTATCCAGTCACTTGGCCAAGTAGTTGCTAAGTCAAATAGTCAAATGTCCACAAATACTTTTACTCTGAGATGGTAAAAGTAGTTGCAATACTAGAAGCATTTTAGTATTGAAGATACATTTGTACAAGAGTATTTTATGTTGCGCTAAGTTCCTAGCTTCTACAGTTTCTTATGTCTCCACAGAACTTCCCTTTCTGGATTTGGTGTTCATTGTTACTATTCATGGGTCACCACCTGAAGATAATACATCTATGGCTTTATATTTTATCATCATTCTATCTTCAAAAAAAATGAAGCCTCTCCATCCTTGCAGACCACCTCTCCATAGTTCATTTATCAAGAGTTTCTTTAATTTAATCCTACTAAGTATAGGTTTCAAATACCTGTTTAATGGACAGCCTGTACATACACTGAGTTTGGAAGACTGGTGGGATGGATGGGGATGGATATGCTGGCTGCTGCAGGGCTGAAGGCATCCTCGTCCGTGTAGGAACCGAACATTTCCACATGCAATCTCTCCCTAGCCACTCCTGAACGGCATACTGGTAACAGTGGGGTAGCAATTGTTCTTGAATCTGGTGAATACATGCTTTCCTGCTTTTGTATCTTCTGACTGACGGAAGAGGGGATAAATAAGAATGATAGGGGTGTGAGTGGTTCATGATAATGTTGGCAGCATTCCCAAGCCAACATGAAATATAGATCGAGTCAATGGTGGGGGCTGAGAGGAGAGGCTGGTTTGTGTGAGTGATTGGGTGACATCCACAATTACCTGCATTTCTTGCAGTCTTGGGAAGAGTAGCTGCTGTACCAAGCTACGACGCACTCCAAATAGAATATGGTGCATTTGGAGAAATTGGTAGCGTCTTTGGGGACGTGCTCAATTTTCTTATCTTTGATGGGCAGTGAATTGCACATGCAGAGTACTCTCTGCCCTTACTACTTTGTTTCATCCAAGTGTTATAAAAGATGGAAGAGAACATTCATTAGTTGAGTGATGTGGCAGGAATAGATAGTGATCAAAAGGAGATTTTTTTTTTGGCAATGGGATCTCCATGGAAGTCATTAAGGGATGGAAATGGGAAAATGTGACTGGCGGTGGGATCATGTTGGGAGTGACAAACATGTCCAAGAATGATGTGTTTGATACAGAGGATGGTGGGGTGAAAGGAGAGGACCAGGAGAACTCTATCCTTGTTCCATCTTGGGGGATGGGGAGCAAGAGCAGAAATATGAGGCAGAAGATATGCTTGAGGGAAGAAAGAGGACATCTCGGGTGTCCTAGAATTGAAAGTCTTATCCTGGGAGAAGGTGGCAGAGGAGGAATTGAGAGTAGGAAATAGCATCTTTGTTAGAAGTAGGGTAGGAGCAAGGGTAGTCCAGATAGCTGTGTGAGTCGGTCTTCTCCATCACCTTGCCAAAGAAAATCCATAATGACTAAACCAAAGGAACGACATAAAATGAAAAATCTTTCAGAAAAGCTTACACAGAACCTATGTAAGATGCAAAGAACAACAAAACCCGAGAGCTAAGAATAAGAAAATGTTCTAGGATATTCAAGGCACAAATAGACAGCATTACAAATAATGTAAGTAAAGCATTAACACCTTCACCTGATCTCCCGGTGACTGAGCACTTCAACTCCCCCTCCCACTCCCAGTCTGACCTTTCTGTCATGGGCTTCCTCCAGTGCCATAGTGAGACCCAAATTGGAGGAACAGCACCTCATATTTCACTTGGGCAGCTTGCAGCCCAGAGGTATGAACATTGACTTCTCCAACTTTAGATAGTTCCTCTGTCCCTCTCTTCCCCTCCCCCTTCCCAGTTATCCCTCTATCTTCCTGTCTCCACCTATATCCTTCCTTTGTCCCGCCCCTGACATCAGTCTGAAGAAGGGTCTCGACCCGAAACGTCACCCATTCCTTCTCTCCTGAGATGCTGCCTGACCTGCTGAGTTACTCCAGCTTTTTGTGAATAAATACCTTTGATTTGTACCAGCATCTGCAGTTATTTTCCTACAAATTGCAACAAGATGTTCATAGATAGCTAGATGTATATATCAGAAATGGCAGTGTCATCAGAAGGAGGACATTCATCACTTCCCTTTTGATGACTGGTTATGAAATATGTCACAGCATTATCAAGACAGATCTTTCATAAACCTTGGCATGTGAAATATTAAGCATCCTCTGCGAGAAGTAACTTAAAAAAAAATCCATCTCAAATTCTGTCCCAGAAACCTGAACAATTTCAATGAAATACAGCTTTTATTATTTCACCAAGTAATAACAGCAATGGGGGAGGAGAGGGTGCTGCACCAATGCAGGAGAGGTTTGGGCCCAATGGGTCCACTTGGTCTAGTAACAATTAAGACATTTGGACAGATACATAGATAGGAAATGTTTAGAGAGGTATGGGCAAACACGGGCAGGAGGGACTAGTTTAAATAAGGCATCCTGTCAGCATAGGCAAATTGGGCCGAAGGACCCGTTTCCGTTCTGTATGACTCTATATGGAAGAACTGATTGTGACAACTGATCCATCCCTTTTTAGTTGATAGACAGGCTAACATCCTAAGATATAAAAAGTGCTACAGGAACTCTGAGGGTTAGGCCGCATCTGCAGAGAGAATAGACAGATGAAGTTTTGGTTTGTGATCCTTCTACAGACGAAGAAAGGTCCCGAAGCAAAATGTCGTCTGTCCAATTCCTCCACAGATGCTGCCTGACCAGGAGTTCCCCCAGCAGTTTGTTTTTTGGTCAAGATTGTAGCGTTTGCAGTTTCTTGTCCCTAATATTTCAAGGACATGGACCAAAATTGAAAATTACTGATCTAGGATGAGTGATTTACAACAAATTATTAAATATAAATTTTAACATTTTTTCCTTGCCTGTAGGCATCTTTCCGTGTTTACTCATTTCCACTTCTTACTCTTTTCATCATTTCCCCATCTTACTTTTGCCACTTTTCATATTCTCTATAACATCCTCCAGCTGCATGATTGTATTTTCACTCAAACCATGCAAAGCAAATTCTGAAACTATTTCAAGTTCCATTTCTTCTCTTCTTCACCCACGTCATGTCACACTTTCATCAGGTTTCTGATGTCTAAAATCAATGCAATAAAACATTAAAGTATATGTAATAAGTTTATTCACTCCATATTATTGTGTAGCAGTGGAATAAGTGGGAGAAACGATGCTGCTAGTTCAAAAGGAATGAAGCCAATTTTATTTTTTCATTTTTTTTCCAGACTAAAGCTAAAGAAGCAATTATAATTATGATTCAGAGAGTGAGAAAGGTAAAGGCAAATACATGGAGTGTAATTTGAAGGCTGTTAATATGAAACAATCCAAAGGCATTATTACTCACCATAACCTGAACCCCTCAGTTTTAAATTGTATTGATCTGTAAGGTAGTGCTAACCATTATCAAGAATATGTAGCTATAGTTTGCTTTAGAAATGTGTAGATATTGGCATTTGCAGGTGCAAAACTGATGCAAAAAGAGTAACTAAAGTGAAACTACACAAGTCTTAGTTTAGTTTAGAGATACAGCACGGAAACAGGCCCTTAGGTCTGTACCGACCAGCGATCCCCGCACATTGACAATATCTTACAGCCACTAGGGACAATTTTTACATTTACCAAGCCAATTAACCTACAAACCTGTACATACGTCTTTGGAGTGTGGGAAGAAACCAAAGATCTCGGAGAAAACCATGCAGATCACAGGGAGAACGTACAAACTCCATACAGCCAACACCCGTAGTCAGGTGAGGCGGCGGCTCCGGCCCGCTGCTGGGTAGTGGAGAGGCGAGGGTTGGCGGAGTCGCTGGTAGAGACCCATGGGGGGCTGGTGTAGAGACACGGGTCGGCAGCAGCAACATCGGTGGCCCCGGGGAGACAGTGAAGGTCAGCAATAGCAACGGTGGCGGTGGCCCAGGGGAGGTCGTGAGAGTCGGCGACAACAGCAGTGGCCTCAGGGAGGTGGTGAGAGTTGGCGGCCGTGGCAGTTTCGGGGGTTCGGCCGGGAAGGCGGTGAAGGTCGGAGAGGCGGTGGATGGTTAATGCAATGAGTGGGCTGAAATGGAGCAAACTCCTGCTGGACCAACTATTCTGGAACAGCTGCCCGAATTCCAGACTATTGATCCAGAACCAAGAATCCAATCATTTCAGCTGAAGAATTTAAATTCAAATAATTCAATAAATCTGGACAAAAAGCTAGTCTCAATTAAGGTAACTTAAGTAAATTAAGAGCTGCACAATGGTGCAGCGGTAGAGACCCGGGTTGTTCCCATCTATGGATGCTGTCTGTGTGAAGTTTGTACGTTTTCCCTATGACCACATGGGTTTTCTCCGAGTGTTCCGGTTTCCTCCCACATTCCAAAGACATGCAAGTTTGTAGGTTAATTGATTCTGTAAATTGACCCTAGTTTGTAGGATGCAAAACTGGGATAACATAGAACTAAGGAAGGAATGGGTGATGTTTCGGGTCGAGACCCTTCTTCAGACTGAAGAAAGGTCTCGACCCGACACATCACCCATTCCTTCTCTCCTGAGATGCTGCCTGACTTGCTGAGTTACTCCAGCATTTTGTGAAATAAATACCTTCGATTTGTACCAGCATCTGCAGTTATTTTCTTACACTACTTAGAACTAAGGAAGGGTAGGGAAAGAACGAGGAGAGGGTAGGTTCCTGTGTAATTACCTAAAATTGGAGCATTCCATGTTCATACCATTGGGTTGTAAGCTACCCAAGAACATTTCATCAAACACTTGCTCTGGGTCAGCCAAAGCCTACTGGATCACCCGGCTGCTAACTATTTTAGCTTGTCTCCTTCCCAATCCCATACAGACTTTTCTGTCCTGGGCCTCCTCCATGACCACAGTGAGGCCACTCGCAAACTGGAGTAACAGCACCTCATTCCATTTGTGTATCTTACAACACAATGATCTGGGTGTTGAATTCTCCAATTTTAACTTACTACACAACAACATCCCACTTCTTCCCCCCTCAAATATTTACCTCCCTCTCCCCTGTGCTTTACTTGGATGCTTCTATTTCTCCTCTCACCGTCTGCTTCCACCTACATTCCTTCCTCTAGCTCCACAATTTGCAACTCTTCAATCATTTTGTCTCACATTCTGTGTTTTCATCTCTGGTATTGGGGCTTTGTCCTGCCCCTCCTCTTCCACCTTTCTTCCACCCCCTCCCCCCCCCCCCCACCAAAAAAATCAATCTATCAGTCTGAAGGGTCCCGCCCAAAATGTCACCTACCCATGTTCTCCAGAGATGCTGCGTGACCTGCTGTTACTTCAGCATTGTGTCTTTTTTTTTTAACATGAAAGGCATGTTAAGTCAAATCAAATTTCTTGTCATATGCACAAATATAGTGAGGTAGAGATACAGTGAAAATCCTGCTTGCTGCAGCATAACAGATATGTAGACTCGGATAACACACAAAACATAAATTATACAGGACAGTGAAAACAAGACTATGCAAAACAAGATATTAGTGCAAAATCCAATGAGAAACCATGTCCGGGGTTGTGCAAGAGGTGGGCTGCAAAGTTCCTTTGCTGAGGTAGGATCAGGGTTGTGCAATCCAGTTCAAGAATCTTATGGTTGCTGCTATGGTTGTTAGAGTTGAGTAGCTGTTCCTGAACCTGGTGGGGTGGGACTTCAGGCTTCTGCACCTCATGCCCGACAGTGGCAGCAAGAAGAAGACATGGCCCAGATAGTGGAGATCGAGATAGGATAGATGCTGTCGCCTGAAATATTGTTCCGGAGACTGGGAGAGAATGTGCAAATAAGCACAGTGGAATGGGATGAATATTTGTCTTGAAGTATTTGATCTATGGTGCTTTCAACATGGGTTAGCAAACAACACTACCCTTCTAGACTAAGTTAATGGGTGAGGTACGTAGAACAAAAGAGTGTTAAACCCTCCTCCAACAATAAATACATCATGTTGGGAAGAAAATGGACAGGGGGAGAAAACTGTTGTATCAGCAGTGCTGTGTTAAGACAACTGATTATTCTGGGTCTCCCACTGAGCTAACTGATTTATACATAAATCTGCAACAGGCATGGCTGACGGTCTTGAGCTTTTTCAATCAGTGCCTGGACATAGAGTATTAATGAATGCAGCAAACTATTGCTGCTTGCACTTTCAGAATGATTGACTGATATTGGACAAGCGAAAGATTTCAGCTAGAATTCTGTTGTGATTTAATCTGCAGCCAAATGAGCCATTGAGCAAATTAGGACCTATATTTTCTGTCAAATGTTAACACCCTTCCGATAATAGCCATCAGTTGGGACATCAGTCTCACTGAAGCAAAAGGACAGTGAAGAAATCTGGGGGAAAACATGCTGCAATTCGAAATATACCAGTACAGCACAAGAACTAGTCCATCGGCCCACAATGTCAGTACCAAACTTGATGCCAAGACCATCTCTACTGCAAGAAAGAATTTTATTGTTCCATTTCATTACATTTTACAATAAAATACTCTTGACTCTGAACCAAAGTCCTATACAGCAGCATCATGACTTCTAATGGCTTCCCATTTTGCAGTTATCCTGCACTGAAAATACTGGGGGTTTTAAGTAATTGAATTGAAAGTTTAGCCTGCAATTCAGGCTAGTTCTTTCCCATTTGACCCATATCCTTCTAAACGTTTCCTATCCAAATACCTGTCAAAATGTCTTTTAAATGCTAATATAATACCTGTATCAACTACCTCCTCTGGCAGCTCATTCCATATACCCACCACCTTCTGTGTGAAAAAGTTTCTATTAAATCATTCCACCTCAACTTAAACCTATGTAATCTGGTACTTGATTCCCTTTCTCTAGGTAAAAGACTGTGCATTCACCCTAGCCATTCCCCTCATGATCATATACACCTCTATAAGACCACCCTTCAGTCTCCTCAATGCTAAGGAATAAAGTCCTAGCCTGCCTAACCACTCCCTATAGTTAAGGCCCTCGTGTCCTGGCAACATCATTGCAAATCTTTTCTGCACTCTTTCCAGCTTAACAACATCCTTTCTATAGCAGGGTGACCAAAATTGAATACGATACAATAAATGTAGCCTTACTAACATCTTGTGCAACTGTAACGTAACATCCCAACCTCTATGCTCAATATCTTGACTGATGAAGGCCAATGTACCAAACTTCTTCTTGACCACTCAATATACCCGTGTTGCCACTTTCAGGGAACTATGTACTTTCACTCCTAGATCTCTCTGCACTACTGTGAAGGTCCTGCCCTGGTTTGATTTCTCAAAATGCAACACCTTGTATTTTAATGCATTAAACCCAAAGATTTACCGAGAATAGGGGAATCAAGAACCAGAGGACATAGGACTAATGTTAGGGGGGAAAGATTTAATAAGAACCTGAGGGGCAACCTTTTTAAACAAAGGCTGGTAGATATATGGAATGAACTGAGAGAGGATGTAGATACAGCCACTATCACAACATTCAAGATAAACATTCGAACAGGTATATGGATGGGATAGTTTAGAGGGATGTAGGCCAAAGGCAGGCAGGTGGGAATAGTGTAGATGAGACATGTTAGTCAGCATGGGGTAAGTTGGGCCGAAGGGTCTGTGTCCATGCTCTATAACTCAAAACTTAATTTATAACTCCTCTGCCCACTTGCCCAGCTGATCAAGATCCTACTGTAATTTTTTATAACAATCTTCGGTACCTATGATATCACCCACTTTAGTGTCATTTGCAAACTTACTAATCATGCCTTCTACATTTGTTGATATAAACCACAAATAGCAATGGGCCCAGCAGCTCACTAATTACAAGCCTCCTGTCGAAAAACAACCTTCCGCAAAGCCAATTCTCTATCCAGTCGACTAGCTCTCCCTGGATCCCATGCAATCAACCTTCCAAAGCAGCCTACCATATAGAACCTTATCAAATGCCTTGCTGAACTCCATTGAGAGTGTCTACGGCTTAGCCCTCATCAACCTTTTCCATTATATCCTCAAAAAAACTCAGATTCGTAAGACACAATCTCCCATGTACAAAACCATGCTGATTAACCTTAATAAGCCCCTTTCTATGCAAATGTATGTATTCCTCAAAATCCTCTAAAGTAACTTGCCTACCACAGATATTAGGCTCACTAGTCTATAATTCCTAGGCTTTTCTTTGCAGCTTGTCTTAAATAGAGGCACAACATTAGCCACCCTCCAGTCTTCCAGAACCTCACCAGTATCTAATGATAATAATAATAATAATAATGCATTACATTTATATAGCGCTTTTCAAACACTCAAAGACGCTTTACAGGGATTACTAGAACATAGCGAAGAAAATAAATAGATAAATAAGTAAACGAACAGAAAAAGGAGACAGAAGGTGAGGTGACGGTCAGTGGTTGAAGGCAGTGCTGAACAGGTGAGACTTCAGTGATGTTTTGAATGTGGTGAGTGAGGAGGAGTCTCTGACAGTTTGGGGTAGTGAGTTCCAGAGGGTGGGAGCAGCGATGGAGAAAGCCCTGTCCCCCCAGGATCTGAGTTTGGTCCGGATGGGGGGGGACAGGAGGTTGGCAGCAGCAGAGCGGAGGGTGGAGGTGGGAGTGTATCTGTGGAGGAGGTCAGTCAGGTAGGATGGGGCCAGGTTATGGAGGGCTTTGTAGGTCATGAGGAGGATTTTGTACTGGATTCTCTGGGGGATGGGGAGCCAGTGGAGCTTGTAAAGGACAGGGGTGATATGGTCACGGATTGGGGAGTGGGTGAGTAGACGGGCAGCGGAGTTTTGAATGTATTGAAGTTTACTGATGATTTTTGAGGGTGAGCCATAGAGGAGGCTGTTGCAGTAGTCCAGACGGGAGGTGATGAAGGCGTGGATGAGGGTTTCTGCAGCTGTGGAGGAGAGGGGTGGACGGAGACGGGCGATGTTTTTGAGGTGCAAGAAGGCTGTCTTGGTGATGTGTTTGATGTGTTTGTCGAAGGAGAGGGTTTGATCAAAGATAATTCCAAGATTCCGGATGTGAGGGGCGGTGGATACTGGGAGACCATCAATATTGAGATGAAGTTTTGGGTGGATTTGGTGAGCGTTTTTGGACCAATGATGATGATTTCGGATTTGTTGCAGTTGAGTTTGAGGAAATTTGATTGAAGCCAAGATTTTATTTCAGTGATGCAGTTTGTCAGTGTAGAGTGTGTGGTGGTGGAGATTGACTTGGTGGAGATGAGGAGCTGGATATCATCGGCGAAGCAGTGGAAGTTGAGACCATGACGGCGGATTAATTGACCAAGGGGGAACAGGTAGAGGATGAAGAGGAGGGGGCCAAGGACTGAGCCTTGGGGGACACCTTGGGGGAGGGGAGCGGTGGGGGATTTACAGTTGTTAATGGAGATGAACTGGTGCCTGTCGGAGAGGTAAGATTTGATCCAGGATAGGGCTGTGCCGGTGATGTTAAAGGAGGTTTCAAGTCGGGTGAGGAGAATGGAGTGATTTATGGTGTCAAAGGCGGCGCTGAGGTCAAGTAGGATGAGGATGTTGAGGTTGCCAGCGTCAGAGGAGAGGAAAAGGTCGTTGGTGATTTTGAGGAGCGCAGTTTCAGTACTGTGGTTGGAGCGGAATCCGGATTGGAAAGTTTCATACAGGTTATTGGTAGAGAGGTGGTATTTGAGTTGAGAAGCTACAGCGCGTTCCAAAACTTTGGACAGAAAGGGTAGATTGGAGATTGGTCTGAAGTTGTTTGGGGTGTCAGGGTTGAGTCCAGGTTTTTTCAGAATGGGGGTGACAGCAGCGATTTTGAGGGATGGCGGGACGATGCCAGTGGACAGGGAGGAGTTTATTGTTGCAGTGATAAGTGGAGAGAGAGCAGGAAGGCAGGCCTTGACAAAGCTGGAGGGGATGGGGTCCAGAGAGCAGGTGGCACTTTTTATTCCTGTGAAGAGGTCAGAGAGGTCGGTGGTGGAGACTGGGGAGAACTGAGGCAGGGGTTGACAGGATAAGGGGGAGCAGGTGGTTTGAGGGGGAATAGGTGCGTTAGTGGTTAAGGTGCTGTAGATGCTGTCTATTTTGCTTTGGAAGAATGAAAGGAAAGAGGTGCATTTGTCAACTGTGAATGACTGGGAAATGGTGTCCAGGGGGCTGAGGAGTTTGTTTATTGTAGAGAAGAGTGCTTTTGGGTTTCCGGAGCCAGAGTGAATTATTTGAGAGTAGTAGGTGGAGTGGGCACGGGAGAGGGCATCTTTGTAGTGCTACAGGTGGTCTTTGTAGGCTTGGGAGTGAATTGTGAGACCTGTTTTGTTGCGGAGTCTTTCAAGTTGGCGGGCATGGGTTTTCATCATGCGGAGTTTAGGGGTAAACCAGGGAGCAGAGTGGGTGAAGGAAACTGTTTTGGTTTTTATAGGTGCAAGCTGATGATTTACATATGATTCACATATCTCAGCCATGGCTTCTGCAATTATTTCTCAAGCCTCCCACAGTGTCCTCAGATATATCTGCCAAGCCCAGGTGATTTATCTACCTTTATACATCCAGCACCTCCTTGAGCGTAATACAGGCTGTCCTCAAGACAACTCCATTAACTGTCAGTACAATAAATGCAATTCAATCCAACAGTCCTTCCTCGCTTCCTGCCGTGCTCCTGCCTATCCTGTCCACTGAACCTGCTTTCATCAACTTCCATACAGACTTCAAGCCTCTCACCTGCCCCAGTCCTGCATTGGATCTCATCCCCTGCCAATCTAGTTTAAACCCACCAGAGCACTAGCAAACCAGCCTGCCAGGATATCCCTTCTTGTACAGATCGCCTCTGCCCCAGACGTGATCTCATTGGTCCAAACATTTGAATCCCTGCCCCCTGTACCAACTTCTCATTCACTATCTTCCTATTTTCCTATCCTTACCCTCACTACCATGTGGCACCAGGAATAATCTGAAGATCACTACCCTGGAGCATTCTAATCCTTTGCCTAAGTATGGGCGGCACATCAGTAGAGTTGCTGCCTTACAGGACTTGCAGCGCCAGAGACCTAGCTTCAGCACACCGATTGCGGGTGCTGTCTGTACAGAGTTTATACATTCTCCCCGTAACCAGGAAGTTTCTCCGAGATCTTCGATTTCCTCCCACACTCCAAAGACATACAGGTTTGTAGGTTAATTGGCTTGGTATAATTGTAAATTGTCCCTGGTGTGCATAGGATAGTGTGTTAGTGTGCAGAGATCGCTGGTCAGCACGGACTCAGTGGGCCAAAGGGCTGGTTTCCGCTAAAAATTAAAAAACTCTAATTTTTTTTGCAAGACTTCATTCATTTCCTACCTATGTCTTTCAGCTGTTCACTTTCCCTCTTGAAACTTTCTTGAAGCCACTCCAAGACATCTTGGACCCTGGAACCAGGAAGGCAACACACCATCGTGGCGTTTCGATTGTTGCCATAGAATCTCTTGTCTGGCCCCCTAATTAACGAGTCTCCAACCACAATAGCTCTGCCTGACATTATCCATCCCTGTTGTACCTCAGAACCAGGCTTGATGTCTACAGACCTGCCTGCTACTGGTGTTCACCCCTGACAGGTCACTCCCTCAACAATATCCAAAAGGATATACCTACTTTGAAGGGGAATGGTCACAGGTGTCACCTGTACTCACTGCCGCTTCCCCTTCCTCATGGTCACTCATCTACTCTCTTTCTGTACCTTAGCCATGACCGCTTCGCTATAAATCCTGTATATGAAGTTCTCATTTTCCCCAACAATCCTCAGGTCATTCAGCCACAGCTCCAGTTCCCTTACGTGGTTTGTAAGGAGCTGCATGTGAACACACTTTCCATAGATATAAGAAAATAACTGCAGATGCTGGTACAAATCGATTTATTCACAAAATGCTGGAGTAACTCAGCAGGTTAGGCAGCATCTCGGGAGAGAAGGAATGGGTGACGTTTCGGGTCGAGACCCTTCTTCAGACCCTTCTGATGACTTTCCATAGATGGAGTGTATTAGCTACAAGGAGAGGTTGGACAAACTTACATTGTTCGCTCTGAAGCGTCGAAGGTTGAGGGGAGGTCTGATAAAAATATATAAAATTATGAGAGGCATAGATGGGGAGACAGTCAAAACCTTTTTCCTAATGTAGAACGTATATGATTGAACGGTATAGATTTATGCTCAGTGAGGCAAAGTGTAAAGCAGATGAAAGATGCAATTTTTTTACTCTGTGATTGGTGGAATGCACCAGTGTGATGAATGATGAAGGGTCTCATCCTGAAACATCACCCATTCCTTCCCTCCAGAGAAGCCATTGAGTTACTCCAGCATTTTGTGTCCATTTCCTCAATGATGGGATTTATTTATAGAAAAGAATATGACGTATATTGCACTGTTCGTGACGTTGGGGCATGCCAACTAAAGGAGCAATTCTTGACGTTTTGGGTCAAGACCTTTCTTCAGACAGAAGAAGAAGGGCCCCGACCCAAAACGTCACCTATTCCTTTTCTCAAGAGATGCTGTCTAACCCGCTAAGTTACTCCAGCTTTTTTTCTCTATTTTCCGTTTAAATCAGCATCTGCAGTTCCTTCCTGCACAGCAATTCTGGTGTGGACACGTTTTCTATGCACCTTCTGTAGGCCAGTTATGTATTGTCTGTGCTGTTGATATCTCACTGTTTTAATACGAGGCAAACCTGGCATTCAAAGCAGCACAAATCCAGGCTTGCTCGCCAGTATTTCTTTGTGTGCCCATTGGTGGAGACTACTGTCTGGTGAGGACTTTTTTATAATGACATAGAACACCTGTGGTGAGAAATGGGTGTCTATGCATCTGTTCTGGTATCCGATCCAATTTGAATATTTCTGTCATAACAGTGTAGTTTACCATTATGAGACAAAAATTGTATTTCCATAAGTGACTAGTAAAAAGAGAATTACTATTCTCAGGGAGCATCTTGTGGCTGCCTCTTTGTTAAGTCCATGAAATCATGCTGGATTCAATAATCTAAAGACCGTGCTGTGATACACCATATGTATACTAAAGAGCAAGTTTTTATTTCATTTTAACTAGTTACAGTATTTCCATGCTCAGTCCAAACTTCTCCCTCCTGCATTTCTGTTTCCATCATCTTTCTTCTATCTGACTTCCTTTTCAAAGAACAATTTGCTTTTTTCTGTCTCTCAAAGTAGCTCACAGTTCTTTGATCTGACTCACTCTGAAGATTCTCAAAACCTTGTCAGATTTATCAAAGCCACTCGGATCTTGGCCTTATGTGGATTTCTCTCTCTCAAATCTCTCTAGCATTGTATACTTTTTTACACTTCTGGTGTTTAAAAAATAGTGACAACCAATTTTCATAAAGTGTTTCAGAGCATATAGGGAAATGCTTTATACAATAGCTTTTTGATTGTTGAAATCTGTAGCCCTTCTGACATGTGAGATGTTTGGAACTTTGCCCTTGCCACACCACCATGGTCATAGTTAGACTTTCCTTGGATCTCTCCTTGGAATTTACCTTGGATCTCTAAAGTGCCGCTTTAGAGTGTGATAATCAAACTTTTTCTGCCTCGGGCTAATATGTCGCCTATATTTTGCCCAGCTCACATGGAGCAACTAGCATGTTCAGGAGTTATCTCAACACAGATTGTGTTTCTGGCCTAGCTCACCTTCGGTGCTGGCTCGAAGGGCCGAATGGCCTCCTCCTGCACCTATTGTCTATTGTCTATTGAAATTAACGATTGATTGAAGACCTGGACGGAGATAGAAAGATGGAGTGAGCCTTGGATCCAAAGCCTCTCCTGTATTGGTGTAGCACCTTCAACCCCCCCCCCATCCCCCTCATCCCCCCTCCTCCCCCCAGACCCACTCCATCCCCCCTGCCCTCACCACTTGCCCCTCCCCTCTACCACCCCCACTCCCCCCAGTCCTGCCTCCACCCCATTCCTCCCTCCCCACCCCTATTCCCCCCTCCCCTCACCCCCTCTCGCCCCCACCTCCCCCCACCCCCACTCTCCCTGCCCGCACCACACTCTCCCCCCCACCCCCAATCTTCCCTCCTCCCCACCCCCACTTTCCCCAACCCCCACTCTTCCTCCTCCCCACCCCACCCTGGCCTCCTCCCCAACCCAACTCTCCCCCCACCCCCACCCTCTCCTCCCCCCCTCCCCCCACCCTCTCCTCCCCCTACCCCTCCCCCCACTCTCTCCTCCCCCACCCCCCCTTACCCCTCCCCCTCCCCCCCACTCTCCCCTCCCCCACCCCCACTCTCCATTGCCCCCCACTCTCCCCCACCCCCACTCTCCCCCAACCCCCTCCCCCCCACCACCACTCTCCCCCCACCCCCTCCACTCTACCCCCCACCCCCGCTCTCCTCCCACCCCCAACCCCGCTCTTCCCTCCTCCCCACCCCATCCTCCTCCCCAGTCCCACTCTCCTTCCCACCCCCACTCTCTCCTCCCACCCTCCCACTCTCCCCCACCCCCACTCTCACTCTCCCCCACCCCCCCTTTCCCCACCACCCCCCTTTCCCCCACTAAATCGTGAAGATGCCAGATTATCGGAGTTTGACTCGTAGTCAGAAAGTGAAGAACTGGGGATTTTGGTCTTTCAGAACATTAACAAAAGCCTTCAGATATACTTCTCCTGATCTCAATGTCCTTTACTCTGTGGTGACTCAATTATTTGAGTATATCGCCCCATTTGTTGCTGCTTTAAAGCAATGTCCTAAATGTGAAATCAATTGTGATAGTTTACTGCAGTGCACTTTTGTATTATCGTACTTGATCCTGTAACGGTATTGGCAGTATTCTGGATTTGTTCTGTGGTGTCTATAAGCAGGCCTCTATTTCTAGGTCGAAGATTGACACAAAAAGCTGGAGTAACTCAGTGGAACAGGCACAATCACTGGAGAGAAGGAATGGGTGACGTTTAGAGTCGAGACCCTTCTTCAGACTGGTTAGGGATAAGGGAAACAAGAGTTTATAGCCGGTGATGTGGAGAGATAAAGAACAATGAATGAAAGATATGCAAAAAAGTAATGATGATAAAGGAAACAGGCCATTGTAAGCTGTTACAATGGTTACAGTGGCCTGTTGCCATTATTATCGTCACTTTTTTGGAGGAGATTGGGGACTGGAGAATGGTGGGACATTGGGTTGTCTTTAGGCATTGATTTAATTATTCTGACATGGGCCAGTCAATTTAGTTCAGGCAATGCCAGGCAGGAGCTATTCCCATATTGCTACCAGTATAAGCAGTATTTTAGAATGTTTTCCTTTAATTATCATCATAATTTCTGGAGGCATTGTGGTGTGCAGAAACATGAAGGCAATATATGACAAAAAGCAACGGGATAATGGCCAGATATTCTGTTTCTAAGTGTTACTTGTTGCAGAAATGTTGTTGAGGACAGCTGGCTTGAGAACTCAAATCTTCAACAGCTTTTAAATTTTCTTTCATATTTTTCATTGCTTTTACTGGGGACTTTACTGAAAGATCTTAATTCTCTCAAAAACTTGAGCTTAGATTCGTTTTACTTTTCCTAAAACTTCAATTCTGCATTATGTTTGGAATATGCAGTCTCAGTAGGCACACTGTCTTTAATTTCCTATCATGCTTCAGTCTGCTTCAGTGAATTGCACTGCAAAATATTTCCATGTGGTTACCAACAGGTTCTATAGGTTAGTTTTCTTTGAAGAATTTTGAAAGCGATAGCTCAGCTGAGAGAGACTGCATGTTCACAATGGTTGCTGTCTGTGTAGTTTGCATATTCGCCCTGTGACTGCGTGTGTTACCCCTGGGTGCACCAGTTTCCTCCCACATCTCACAGATGTGTGGGTTTGTAGGCTAATTGCCTTCTCTAAATTGCCCCTAATGTGTAGACAGTGGATTTGAAAGTGGGATAACATAGAATTAATGCAAACAGGTGATAAGTGATTGGCATGGACTCGGTGGGCCGAAGGGACTGTTCCCATACTCTATCTCTAAAAACTAAAATTAACTTACATGAATATGCCAGATTACATGGTTTTGCATTCAATGAACTGTCGGTGGCATATTGAGCTGAATGATATTAAAAAAAAAGGGTGGGCCAGAGGAGAACACCCAAATGATAAACCTAGAGTTAATTTCTGAAGCCAACTAATTTGTGGTTATTTCTTTACTTTTGTGAACTAGAGGGGTAAATGTACCCCAGGATCTCATTATCCAGTGACTCTGCTTGACTTTGGCAAGTGACACACTTTGGCACAGACAGGCCCCAGCATGACTGTGACGCCTTCCACAGGGCATTCTAGTAAAACTCCCTTTGTAGTCCCACATAAGAAGGGTGACAATTCATACGTTCCACTGAGAAACTGGTATCTCTGAAACAGTTGTGTGGTATTAGCCAATATCTTTATAAAGCATGGGGAGCCTGTGAAGATAAGCAAAAAAGTCTGAAGAAGGGTCACAATCTGAAACGTCACCCATTCCTTCTCTCCAGAGATGCTGCCTGGCCCGCTGAGATACTCCAGCTTTTTGTGTCTATCTTAGGTTTTCCCTCACAGTTTCTTATCTCTTTGTTCCAGGTTGTCACCTCTGATGTACTACGGACAGCACGACTATTGATCCTCCACATGGTGAGTCATTAAATCCATTCATCTCAGTCATAAAGGGGAAGGTTGTTTACAAAGGGGAGCCTGTCTGACTTTAGTTAGATAACAAAAATGTTGGTGAACAGCAAATGCATCTTTTCAATCACAATCACAATCATACTTTATTAGCCAAGTATGTTTTGCAACATACGAGGAATGTCATTTGCCATACAGTCATAACAATAAAAAGCAACAGGACACACAAAATATATTTTAACATGAACATCCGCCACAGTGACTCCTCCACATTCCTCACAGTGATGGAAGGCGAAAAAAAGTTCAATCTCTCCCTTCTTTGTCCTCCAGCGATGGGGGGCCTCTAACCTTCCGTTTGGGGTACAATCTTGACTCCCGTAGCCAGCGGTGGGCCTTCCTCATCGGGGTGATCAAGCTTCTGCATCGGGGAGGAGGGGGGGGGGATTTCAGCTCCCCCGCGCAGGGCAATCTACCCCAGGTCGGGGCTTGTCGAATGTCGTGCGGCTTGGAGCTCCTGACCGGTCTCAACCCGAGACAGCGAGCTCCTTGATGTTAAAGTCCGCAAGCCGCGTTGGAGCGTCGATCCAGGCAAGGAATCGCACACTCAGATGGTAAGTTCACGGCCCAGTGGTGGGGCTCAAAGCCAGTCCCAGGTACAACTAAAATCTTGTTTGAGGCAACATCACAGACTTGGACAATACCCAAAAACATAAATTATACATAAGTAACATGAAAGTTCTGCAAGACAGTGAAAAGAAAAGCACTGTGGGGGGGAAAAAAGCAAGACATTAGTGCAAAACATGAGTAAACAAGGGAGTGGTAGATCCCTCCGCCATGTAGTTTCACCAAGAAAGAACATACGCATATAGTATCTCCTTTCCTGATCTCAATGTGAGTCCCATCTTTCTAGACAACAAATTACCCTTGACTAATTTACCAATTTGTCCAGAGGAAGCTTCCACAAATACTAACATCGTAACCACCAAGCATTTGTTGTTATTGATTCTTCTATGAGGCATCAATACTTCACCGTTGTTCCTCAACTGAAACTCTTAAATCCATCAAAATAGGCAACTACGTTTAGTTCAATATCTCATCCGAGAACCAGCAAATCAAAAGTACAACAGCACTGCAGTGTTGTATGGTAGTGTCTGCCTCAGTTTGTGCAACTGGAGGTTGAACCTACAACCATCAGACTCTGAGATAACTGTGATACCCACTGAGCTGAGAGGACTCCACAAAACTGTTCCTTGTCTTGGCTGCAGCATTGCAATAAAATGACTGGCACTTCCCTTATACCACTTAATGTTTGCCTCGCTTGCACTGAGCCTTGTGTAGCAAGAGCCTCCGAGTTTAATTTGTGATCCGTACTGCATATGGTGATCCTGGCCACAGCATGAGGATTAGAATAGATTCCAACATTTGTGGATTCAGAGAATAGAACGGTGAATTAGAGGGAGACTCTCCAGGGCCGATTTTACAGCATTATGGGCCCCCGGGCAAAGCAGTGTACTGGGGCCCCTACCGTTACTCTCCCCCACCCCCCTTTCCCTACCAGCCCCCCCCCCTGTCGTGCCGGCGAAAAGCACTTACCGAAAAGCACTTAGCGATGGACTTAGGGTGCTACATTGTTGCGAAAAGCACTTACAGATTGCTGTGAGAAGCACTTAGGGATCGAAAATGTTGCGAAAAAAGCACTTATTGAACCTACATTTTTAAAGTAGTATTTATTTATTGCAAGTCACTTAACATACACAGATCAGCATGGGGCCCCTATGCTCGTGGGCCCCCGGGCAAGTGCCCATCAGGCCCATGCGTTAAAACGGCCCTGAGACTCTCATTACTTTTCATTCAAATTAATCTGTGTTTGCGCACACGTGCATGTGTATGAGCACTTGTTGAATAGATGCTCCAAAAGTGAACTATTATCCTGTTGACACTCTCTCTCCAGGCTCGTAATCTCACATAAATAGAAGACCATTCGGCTCATGGAGTCTAAACTGTCTCACAGAAGAATCCCGTTACTCCATTAATTCTCTGATGCTGTGAGGTTGTGGCTTTACTAGCTGCGTCCCTGTACCACCTGAAAGAGCAAAGTTATAAGCTTGTAGGACTTAAGGTGAGGGGTAGAAGACATGGTGAAAAATAATTTTTAAACAATCTAAAAATTGTCCAAAGACGTACAGGTATGTAGGTTAATTGGCTGGGTAAATGTAAAAATTGTCCCTAGTGGGTGTAGGATAGTGTTAATGTACGGGGATCGCTGGGCGGCACGGACTTGGAGGGCCGAAAAGGCCTGTTTCCGGCTGTATATATATGATATGATATGATATGATATGATATGATATGATATGATATGATATGATATGAAATAAGGATTTTTTTGCCAGGATGAGGTCCTACTTGAACAGTGATAACGTGGTCTGAAACTGTCAGCTCCACAGACTAGTCAGCCTGCTTACCAGTTGCCAGGGAAACTGACTGCAGAATAATTCTAGAAAAACCTACTTAGACTAAAGGCAGAAAGTCATGGGCAGCTTGGAATTTGTCACACTGTACAATTTTAGTTTTAGGGTGATTTGCATCAGTGACAGATATCTTGTGCTTGATATTATGAATGTCATCTTCGGGAAGCAGCTTTCACAGAGGCTTAGCTAGGAGGAAGTTGTAAATTAGATAATAAATCATTCTAACAAGAAGTAGAAAAAAGTCATATAGATTATTTCAAGTTTTTAGATGCCCACTTTCTTCCTTGTTTCTCCTACGGGCAGTAATTGAAGTGTGTACAGGTTAAGGCAATATCAGATGATTTGAAAATAGAAAACCTGTGGTACCCAGTGGCTCAGACAAGATAATAGTCACCACCTCAATAATTACCACCAGTAATAATGCTGACAATAATCCCATGCAAGACAAAAGCTCTTTTAAAAAAAGGTTAGATTAATGACTCGGCAACCAACACAAGTCAGCACAAGTGACCATTTAATGGAGACACAAGAGACTGCAGATGCTGGAATCTCGAGGAAAAAACAAACTCAAGGAACAGTGGGTTAGGCAGTATCTGGAGGGAAATGTCAGACAAAAAACCTTTTACTGTACCTTGGTACATCTGACAATAAACTAAACTAAACTAGACATTTGGCGACCGAACCCTTCTTCGGACTGATCGTTTTATGAGTCCGTTACTCTGAACTCGACCGAGAGAGTGGTGAGAATGTAGAATCACAAGCACATGGGGCTCAGGAGGCAGCCACCCCACTCTGAGATCGAAGATCACAGGCACGTAACATTCCGGGGACTGCAATACTGAGGGAGTGCTGCATGCTCAGTACTATTGAAATTAGGATCTCCACCTTCCCCCCACCCTTTACTGGAATACAAAGGTCCATGGCACGATTTCCCATCTCCAAAATTCTGATCAATGCTTATTGTTGTATTTTGTGTGATCATGATTTCCTAGTTCCTGGGGTTATTTTTGAGTCCACTTTTTAACTCCTGGTAATGTTCAGTGACATTTAATGCAGTGTGTATAAAATTATAAGGGGATTTGACAGGGTGAATGCATGGAGTCTTTTATCCAGGGTAGGGAATCAAGAACCAGAGGACATAGGTTCAAAGTGAGCGAGAAAAGATTTAATAGGAACCTGAGGGGTAACCTTTTCATCAGAGGGTGGTGGGTGGGAATGGGCAGCCAGAGAAATTAGTTGAGGCAGGTACAATAACAACATTTAAAAGGCACTTGGACAGCCACATGGATAGGAAAGGTTTAGAGGGATACGGACCAAATGCGGGCAGATAGGATTAGCTTAGAAGTGGCATCTTGGTCAGCATGGACGAGTTAGACAAATTAGCCTGTTTCCATGCTGTATGACTTTACGACATCAAGTCTCAGTAGAAAAGATGGAATAATATACATCCAAATTCTAATTTATTGTAGCTTTCGGAAACTAGGTCTTCAATCTAGGACTTAGTGTGGGATCCAACAACATTGAAAATACTGTTCCTACGAATTGTAGAAATCATGATGGAATTGAGCCTGGGGCATTCTTAACCTGGATCTGTAAATTGTCAGCGCAAATAAATCTCTAACTAAGCACCTGTTTTCCATCTTATTAAGCAAAGTTGTAGTGGTAGTTTATTTGCAAGAAATAGAAATTTCATTTTGGTAGCCTATGCTACAACCTGACCTTTGAGTGCTTAATGCTGTTCTATGTGCTAAAATTAGAGAGTGTTCCATTTCCTAATGCTGACATCCCTCCCTCTGGTACACAAAATTCACATAAAAAATGTGAAAAGGATTGTTTCGTGCTGTGCAGAAGGATTGGGACAGGTTGGGTGGCAAAGATGTTGCAGATGGAATACAGCGTGGCAAAGTGTGCGGTCATATACCTTGGTAGTAGGAATAAAGGCATAAATTATTTTCTAAATGGCGAGAGGATTCATAAATCAGAAGTGTAAAGGAACTTGGGAGTGCTGATGCAGGATTCCCAAATGTTAATTTGCAAGATGAATCGGTAGTCAGGAAGGCAAATGCAATGTTAGCATTTATTTTGAGAGGACCAGAATAGGAAAAAAAGGGATGCAATGCTGAGGCTTTATAATGCATTGGTCAGACCGCATTTGGAGTATTGTGAACTGTTTTGGGCCCCATATCTGAAGAGGGATGTACTGACGCTGGAGAGGCTCCAGAGGAGGTATGCGAGAATGATCCTGGGGATGACTGAGTTAACATATGATGAGCGTTTGACAGCTCTGGGCTAGATAGAGCTCTTAAGGGTAGCGGAGTCAGGGGGTATGGGGAGAAGGCAGGAACGGGGTACTGATTGAGAATGATTAGCCATGATCACATTGAATGGTGGTGCTGGCTCGAAGGGCCAAATGGCCTACTCTTGTACCTATTGTCTATTGTCTACTCGCTGGAGTTTGGAAGGATGAGCGGGTATCTGATTGAAACTTACAGACCAATGATAGGCTTGGATAACGTGGATGTGGAGAGGATGTTTCCACTAGTTGGACAGTCTAGGACCAGATCGATGGGCCAGATGGCCTAATTCTGCTCCTATGACTAATGAACTTATGAACTCTCCCTCTGTCTATGTTTATATCCACATCATTTATTTTTTGATATGGACAAACTCCATCACACAACATATTTAAGGTAAATCAGGTGGAATTATAAAGGAACAAATGAATCTTGAAAAGCACAGCAATTTGAATAAACGTAAACCAGCAGAAGTGAGTTGACAGGAGCGCTGTAATATTCTCTTTAATCAATACTGGTACTTGCCCTCCTTTCTTTCCTTCTCTATCAATCTTGAATGCCTTGTGTACAAGAAGACATAAAATTCATTTCTGCTCCACTTTTTAACCCGGCCTCTGTTATTGTCAGTCACATACTCCTAATTGTGCACAGAATTACCGAACGGTTATTTGTATGAAAGAAGACTATTCAGCCCACACCATTCAGGAAAGCATTTGATCTTAATGTTTGCATTTGGTTTTAAATCTTGATCTGGCTAGAAATGGATGTATTTTGTGGCTCCGAGTAGAGTGATTCCATCTGGTTCACACCCCAGAGCCCTACATTTTATTGTCTCTCACACGCCTATCCAATTCCATTTTGAAGGTGCATTGCAGTATTTTCCTTTTCACAGAGCTGTCAAGTTATTCATTGTAGTGAAACCGTACAAGCCTTCTCCTTCTAAGCAGAAAGAAATAATTGGAAGTAGTCCACATTGTGAATTGAGCTGATGCTTTTGGTTCCTCTCAATGGTCCAAGAATGCTGGCACTGACTGGAACAGCCCTGCTTCCTACAGTTAACCCATGTATCATAAATTGATACTGCTTCATAACATGCCATATTTACCCCATGAAAGATGGTGGGGGAAATCCTGAAATTACAACTCACTTCTAAATTAGTTATTTATTTGATGGTGGTTCCTCTGCTTCCAGACAGACTTTTCAACCCATTCTATAAATTGCATTGGGTCGGTTGTATTTTATGCTGGGCAGAGTAAATGTCAAGTATCTATCTTGTTAAAGCTGAGGATTGGTTGTTGCTGTGTGGCAGCTGCCCAGTTAATAAAGTGACTGTGAAATAACTGTCCTGTAAGAGTCAGCAAACTCTTGGGCCTCGGTCCCAACTGCCCCATTCAGCAATTGGTCCCGTTAACTGGAGGAAGGCCAATCACTCAGCACACTCAGACCTCACAACCACCAGAAGAAGCAATAGACTTTTTCATTACGGAGGGATTGTTTAACTTTGAAGCCATTAAAGTCATTAGGTATCTGTCATCAGCTGAGTAGATAAAGGAACCGGTAAAATTGACCACACATGCATTTATATACTTCTCTGACCTCAGCACGTCCCGATGCACTTTATCGCTAATGAATTAATTTTGAAGTGAAATGTAGTCACTGTTGTTATTTGGAGAAATGCAACACAATGTGCCACACTGGAAGACCCACAAACAGCAATCTGTGTTGTGTTGGGCAAGAGATATACACCGATGAGCCAAAACATTATGACCACTGCCAGGTGAAGTGAATAACATTGCTTATCTTGTTACAATGGCACCTGTCAAGGGGTGGGATATATTAAGCAGCAAGTGAACAGTCAGTTCTTGAAGCTGATGTGTTGGATGCAGGAGAAATGGGCAGGAGTAAAGGCCTGAGCGACTTTGACAAGGGCCAAATTGTTATGGCCAGATGACTGGGTCAGAACATCTCTGAAATGGCAAGGCTTGTGGGGTGCTCCTGGTCAGCAGTGGTGAGTACCTACCGACAGTGGTCCAAGGAGGGACAAACCACAAACCGGCAACAGGGTGTTGGGCACCCAAGGCTCCTCGATGCGCGAGGGCAACAAAGACTATCCCGTCTGGTCCGAACCGACTGTGGGAAGACGACAAGCCGGTGGAGGGAGTGTGATGCTCTGGGCAATGTTCTGCTGGGAAACCCTGGGTCCGGCCATTCATATGGATGTCAATTTTGACACGTGTCACCTACCTAAACATCGTTTAAGACCAGGTACATCCCTTCATGGCAATGGTATTCCCTGATGGCAGTGGCCTCTTTCAGCAGGATAATGCGCCCTGCCACACTGCACACATTATTCGGGAATGGTTTGAGGAACATGATGAAGTGTTCACGGTGTTGCCCTGACCTCCAAATTCTCCTGATCTCAATCCGATTGAGCATCTGCAGGATGTGCTGGATCGACAAGTCCGATCCACGGCGGCTCCACCTCGAAACTTACAGGACTTGAAGGATCTGCTGCTAATGTTTTGGCGCCAGATACCACAAGACACCTCCAGGGGTCTTGTAGAGTCCATGCCTCGGCGGGTCGGCACTGTTTTGGCGGCACCCGGAGGACCAACAGCATATTAGGCAGGTGGTCATAATGTTTTGGCTGATATTTGATATATTCCTGATATATTGGCAGGACATCAGGAATGCTTTAAAAAAAAAATGTTCTGTCAAAACATTGCAACAATATTCCTCTACCTTCTTATTGAAAGGCAGAATATCTAATAGCGCAAGACTATGTATTCTGGATGTTTCAGCAGCAAGAAGCCAAGAATGTGGACACTGGGATATTGCTGAATGGCATTGAGGAGTTACATTAAGCCATAGATGCAACTACACCCTGCAGGAGGCTACAGGTTCAAAGGTTAATTGATGCAGTACTAATTAGTGCTCAGAAAGTGTAGCTGTTAGCCTCAGAACACTGACATTGACAAGAAGAATAGTCCAGAATCCAAATTCCTGATTACTATCTCACCATGCCTTCCAGAATGTGGGAAAGCTTGGAGAACAGATGGCACAGTGGCACAGCAGAATAGGTGGCACAATAGAACATGTGGTACAGTGACACAGAGGAAATAGGTGGCACAGTAGAACATGTGGTACAGTGACACAGAGGAAATAGGTGGCACAGAGGCAGAACTGGTGACACAGTGGCAGAACAGGCAGCACGGTAGCGCAGCTGAACAGGCAGCACAGTAGAACAGGTGGCAGAACAGACAGCACAGTGGCTCAGCAGATAGTGCCATTGCCACACACCTCCAGCAACCCAGGGTCAGTCCTGACCTCTTGTGCTCTTTGATGTAGAGTTTGCACACTCTCCCCGTAATCACATGGAGTTTCCCCAAGTGCTTCTCCCAAAGATTTGTTGCTAGGTGAATTGGCCTGTGTAGGTGGAGAGTAGGGCATGAGTCAATAGGTAAGTGAGAGAGTGTATGTTGCTGGGAAATAACTGAGGAAATGGTACTGATGAGAATGTTCTGCAAGTTAACATAGATGGGCTGAATAGCCTCTTGTGTCAATAGAAATGAGATATAGTGTATTGAGTGATGACTGGATCAACTTCTGCTTGGTCACATCAGTGTGGACCAGATTCTTTCCCTGTCCCATTAGTAGCCACTGCTCCCATATCTGCTCCTGCCCCAGCTATTGCCCTTCTCTGTCCCTGCACCCAATCGTGTCTCCTCTTCTTCTGCTCATGCTTCAGGATGGAGATGGTCACGTACATAAGAAGCAAAAAAGCTATCATATTCTTTGGAGACATCAATAGATGATTTCAGAAAGAGAACAAAAGTTAAGCTAAAATATTTAAGTGTTTTATTTTTTCTCTCTTATCTTGTGCAGGGCCGAGACTTTCCCTTCGATGACTGTGGACGCTCATTTACCTGCTTCCCATTGGAGAACCCCAGTGGCAAAGCAGAGGCTCTTGTCTGTAACATTGATGTTCAGTTGCACCTCATGACACACAAGGTCAGTTACTTATGAATGATTCTAGGAAGAAAGGGCAAAGTCTGTGGTCATCCACCTTAACCCTACTTCTGTTGGCTGAAGATTTTTCAATGGCGAGAAGCCAGGAACTGTTGTAGATGGGAGAGAGATTGAGAATCTGTGAGCATATATAATAAAATTTTCAAAAGCAAAATGTAAGTTAAACAGTGAGAAGATTTTAATTAAATCTCAAGAAACATAGTAAAATGAAAAAAATGAACATTTAAAGAAAACCGATATAAAGCTTGAAATACTTAAAAACCAAACTTAATCCATTAAAGCCTTTCCTCTCAGGTGAGATGAATGATGATAATCGTTGACTCAGAAAGGGGAAGGCATGAGACCACACTCGTTTTAATTTGTGGGTTGGAGGTGATGAGAGTTTGCAGCTTCAGAATTTTTTGCAATAATATCTTGGATAACCTATCCTGGGCCCATCACATAGATGAAATCGTAAGTCAGGGCCTCTAATTTCTAAAGAGATTTGACATGTCACCAAATACTCTACAGATTTGACAGATGTACTATAGATAGGATCCTGATGTATAGAAAAGATATGGCAATACCAATGCAAAGGAATGCAAGAAGCTGCAGGGAGTGGTGGACTCAGCCTGGCCCATCACAGGCACAGTCCTCCTCACCATCAAAAGCATCTAAAGGCAGAGATGCTTCAAGAAGATGGCAACTATCATCAAGGTTCCCCATTATCCCGGCAATGCCCTTCTCAGTGCTACCATCGGGCAAGTGTGAAAACCCAGACCACCTGGTTCAGCGCCTGTATCATTACCCAGTAGAAGAGAGAAAGGGGATGGCCATGGTGGCAGATATCCATGATGATATTTCCAGCCTTCTTAATGCAATGCATCGTGAGGATGGACTAGATGGAAGGAAGTGACAGGCTTGTGATTGACTGGGAATCATATTCACCACTCTGCAAGTTTAGGCTGTCTACAGCAGAGCAGTTGCCATACCAGGTTGAAATGTATCTCGTCAGGATACTTTCCATAGCATATCTGTAGAAGTTCGAGAGAATCCATGTGGACACGCTGAACCTTCCCAAGCTCCAAAGAAAGTAAATATATTGATGCACTTTTATGATCACATCAGTGTGAAGGGACCAGGTTAGGTTGCTGGTGATATGGTGCCAAGAAACTTGAAGCTGCCGACCATCACTGCAGCAGCTCTGTGGGTTGTGAGTAGAATTGGGTTGCGTTCACCCCTCACTTCCTGAGGTCAACAACAAACTCTTTCATCTTGCTGCCGGGAAGGGAATTGCCCTGACACCATGACACTAGCTTCTCATTCTCTTTCTTGCACTTCGTGTCAGATGAACTTAAAGATCGACTTGGAGTTGTACTTGGCCACTTAGTCACGGGTGCACAGGGAGTAGGAACTGAGCACACACCTCTGAGGGCACCAATGTTAAGGGTGAAGGAAATATTATGACCAATTCTAGCTGACTGAGGTCAACTGATCAAGAAGTCCGGAAGCCATTTGCTGATGGAGGTCCCAAGGCCAAGGTCCAGAAGTTTATGGAAGAGCTAACTTGTTATTCTAATGCTGTAATCAATGAATAGCTGACATAGGTGTTCTTATTATTAAGAGCTGAATATAGTGGAAGGGAGATGGCATCCTCCATAGATCTATTTTTCCTAAATGCGAATTGCAAGAGGTCTAGTGTAGGAAGGAACTACAGATGCTGGTTTACACCGAAGATAGACACAAAATGCTGGAGTAACTCAGCGGGACAGGCAGCATCTCTGGATAGAAGGAATGGGTGACGTTTCGGGTCGAGAACCTTCTTCAGACTTCAGACTTGCAAGAGGTTTAGATTGTCCAGAAGACTGGTACAAATGTAGGCCATTATCAATCTTTCAATCACTTCATTATGTTGATTTGAGAGTTTCTGGTCAGTAGTTATTGGAACTGGAATGATGGAGGTTTCCTTGAAACAGATGGGAGCAAAAGACTGTTGAAGTGAGAGGTTGAAGATGTGAGCGAAGACTGGCCAGTTGATTGATGCATGATTTTATAACCTGTCCAGAGATTTCATCCGGGCTGACTGCTTTTCGAGTGTTTACCCTCATGAAAGTCAGATCTGACTTCTACCACCAAGATGTATGGGACAGAGCCAACGGAGTATGTGGCAGCGCACATATATGGAACTTTGTTTTCCTATTCATAACGGATATAAAATGCATTAAACTCATGCAGGAGAGATGCATTGTTGCCCGATATCACCACTGACTTTGGCTTGTAGCCTGTAATGGTATTCCTGCCTGCCACAGTTGCCTGGTATCCGTTTGATTAAATGGAGCCTCCAGCTTGTTTTGGAAGTCTCTCTTGGCATCCCTGAGAGCTTTGTGGAGATCATACAAGGCGTTCTTGGACAGTGCAAGATCATCCTTCTTGAAAATCACGGATCTGGACTTAAGCAGTGAGTGTCCCTGTTCATGCAAGTTTTTGGTTAGGATAGACCCTTAATGGGTTTTGTCAGAAAGCAGTTGTCGATGCATTTCTTTATGAAACCCACGACGTCTGAGTTATACTCATTCAGGATAGTTGATGTGGTCTTGAACATTTTCCAATCCACTGACTCAAGATATCCTCAATAGCCTCCATTGACCATGTGTCTAAACCAGGGAGGTTGATGGTGGGGAACCTGGTGGTGATAATGTTATTGAGTATCAGAGGTAAGTGGTTAGATGCTCGTGTTGGTAATTGTCATGGCTTGGTCTTTGTGGGGGATGGATCTTGCCACTTGAACTTGACTGATACCTGACTGTTGCTTTCGTCTTGTGACTTGTAGTTAGTACTTTGTTCAACTGAATGTTATATAATCATCAGTTAATGTCTCCACTTCCAGGTTACGATGTGGTAAGGTTATTGTTGCAGCAAATAAAAATGTACGGCCGAGGACATGGCCCTTAGAAAATTATCCTGCTCTGGTGATGAATGACTTGCATTAACCAACAAACGTTATGCTATGCATGGGTGTGACAGTGATGAATTGGATTGGACTTTTCCTGGTTTTTGTGAGAAACCTAAAGATGCAGAGTATCAGGGACGGAATACCAGGTGACCTGCCTTGGTGTGGGGTAAATCAGGGTAGCAGGAGAAATTGTCATTTAAGAAATTCAGAGATCTTGATATGATCATGGAATGGACGTGGTTGCACAAAACGAAGGAGTGAGGGCATTGAGGGATTTGAAAACCACGAGGAGAACTTTAAATTCAGGAATTAACTATCTACCTACATTTCCATCATCCTGTGCATCACCGCACCAGTGATTTGTGTTTAACTTTGGCTGCTGTCTGTGTGGAGTTTACTTGTTCTTCCTGTGACTCTGCAGGCTTTATTCCAGGTGCTCTGGTTTTCTCCCACATCTCAAAACGTGCAGCCTGGTCGCTTAATTGGCCATTGTTAATTGCCCTAGTGCGTCAGGGAGTGGTATAATTTGGAAGATGGGAGAGGAATTGATGAAAACGTGGGGACATTTTAAAAAAAATGAGGTCAATATAGGATGAGTGTAATTGGGTGGTCGGTTCGGACATGATGGGACAAACAGCCTGTTTCTGTGCAGTATCTCTCTTTGGCTCCAGCAGCACTGAAAGGGATCACATGATGCACCAGCTGATAAGATTGTGCAAAAGACAAAAAAGGCAAGTGAGAACTTGCCTGGAATGCTTTATAACTGGTTGCTGTTGTTGTTTATTACAGCTGGGACCAGGCAGTCCGCCAGGTGTATGGGTCTGCAGCACAGATATGATCCTGACTATTCCCTCCTATCCAGGTAATGGACAAAAAGGTATCATGTAAACAGGTCCCGACTAATTGTAGCATTTAGTTAACAAATCAACTCCTGAAATGTAAAGGATTACCAAGAGAGTTGTGTACATACACCACTATTATACTTACGATCATACAGTCCATCATTGCTGCTGACGATATGATGTACAGGGCTTATTTAGAATGGCATTGTTAGTTAACTTCATCCTCAACAACTTTGGAGTGCTTGCCCTGCCAGTTGACGATAGCAAGCACACAAAAAATGAAGAATGGAATCCAATCACATTAGTTACCTACAGTGAACCCAGAAAACGTGTTTCAATGGCAGTGTTTCTATTGCTTAACACTGATAAAGTTTTGTTATATGCTTGTGCAAACTCTACGAGATTTACAAAAAACAGAAAATTGCATATAGTGCAATCTGGGGGAATGGGGTCTTAGTCCCACAGACTCTAAGCCAAAAGTGTACATGTACATGTGTGAGACAATTGATGTATAGGAAGTGTATGGATTAACATCACCTCAAGAGTCAAGGATGTTTTATTGTCATATGTCCTGAAATGGAACAATGAAATTCTTACTTGCAGCAGCACAACAAATACTGTATGTAAACAGAGTACTCTGTAAACACCATAATAAACAACAAAAAATAAGTTCCAGAATATAAAATACAAACAGTAATAATGCAAAGACTAAATAAATTCCCCAAGTCTGTGTAGTTGAGAGCTTAGTTGGAGGTAGTAGTGCTTAGTGACAGTGCAGGCATACGATCTTGGACGGGGCTATTTTGGAGCATTTGCTGTTGAAATTGGATTGCATCTTTCTGTTTTATAAATCCAGTGGACCACTCACGAAGCTGGAAAGAGTGCGGAGGAGATTTACAAAGATGTTGCCAGAACTTGAGGGCGTGAGTTATAGGGAGAGGTTGGGCAGGTTAAGACTTTAATCTTTGAAGCTCAGGAGGATGAGGGGTGATCTTATAGAGGTGTTTAATATCACAAGGGGAATAGATAGAGTTGATGCATAGAGCCTTTTACCCAGAGTAGGGGAATCAAAGACCAGACCAGATTTAAGGAGAGGGCAAAGATTTAATAGGATCCTGAGGGGCACAGAGGATGGTGGGTTAATGGAAGGAGCTGGCAGAGGAGGTAGTTAAGGCAGGTGCTATAACAACATTTAAAAGACATTTAGACAGGTTAACCTATAAAGAAGGTTTAGAGGGATATGGGCCAAAAGCAGACATGTGGGACTAGCATAGATGGGGCATCTTTGTTAGCATGGGCAAGTTGAGCCAATGGGCCTGTTTCCTATCAAGGTTTTCACGGTAGCTAGCAGCGGCACTATTTTAAAGTGGTTCTCCACCACTTTTGCAATTTGCTATACACGAGTTTGGGTGGGATGGAGAACAGAGAGAGGACAGGAGGCAGCCTTCAGCTGTCTATGTGCCTTGTGGTGTTGTGCACTGGTGAATCTCCAGTCATCATTCCTTTCAAATGCTGTTTCTGTTGTGTTCTTGCTGGGGTTGCTGCATAAGCTTGCAGCATTTTGCTGGCAGGTTGTAATTTTTAGTTGGTAAGTTTCAGTCAGGGGTGGCGCAAGACTGTTTCCAAACCCTAACCCCCACCCTTCAATTTGAAACTCAGTCACTCTATTTACAGTTTTTTGTTCTTGTGTAAAAACAGAAAATGCTGGAAAGACTGAGCAGGTCAGACAGCAACCATGGCAAGAGAAACAATTAATGTTTTAATCCACTACCCCTCACAAACTCTGGGAAAGAGAACCAAGTTAGTCTAAGTATCAGAAATGGTGGGAGAGCGTGATGGTGGAACAAAGAGAATTTCTCTCTGATAGGGCAAAATAATGGGGCAGTTCAGATTAAGTCTGTGTAATATGTTGCTAATGTTGTATATACTGTATAATGTTATATCGTTTGATGAGACGATACAAAAAAAATGGAAAGCGAAAAAGGATATCATGTATAAATGGCCAACTCTCATACTAACAAAAAGGAGTGAAAGTCAGAAGGAAAGGGGATATGGGCCAAACGTGGACAAATAGGGCCAGCTTAGATGAGGTATCCTGGTCAGCTTAGATGAGGTATCCTGGTCAGCATAGATGAGTCGGGTGGAAGGGCATGTTTCCGTGCTCTTTAACTCTATAACTCTGTCACTGGATAATGGGAAGGGAAGAGGTGAAAGGACACATGGTTGCACCTCTTGCTGTTGAGTAAGTAAACGTCATGGGACGGGGAGTGGAAGATGGACACAGAGAGCGGAACATGGAGTTGCAAAGAGAGCTGTCCCTTCAGAATTCTGAAAGGAAAGTGGAATATGTGTCTGATGGTGAAATCTTGTTGGAGCTGACAGAGTTAATCTTTTATTTCTCTTTAGAATAGTGAAATCTTGTCGGAGCTGGCGCATTTAATCCTTTGTTCCTCTTTAGAAGCCTTTGTTCTGGATGAATCGAGACTGAGCCTCTGTTATCTTATAGCATTCGCAGTCTTTGTTCTTTTTAGACTTAGCACAATTACTCAGCAGTGTCTTCCCTCTTATCTTGCAAGACTTGCAGTCTTGGTACCGAGTCATACGGGAGTCTAATCAATGCTTCTGGGGAGGACAGTCTGCACATACCTTCAGTAATAGCGAGTAAACTGGTATCTCTGACTCTTAACTGTTTCTTATCCCCCTATGCTCACACTTACCCCTTAGTTGCTGCAGTGATTTTCCCAAGGGTTCACCTTATATTTTCCTATACTTTACCAACCCTAACAAGTTACCATATTGACTTTAAACCTGCATTTCTGTAGATGTATTGCTTATTTTTCTGTTGTAATGGCATTTGCTATCGAATGTCATTTAATATCTAAGTGTTTAATTGGCATCTGGCTCTGACAATAAGACTTTTGAATAACATCTTTATGGTTAGCACTGCTATGAATGCATGGAACATAATTGCAATCCAATGATGTACCTCTACCTTGAACAGTAAAATGGCATGGTCAAAGAGCAGGAGAACTTTAAGAACGACACTAGGAGAGCAGTGAGTGTTAGTACTTGAACCTCCACTTCCACAGATCCTTCCACCATCTGAGACTCGAAATTTGAGGTTTCTTACAACAAATCTCATACTTTTAGTTCTAACCATACTTATGCTAATGACTGTCATTGCTATCCCTTTCTTCCTCCAAGTGTTCCGTCTAAGGGTGTAATATATTGATCCTCTTTGGTGCCTTCCCATGACATTAACAACCAATCTGTCATACTTGTGTTTACGGATAAATTCTATTTTTCCTATTGGGATCAGTTTCTCTGGGTTGAAACAAACCGTACTGTTGTTTATCAGGCAGCCCAGTTATATGCCTATATTGAAGCATCTTCACCATCGTTGCCAGGTAATATTGCCAGCTCCCAGGCAAATAACATGCATTGGTTCCGAGAGTATTTCTCTCGCTTCCATGCTGCAGTTTACAGTAATGGCTGGCATAGAACTGATTCAAAGAGCAATGCCTCACAGAAACAGGTCTTCAGGGCACCAAGATTGTGCCAATCAACTGCCCATTTAATCTTCCTCCAACCCATTCTATTCTCACCACATTCCCATCAGCTCCCCCTCAAATTCAACAATTAGTATGCACACATTTAATATAGCCAATTAATGTCCCTATCTGTCCATTGATGATACCATTGTTCATTATTTTATTGCACCATTCTGAAATGTTGCCAATGCAAGAGCATTGAAAAATGGAAGGATCTTGCAATGCTTTCATGCCTGAGGAATCTCGAGACCATTACATGTACAGATTATTCTTGAAATGTATTTAGAATTGTTATGTAGGAAATATGGTACTGCAATGTACAAACATAGCTTTAATGTAAAGACCAGATGAAAATTTTTGGTGATAGTGAACAAGGGTTAACGCGGGGTAGCAAAAATAATGTATCTTTCTTCTAGGCCCTTGCGCCACTACCAGTTCAATAAGCTCATGGCTGATCTTTCATCTGAGCACCATTTTTTTTGTACAAATTCATATTTTATGATCCCATGACATTCAAAATTTATCAGTATTGAAATTCAAAAGGCTGGGGAAGCTCGAAGTCTTAAATAAACACCAAGAAATGACTCAGCATGTCAGGGAAAATCTGGGGGAAGTGAAACAATGAACAGAATTGATGAAGGGTCTCAGATCATGAAACATTAACCAATAATTTATTGATTTCTGTTTTGAAGAAACCTTTGAATAGACTGAGCCTTCTCAGCCCTCTTGGGTAGAGAATTCAAAAAAATCATTAGCCTCTGGGTGAATTTCTTCTTCTGTGAGTCCCAATTAACTGAATATTTATTTAGAGATTATTTCTATTCCCTCCAGCCTGCAGAAACATCATTCCTGCGCTATTGTGTTAAACCCAGTAAAACATTTTGTATATTTCAACTGCATTGATTTAAATATAATGAAGCAATCTTCCAATCAAGAACTTTCAAGAGAAGTAAAAGAAAGAATATTCATTTATATTATGCAATTTAATACTTCAAGAGTTCATTGTTGTTTTGCAGCCAGCAAACTGATTTTGAACAGTGGTCATTGTTTTAACAAGCAATGTGGCAGCCAATCTACAGAGCTGCACAGATATCAATGTGACGGTGTTTTAGTGAGTTGGTTAAGATTTAAATATTGTCTAGGACTCTGACACAAGCTCCTCTTCTCTTCAAAGCTGAGTCCTTGTATCTTTTAGTTCCATCGACAGTTGGAGCTGATATCTCGGGTTGGTGTTGAATGGACAGCTCATTCAACGATCTAACATTCAGTCAATTCTGCACAGGTTTGACTGGAATGTATGTTCAAACCTATCATTCGCCTGGATTTTCAGTTCTTTGATTTGAAGTTGAAATTGAAATTCGAGTGCAAACTGGTGTTGGACATCCAATTAAATAAACATCATTGACACAGAGCAACTAAAATGGTATGCAGCATCAGTCCTGCCACAACTGTCAATAAATTGTTAGCAGTGCCTTGCTGATTAAATTTGGCCTCAGTCTGAATGTTTCTAGTGATTGAATGTAAAGCCTCCAATCACATGCAGCACAGTAATCTGCACCAGTTTGCTGACTATGTCCGTTCTTAGTCTAATCCTCTGGAGAAACAGCGCTCTGTTTAATCAGCTTTGCTTTTCCTTCACCAAGATTGATGAATTACATCACGTGATTGGTGCTGAGCGATGCGCTGCTTGTCTCCAAAGTCCTGATGTAGTCTTTCTTGGCACCTTGAAGAGCTGGCTGATGGTCACCTGATAGGTAGAATCATGTCAGCCTCCATTATCCACTCCCACACTTTCTGATAAGCTTTTCATCTGGGACATTTGTCTAAGAGTTTGAAGGAGGAACTTGAATATTCACTTTGCAAAACAGCAAAATCACCAATCCGAAAGGAAAAGCTGCATTGCTTATTACTTTGTGCAGCTAAATTTTCTCAAGCAGTTTACATGTTCCTTCATGGGAGTGCAGAATCGAAAATGAGATGCTTTTTTTAATTGTCTTGGAGGTTAATGTGAATTATTGAAGCAAAACAATAATTATAACAGTTTAGGATCTGAAGCTAACCTAATGGTCTCAAAGGAGAAAGAACCTGCTGCCATTATTCATTAGCTTAACAATAACACTAAATCTGAGAAAGAAGCAGAGTTCTCAAAACTCCTGAAGAGAGAAATTACTTAAAGTGGCAATACCAGTTGAAGAGACCATAAAGAATGTTGAGGTTGATTTGTTGAAGAAAAGGATGTGAGATAATGTTAAATTTATGTAACATCTATGTTAAACTATACTTGGGAGAACAATGTATATTCTGTTCCCATCTGCCAAGAGCTTATTAAAATCCTCTTTAAAAGATAATGTACAATCAGTGAATGGTTTATGTAGATAACAGACTAATGAATAGTGTGGAGTTTGCAGTTACAGAAAACGATTACAACAATTTGATAAACCTATTCATTTTCCCTATCTAAGCTGTGCGAAACTAACTGGTTGAGCCATTTCTCAGTGCCGATGACTTCCTGCCATTTTAAGCAGAATCACAGCCCCCCCACCCCGAGTCTGAATGAGAGAGCTTTGTCTCCTTCCAGCCTTATATCTCAGATTCTGTTAGGTGTAGAAGTGATAGTCAACATACATACACGAGAACAGATTAAATAAGAGCAGGGGATGGCTGCTCAGCCTTTCAAACCTGTTCCATCGTGTACTAGAATAATGGATGATTTGTAATCTCCACTCCATGTTTCCAACCACTCCAGTAATCTTTCCTTTCCTATTTCAGCCCTAAAAATATTTCACTATTCTTTGAAGGAGACGAAGGAGAGAGTCCCAAAGACTCGTGGCCCTCTAACAGAAAAGCCTTTGCCTTTTCTCTGTCTTAACTGAGCAACACGTTATTTTTAACAGTACACAACCCCCTCCGTTCAAGATTCACCCACAGGAGGAAACATCCTGTCCACACACACGCGTTAGCACCTTGGGATCACATGTTTCAATCATGTCACCTCTTCTAAATTCTTGTGGCTACAAGCCTAGCCTGCCCACGATTTGCTCATAAGATAACATTTACTCAGAACACTAGGTCCTCTGCAATTGCACATCAATTTGATTCTATGCTTTCTTTTAAATTTCTCTTGCCAAAATGTACAATTCCCCATTTTTGCACATTTATTCAATTTTCTGGATCTTTGTCACTCATTCAGGCTCCTTGTATCCTCTTCACAACTTACTTTCCTGCCTATCTTTGTGTCATCAGCAAATTTAGCAACCAAACCTTCAGTGCCTTCAGCCAAGTTATTTATGTAAGTTGCAACAAATTGAAACTGCAGCACTGATCTCTGTGGCATACTTGTTAATTCTCACTTCTTGGTAAGTAGCCAATCTTCTGTCAATGTCATCATATTACCTCCTACACCATGAACTGTCATTATCACAATAACATTTAATCAAGAGTCAGAGAGTTTAATTGTCATATGCACTGGAATTGAATGATTAAATTCTTGCATGCTGAGCTCTGCAGGTGCATTAATGCAACAAAGCCATAAGTAAAAATACGATAAACTTCTAATATAGTACAATAAATTATCAGTTATACTAGGAACCTGACCACAATAGTTCATGCTGAAGTACATAGTACAACCTATAAAAAATTGGTTGTAGTTTGTTGTAATTCAAGAGCCTGATGGTTGCTGGGAAGATGCTGTTCCTGGGGATAATGGTTCTCATACACTTTTGTTCAATGGTAGCAGCAAGATGCGAGGATGGCTGGGATCTCGTGGATCTTTGACAATATTGTCGCCCTTCTTGAGGCAGCGCGTCCTGTAGCTCACTTTGCCTTGGTGAGGTCAACACCCATGATAAACCTGGCACTGTCCACTACTTTCTGCAGTCTCTTTTTTTCTTGGGCATTCAGGCCATGATGCAATTAGTCAGTTTGCTGTCCATCGAGAAGTTTGATAGCGTATTATATAGCGACATGCCATCCCTCCTCAAACCACCGAGAAAGTACAGATGTTGATGAACTTACTTTGTGATTACATCAATGTTTTTATCAAATGCCTTCTGAAAATTCAAATCAGTACATCCTCACATTCCCTGTTAATCATACCATATGCTACTTGTAGGAATTCCAAATAAACGGATAAATATGATTTCCCCTTCACAAAATGATGTTGGCCTGATTACCTTGAATTGGGGGTAATATATGGGCATGGATTGAACTTATTTGGCAGACAGGAAACAAAGAATGGGAATAAATAGGACTTCCTTAGGGTAATAGGTGGTGATTAGTGTGGTACCATTGCGATACAACTCAACTATTCATCAATGATTTGGGTGAGGAAACTCAAAATAATATGTATAAGTTTGCCAATGATACAAATCTGGGTGAGATTGTGAGTTGTGAGGAGGATGCAAGGAGACTTCAAGATGATTTAGGCAAGCTGAATCCTTTGGCAAAAACAAGGCAGATGCAATATAACATGGTTAAATGTAAAGGTATCTAGTTTAGTAGGAATAATAAAACAGTTGTTACTTAAATAGTGATAGATTGAAAGGGTTCTGGCTGTCCTTGTACAGCAATCACTGGGAACAAACATGTAGGTGCAGTCAAGAGGACAGATAGTGTTTTAGCCTTCATTACAGGAGAGTTTGAGAGCAGGAGTAAGGATGTTTTGCTGGACATCTGGATAGAAGGACCTCTGTGAGCCACATAAGGACCTCTGTGAGCCACACCTGGGATATTGTGCCCCAGTTCAGTCTCCTTACCTAAGAATACATACATTTGTCACAGAGGGAGAGCAGTTAAGGTTCACTTGACTGATCCCTGAGATACTTGGACTGTTGAATGAGGAGCGATTGGATCTCTAGCCTTGTATAAACATGCATTTAGAAGAATGAGGTGGGATTACTTTGCAGCATACTGGATTCTGAGACAGTTTGACAGGATGAATGCAGGTAATATTTTCTCCTAGACGAGGTGTCTAGAACGAGAGGTCTTGATCGCAGGATTTGGGTTAAGACACGTAACACTGAGATGAGAAATGATAAAGTGATAGGAATAGAATTAGGCTATTCGGCCCATCAAGTCTACACCGCCATTCAATCATGGCTGATCTATCCCTCCTAACCCCATTCTCTTGCCTTCTCCCCGTAACCTCAGACCCCTCTACTAATCAAGTATCAATCAATCTCTGCTTTAAGAATATCCACTGAAGGCCTCCACAGCTTTCTGTGGCAAAGAATTCCACAGATTCACCACCCTCTGACTAGAAATTTCTTCTCATCTCCTTCCTAAAAGAATGTCCTTTAATTCTGAGGCTATGATCTCGTGTCCTAGACTCTCCCACTAGTGGAAACATCCTCTTGACATCCACTCTATCCCAGCCTTTCACTATTCTGTATGTTTCAATAAGGTCCCCCCTCATTCTTCTAAACTCCAGCGAGTACAGGCCCAGTGCCGACAAACGCTCATCATTCCTGGGATCATTCTTGTAAACCTCCTCTAGACCCTCTCCAGAGCCAGCACATCCTTCCTCAGATATGGTGCCCAAATTTGGTCACAATATTCCAAATGCAGCCTTACCAGCGCCTTATGGAGCCTCAACATTACATTCCTTTAATTTAGGATGGTACAGTCGCCAAATGGCCTCCTCCTATTTTCTATACTTCTATGTAATTTCTGCAAGTGCCCTTTAATAATAAGGGCAGCACAGTGGTAGACCTGCTGCCTTACAGCGCCAGAGATCCGGGATCGATCCTCGCCTCGGGTGCTGTTTGTACATTCTCCCTATGACCGTGTGGGTTTTCTCCGGGTGCTCCGGTTTCCCCCCACATTCCAAAGACGTGCAGGTTTGTAGGTTAGTTAACTTCTGTAACTGTATGCTGATCCCTGTTTTCTGTCTCACACCTTTAAATCGTACATCGAGTAAACACTGCTCGAGTGTGGATCCTGGATGATATGGTGATGATAGGGAGCCGTGCCCAGCTGTTCTTATTTTTCATTAACACTGATTCTCATAAAATGCCTGTGATAGAACATTTTGATGCACTATAGAACATGATACGCTATAAAACATCTGTAATCACGCTACAATAAGCCAGATTTCTGAAATGAATGAAAAATTATACATGAACAACTTTGACTAGAAACTGCAGTGTCTTTCTCTGCCTTCTGCAGTTAAAGTACAAGTTATGAAAGCACAGGTATTTTATGTGATTCATGCAATTCATGAAATTGAGCTGGCATTTCTAATTATAGGAAGTGCTTACACACATCTAATATTTTGCATATATTTCTCACTGAATAATATCACCCATAGTTAAGTGCTCAGAAGGCAGTGGAGGCCAATTCTCTGAATGCATTCAAGAGAGAGCAAGATAGAGCGCTTAAGGATAGCGGAGTCAGGGGGTATGGAGAGAAGGCAGGAATGGGGTACTGATTGAGAATGATCAGCCATGATCACATTGAATGGTGGTGCTATCTCAAAGGGCCGAATGGCCTACTCCTGCACCTATTGTCTATTGTCTCACTTGGATCATTGGCAGTTAATGTTGGGTTGTTCTGCTTTTTGTAAGACTGGTTGACCACTGAGAGGGAACCATGTTTTCACAGTCCCTTTCACCCCCACACCCCCCCCCCCCCCCTCTGCTGAGCTATACCTGGAGTCCCATCTATTTCTCCCTACCCCGCCCTCACCCCCCCTGTTACTTTCCTCCCTCTGGCTTCACAAGTCTCAACTTCAATCCTGACTCATACTTTCTGCTTTTCTCTCTGGCCATTGTTTCAATCATCCGTCAGCCTAAAAAAAACTCTCGCTTGTTTCCACCTATAACTTGCCATGCTTTGTCCTGCCTTCTTCCAGCTTTCTTCACCCACTCCCCCTACAATCAGTCTGAAGAAAGGTCTTGACCAGAAACATCACATATCCATGTTCTCCAGAGATGCTGCCTGACCTGCTGAGTTATTCCAGGAGGATGTAGGCAAATGATAGTGAAGGGAGCTCCCCTCCCAGTGACACAACGCCGGGGCAAATTCTAATGCTGGGAAATTCCCTTGAGGATTCCACTCAATTGACTGTGTATTCAGGTTGGAAAATCATGAGAGAAGAAATGATGGGCCACAATTGTGGCACTGTCTTCAGTACTCAGTTGCCATGGCCCATACATCAAGTTTACTATGTGATTTCCACTCTCCACTTCAACAACAGTAAACCTTGCCTACACTCACTCACAGGGTGTGACTTCCAAAATATTTCTGCTTTCAAACGTCTGCAAATGAATAAATGAAAGATAAGACATCACAAACAGAACATTGGATATTTTTCCATCTTTCCAAGAAATCACTGGAATGTCTGAAATAAATTATGTTAATTATCTGAGACCATTAACATCAAAGAAAACCATTGAGCACAGTGAGGATTCATTAGAATGGTTCCTGGGAATGTAGATCGGTTATAGAAAGAGTTGAGTTGGCGAGGCCTCTTCTTGAGAGCTCATGAGAACGAGAGGTGACGTTATTGAAATGTCCAAAATTATTTTCGTATGGGAGATATGGGGAGAATGTTTCTCCTAGTTAAGAGTCTAGAACTTGCTGTTATTGTCTCAAAAGTACACAGAGAGTCCTCACTGTTCAGATGGTGCCAAACAGCTTGGACTGAAATAGAATGGAGAAAAAAAGAATCCTAATTCACTGGGGCGAGCGGCAGGGGAAAGGAATGTTGGGTTGTGTGGCCACAGTCTTCCTAGATCGGGGTCGCTCCAGAACTTCCAACATGTGGACTGGACTTTGGACTGTTTGTGTTTTCTAGGTTTTTTTTGTAATTTTAAACGGTGCCAAAATTGTGGCGACTGTGCATTCGTGGTTGTGCAAAAGGATTTCACTGTGCTGTGCATACATGACAATAAAGAACCTTTGAATTCCTTACCCAAGAGGGCTGTGGAGGCTTTGTCAGAGATTTCTTTCAAAATGGAGATGTTAGATTTCTGAATGTTAATGGATTAATGGGATGAGGGCAGGAAAATGGTGTTGACGTAGATCATCTGTGACCTTAGGATTGCCAAGGGGTGCAAGAGGAGCCTCCCTGCTGCATTATTTTTGTTCTAACACTAATAACTGAACACCCTTTTATTGAGCCTTAACAGTAGACATCCACTTTGCTGATCCTGTTATTTCCATGCAATGGGCAATTCCCAGTAACTCCAGACTGGAAGATACACTGTCTTGGAATGAGAGCCTACTGTCTGGAACCAATACCTATGATGTGTGAGGGCAATATCTGACAGCCAGTGGTGAGAAGAAAGATACAAATATCCTGAGAGAGACCAGTGCTTTCAAACATCACAAACACTCCCAGGGCTGTGTGCCTGCTGTAATCCAGATTACACAGACGCCATTAGTGCCTCTAGTCAAGTTGCTTATTGCCATATGCACAAGAACCATGAAGTAAAGGTACACCAAACATCTTGCCTCCACATAGACTCACAGGCACTTCAACTCGGGCATAAGTTACACAAAATTCTACAAGACAGTGAAAAGAAAAAAGACATAAGTGCAAAAATACACAATTAGAAAACATGTCCATTGTATTGCAAAAGGTGGATCACAGTGTTCCATTGCTGAGGTAGGATTTAAGGTTATGCAGATTGGTTGAATAACCTGACGTTGGTAGGGAAGTATGACGAATGATTGAATTATGACTGAACCCAGTGGTATGTGACTTCAGGCTTTTGCACCTCCTGCCCTATGGTAGCAGTGAGAAGAGGGCATGGCATGGAGATCCTTTATGATAGATACCACCTTTTTGAGGCAGCGCCTCATGTAGATGCTTTCACTGGTTGGGTAGTCTGTGCCTCTGATTAACTCTGCTGAGACTATCACTCTGCAACCTCTTGCATTCCTGTGCACTGCAATTGCCGTACCAGGCCATAATGCCACCAGTCAGGATACTTTCTAAATACTTTCTACAGTACATCTGTAGCTGTATTGTTATAGTATTCGGAAGCTAGAATTTGGAGCAAAAAAAACTGCTGTAAGAATTTGGGTCCCAAAATGTTGCCCATCCCTCTCCCTCCGCATCACGACCTGTTGAATTCAACCAGCAGTTTATTTTTGCTCCAGAGTCATCCCCTCAATCTCTTCGGTTTAAATCAGCATCTGCAGTTCCTTCCTACACCCTCAACCTAACTTCTTTTCCTGCTTTCCCGTAGCAAGTTGTGTCCATCTGTTGTCCAAACCGAGCTCAGCACTCAACAGATCAAAAGAATTAACCTTGGAGGATGGTTTGATTTAGTGTCATACCCTGACGGTGCATCATAACTTTAGCAGACACTATGTAATGGATTTGATCTTGATTGCCAGTCCACGCACACATCACATTAAAGATCATAGATGCTGTGATTTGTTTTCCAGATATTTGTTGGAATGGATTCAGCGGCGCTAGAGTGGTGTCTGTGCCAGGGACTGTCAGTTACGCCAAGAATCACGGTGTCTACCTCATTGATCAGGAGGTAAGAACTCACAATATGAGATGTTACATGAATCATTACTGGGGATTCATCTTGCCGAAAAAAAGGCAAAATTAGAGGAGCTACACATTGTCAGTGATGCCTGATATTTTGTTGCAATTAAATTTAGATCTGGCAATGTATAGTGTGTCTGCACCATATCTTCAATTTTGTGTCACCTCTAAATCAATCTCTACCTTATCTGCTCATTAGTGTCTTAACTTTAACCAAATATTGACTGGCGTTGCATCAACAGTGAAACAGAGCATGTGGCGGAGTCTGTGGTGGTGTTTATGTTTCACATGAGCCTCCACATATCCCTCTTAATCTCACCAGAACACCATCACCCATTTGTCTTCAAACACTATACGTCCTGCAGATGACACCAATATTAGTGGCACCAATATTGTAAGCGTTAAATTGTAAGGAAGGATTAAAGAAGCTTGTATTCCATGGAATTGAGAAGATTAAAAGGAGACTTAATTCATATTTTCAAGGGGAATTAATGAGATAAATAGAGGGAGATGCCTACCATTGGTTGAGGAATAAGATGCACAGAGTCTCTTGCCCAGAGTAGGGGAATCGAGGACCAGAGGACATAGGTTCAAGGTGAGGGGGAAAATAATTCATAGGAATCCGAGGGGCAACTTTTTCACACAAAGGGTGGTGGGTGTATGGAACAAGCTGCCAGAGGAGGTAGTTGAGGCTGGGACTATCCCATCGTTTAAGAAACAGTTAGACAGATATATGGATAGGACAGGTTTAGAGGGATATGGACCAAGCGCAGGCAAGTGGGACTAGTGTAGCTGGGACATTGTTGGCCGGTGTGGGCAAGTTGGGCCGAAGGGCCAGTTTCCACACTGTATCACTCCATGATTCTGTGACTCTAACAAGGAAGAATAGTCTAATTGTTTGAGCCAAGATGCTCATTAGAACACACTTCTGCAAGCTGGAGTAGAAGAAACCTGTAACCTGCAGATGGCAGCTGATGCTTGGTCTATTGCGAAGGATCGATTGATAGGTATTGGTCAATGGAAAGTATAAGAGAAAGGCAAAACATGTAGAGTTGATGGTATTTGGTCATCCATGATCTCTTCAAATAGTGGAACAGGCCCAAGGGTTAAGCAGCCCATTCCTGTTCTGCTGTTTGTCTCACTAGTAAAAAAAAACGCAAAGTATCATTAATATTTCTGCTATTTTTATTCTTGTCTGTTGAGCTTGTACATCCCACAGTGCTCCTATTCCTCTTTTATTTCTGTAGAATCCTTCAGAACAGAGGGACTAGGAGTACAAATACATGGTTCCTTGAAAGTTGCATCACTGGTAGACAGGGTGGTGAAGAAGGCGTATGGCATGCTGTCTTCATCATTCAAGGCATTTATCGCATTTGGGATGTAATGTTGCAGTTGTACAATAGACAATAGACAATAGGTGCAGGAGTAGGCCATTCGGCCCTTCGAGCCAGCACCGCCATTCAATGTGATCATGGCTGATCATTCTCAATCAGTACCCCATTCCTGCCTTCTCTCCATACCGCCTGACTCCGCTATCCTTAAGCGCTCTATCTAGCTCTCTCTTGAATGCATTCAGAGAATTGGCCTCCACTACCTTCTGAGACAAGATGTTGGTGAGGCCACACTTGAGTATTGTGTTCAGTTTGGTCACCCTGTTACAGGAAAGATGCTATTAATCTGGAACGAGTGCAGAAAGTAATTACAAGGATATTGCAAGGACTCAAGGGACTGAATTATAGGAAGAGGTTGGGCAACCTAGAACTTTATTCCTTGGAGTGTGGAGGCTGAGGGTTGATCTTATAGATGTGTATAAAATCAAAAGGTATAAAATCAAAAAGGTATAAAATCAAAAAGGTATAATCATGATTGGGGAACCAAGAACGAGAGGTCATAGATTTAAGGTGAGATGGGAATGATTTAATAGGAACCTGAGGAGCAACTTTTCCACACAGATGGTGATGGGTATATGGAATAAGCTGACAGAAGAAATAATTGAGGCAGGTATAGTAACAACACTTAAAGGACACTTGGACAGGTCTATGAATAGGAAAGGTTTGGGGAAGGATATGGGCCAAATGCAGGTAAATGTGCCTATTTTTAATGGACATCTTAGGTGGCATGGATGAGTTGTGGCGAAGGCCCTGTTTACATGCTGCATGACTATGATTCCATTTTAATATGTACATCTTGAAGATGTAATTTCTTAGAGCAAGGGACCCCAGTTTTGGAGATTGAACAGTGGGTTATCCAATGGTCTCTGGGTATCTGAAGGAGCGGGCTGGTTGTACCAGAGCATCTCCTGTGGCATGATGTGTGGTATTGGAATGCATTTCTCTTCCCAGGGTTACATCTGTGACATCATCTACAAAGGAACAGAAGAGAAAATAAAAGAATGTGCACTACAAGATGGCAGAGTTCCTCTGGTATGTAGAAGGAATTTCTGAATTCTTTGGTCACCCTTCCCTTTCTGCCTAAGACGGTTAAAATTGATTCTAAAAATTCTCACTTTTCATTATCTTTTATGTGGCCTTTTCTTCCCTTCCTCTCCTGATGATTATTCCTGCCACTGGTTCAAAAGGCACGAGCAGTCTCTCATCCAGGTGTCCAACATGATGAGGTTTCAAAGCCAGACCCAAATTTCTCACCTAACTACATGGCACACTTTCTGGGAGGAAAATCTCAGAGAAATCTACATTTTGAAATCAATTTTGTTTTAAAATCCCTCCCTGACCTTGCTTTCCTCTGCTCTGTCACTTCCTCCAGCCCCTGCACCCTTCCAAATCTCAGAAGCCTCCTCCATCACCGTCATTCTTTCCTCTTTCTGTAGCCTCCTATCGCCCCTGCATCTTTTCCTTTCTTTGTAGCCTCCTGGAGCCCTACCCAACTTCCTATATAGTAATCTCTTCCAGCTCCTATGGCCATTTTTTTCTCTGTAACCTCCTCCAACTACTGCACCCTCCCTATCTCTATTTACCTCCTCCAGCTCCTACACCCCGTTCTCTTTCTGTAACTTTATCCAGGCTGCAGGCTGGATCTCTAATTTTGGTTTCTTGCCTGTCAATTACCTCCATTGCTCCATCATTGATGATATGTTGTCTCCTCAAAAAACCAGGGGTGTGTGTCCAAAACACTTAATATTAGTAGGAGGCATATAATACCTGGGTGAAACACCTGGGCCATATTATTATTAAAAGATGTTCTTTAGAGTCATCGAATTGTACAACATGGAAATGGGCCTTTTCGGCAACCTTATCCATGCTGACCAAGATGTCAATTCAAGCTTGTCTCATTGTACTCCTCTAAACCTTTTTCTATCCATGTACCTGTCCAAATTTGTTTTAAACATTGTAATTGTACTTGCCTCTACAGCTTCCTCTGGCAGCTTGTTCAATGTCCACACCAGCCTCTGTGTGGAAAACCTTGCCCCTCAGGTCCCTTTTATTTATATCTTTACCCTGTCACCTAATATCTATGCCCTCTAGTTTTGGACTTCCATATCCTGGGGAGAAGACTGTGGGCAACCATCTTTTCTACACCCCACATGATTTTATAATCCTCCATAAGATCATCACTCCATGCCTTCAATGCTGCAGAGAAAACATTGTCAACCCATCCAGTCTCACCTTATAACTCAAACCCTGCAGTCCCGGTAACATCCTGATGAATCTTTTCTGCCTATCAACCCCCCCCCCCATCCCCCTTGCCTCTGTTCACCTATTACCTGCCACGCTTTATCCTGCCTCTCCTCTCTCCCAGCTTTTCCCCTTCCCTCCACTACAATCAGGACCTCCACCCAAACATCACAGATCCATGTTCTCCAGAGATGCTGCTTGACCCACTGAGTCACTACAGCACTTTGTGACCTTTTTTGTAAACCAGCATCTGCAGTTTGTTGTTTCAACACTGTCTTGGATCCTCCCACTCTCTGAGTAGCTCCTGCCCCGGTTTAACTTTCTTTACTGTTCACTGCACCACCAGTTTTGGTTCATTTGTAAACTCTAGTTGACTTGTACCATGTTCACAACATTGTCATCCAGATTGGTCAATATAGATGACACACAAACTTCACCCAGAACTGACTCCTGATCTCTGGCGCTGTAAGGCAGTAACTCTACCATTGCCTCTGTGCCACCCCAATGCAGGTGTACAAGTTGTTGGTGAGACCACATTTGGAGAACTCTGTGTGGTTCTCCCAGCTATAGGAAGGATGTCATTACATTGGAAAAGGTGTAGAAGAGAATCAAGAATCAAGAGTGTCCCAAAACAGAACAATGACATTCCTACTTGCAGCAACACAACAGATATGTAAACATGGTACTCTGTAAACACCATAATACACAACAAAAAGAAGTTCCGTATATATATATATTTTTTAAACAAATGATGTCCCCCCCAAGTCCATGTAGTTCTGAGCTTAGTTGGACGTTGTGGTGTTTAATAGCCTGATGGTTGTTGGGAAGAAGCTGCTCCTGAACCTGGACAGTACAGTTTTCAGACTCCTAAACCTTCCCGATGGCAGGAGCAAAATGAGAGCATGGCCAGGTCGGTGTGGATCCCTGATATTACCTGGGCTTATGGACTTGAGTTATAGGGAGAGGTTAGATCAGCTACCAGGGAAAACTAGAGAAGCGGATACAATTATGCCTTTTCAAATACATTTTTCTTTGTAAGTTAGGAGGCTAAGAGGTGACCTTATTGAGGTATACAAGATCATGAGCGACATGGAGAAAATGAATGCTCACAATCTTTTTCCCAGGGGTGAGGATTATAAAAATAGAGGGCATAGGCTTAAGGTGAAAGGGGAGAGATTTAAGAGGGACCTCAGGGGCTCTGAGAGTAGTTTGTACCTGGAATGAGCTACCAGGGAAAGCTAGAGAAACGGATACAATTATGCCTTTTCAAATACATTTGGACACATATATGGAGAGGAAGTGCTTTGAGGGTGATGGGCCAAATGCAGGCAAATGGGATTAGCCCAATCTGCCAACTTGCTCGGCATGGACAAGATGGGCTGGCGGGCCTATTTCCATGCACTGGGCGGCACGGTAGCGCAGCGGTAGAGTTGCTGCTTTACAGCGAATGCAGCGCCGGAGACTCAGGTTCGATCCTGACTACGGGTGCTGCACTGTAAGGAGTTTGTACGTTCTCCCCGTGACCTGCGTGGGTTTTCTCCGAGATCTTCGGTTTCCTCCCACACTCCAAAGACGTACAGGTATGTAGGTTAATTGGCTGGGTAAATGTAAAAAAAAAAAAAAATTGTCCCTAGTGGGTGTAGGATAGTGTTAATGTACGGGGATCACTGGGCGGCACGGACTTGGTGGGCCGAAAGGGCCTGTTTCCGGCTGTATACATATGATATGATGATATGATATAACTTTCTGACTCTAACACACAACAGAAGCTGGAATCTGGAGCAAAAAAACAAACTGCAAGATGAAGAAGTGTCTCGACCTGAAACTTTGGCAATCTATTTGCCTCCAAAGATGGCACCTAGCCTGCTGAGCTCCTTCAGTACTTTGTTTATTTGCACCCATTGAACCATGCTGTTTATCTCACAGTGAACCACATTGACAAGATAGATTAATACAGATGTTTTGCAAGGATGCTGCCACATTTATTTTTCCATTACTGTTTTCCTCACCTGCTCCCAAGTTCTGGGCACAGCTGAGACACTATTTACAATGTTCCATCAACACAACTACACTCCAGTAGTAGGTAGACACAAAATGCTGGAGTAACCCTTCCTCAGACTAAATGTCACCTATTCCTAAGATAGACACAAAAAGCTGGAGTAACTCAGCGGGACAGGCAGCATCTCTGGAGAGAAGGAATGGGTGACGTTTCGGGTCGAGACCCTTCGTCAGATTGGTTAGGGATAAGGGAACATATTCCTTTTCTCCAGAGATGTTGCCTGACCTGCTGAGTTACTCCAGCATTTTGTGTCTATCTTTGTTATAAACCAGTATCTGCAGTTCCTTCCTTTCTATGCACTCCAGCTGTGACTACTTTATTGTGAGGTGTGCCCTCTAGTCCAAGTAAGGCCATCCCTCATATTATAGAGCTCAGTCAAATACTATGACCTCGGGTGTCTCCTACGGATCCTAAAATGGTGCAAAATCTTTGGTTGAATAGTCTGACACTGCTTTAGTTTACTTGTTTAGTTTACTGGCCACTTGGGACCAGTAGTGGCGTGCATCTGTTCACTAAAGAACTAGATATTAAAATGACAACAGAAAGGAGAGTAACAGAAGCCAACATGGAAATGAACAAAAGAAGGGTCATCTCTCATTCACCTCCTTCTGCTCCCCCAGGTATCAGGTATCGTGTTCTTCTCATCAGAGGCTGCCGAGAAACTCCTGGCTACACATGTCATTCCTCCACTGGATGGTTGCACCTACATGGGTCTGGACTCGGGGGCTCCTTCTGTTCAGGTAGTGCTGAAACCGCAGGGGCCATAGGTTTAAGTCACAGTGGTGTCTGGAAATAAAGGTTGTCATACTTAATATCATCTACAAAAAAATGAAGAAACAAAGCACACAAGTACATTCAGCCACATCATGGGAATGGTTTCACATGGAACCTCTAGCAGTGCAACCCTCCGTGTTTAACAAAGACATTGTGGGCAGATGGGCCTGTTCCTGTGCTGTACTGGTCTATGTTCCTCCTCAATACTGCACCAGAGTGACAGTCTTGAGCCTCTGGAATGGGACTTAACTCCCTGATCATAACTTGGGTGAGAGTGCCTTCCAATGTGTGCAGCGGCACAGTGGCGTAGTAGTAGAGCTATTGCCTCTCAGCGTCAGGGACCCGAGTTCGATCCTGACTACGGGTGTTTGTCTGTACGGAGTTTGTACGTTCTCCCTTTGACGTTTGTGGGTTTTCTCCCAGATCTTCCGTTTCCACCCACACTCCAAAGACATACAGGTTTTTAGGTTAATTGGCATGGTATATTACTTGGTATATTAAAAAAAATTGTCCCTAGTGTGTGTAGGGTAGCGTTAATGTGTGGGGATCATTGGTCAGAGCGGACTCGGTGGTCCGGAGGGCCTGTTTCCACACTGTATCTCTAAACTCTAAACTCCAGTCGTAGAGGCTCATTAACAGGCATCTTCCAGTCCGTAGTTTCAGATAAAGTAGTGCCAGACCTTTGGACCTGATGTGTAGAATGTAGTGTCAAGTAGTTTGTGCTGTGCCCATGAAAGATGGTTATGAACTGGGCCATCCCGCTTGTAACATTTTTAATCACCCCCACAGCTATCCATTTTCTTTGACATCTTACTCTGCATGGCACGTCACATTAGCAGGGATGCCTTTGTGAACAGAGCAAGGAGAATCCTGCAGAGCAGTGACATCACTCCTCCCAACACAGACATGGCGACTGTGAGGAATGCCAGGGCCGTGCTTTGGCAGGAACTGCGTGGTATTCCTGTCACTGCAGGTGAGTGAGGTTCACACTTGTGGCACAAGTATATCAGTCCCTGTACGTAATTACTGCCTTTACCACTACAACTTAATCTCCCATTTCTCTTTCCCCACAGCTATGTTCAAATATACAAGGATGTTTCCAGTCACAGAGCCGAGGTCCTTTCTAGCTTGTGTTGTCTTGGAGGGAACAGTCTTATATTAAGCACTTGAACTTTGTGGAAATTTCCTGCCATTATATATGAAGTTATATTTGCTTTCTTTGTCCCTCAGCACCATGTAGCTTGGGAGGCTTGGAGAGGCACAGTGATGCAGCTAATGGAACTGCTGCCTCCCAGCTCCAGAGATCCGAGTTCGATTCCGACCTCGGGCGCTGTCTGTGTGGAGTTTGCAAGTTCTCCCTATGACTATGGGTTTCTCCAGATGCTCCAATTTCCTCCTACATCCAAGATTAGTTGGCCACTATAAATGACCCCAGTATAGGTGAGTGGTAGATTCCACAGGGACATTCATGGGAATGTAGGGAGTAACAATGGGTAGTTAATGGCTGACACAGACTTGGTGGGCTGAAGGGCCTGTTTCTGTGCTGTGTGAGTCTATGACTCTACTGAATGTTGTGGGTAATTTATGCACAGCCAATTCCATCAATTGTTTTGAAATAAATGACCAGATCATTTGATGTACTGATGTTTGTGAAGGACAAACTTTGGCCCTTACAACATAACACACTACACTGCTGTGGCATCATTTACATCATGAAAGGGCAGACAAGGCTTGAGTTTGATGTCTCATCTGATATATACCATCTTTAACAATTCCGCTGGTTTAGTTTAATTTATTATTGTCGCGTGTACTGAGGTACAGTGAAAAGATTTTGTTTGCATGATATCCATCAAAGAAAAGAGTATATATGAAACCAATCAAGCCGATTACAGTGCACAGATTAAAGGATACAAGGGTAAATGTCCTTAGTCATGCACTGGAGTGATTAGGAATTTGACTTCTTAAGCAGGACTTCAGTCTGTGACCTTGTGATTGGAGAGAGTGCTGCAAGACTGACAATGTAATTGTCTCCGTTGTGCTTTGCAGCCCTTGTAGCTGATGGTGGCTATGACTACATGAGCTTGTCAGCTGATGACCACATACGGAACCTGACCCAGAGAGGGAGTGTCTCTGACTGCTTCGTGAACCATCATGTTGTGTACTCTAAGCTGACCGTATGTAACACCTATACCCATCATTGAGATTGCTGGCTCTTTTTCCGTTCCACCCCCTTCACTTTTTCCACAGATATTTCCTGCTGTTTGGATAAGTCGACCTGTTCCACAACCTAGTGTAGACCTCACCTGTTAGTTCAGTGAGGGAAGGTGGTTCAGAGCATAGGAATGTGAGCAGGCTGCTTCCATCATTCAGATAAACCTAAAATAAGATTAATAAACACCGGAAATACTCAGTAGGTCAGGCCACATCTGTGGGAAGAGAAACAGAGTTAGCGTTTCAGGTCGAAGAACCTTTCTCAGGACTGAGAAGGAGACAACAGAGTAAGTTTAAACTCGTTAATCTGCTTGCAGTTTAACTTTTACCTCCTTCTTAATTCTGACAAGAGGTCTTCAACCTGAAACATTAATATTTCTCTTTCCACAAATACGGCCTGACCTGCTGCGTATTTCTAGTGTGTTCTGGTTTTATTTAAGATTTCTAGCATCTGCAGTTTATTTAATTTTCACTTAATATAACCTAAGTTGATCTACACCTTAGCTATATTTACCTGCCTTGCTATCCTTGCACAACAAAAGTCTTTTGGGTCATTCTTTAAAAATTCAATTGTTCCAACATCGATATTTTCCGGTAGCATTTTCCATTTATGATTATGGTAACCGAGACTGCCTTTTAACCCGCGGTTTTATGTAATTAATTAAATTTAAATTTCCCTTACCTAAAAGGGATATGGTAGGATGAAGGCAGCCCAAAGGAGTTTCACCAGGGATGGGAAGATTGTCATATCAAGAGAGACTAGACAGCTTGGCTCTATGTTCCTTGAAGTTTAGAATAATGAGGGGTGACCTTATTCAAATATGTAAGATCCAAAGAGGACTTGATAGAGTCGCTGATTAGATATTTTCACCAGTGTGAGAGTCATGAGCATGAGGACCTAGCTGCAAAATAATGGACCAGTCATTTATTGCTGAGGTGCATCAAGATTTCTTTTCTCAGCGTATAGTGAATACCTGAGGACGGTAGGGGCTGGATCATTCAATGTGTAAATGAGGTGGAGGTAGATAAATATTTGAATGATCAAGGAATTCAGGGTATTGGGAAACTGATACAGAAGAGAAGGCCAGCATCGATCAGCCATAATCATATTGAATGGTGGGTAATGTTTGAGTGGTCTGATGGTCTACTCCTGCTCCTATTTTCTTATGTTCTGTGTGTTCGTATGTGTGATAAAAATTTCCTAACTTTTGTGGTCTCTGGTGTCTCCTTTATACTGGCGTTATTCTTCTTGTTTAGAACATCTGTCAGAGGAAAAAAAATATCTCTGTCTACTCAACAAACCTTAGTCATTTCACATGTTGTGGTGAGTTATTTTGCAGATTTGAAGATTACAGGCTGTGTCCGCGCACTATTCATTTAATTCTTTGAGGGTTTTTTTTCTGATTCATAGGTCATGGATGTCACTGACAAACGTTTTGTACATAATATCCACCCCTAATTGCCCCTAAATTAAAAAAGCAGAGGAGAGTTGGGTTCTGATTTAGATTAGTTTATTGTCATATACACCAGGATGCAATTAAATTTCATGTTAGCATGTAGCTCAGAGTAAACAACATGCAGGTATTGATATGTGTAGGGAAGAACTGTAGATGCTGGTTTAAATCGAAGGTAGACACAAAATGCTCGAGTAATTCAGCGGGGCAGGCAGCATCTCTGGAGAGAATTGACTGACATTTATTACAAACCCACTGACTCCCATAGCTATCTAGACTACACTTCATCCCACCCTGCTTCCTGCAAAGACGATTCCCTACTACCAATTCCTCCATCTACGCCGCATCTGCGCCCAAGATGAGGTTTTCCATACCATGTCATTGGAAATGTCCATATTCTGTAGGGAATGGAGGTTCCCTTCTTCCATTATGAGGCTCTCACTAGGGTCTCCTCGATATCCCGCAGCTCCGCTCTTGCTCCCCCTCCCCCCCCCCTTTCCCATCTCCACTCCTTCCTGCTTTCCGCAGAGACCTTTCCCTCTGCAACTCCCTGGTCAACTCGTCCCTTCCCACCCAAACCACCCCCTCTCCAGGTACTTTCCCCTGCAACATCAGGAGATGCAACACCTGTCCCTTTACCTCCCCCCTCGACTCCATCCAAGGATCCCTACTGTCTTTTCAGATGAGGCAGAGGTTCACCTGCACCTCCTTCAACCTCATCTCCTGTATCCGCTGTTCCAGGTGTCAACTCCTGTAAATCGGCAAGACCAAGCACAGGCTCGGTGATCGTTTTGCTGAACACTTCCGCTCAGTCCGCCTTAACCTACCTGATCTCCCAGTTGCTCAGCACTTCAACTCCCCCTCCCATTCCCAATCGGACCTTTCTGTCCTGGGCCTCCTCCATTGTCAGAGTGAGGCCCAGCGCAAATTGGAGGAACAGCACCTCATATTTCGCTTGGGTAGCTTACACCTCAGCGGTATGAACATTGACTTCTCTAACTTCAAGTAGCCCTTGTTTTCCCTCTCTCTCCATCCCCTCCCCCTTCCCAGTTCTCCCACCAGTCTTACTGTCTCCGACTACATTCTATCTCTGTACCGCCCACTTCCCTGACATTAGTCTGAAGAAGGGTCTCGACTCGAAACGTCACTCATTCCTTCTCTCCAGAGTGATTCCAGCATTTTGTGTCTACCTGCTACCTGATAGTTACAACATTAAGTACAACAATAAGTGCAAAAGAGCAGAATGTTGCAGTGCAATCTGAAGTGGTGCAAAAGAATAGTCAAGTATAATAATGGAATAACTGAATGAGATAGAGTTAAGAGTAAGTGACAGCACCCCGGGAAGTGGGTATGAAAGAAGTGATTGCAAAGAGGGCAGATCCCCTTCCTTGAAAAACGTCAGTGAGCAAAATGAGTTTCTACAATAGTCTGAGGTATTTATTCACAAAATGCTGGAGTAACTCGGCAGGCCAGTCAGCATCTCGGGAGAGAAGGAATGCGTGACGTTTGGGGTCGAGACCCTTCTTCAGACTGATGTGCTATAATAGTCTGAAAGTTTCACAGCTGTGATTGCTGAGACTAGCTTTGAATGTTCACCTTTGTTTAATTACTCGAATTGATATTCCCCAGCTGTCACGGTGGGATTTGAATGAATATCTCAGGGTCAATGGCCCTGTACTCTTGCTGTCAATCTAGTCAATTATGAATATTGATAGACATTGCTAAATCCAGCATTTGTTACATACCTTAAAACTGTTGCTTTCACTTTCAGGCAAAACAAAGAGATAAAGCTTATTGTCTTAACTGACACAACGTTTTGTTTTACAGCACCATGCTCTGTTGAACAAGAATTGTTCTGTCATCAATAGCCTTCTAGATGGAGAGATCAGAATTGAACCATACAGCGTTGTACAACACTGCCACCTTGAGGTAAAACTCAGGCTATGGTCAAGTATCTCCTTAGCCCATTGTAGAAAATATTGTCGTATATTTCTTCACTAATGCTTGCGATTATTTCACTTTATATTTACCTGCGGTATTTAATTTCCAATCCAATTTCTATGCATGTAGAGAGTCATAGAGTCAGCAGTCATACAGCACGGAAGCAGGTCCTACGTCCATGCCGACGAAGAGGGTGCCCCATCTAAGCTAGTCCCACCTGCCTGTGCTTGGCCCGTATCCCTCTAAACTTTCCCACCTATGCATCTGTCCAAATGACCAATAAATGTTGTTATAGGACCTACCTCAACTACCTTCTCTGGCAGCTTGTTCCATATATCCATCGCCCTCTGGGTGAAAATGTTTCCCCTATTTTTCAAAAAATTAAACCCAATTGAATTACAGAGACTGCATGCGGGGTCTATGTAGTATGTGCCTCTGGCTCACCTGTGTTAACATGCAGGACCACTGACATGCACATTGGTATCCACTGGCTTGGAAGACACTGCCTTTTTTCATATATTTGGGTACTGTGCCTCAACTCTCAGGAGGGCACATTCTCAGTGCCTGCAAACCTGTTTTTCCTTAACTTAAAAGGGACCTGTTTGAGATTGGTCTGCGTAATTACTGGGCTGACATAGGTAGGTTCTCTTTAAACCACTGTCATGCATGTTGGTGTCCACTGGCTTGTTACACACCGACCGCCTCTTCCATAATTTTTTTTCAAACAAAACAAAAAGGTTGGATAAAGGAGAGAATTTATGGTTGGAATCAGAGGATCAGAGGCAAGGTACTAACTGAGTGCTTTGCATCTGTATTCACCAAAGAGAAGACAGTGGAGAACAGCAAAATCAGTGTGAGCAATACTAATATGCAAAGGCAGTTTAAGATCAAGAATGAGTCGATATGGGGCTCTTGAAGAGCATTAAGGTGGATAACCAGGACCTGATGGGATCTTTGCCAGGTTATTGAGAGGCAAGAGAGGAGATTGTAGAAGCCTTAACAAAGATATTTGTATCTTCTTAAGTATAGGTGACATCCCGGAAGATTGGAGAATAGTCAATGTTGTTCACAAAAGGACACAAAGTGCTGGAGTAACTCAGCGTGTCAGGCAGCAGCTCTGAAGAACATGGATAGGTGACATTTCGGTTCGAGACCCTTCTTCATGAGTTCCACCAGTACTTTGTGTCCTTTATGTATTAACCAGCATATGCAGTTCTTTGTTTCTACATTTAGCCAATGTTGTTCCTTTGTTCAAGAAGGGAAGCTGAGAGAATCCAGAAAATTATACGCCGGTGAGCTTCTTGTCAGTGGTTGGAAAGCTGTTGGAGAGGATTCTTCGGGATAGGATTTACACTCATATGGAGGTGAATGGGCAAATTAGGGACAGTTACAACGTCTTTAGCCACAACAGGTCAGGTCTCACTTGAGTCGACTGGTTGACTTTTTTGAGAAGCTGACAAAGATGATCAATTAGAGTAGGGTAATGGATATTTTCTACATTAATTTGAGTAAGGTATGTGATAAAGTCCCTCATGGTAGACTGATTCAGAAGATTAAGATGCAAGGGATCCACAATGACGGTCATTTGGATTCAGATCTGTCCTTCTCATGGAGGAAGGAGGTTTGTAGTGGACAGGTGGTATTCTGGCTGGAGGTCCGTACCCAGTGGAGTTCTGCAGGGATCTGTGCTGGAACCTCTGTTGTTTGTGATAGATATCTAAACGACTTGGACGTAAACGTAGATAGGTTGGTTAGTAAGTTTGCAGTCAACAGCAAAATTGATGGAGTTGCAGACAATGAGAAAGGTTGTACGAGCATACAATGGGATATAGATCCGCTGGGCAGAGAAAATGGGCAGAGAAAAGGCATTTGGAGTTTAAACTGAGCAAGTGTGAGATATTGCCCTTTGGGAGGCTGAATAATAGGGAAAAGTGTATAATTAATGGCAAGACCTCAAACAGCATTGAATAATTGATGTGTAGAAGGATCTTGGGGTGCAAGTCAACAGCTCCCTGATGATACAACACAAGTAGATAGAGAGATAAAGAAGGCGTATGGTATGCTTGCCTTCATGGGCCATTGAATATGAGGCTGGAAGTCATGTTGCTACTTTATAGGACGTTGCATGTGGAGTATTTTTATGTGCAGTTCCAGTTACTCAACAGCATGAAGGATGTGGAGGCTTTGTAAAGGGTGCAGCAGAGGTTTACTGGAAAGCTGCTTGGATTCAAGGATATTAGCCATTAAGAGAGGTTGGACAAACTTGGATTGTTTTCTCTGGAGCATTGGGGACTAAGGGGAGACCTGATAGAAGTTTATTAAATTATGAGAGGCATATATAGGATGGACTATCAGAACCTTCTGATAGTCTGAAATGCCAAAACTATAGGGCATTAGCTTTATGATGCCTTATGGGTCACAGTTTAAAGGAGATGTACGGGACATTTTTTTTCACATAGCGTGGTGGATGCCTGGAGGCAGACGTGATGGTGACATTTAAGAGGCTTTTACATAGGCACATGGAAATGTAGAGCATGAAGGGAAATGGATCATATGCAGGATGTGGAGATTAGTTTAACATGGTATCATATTTGGTGCTGACTTTATGGGCTGAGTGTCCAGTTCCTGTGCTGTAATGTTCTATGTGTTTGGGTACTGTGCCATCCTCTTTCAGGAGCAGACTTTCTTAGTGCCTGCAGAGCCTGTTTCTCCTTAACTTAAAAGGGAACTGTCTGAGATGGTTCTAGGTAATTATTCTAACTAAGGAATGGACATGGTTGATCAGTATGGGCTCTGGGGGGGGGTGAAAGGTTAGTTTCCATGCTGTGAGTGTATAAGCAAATAGCTGGAGATTAAACATGGGGGGCTCATGTGGCTTTGTGTTTGGGATTGTGATTTTCGATTTGGTTTCTGAAGGGTATTCCCTTCTCTCTACTTTTTGTTTTGACAGGGGCCCATTCATTTGGGGTCTGGTTGTCTGCTTTCAGGAGTGGATCAGCTGTCATCGCTCTCGCTCCAACGGCTCCAGCTCCATGATGTGGTCATCCAGGGGCACTACATCAAGCTGAGGGGCTTGAAGCTGAGGATTTTCACCAGCGTGGGGCGGCTGGATAATCTGCAGGTGCAGTAAATGCTCCTCATTTGGTAATTTTATTAACTTCATCTTGCAGAACCTGCACGGTGCAGACAGACAATATCAGATTCTTTGTGATATTCAGTAGCAGACATAGTCCACACAGATATAAAGATCCCTCTGCTCTCGATGCTGACCCAGCTTAGCCGCAGTCTCACAGGACTGCCCACTGCTGCAACAAAGCCGGGACTTCCAACTCCTGCATTCCACATTCAGATTTAGATTACTGTAATGTACTGCGGGGTTCTCGCATGAGGCTCACAGAGTATACGTTAAGTCGACAACAAGTCACTCTCGATTCTTGATTCGATAAGTACAATGAATAGATATAATAAATACAACGACAAATGGAAAACAACAGAATTGTGCAAAGATTGTAGTGCCATCTGAAGTAGTGCAAAAGGAGTCCTAGAGTGCAAAAATGGAATAAATGAATGAGGTAGAGTTTAGAGTAAAGGTACATGCACGGCAGCATCTCTGGGTAGGAGGTATGAAGGATGTGATTAGTTCATGAGTCTGATAGCCAAAGGGGAGAAGCTGCTCTTAAGTCTGGACATCCTAGCATTCAAGTTCCTGTATCTTCTCCAGTAGAAGAGAGAAAAGAGAATGGCCATATGGCAGGCAACTTTGACGATACTTTCAGCCTTCCTGACTCAATGCACCATGACGATCGACTGAATGGAAAGAAATGACAAACCCCTGATGAATTATGGACTATGTTCATCACTCTATGCAGGTTCAGGCAATCAAGAGCAGAACAGTTGCCCCACTCGGCTGAGGTGCATACCATCAGAATACTTTCTATCGAGATTAGAAAAAAGGAACTGCAGATGCTGTTTTACAAAAAAGACACAAAATGTTGGAGTAACTCAATGGGTCAGGCAGCATCTCTGGAGAACATAGATGGGTGACATTTCAGGTCAGGACCCTTCTTCAGACCATTCAGAATACTTTCTATAGTACCGTAGAGATTCAAATCTTTTCAGACACATATAAAAGTAAATATGTTTATGCACTTTCTTGATCACCACATCAGTGTACAAGGATCTAGCTAGGTTTTTGGTGATATGGATATCAAGTCAAGTCAAGTCAATTTATTTGTATAGCACATTTAAAAACAACCCACGTTGACCAAAGTGCTGCACATCTGACTAGGAAAAAAAAAAGAAACATACAGTGGCAGGCAGCCAAACACAACGGCGCGGCCATCTTGAACAAAATGTTAATTCAATCACCCACAGTCCAACAATAAAAGCACTAAACAGGCACCCAAATTACCCAACCCCAAAAACCCCCCAAAACACAGTCCAACAATAAATGCATTAAATAGGCACTCAAACCACCCAACCCCAAAAACACACAAAAAAGAAACATCCATCAAAGAAACATCCATCACAGTGAGTCTCCTCCAGTCCTCTCTCTCCTCACTGTGATGGAAGGCCACAATGTCTTTCCCTTCTCCCGCTGTGCCTCGCCCGCAGTCAGGTTGTTGTGGTTGCAGGCCGCACCGGACGGTCCACATCGGGCCGAGCCCAAGGCACGTCGCGTCGCAGCCGCTCCCGCAGCCTCCGAAAACGGCCGGCTCCGCCGATGATAAGTCCGATCCGGGGCGGGCGAACACGCTGCTGCTGCCGCTGTTGTTGCACGTCGGGGCGGTCGTGGCTCCCGACATTGAAGCCCCCGCCCAGCAGAGAAATATCCCGCGGCCATCCTAGGCCGCGCCGGACGGTGAAATGTCCGCGCCCCAAGCCCCGCGATCCGGGGCGGGCGAACACGCTGCCGCTGCCGGAGCTCCCGATGTCGGCATCCACGCGGCCCGAGCCTAAGGCGAGTCGCAGCCGCTCCCGCAGCCTCCGAAGACGGCCGGCTCCGGTGATGGTAAGTCCGATCCGCGGGCTCCGCGAACCAGAGCCCCGGAGGCCGACAGCTCCAGGAGTTGGGCCGATGGTAGGCCGCAGCAGGAACGGAGACACGGCCCAGAAAACAAAGGTCGGGTCTCCGTTCTAAAGGGACATCTATTTACAGTGTTAGTTTCCCCCTCCCCCCCACATACACACATAGTACACAAACACAAAAACACCACATCACAACTACAATTAAGACCCAAAAAAAACAACAAAAACACAAAGACAAATGGACCGCAGGTGAGCGGCAGCTGCTAGGGCAGTGCCGCCATTTTGTAGCTGATCAAGGAACCTGAAGCTAAAAACCATCTCTGTGTGGATGAGTTCAGGGTTATGTTCACCTCTCTGCTTCTTTGGGTCAACAACCAATTCTTTCCCCTTGCTGACATTATGGGTTAGATTGTTGTTCTGACATCTTGACACAATCTCTCTCCTGTTCTCTAATCTCATCATTATTGTTGATCTGGCCAACAGGAAAGGTATCATTTGCGAACTTAAAGATCAAGTTGCGCTAGATTTGGCCAAACAGTCATGGGTGTACAGGTAGTAGAGCGGGGAACCAAGCCCGAGAGTGTAGAGGTGAGCACACTTGGCACTACGGTGTTGAAAGCTGAGCTGTGGCCAATGAACAGCATGCTGACATAGATGCTCTTATGGTCAGAGGGGTTCTTATTCCTACAATTGCTTTGGAATCAGTGCCTGATTACCTTGCACACTCCATTTAGACACTGCTTGTTTACAGCTTAAGGACCTTTCATGTCAGTTGACGCTCACCACTCAATACAGAAGTGGGGAGCTGTGGGAAGGCTTCCATGTTATGAATCATAGTCCAGAGGCTGACGGCACCTTCAGGGAACAGAGCAGGGCAAAATCTATATTAGTCCTGCTGCTCCTATCTTGCAGATCCCACTTCCCTAACATTAAAATTAAATTGCTTATCCTCACACACAATGTAGTTAACAATGCTGGAAGCGTGGCGGTATGTTTGTGGTGTGTGCTGCTATTAATGGGTGAGTTGGTAGCAAGTGCTACTGATTAATAGATGATACATGGCCTGCAGATTCCCAAGACGTGCAGGCAGCTTTGCGCTGGTCCACTGTTTTCCTTGTCCTTAAACTGCTCGTTATTTTTAAGAACTCGATAGATTTGTGCAGCAATTGCCCACTGAGCTCACACCAGAAATTTTGGGCTGTTAATTAACAAGTCTCTCAATGTCGAAAACGAAGGCCAGAGAGGGTACAACATAGTCTAAGTTTTAAGAAAAATACAAAATAGTAACTCAAATATTTTACAGCTACTCAGGCCCAGATGTTCTGTACATCACCCAAAAGCCGTCCTAATACCACATCACTCATTTCCTGTGGTGTCCTTACTTCTATTGATCTCGGCCTTGAATTTACACAGTGACCTCCCTCAGAGCTAGAGATCTCCAAAGATTCACAGCCCTCTGTCGTTATCCTAAGTTATCTTGGTTCTTTTATCTTTCATTTACATTTCTATATTTCCTTATGACATAAAAGGTCATTCAGCTTATCAGGTCTGTGATGGCTCAATCACAGTTTTCAGAGCAATACCATTCTCCCAATTTTAAACTTAACACAGAGAGCACTGGAGGTCAAGATGGAATCTGGATCTCTGGACATGTGAAGCAGCAGCTGTGCCACTGTGCTGCCCTTTCATTCTTCTCAATCTTTTCTTTCTCTCTGTTTTTCATTCCCTATCTATTCTTCCTCCCTTGGTATTCCTGCTTCTCAGTCCATGAATCTCATTGCATGGGTAAATGCCTTGTTGCGCAGCACGAGCCCACCATCGCTTTCACTGTCCTGTTATCATCCTGCGCTTGCAGCAAGAAATGCGTTAAAGTGATTCTGCAAAGGAGTAAGTGAGGGTGTGTAACCAGTGGGACGTACCACAAGTCATCCCACTCCAGCAATCTCACTGCCAGAGTGGAAGTTTACATTTTCCCATTGCCACAGTGTCATACAGCTCAGAAACAGACACTTTGGCCCAACCCGTCTATGCTGACCAAAGTGTCTTACTGATCTAGTCCCATTTACATGTTTGGCTCAGATCCCTCTGAATCTTTCCTATCCATGAACCTGTCCACATGTTTTTTAAACATTGGAATCATACCCGCTTCTGCCACTTCCTCTGGCAGCTCGTTCCATAAACTTACCACCCTCTGTGAAAACCTTGCCCCTTGGGTTCCCTTTAAATCATTTCCATCTAAATCTTTCCCCTCTTACTTTGAATCTGTACTCTCTAGTTTTAGACTTTCCTATTCTGTGAAAAAGACAGTGATCTTATCTATGCCATTCATAATTTTATCAACTTCTGTAATGTCACCCCTCAGCCTCCAGGGAAAGTCCCACAGTTGTGGATTTTCAGACATTGAGAATATTCCCGGCTCAGTCAATAGACAATAGACAATAGGTGCAGGAGTAGGCCATTCGGCCCTTCGAGCCAGCACCGCCATTCAATGTGATCATGGCTGATCATTCTCAATCAGTACCCCGTTCCTGCTTTCTCCCCATACCCCTGACTCCGCTATCCTTAAGAGCTCTATCTAGCTTTGTCTTGAATGTATTCAGAGAATTGGCCTCCACTGCCTTCTGAGGCAAAGCATTCTGCTAAATGTTTGGGATTAAATGAATAGGGGGATTGACAGAGCTGTGGTACTGATGCACAGGATCAGTGAATGGGTTGGTTCGACCTCTATATGATTTTCTCCTGCTGTCCTTGGATATTAAAAAAACCAGGGAGGGATAAATTTGAATGCACTGGCTCGTGCCTTCCTCCTCAAATTCTTGTCGCTGGTATTTCAATACATCCATGACAGAAATGAATGTTCCTGAGAGTAAAAGTGACGTGGATGGAATGTAGTCTCCTGGAGTATATCTGGATTGCCGATTTTGGGCTTGGTTAGTTCTGAGATATATGTTCTCAAAATCAATCTCAGTTCTTATTTGTATTTCACTTTTGGATTTGTATGAATCCACCCAGCTGGGTACAAACCAGCCCTTTCTGAGTTTGATGCAATCTTTCCTTTGATCGACCCAAACTTTTCTCAACAATGGAATCATATGGTCTCTCCACAGGCACCTTTCAGCAATAGCTGCTCCACATTCCTGAATGTTCCATGGTCCACATTCTTTGAAAGGACGGGAATCAAGTAAGGCTAATCCATGCCCTTTCTTGCATGCATCTTCATATGTAGTACGCCAGTGGTAGCATCATGGAGCCATAAGTTGCAGAAGGTTTTTCCGCTCAGCGGATGCTCGCTTTCAAAGATGGATCCAATTAGTACCACTTCCCTGCTCTTGCCTTGAAGGTTTCTTTATAAATAAATAGTCAGTTCCTTTTTGAAAGTTACAATTGGATTTGTAGCCATTGCCCTTTCATGCGGCACTCTACAACAATACTTCTGTGCATATCTAAATAAAATACTCTTATTTTCCTCATCCTTTTGCTGTTTATCTTTACAGGGATTTGTGAGCAACCAGCTCACACTGGAAAACTGACTGCAGACTGCTTATGATTTATTTGATGTTGACAGATTAATCAGTGAAGCTCGATCTAATAGTCTCTCGACCCATCTCCCTGTGGCAACCTACGTGCCATGTTGTTAGCCAAGATGAGGTGATACCAAACATAATGGAGGTGGATACAATTACGTTTAAAAGACATTTGGACAAGTACTTGAATAGGAAAGGCATAGAAGAGTACAGCATAATGTGGGCAAATAAGATCAACGTAGATAGGGTTCATGGATAAGCCAAGTCGCAGGGCCTGTTTCCATGCTGTACAACTCAAAGGCATCCTTAATTAATAATGGAGAAAGGGTCCACATCATCCATTATTTTACTATGTTTTAAAGCTAGTTCAAACCCTTACTAAAGTCTGGAGTATTTTATTCCAGAGGGGAGTATTGCACAAAGTGCCTGGACTTTAAATTAGAGATAGCTGGTTGAGTGTGTCTGGAAGCTTTTTCATCTAAAATCCTGGAATCATACAGCATGTAAAACAGGACATTCGGTCCAATTTGTCTAAGTCAACCAGTGGGCACACTTCTGTATTAAACCCAGCACCCAGCACTTGGTCCATAGGCCTCTATGTCAAAGTGATACAAGTGTTCCACTCACCACTTCCTAAATACTGTCCGCAACCCAACTTCAACCACTCTGTCTGGTAAAAGAAATCTAGAACTTCCCCAAAAGGCTGCAGGGCCCGCAGTTTAGATGAAAAATGAAGAGCTGAAAATTATCATTTTTTGTTAGAAAAGGACACTAGGAGTTGGAGAATCAATTATGTTAAAATTGGGATTAAAATGCAGATCAACTAAGCTATAATTAAATGGCAGAAAACTGCAAGGAGTAAGTGATTTAAAGGGAATCTGAGGGGACCTTTCTCACTCAAAGTATAATGAGTATCAGAGAGATACTCTGACCCATGACTATCGACCTATAAACCACCACATCGATGTCCAAGTATGAAGAAACCTTGTCCAGCACACCAAATTTTAACCCCCCCCCCCCCCCCAACCCCGGAATTTCCTTCTTTATTCAGCTGTAGGCAACCAGCAAGATAAGAAAGGATACCAGATTGATTGTAAAGTTTTGCAACTCCCATCCATTGTGCAACTTCCATCTAGCAATCTAACACTTTTATATCTCTTTTTCGTCTCTAGCCTTGGTCACCCCATTAGCCAATTAACCCCCCCCCCCCCCCTCACCTGAACTCACTGATCCACCTAGGGTTGTAGGCTACCCAAGTGAAATATGAAGTGCTGTTCCTCCAGCCTGCATGTGGCCTCACTCTGGCAAAGGAGGAGGTCCAGGACAGAAGGTTCAGTATGGGAATGGGAAGGGAAATTAAAATGATTAGCAACAGGGACGTCTTGGCAACCAAATGCAAGTGAGTGGCAAAACGGTCACCTAGTCTACTCTCTTGGTCTTACTGATGTAAAGAAAGCCACATTGGAAACCTCTGTCTCACCTGGAAGGACCGCTAGGGTCCCTGGATGGAGGTGAGGTGTAGGGGCAGGTATAATATATCCTGCAGCTACAAGGGAAAGTACCTGGGTTTATGTGGGAAGGGATGACTGAACGCAGGAGTTGCTAGCTGGCTGGAAGTGATGGGTTGGGGATTGTGAGTGAGAACACAGATTTCAGGCTCACTCATTGAACTCAAGCGGTGAAATAACTAGTATTTATGTGACTGCACAGTGCCCTGTGTGTTAGTACATTGTGTGTAATACCAAAATAAATTACAGTTCCTGCAATGGTATGGAAGAGAGAAACCAGAACAATTGTGTAATTTGCACATGGCCTCCTGAGTGAAGCAAGGCTGAGTGTTAGGGTGCAGTTGTGTGTTTTTTTAACATTTTAGAAACACAGCATTGTTTACTTTATCCTGAACCATAGATCCACAGGCCACCATTTGGTAAAATCAGGACCAATCCTTAGAAACCATATTTCACTGAGAGTATGCGTTGCAACTAGTAGAGCTGTTGGTTCATAGCTCGAGTGACGCTGATCTCCGCCGCTGTCTGAAGTCTGCACGATCTCCCTTTGACGCGTAGGTTTCACCCGGGTTCTCCAATTTCCTCTCATGTCCAAAAGCCGTGCAGGATGGGATTTAATTGATTGCTTGTTTTTCTTAGGAAAGAAGAGGTCTGGGCTCCCAGCCATCTGGATAATAACCTGCTCAATGCTAAGCTCTTCCCAATCTTGCACACTTCCGAGCCCATCGGGATGAAGGACTTGCTGTGGCTGCTCGGGCAGGAGAGCGGACAGTATCTGAGGAAGTGGCAGTCCGCCTTGCGCCTGTCGATGAGGGAGATCCTGAGCTGCCTGGACCAGCAAGCTGAGCTTGCCTGGAGGCAGCAGCTCTTCCTCGCCCAAGCCCAGCACCAAGTGCAGAGCACCCTGCACGCTCGCAAAGACAACAGCCTCTGCCCTCTGATCAGAGCAGCCGTCTGCGAGGGACAGGAGCAGCAAATACTCCACACCCTCGACACAGGTGAGGGTCAGCTTTCTTACGGGTCTGTACAATGGGAAGCTCAACCACAGCTTATGGATTTCTCATTGTCGGGAGCTAAAGTACAATAGATAGAATAAAGGGGATGTGGTTGATATAGGATGCAGAATATAGTTTTCAGCATTGTAGTGCACCAGTTCCATTGACAAAGTCCAATGTCTGCAATGGAATAGACAGTACCCTAGCTATGGAAGGACCGTTTAGAAGCCTGATAACAGAATGGATGAAGCTGTTCCTGCATCTGGTGATGCGCACTTTCAATCTTCTGTATCTTCTGCCCAATGGGAGGAGGGGGAAGAAGGAATGACGGGGTAGGACAAGTCTTTGATTAAATTGGGTGCCGTTTCAAGGCACCGTGAAATGTAGATGGAGACAGTGGTGGAGAGTCTGGTCTGTGTGATGGACTGGGCTACATCCACAACTGTCTGATATTTCTTGCGGTCGTATGCAGAGCTGTTCCTAAACCAACCTGTGATGCACCCCAACAGCATGGTGCACTTGGAGAAGTTTGTAGGAAGCATTGGAGATATGTCAAACTTCCCATGATCCCAAGGAAGGAGAGGCCTTGGTGTACCTTCTTGGTTGTTGCTTCAAAGTGGTTGGTTCATGACAGATTGTTGGTAATATTTAACCAAGGAACTTGAAGCTCTCAACTGTTTCCACTTTGTCATCATTGATGCTAATTGCGGCAAGTATCCCACCGCACTTCCTGATGCACTGAGTAATCCAGACCACACTGCTTGGGGTTTCCCACCGCACTTCCTGGTGCACTGAGTAATCCAGACCACACTGCTTGGGGTTTCCCACCGCACTTCCTGATGCACTGAGTAATCCAGACCACACTGCTTGGGGTTTCCCACCGCACTTCCTGATGCACTGAGTAATCCAGGCCACACTGCTTGGGGTTTCCCACCGCGCTTCCTGGTGCACTGAGTAATCCAGACCACACTGCTTGGGGTTTCCCACCGCACTTCCTGATGCACTGAGTAATCCAGGCCACACTGCTTGGGGTTTCCCACCGCGCTTCCTGGTGCACTGAGTAATCCAGACCACACTGCTTGGGGTTTCCTCCTCCCACAGCTTCAGCAACCTGGGTTTAATCCCAACATCTGGTGCTGTCTGTGTGGAAATTGCACGTTCTACCTGTGATCGCCTGAGTTTCCTCCGTGTGCCCTGCCTTCCTCCCACATCCCAAAGGTTGGTTGATAGGAACTGTAATAAAGTGCTGTAATAAAGCACTTTATTATAGGAACCATTGTAAATTACCAACTGAGAAGTAGTATAATAGTAGAACTTGGGGAGAGTTGATGGAATGTGGCGAGATTAAAATGAATTAGTAGGAAGGAACTGCAGATGCTGGTTAAAATCAAAGACAGACACAAAGTGTTGGAGTAACTCAGCGGTATCTCTGGAGAAAAAGGATGGTGTTTTGGGTTGGAATCCTTCTTCGGACTGAAAGTAGAGGGGGGAAACTGGAACTTGGAAAAGACGAGGACAAATCATCAGAGCTGGCAACAGATGCCCAAGTAAGGATAGAGCAAGTTACTCAAATATTTGGTTCTGATTGGTTTCTGATTGGAAATTTTACACACAAGTGTTGTTGATATCTGGAATGCTCTATCTTTGGAGATGGTGGAATCAGATATAATCACTATGTTTGAGAGACAGAAGGATACAGTCGTAATGTGGGCAAATAACAAGAGGATTTGAGTATCGGAGCAAAATAGCGAGAGGATTTGAGTAGAGGAGCAGGGAGGTCCTTCTGCAGTTGTATAGGGCCCTGGTGAGACCACATCTGGAGTATGTGTGTAGTTTTGGTCTCCTAATTTGAGGAAGATACATTCTTGCTATTGAGGTAGTGCAGCGTAGGTTCACGAGGTTAATTCTGGGGATGGCAGTACAAAGCATCCTCAGCACTCTGCTGTTTGATGGCCTGGAATCCAACCTACTTATGCAGAGCTGTTCCTAAACCTGAGGTGGCAACAAACCAATTCAGCTGTGCAGATGCTATTTTGTTATCAGTTATATTTAAATACCGACTAACATTGTTAATGCATGCGTGGAGCCAGAGTGCAGACGACCCCCCCACCACTGATTCCAGACCAATTGCGTTCCTAGAAATTTTGTTTTTCTTTTATGCCAACCCCCTTTTCCCATTTTTATCCTGTTATAAGACAAGATGCGTTCCTGCAGGATGTTTTTCTCTCTTATTAAGACCTTTATCGGCATTGACAAGGTGACCCAGTGACCTTTTTTTAATACCTGAGACCAACTTTGGACTCAAGGAATGGACAAATCTCACATGAAAGAAATGACAAACAACTACCAACTTGGTTTACTTGGTTTACAGTGGCTGCCAGCACCAAGGACCTGGGGATCGCGGCCCGTGCTCTAGCGTGCGTGGCGGATGTCTTGGGTTGCGTGGCTGGAAGGCAGGGTGGGCTCCGCAGTGGGCCCGCTGCTAACCGGGCATGGACTGAGGCCTTCAGTCTGCTGGAGAGCGGGAACGTGGTGCAGGGAGTGGAGAAGCTGACCGAAGAGCGGGGGAAATGGCTGGACAGGTGAGGATCGGGGCTTCCTGCCAGGCCCAAAAGCTGCTGCATAACTGGGGTGACGGTCTTGTTGAGCGAGTAGTGATCGGATTTGACAGTGCATGAACTTTCTGGGCTGCTCGCCATGGGGAGAGGTCTCTGCAGTGTAGAGGTGTTGGCAGTGTAGGGGTGTGGGCAGGATTAGGCTCTGATATCTCTGCAGTTTGGTAGCCAGTGAGAAAAATGTTCATGCCAAATTTATAGGAGAGAAACAGACCAGAGGCCCAGCTTTACTCTGCCCGTGTTTTTGTTTTTGCCCTTCCAACATACCTTTATAAGATTTGACTATGAAAGTTCAATACAGTGATGCAGGACCTCGACGAGGCTTATTCTGTGGAGAATATCTCTCCTGCAAAACAAATCCAATTTCAGGCAAATTTGTGTGATATCCATGTAAACCTCCCGTGGTGATAATGGAAATTTTAGCTTTGATTTGCAGGATGTCTGTCTGACCTATGAATCCCATATCTGATCAAATAAAATCATTGCTCATGATCCATCTCTCCCTTGGTTCTTCAATGCAGATGAGTAAGGGGAACAGGATGTAGGTACCAGAAGCCAGTCAAGATTTGGTACCTTTTACCTCAGGATCAATACAGTAAAGCAGCCAGTATTTCTGTTCCTTTTGTAAGACCGTGTTCTGGAGTACAAAGCATTACATTTCCAAAGTGCCTTTCACAAACTGAAGATATCTTAAAACACTTTACAACCAGCCAAGTACATTTTGAAGTGAAGTCACTATTGCAGTGTGGCACTGGAGGCAGGAAATTTCAAAGGAACAGTGTTACATTGCCCAGATAGTTTGGTTTTATTGGTTTTCTTGAGATAAGGATAATCATAAATTAAGAAATTTCCGCAAATATTTATCATAAGAAGCTTATTTTTCAAAATCATATCTGAAAGACAGCACCATCACCTGCAGCCTGAGACAGTGCTTCAATCTTTGGAATAGGAGTTCAAGCCTGAACCCCTGACTGAGAAATGCGGGAGCTACAAAAGTGTTATGTATGCATCCATGTATACTTGGTGATCGAGGACAGCATCCATGTATTTGAATAGTGTGCTGGCACTTGGCTGGAAGCATGCACATAAATGATAGTCTTGAGGAAGAAACCTCCGGTGTACCATCCAACATGGCACTGTACCTGAGAACAGGCAGGCAGCTGAATGGAGGTTGAGGATTGTTTTAATTATTGGGTATGGTTTTGAGGTGAGCTGAACTTGTGTGCACAAATGTGTAGGAAAAAAACTAGATGCTGGTTTAAATCGAAGGTAGACACAAAATGCTGGAGTAACTCAACGGGTCAGGCAGCATCTCTGGAGAGAAGGAATGGGTGAAGTTTCGGGTCGAGACCCTTCTTCAGACTGATGTCCGGAGGGGGCGGGACAAAGATAGGATGTAGTCTGAGACAGGAAGACTAGGGGGAGAAATGAGAAGAGGGGGGGGGGGATAGAGAGGGAAAGCAGGGACATCTGAATTTAGGGAAGTCCATGTTCATACCGCCGGGGTGTAAACGACCCAAGTGAAATATGAGGTGCAGTTCCTCCAATTTACGCTGGGCCTCACTCTGACAATGGAGGAGGCCAGGACAGAAAGGTCAGATTGGGAATGGGAGGGGGAGTTGAAGTGCTCAGCCACCGGGAGATCAGATTGGTTAAGACAGACTGAGCAGAGGTGTTCAGCGAAACGATCGCCAAGCCTGCGCTTGGTCTCGCCAATGTAGAGAAGTTGACACCTGGAACAGTAGATGAGGTTGGAGGAGGTGCAGGTGCCTCTGCCTCACTTGGAAAGACTGTTTGGGTCCTTAGATGGAGTTGAGGGGGGAGGTAAAGGGACAGGTGGTGTATCTCCTGCGGTTGCAGGGGAAAGTACCTGGGGAGGGGGTGGTTTGGGTGGGAAGGGACGAGTGGACCAGGGAGTTTTGGAGGGATCGGTCTCTGGGAAGATGTGGCCAGTAGTGGGACCCCGTTGGAGGTGGCGGAAATGTTGGGGCAACTTGGAGGATAATATGTTGTACAAATGTTGAACTGTACTTGCCTGAACCACCAATAGTTTGTAAACTACTCCAAGGAAAATATTGTTGGTGTTTTTGAACCAAGGAAACAAAGGAATCTCCAGCATTTTGTGTCTGCAAACGAAAGTATCTTACTGTTTTGTTAATTTCCAGAAATTAAAACAGCAAAGGCCATTTAATGTATCATTCTGGCGAACCAAAATCTGAGGAAATGCGCATGGACTTCAATGCATCGAGTTAGATCTCAGAGCAAATTGTTTCATGTTGATTTTTTTTTTCTCCCTCTGACTTTGGTATGCTTTCTGTCCTGTAGGCCTGACCGGCTTGTGAGGGCTGCCCGTCACTATGAGGGGGCAGAGCAAATCCTGATCCGACAGGCTGTGATGTCAGCGTGTGAGTTCATCTCAATGAAAGAGGTGGGGCTTCCTCCCATGTACCACTGGGTGGTCGCCGAATGCCCGGCTCGCATCGATGTCTCAGGTACATCCAGTGTTCTCGACAAAGTGTGACAGGATCAAATAATGTTGATGCAGAAAACACTCAGCAGGACGGGCAGTATCCGTGGAAAGAGAAACAAAGCTGGCATTTCAAACTGAAACATTCACTCCGTTTCTCTTTCCACAGGCATGCAGCAGGTAGGAGGTTCTTAAGGGTGATATGAAGAGTTCTTGTATGTTCCTGTTAGAATGAAGGGCAAGGCTAACAAGAATGGAGAACTCTTGTTGATGAGGGATATTGAGGCTCTAGTCAGGAAAAAGGACACAGATGTCAAGCTGCTGAGATCAAATGTGTTCATTGATGAGTATAATGGCTATAGGAATACATTTAAGAAGGAAATTAGAAGCATGGAAAGGGGACCTGAGATATATTTGACAGATCAGGTAGGGGAGATTCCTAAAAGATGCTACAAATATCCTAAGATCAAGAAGGTAACTAAGGAGAGAGTAAATCCCATTGAGGATCAATGTGTTTGAATTCAAATCATCAATTTGATTGTTTTTGAAGATGTGACCGAGAGAATTGATGATGTTGTCTAAGTGGATTTTAGCAAGGCCTTTTGACAAGGTCCCTCATGGTGGGCTGGTCCAAAGGATCAGATCATGGTTTCCATAAAGCATCCTTTCACACTTGGCTGATTTGAATTCCGACTCCCCTTCCTTTGCCTATTTCCCATTTGCGCCAGATCTTGCAACCTGAGACAACCTCCTTCACTGTTTTGGTGTCATCTGCAAATATGATATTTAGTTTTGCTGTGTCAGGTTTTAGACAAGACAATGAATATGTGGACCAAGTTGTCAGGGGAAGTGGTAGAAGCAGGTACAAATATAATAGTTCAAAACCTTTGGACAGGTATGTGGATCGGAAAGTTTTAGAGGGATATGGGCTAAATTTAAGCAAATGGGATTAACATAGATAAGCATTTTAGTTGGTATGGACAAGTTGAGCTAAAGGGCCTGTTTTATGTTGTTTAACTCTATGGATCTATAATATACTCCTTACCTGCTGAGTGTTTCCAGCATTATTTTATGTCAGATTACCAGTATCTGCAGGGTTTTGTTTTAGCATTTATCAACAATTTAGGACATTTTGAGGTGACGTTGATGAAATTAATAAATGGAACTCCTAACCTGCCTCAAGTATTCAGCGTGATCCTACCACTGGTCACATCTTCCCATCCACACTCCTTTCTGCTAGCTGCAGAAACTGCTCCCTCCACGACTCCTTGCTTCATTCATCCCTTCCAATCTAAAGCACCCCATCCCTAGGCACTCTTGTAACCTTAGCAGATGTAACACCTGTACCTATACCTCCTTCATCACATCCATAGAGGGACCCCAGCAGTCACCAAGAGAGGTTCAAGTACAACTCCTCTAACTTAATCTACTGCATTCGGTGTTCCTGGTGTGGCCTCCTGTACATTATTGAGGCCAAGCATAGAATAGACGACCATTTCGCCAAACACGTGCTCAGACCACCAAAGTCTGTTGAGTCTCCCGTTTGTTAGCCATTTTAATCCCTCTCCCTATTCTCACACTGACCTTTCTGTCCTGGATCTCATCCATTGCCAGAGTGAGTGCACACATAAACTGGAGGAACACCTCTTGTTCCACTTGGATAGTTTACAGCCCAACGGTATAAACATTTAATTCTGCCGTCCAAGTCATCCCGAAAGTCTTCAATCATTGTTTATTCCTTGCTCTTCACATGACTCGATTCAGAAGCCTAAGGTCTATGATTCACCTGTAGGTGGCTGGAGTGACACACCGCCCATCACGTACGAACATGGTGGAGTGGTGCTGAATATCGCCGTGCTGGTGGACAAGTTGAAACCGATTGGCGCCAAAGTGCGCCGCATTAAGGAGCCAAAGCTGCACCTAGTCATGAGCAGAGGCAGAGAACAGGAAATGGCCGTGGAGATATCATGCCAGTGTCTGGAAGATCTGAAGGACTACTGTCAGCCTCACGCACCAGGTACCCTCCCCTCAAAGGCTGGTTGTTATACTGAACTATAGAAAGTTAGGCATGGAGGGTCTCAGGAAAAATCCCTATGCTGTACTGAGTTGCCTTGTTGCCATTTGCCTGCACTAAGTCGATATTCCTCTGACCCCTGCTTGTTCACGTGCCTGTCTAAATGCCTTGTAATTGTGGCTGTCATATCCGCTTTTATCATCTACTGTGGTAGCATGTTCCAGACACTGCAAACGATTCTGTGTGAAACTTACACAAATCTCCTTTAAACTTTCCCCCTCTCATCTTAGACCCAGGCTCTATTATATTTGACATTGTACTCTGGGAGAAAGACTGGCCTATCTGTGCACCTCATTATTTTATATATTGGGAATATTATTCGTTTGATTAAGTGATGTACCATTTTTTGGCAGGAGCTTTGTTGAAGGCAGCATTTATCTGCACACAAATCATCCAGTACCCCTCACAGATTTCTCTGAGAGATCAATTGATGGCAGGGTTTGGTGGAGGTTTTGAGCTTCACACTTGGTCCAGCCTGCCCCATGGATCTGGCATGGGTGAGTAACTGTGAGACTAATCTGGGACAAGCATCATTTGTAATTCATCTGTAATTCATCACACTTTTCATTTTAATGCACCAACACTTGGATCCTGAATAAATTGAAATATATATAATATAATGAACTATATATTTTAAAACATCATTTATTAAGCCTGTAAGGAAAGAGCGATTTCTATAATTTTATGTTTCATATTTATGCAGTGTTAAAATCCAGATTCATTGCTCTCATTCTTTAGAATATCTTATCTCCAACTCTCTTTCCATCATTACAATATTGTGCTTTCAAAACTCAAGACTGATTATGCTTTTCACTCCTTCCTCATTGATCACACTTTCTATTTTACCCTGGTATTGGCTATTTGCCCATGGCTTCTCATGTCTGGTTGTAAACCAATACGTGTGAAAGAGCCTTCATTGATGTTTATCTCTATGATCATAGTGCGCCAAATCCGTCTGGAGTCATTATCCTTCACCCTGATCAAGGTCCCTTTATCTGACGCAGAATGTAAGAATAATCTTTCTTTTGAGACCTGAAACATCAGTCTAGAAACTGATCATAGTGACTCTTCACCAAAAGCTTGAGCATACAGTATTTGGTCAGGTATTAATCAGCATCAAAGCATAAAGCTTTTTTACATCAATGTGCGAACTCACCCTTTTGGAAGTATTTTCAGAGGCTTTCTGATGTGGGTCAAAGCTTCTGAAAAGATTTTAAATGTGGCCTGGGATGGGACATTCAGCAATAACGTGAACTGTGTGCAAATAAGAAATAGGAGCATGAGTTGATGTCAGACTAATTCCATTTTCCCTGATTCCCTTATAATCCAAACATCTATTGGTCTCTGTTCTGAATGTACTCAGCAACCAAGCCTCCAGAAACCTCTAGGGTTAAGAATTCCAAAGATTTCATCTGCATTCTGAATGGCCAAGTCCTTGTTCTGAGAATGTGACTCCAGGTTTGACACCCACGCAGAAGATACATCAATTCACATCTTCCTTATAGAATTTTGTATGTTTCTATGAGATCATCTCTCATTCTTCTAACCACAAGTGAGTATGGGCCTAGTCTGCTTAATCTTTCAGTTAAACAAAAGCAATCTCTTCCGCCCACCAAGTCAATGCTGACTATCAAATACCCATTTGCATTAATCCTCCACTAATCCAATTTTTACTCTCGATATTCCCATCAACTATCCCACCAGATTCCTGCCAATACACCACGGGCTAATTTGTGCCACCAACTAAACACCAACAAAGACAATGCCTGAGATTTATTATGATCGAACCTGTCTCAGGAGTTGAGGTAGCAGCTCTACCAGCTGCACTATTGTGCCACTAATCTGTCATTTGACAAACCATCCCAGGAATCAGTAAACCAATAATTGTATCTGTCATTAATGATACTGAGTGTTTAAACATTCAGCAAATACATTGATGTAATTACTAGATTGTTTTATGTTCTGGATTGTATTTATGTTCTTAGGTACAAGTAGCATCCTGGCGGGTGCAGTGGTAGCAGCCCTGATCTCAGCAGCTGGGAAATCCTGTGATACCATTTCCCTTATCCATGTTGTGCTTCACCTGGAACAGATACTGACCACAGGTAACCAGCAGCACCATCGCAGATCACTAGGCTGTGACAATGAATGGAATATATCCTGGCAATTCCTTTATTGTGGCCAATTCCAGGAGAGACATGACATCAATTAGAAGTAACCCGTCTGCTCAGCAAGGTCAGCTGAGTCTCCTGACTCCGGTAAGGATTACATCCCGATTTATGTAAGGGTTACATCCTGCAGACCCTTGCGTAAGTCAGATGTTACGTAAGTCAGAACCGGAAATGCTTTTTTTTTCATGTCCTCTTTCCAGCCCCAATGTTATTCTATGTTATGCAGTGCAGCCTCGAAGGACCAAATGGCCTCCTCCTGCACCTATTTTCTATGTTACAGGCACTTGATTCTACAGATAGGCCTCTTTGATGCATTGGTTACCAGATTTCTCAGCATTATTCAGTGCAGAATATGCACGTTGGTCTCCTGACCAATACTTATTTCTCAACCAACACTTGAAACCAGTGGGGTAGATATTTATCTTGGCCAGGAGTATCCGATAGATATTATCAGACAAATAGCCTGCTGTGGGTTTCACTGTGATTTCAGTTCCTTTCATTTGGGTCAAACGGGAGGCTGATTATATTGTGGACAGTTCCAAGAGTTGCCAATCCATGAGTTATCACCCAAGACAAATTTCTGGCTCTCGTTCTGGTCACATTTCATATTGTATGCTGCCTCGTTGGGTCTCCTGGTCAACTTCAGATGTACAGCATCAGCAGTACAGTACTTTGGAACCTGCAGTTGTGAAAGATTCTTTGGCCTTTCAACTCTTCCTTCCCTTGTCTAGGTGGAGGCTGGCAGGATCAAGTCGGAGGCCTGGTGCCTGGGATCAAGATCGGTCGATCCAAGCCCCAGTTGCCCTTACGAGTGGATGTTGAACGTATTCCAGTGACAGACGAGTTTGTGAAGACCCTGAATGACCATCTGCTGCTGGTGTACACGGGAAAAACACGGCTCGCCCGCAACCTTCTGCAGGTGAGCCCTCGACAAGCATCGATGAAGTACTCTGTAATACTAATCACTCCGATCCTTCTCTCACTTGTGGGATGGGCTGCACTTCAGGCAGGACAGTGAATGGCTTTCAGTCTGTCAGTTGGGTGCAACAGCCCACCCTCCTGGAGTCAGTCAAAGGTGTGCAACATTGAAACAGGCCCTTTGGTTGACCATTGTGCCCATCTCTACCTTGATTGCAATAATGTAGTCTTTCCTCTGACTGGATAGCATGCAATAAAAAAGCTTTTTGTACCTCAGTACACGCAACAAAAAACTACACAAATCCCATTGGCCTGCAATAATTCTGTATCTGTCCGTGACCTACTCATTCAAGTACCAGTCCAGATAACTCTTAAATGTTGTTATTGTTCCTACCTTCACCACTTCTTCTGGCATCTCATTCCTGATACCAACTATTCTGTGTGTGGGGGAAAAAAATTAAATTCCCCTGTAAATGTTCTCCCTCTCAGCTTAAACCTATGCCCTCTGGTTTTCAGACACCACTGGCATGGGAAACAGACACTGGTTATGTACACTTTTATGCTTCTCATACTTTTATTTACTTCCATACTGTCACCTCACATCCTCCTTCACTCCAGGGAAAACAGAACCAGTCTCACTAATCCAATAACTAAAGCCCTTCAATTCATGTCACATCCTTGTGAATCTTTTCTGCACTCTAGCTTAACCTTGTCCTCGTGTGGTGACCAGACCTGCACAGGTGACCTGCGTAGGACTAGACTGACAGGCGTGCAGTGCACCATACTTCAGAACAGGTGTGAAAACCAGAAGTGCGGCCTTGCAATAGTATATTCACAGGGGTGATACCAGGGTTGGGACATTTTTTGGATGCACTAGAAAAACAGTTGTTTCTCCTTGGAACACAGGTTTAAATTGTGAGGGATGTACTGAGGTAACAGAGTGAAATGTTTCCATTGGTGGAATGGTCAAAATGTAAAAAACACAGAAAGCAAAGCAGGAAAACTATTTTAGGCGGCAAGTAGGTAAGGGTCTGGAACATGATTCTTTGGGTGGTAGTGGGCATTTCCTTAATCCTACATCAAAGCCAAGGTGGAGCAGAAATAGGAAACAATGATAATGCACGTGTAGAATTTTCTCCCACATAAAAAGCTGTGGATGCAGTAGGCAATTGAAATATTGGCTGATTGCCCATGATCTAATGAAATGGAATAGTTTTGTTGGGCTAAGTGATCTCTACCTGCAGTTTTCTTGAGCAGCATAAAGTGGAAAGGGGATATTGAGAATCTTCAGTTCTCAGTGACATTGGTCACGGCTGCTGGAAAGTTTAATTTGAGGCCAGTGTGAACAACTTAGAAGTTTCCACAATGGTTTTTGGTTGTTTTACAGGATGTTCTGCGTAATTGGTATGCCAGGTTGCCCAGCATTGTACAGAACACAGACGCACTGGTTAGGAACGCAGAGGAATGTGCACAAGCTTTTATGAATGGTAAGCAAGTTTTAAGTAAATGGTCTTGAAGCAATTTGTCTTACCAGAGCCTCCCTGTATCCTGGGATACACTGGATCAACTCTATACCCTGGGTTGAGTTGGCTGCACTTAGCTCCGTAGTATCAGATATGAGTTCAAGTTAATTCTGTCAGATGTGGCCTGCTCCTTCAGGTAGCCACTTACAGAAGAGCCATTTAGTTTAGAATTCCTCCAAATCCCTGGGTCAGCATCACCAAGGCATTTATTTTTCTAGTCCCTTGTCTTCACATGTTCGAACAGTGATCGATTGTATATTAGCAGCTAGGATATCCTGAGAGAGTGACGAGTGCTATTTTCAGCTGTTTCATGCCCAGCTGTAGTTTAGATGTTCAGGACAGGGAAAGAGAACAGCGGAGAGAAAAGTCTACACTACAAAGTATGTTTCATATATTTGACAGGTGACCTTTCCAGGATTGGGCAGTGCCTGACTACCTATTGGCAGCAGAAGAAGTGCATGGCGCCTGGATGTGAGCCACTGGCAGTCCGAGAGATGATGACCATCTTGCAGCCTCACGTACATGGGCAGAGCCTGGCTGGGGCAGGGGGCGGAGGCTTCCTTTATCTCCTAACCAGAAAACCTCGGCAGAAGGAAACAATTGAGAAGATACTGATAGAAAGTGAGGTAAGATGGCCAGTGGACAACAAACATTGGAGCACCCCCCTCCACCTTGCAACTAAATCCACAGCTTGGCCTTAATTTAAAAATCCATAATAAATCAATAAAACATAATTCATTTGGACCTAGCTTGACTGAGCAGTTTGCCTAGACTGCAGAATGTGGGCATTTGTAGACAGGAAGATTGTCATGAGGAGACATTTTTTTAATCCTCTCCCGTCCTGTCTTTAACAGGTCAAAATGACTTTCAATAAATTGCTCAGTATCAATGTGTGCTCAGCTTCCAATCTTGTCCGAGCTGGAATCCCAGCTCAGTCTTCAGGGAGACTTGCTGGTCTGTTTTCGGAAAGATTGAGGTAAGATGTTAATTTGCAAGATGTTTTGTTTTCACTTGCCTGCAGGGTTTGGGGAACGTCAGTGTCCACGAGGTGGAGGTTGATGAGACTGGGCTCAGCGTGTGTGTGACTGGACCAGAGGGACACCCAAATCCAACACAGAGTATCTAACGCCCCTGGTTCTACCTGACCAACTAAAGCCAACTTTGCTCCATCATCAATTAAGGAAAATAACAAAGGACCCAACTACATCACGACATCTGTAATATTATTGATGTTTTTAGTACAGTTCACTTTTATGAATGAATACAAATCTGAACCTTTCCAGGACTTGTCTCACACATCGTAAGAAATTAATGTTGACATAATGTGTTAAGTGTTGAAGTAATTACGTTTCCCAGAAAGATGTTTCAAGAGCCCACTGCACAGTCCTTGTGGCGGCAAAATCACATTGCAACGAGGACACACTCCATTGTGCTGGGTGGCATTCCAAGCAAGCTAAATAGGACAAACAGTACTGATGCGGCATCTCAAGCCTAAACATCCATGAGATGCTGCACACCACAATCTTTAACTCATAGACTCGAATATTCTTCATTTTACCTTTGTTTGAAGACAGGGATTAATGTGGTTTACTGAAGAATGCAGAGGAATTTGCCTTGAGCAGTCAGCATTCCTAAAAATTGATGTTGTGCAATACAGGACTACATACATGTTCAAAACCAGAATCTGCATGCAATGGGCAGAGCTATGTAATCTCACATCCTACAGGTCAGAGCAAGGACATGTAATTATAGACATCAAGACATGAATGGCGGTAGACAATTATACTGCTAATGGGAGAAGGTGGCAGTTCCAAGAACATCCCATCTTCAATGACCCTACAATTCCAGTTGACTGTCACGTCGATTCTCATCAATATCTCATCTTTCTATTTTCACATCCCTTCTTTGCCATTTATTCAGATAGTTTTAAACAGCCAATCACTGTACATTCACAGCCCGCAAGGTTGAGAATTTATTCCTAGGAGTGAAAATCTTTCACTTAACAATATGATTTGTCATTTCAGAGCGAACATTTTTCACTGACTTCACGATTTTTCCCTTATCCCGAGAATCCAAAATAGTTCTCGTTCCTTTGGACCGAAATAGTAACCCCACAGCTTTTTTGAGAATTGTATATAATTCAAGTTTGGAAAAAACTGTCACATGTCATTTGTGGTTTCTCCTTTACCGATTCGTGCTCCCTTCCTGTCTCTCATTCATCGGTCCTTTCTGCTTCTGCACTGTTTTCAAAGACAAGTTTACACTGGCTACTTCAGACAAATCACGTGTCCATGAGCATACTCAGTTCACTATGTAGACCCTTTGCCATGTCCCTACCAATGACAGATTGATGTCATCTTCTGTACCTCGGATATTGGACACAGGCACACACAATTACCTCCCTTTATCCTTGTCTTTCTCCAGAGAGCCCATGAAGCTATTGAGTTATTCCAATCCTGATCTAAGCAGCAGCAGATTCCATTTTGACTGTAACAAATGGTCAGTAAGCATCCAATATTCCCTGTAACAGGGTTTAACATATATTCAGTGAGCTGGAATAGTGTAATATTTGTTAAATTATAAAGATACTGGCAGAAGACACAACTACCATGACCCAGAACTTGCCTACTAATTAAATACCAGAAAAAAATGAATTAATGCTCCAGAATCCAATATAATATTAAGTTCTTGCATCTTTAGTAGCCTTAATTTAAGAGGAATAACAATGTTTGAAAATTATAGCACATATGGAATAAGCAAACCCATACTGCAGTCCCAAACTTCCGATTTGCTCTGATCATGGGATCATAAAACAAAATGCCAAAAGTGATCACTTCAAAGGCAGAAAATACGAACTAAGAGAGAAATTCACTTATTTTGTTAATGAATAAGATTAATTAAAAGAACCACAAGGACTGAGATAGAAGTGTAGTGAATGAATTTAACATCAAATTGGACAAGAAATAGATTCTATTAACATTTTAAAACAAAGTAAATCTGTAAGAATAAAACTGTACAAATAATTGTTAATTTTCAATGTCAGGGAGTTTGACATGAATTAACAGAAGACATTAGAAGAATGATAAAACAAAACACTAGATACACCTAAGTGGGAGGAGATTGAGTTTGTGCTTCAGACCAATGACTTGAGTTTCTCTGGCACTTCTGTTTTTATTTCCATCAGCTGCAGTATTTTGATTTGTTTCACCACACAAGTACAAGAACTTCCCATTGCTTAATGCAGTTTGTTGGGCAGCTGAACACTGAGGTACCAATTCTGCTCGAGATGGAATGATGCATCTTCAAAAACAGCTGTATTCATTTCCATAGAACTTTGTGCTGGAATAACCCAGTGAGTCAGGCAGCATCTTTGGAGGACATGGATAGGCAAAGTTTGTCTTTTCTCCCCTACTACAATCAGTCTGAAGAAGGGTCTCGACCCATAACGTCACCTATCCATATCCTTCGGACATGCTGCCTGACCCCGGGTTACTCCAGTACCTAGTGTTCTATGCAAAATTCCCAGCATCTGCAGTCCTTTTATCTCTGTTTTAATTTCTCTACAGTATTTAACAATGTGTCTTGGTGTCTGTTTGCTGTAGTGATTGGGTATTACAGTGCACACAGCTGAAAGTCATGGTGACGAGCTTTGAGCCAGCATTTAAGCTCAGTGTCATTGGACTGAAGATTAGTACAATTCTTCTCTCCACGAATATTTTCCAATCAGAGTCTTAGTTATTTTCCATTTAACCCTGAAATAATTCACATTTAAATCATTTTTCCTTAACAGTGTGGGCCTGCTCGAGGTTATTCATTGTGTTCATGACATCATAAATCTTGTTAAATAAGATGAGTTAATGCATTTGTACATTACTTCATCTGTGTTCTGCGTTTAAGAGTCACATACATTTCTCTCGTCAGAGCACACCTAGGCAGAGAGTAGCTTGACTGTAACTTTTGGTATTATTTGGGTTATTCACCACCAAGTACAACTCTGATATCAAAGTTGTGGGTTCAAGCCCCACTCTGGAAGTCGACTCATTCCCATCTGCACTTGTATCTTTGGTACTTCATAAAAAAGGCCATTCCCTGCATCGGGTTTTCCAGACCAGTTGTCCCTTCAGGCATTAACCCCATACCCAAGTTTTCCCAACGGGATTTACTGAACAGTAACCAGGAGCTGGATGTTTATGTGTTCTCCTTGGATGGAGTGCTTCGGTTAATCCAACCACAGTTAGTCATCCCAGCATATCCCAGGGTGGAATCAGTCTCCTCCTGATTTGTAAAGTCAGCAATGCAGCAGACTGCTCTGAAAAGTCTGGGAATCATACTGCAAGCAAACCAACTCTCTCATCAGCTGCATCTTAAAGCAAACCCAGTAGGGCGTAGTCAGGTATTTTGGAATAACTCCTATCATTGCCATAGCAGAGTATGTATACCCATCCTAGATGCACTGCAGCTAATCATATCCAGGGAGCCTTTAAAATAATGCACACTGAATGTCCTATCAAGGTTTGAGAAGTGTGAGAGCTATTTTCAGTGTAAATCAGACTGTGAAAATGAAGCTTTCTATTTAACCTGTCCCACCACCTGGAGATAGGACATTCTGCATCTTACTTCCCAGGACGATACATCACAACCAATTCCATAAAGACTGCCCAGATGCTGGCACTACAAGCGAAGCCTCTTGATGTCCTCACTCCGGAAGTCGTTCCGCAAGGCAAGCACCTGACGAACCTCAGCAGGCGTGAGACGCCAGGTTAATGGCCCAGAGTTTTGTCCCCAGTAATCCAAAATCTCAGTGACCTGCAGGGACAGAACATGACATTGTAAATCCACACTTTATTCTGAGATCGCGAACACATTACCACAGAGTTGTATATTTGATAACTACACAGAGATATTATACCGATGTGATGGAGTAGTGGACATGGGAGCAACAAACAGGAAATGGATGCGTTCTAACGGAAAGGATCTCCAGTGTCAGATTGTTGAATTCACTTCAACACATATGGTCAGTGAAAGGCCTTTATCAAATGAAAATATCCGGAGAGAAAATCAAAGCAAATTATACAGGCAGTACATCCACCAATGAGGATGCCTACTCTGGAAGTCAACTTGCAAATTTCATCATCGATAAAACAGGATTATGAGAGGAGAACGGCCAGGATTTCAAACTCGAGGGGACGAGTTATGGAACAAGGAAAATATTACTGGGGATAAAATCCAATGAGAAATTAGCTGTTAAGATAATGAAAAATACATTTAAAGCTACAACAATTCTTTAGCTTAGGACGCAAGATGATCCACGAGTCTTGTGCACGATTAAAGACAATTGTTTCTCCAATGTGACGGTGGACATGGGGAGTGGGATTGCAGAGCATCATCAGCAAACATCAGTAGTAGGACAAGTTAATTAAAATGAGAAATCAACAGCCAGAGATGGGAATGATGCCTGATTATTAGGCCAATTGACCTTTCGGGGTTTCTGTGCACATTGCTGTACCACTACGTTGCTTTATCTTGTCTACCTATAACATAGGAGGTCATCAAGTTCAGGGAGCAATCCCATCAGTACCAATACTATCTGTATCAATAGGTCTACTATAAACCTACCAATTGCCGTAGTTATCTGAACCACTCTCACTCCCACCCTTTTCCCTCTTCTATCATAGATGGATCGCTCAGCCTTGCCTCCTCTGTGTCCCGTAGCTCAGCTCTTGCTCCTCCTCCCCCCACATTGAACAAATAAATGCTCCGAATGAGGTCTCATCGAGACCCAGTACAATCTCAGGAAGACTTTCTTACTTTTGTACTCCAACCCACTTGTAATAAGTCATCATACTGCTTCTTGCACTGTGCCAACAGTCTTAACACAAGAATGAGGAACAGCACCTTATCTTCCATCTCAGCATGCTGCAGTTCTTGGGACTTAACGATGAATTCAATAATTTCAGATAACCAGCCTTTCCAGTTTGTGTTAGGACCGGCAATTCTCATGTCATTTCTCAATTATCACACTAATGTCACCTTACCCTTTTCTCACTCCAGACATGCTATCTGACCGATGTATTTCTCACTCCAGACATGCTATCTGACCTATGTATTTCTCACTCCAGACATGCTATCTGACCTATGTATTTCTCACTCCAGACATACTATCTGACCTATGTATTTCTCACTCCAGACATGCTATCTGACCTATGTATTTCTCACTCCAGACATGCTATCTGACCTATGTATTTCTCACTCCAGACATGCTATCTGACCTATGTATTTCTCACTCCAGACATGCTATCTGACCTATGTATTTCTCACTCCAGACATGCTATCTGACCTATGTATTTCTCACTCCAGACATGCTATCCGACCTATGTATTTCTCACTCCAGACATGCTATCTGACCTATGTATTTCTCACTCCAGACATGCTATCCGACCTATGTATTTCTCACTCCAGACATGCTATCTGACCTATGTATTTCTCACTCCAGACATGCTATCTGACCTATGTATTTCCACCATTTCACATTTCTAGCAAATGCTGTGTTCTGCAACTTGTATTACAGCATTGCTTTTCCCTCCTGTTTTCATTCAGCACTTTCTATTTATACCTCCTCCAGTTAGATCAGTACAATTAACAAGCCAGAACCATCTGATCTTCAAGATTCTGTTGATTCCCACCTCATCACAAGCATTCCTTTGGTTCTCTCCACCTTTTCCTTCTCTGCAACTTTAAAAATACCTGGGTTTTCATTTTTTCAGTTCTGATAAGAGTTTACTGATCTCTCTCCACAGATGCTGCTGAACCTACTATCATTTTCCGACAGACAGACTTCATTTAAAAATGATCGTCCACTTATATTTGACTCTCCCACTGGTAGACATCTACCCTGTTTTGCCCCCCAAGGAACATATATTTTAATAAGATTATCTCTCTTCCTTTTAAACTCCATAGAGTACAGATATTTGCATGGCCCTAGTATCACTTCAATTCAGTTTCCCACTAATCTTTGTATACATAACACCATATCAGTTTGTCAAATCGTGAACAGCAAAAAGCTCAGCATCAATAACAAGGGCACTTCAATGCAATAATGTCGACCTGAAATGACCTACTGTTTGCTCTGCCCCTTAACCATTTCCTACTCTATGCAAACATGTTATCCAGTTGTAAAGGATCTGGGATGTCATGAAAGAAACCGGGTCTAATCCCAGTTTATTTTATCTCACATTACACACTCACCCTTTCCAAATTGAGTATGGTTGCCATCTGGGAGAGGCGAGCAAACTTGTCTCGGATGGTCCAAGTGATCACTGATGTCAGGTAAGCCACGAGTGATCGGAGCTCCTTGTCAAACTGCAACCCGCCAAGCTAACGAATACCAAAAACAAAATGGTCAGGAGAGGGAGGTTTTGTAATGGTGTTGGTACAGTTGTTCCAAAGTAGTAATGCAGAGATCTGGATTAACAATCAGTGCAGATCCCACATGGCAACTGTGGAATTTAAAAATCAGTTAATCTGGCATTTAAAAAAATTAGCTTTAGCGATGAAAATCACCATTGATGTGAAAATACATCTGGAAATCTGTCAACTCACTCAGTCTTCCCACCGGATGCACAACAATGATTCTTAATTGCATTCTGATACGGCCCAGCAGGCCATTTCTGTCAACCAGCTAGCTGCATTAGATGTGAAAAAGACATCTTGGCATCGATGTAGGCACCAAATTCAGACAGAGGAACATTTTTCCCAGACCTGTCGATGTTGCAGTTAGCCTCACAAACATCTGGGACAGTTGTCCTAAAGACTTGTTACATAACAATCTGACATAGACGTACTCGAAGAACATTTCACAACGTGCCAGACTCCTCCATCACAATCCATTGGTACATCCTCCTGATGACCTCTTTCCGTCCTCCCTTGACTGATGAGTCAGTCCCTCCCACATTGAAAGACACTTCAAACACTCAAAGTACCAAGGGCTCAGAATAAACAGTGCAGGGAAGACTTTGGTGTGTAACTTGCTTGAACCATGACTGACTGAACTCTAAAGCACATAAGTTTGTCTTTGGTAAGCAGTGAGTGAACCAGTACAGAAAATAAACTTGCTTGACCTCATCCTCACCAATCTGTCTGTAGTAGAAGCATTGCTGAAGAGACCATCACACAGTCCTTATGGACATGAAATATCTTTATACTGCGGTCACCATCCATGATCTATAGTGTTACAATCGTGTTTATAATAGAAACTCAGAACAAGTAGAGACTAATGGAGAGAGCAAAAGAAAGTACTGGAGTATCTCAGTGGGTCAGGCAGCATCTGGGAAGGGAATGGATAGGTGATGTTTCAGGTTGGGACCCTTCATTTTTCAGAATTGAGTGAGGAATGGACTGGAGAACACCTGATATCCATTGACTGCATTAATATTGCCCGACAGTGTGTCACTCCATGAGTACTACCCCACTGTGTGTTACACTATCAGTACACCCCACAGTCTGAAGAAGGGTCTCGACCCAAAACATCACCCATTCCTTCTCTCCCGAGATGCTGCCTGACCCACTGAGTTACTCCAGCATTTTGTGTCTACCTTTGATTTTTACCAGCATCTGCAGTTTTTTCCTACACAACCCACAGTGTCAGTATCTTTGAGAAGAAAATGTTTGTAAAATAAAGTGGAAGGTGCCATTCATTCTGCAGTCATGTGGGCAGAAGACTTTGCTCCAAAGTGCAAAAGAATACACCACAAAATTTGATTTGTTAAAGGTCAATAATAAATAAATGTAACTAAAATTTACATTCATTCAGTATTTTAGCATGACCTGCAGCTTCTATGTACAGGTACTCCCCACATTAAGAACACCCAACTTAGACATCCAGTGCTTAGGAACAAGCGTTTACGAGAACGCGGGATGGATTTATTAGCTGCTGCAGGTATCATCTGCTAGGTAGGAATGGGGCATTTCCGTGTGTCTTCTCTCCCCACCAAGTTGCAATAATCGGAGGCAGGGTCTAGTCGAGCCGAGCTGGGATCCAAGCAGACTTGCTCGCTCACCTGCCGAGTTACTGAGGCCGGCTGGTGGCTGCTCTTCCCGCTCACTCTCCTGCCACAGCTGATTCTGTGATCTACTTCCATAACTGTTTTTGTTCATTTCCCAATTATGAACAGTTCTCAGAATGGATCCCTATGTATGTATAGGAAATAAAACTGCAGATGCTGGTTTAAATCGAAGGTAGACACAAAATGCTGGAGTAACTCAGCAGGTCAGACAGCATCTCAGGAGAGAATGGGTGACGTTTCGGGTCAAGACCCTTCTTCAGACTGTCTGAAGAAGGGTCTCGACCCGAAACGTCACCCATTCCTTCTCTCCTGAGATGCTGCCTGGCCTGCTGAGTTACTCCAGCATTTTGTATCTGGCTGTCTGTATGTACATTTGTTCACCTCTTGCATTTGCTCCATACAAGATCACAAATAAACTTTACAACACAGGACTCCATTCAGCTCACTTTGTCCATGCTGTTATAAAAGCAAATGACTAATTATTCTCCAAACATTGAAACAACTAACTGCCCTGCAATTACTGTTTACCACTTGCTCGCGAGTCAAAATCTGCACACTCCATGCTTCTGCATAGACCTAAATAAGTGATTGGAACAGGAATCGGGAATTTCCTCTCCACAGCTGAGGAACACAGAGGTCAAATGCTGCTTCCCTTCAATCCAGCCAACATCAGCTCATTCAGCACAGATCACTGATCAGGTCTGGGATAATACCAATTTTAGATAGGGGTTCATTCATTCACATCACAGCTAATCTATATTTGAACTCAATTTGGCTGCCCTTGCTTAATAATCTAATAAAAATATTTAATCACAGTTACTTAAAGTGAAGCTCAACAGTTAATCTCTGGAGGGATCTCGGCATTTCTACTGCCTTTTTTATATTTTGGGCCCTTCCCAGATTTAATCACAAGGCTACACTTTATTCTGAACACTACCAATAGAGGAAATGATTTCACTCTCCCCTCAATCTCCAGTCAAAGCCTAGTCTGAGCCACCCTTCCAAACATCTGCCAGGTGGGCAGTAGCTGAATACACTGAACTGTCAGCTCAGCTTCTTTCAGGCCAAGGCTCACAAAGTGGCATCATACTCAAGGACTTCTGTGCACGTACCCGACTGAACACGGACTTTAGGACCACCTCCTCCAGTTCATTTGCGATCAGAGCGGTCATCAGACTGGTGAGGTTATCGTAAATCACTTGGGACAATCCAACCTGCAGAACACAAATATGTGGGAAGGATTTATCATTCTCTTCCAACTGCACAACATCTTACCACCTTGTACATTTGTAAGGACAAAGAAAGGGACCATTTGGCCCTATAGCCCCAGGAGGGAGAGGGAGAGAGAGGGCGAGAGAGGGGGAGAGAGGGCACACTCACCTTGAACTCTGCCATTAATTGCTCCAAATTGAGAATGAATTGCTGAACCCAGGGATCATTGGCCTCATAATCATTAAACTCCTCCTGAAATAAAATAATGTAGATTAAGCAGCCTGCAGCTTGGGACATACCACCCCAACAATTCGCTCTCCTTGAAGTGATTCTTTAAAACTAGCCATGAGCACCTATGCTCAATTACCAGTTCTCCTATTGTTACAGCTCACTGTTGCAGAATATTCTGCAGCAATTTCATGGTATCCAGAATACAATGAGATATCAGTACATTCTTAGATGTAATGGATGTGAAACACCACTATTGTATCTGCAATTGCGATCTTGAAGCCAATCCTTATGATTTTATCTATAATAATAGATTATATCTTGCATATTAGTACCTTGGTTAATTTTGTTTTTATTTATTCAATTTTGGGGAAGCAGACTTCATTGGCAATCCCTATTTGCCCTTGGTGCCAGCAATGTGCCAACTTCTTCAACAACCCTTAAAAGTCACAGAAGTACAGCACTGAGACAAGCCCTTTGGCACATCATATCCATGTAAACCATCAACCACCCATTTACACAAATCCTACCTTAATCCCTCATCAACTCTCCCCAGATTCTACCATTCACCTGTACACAGTGGCCATCTAACTATCCACCACACATCTTTGGAATGGGGAGGAAACACACGTGATCATTATGAAAATGTGCACACTTCACATTGACAGCACCTGAGGTCAGGATTGAAACTGGGTCTCTGGTATCTGGTGGCAGTGACTCTACTAGTTGCAGCATTGTGCCCAACCTGTTGAGGGTATTCCCACAGTGCTGGTGGATAAGGAGTTCTAGAATGCAGGTCCCATGCCAATAAAGGCAGTATAATTCCAAGTTTGGACAGTGTGTGACTCGGAGGTAAAGAGGAATATCCAATTTCTTTGGTGCGATGGATACTACATTTGTTTGACTGATTGTCCATGGGTGGGAGATAAACCCAAGGTTTCTTTTTAATGCAGAGCCCTGATACATGGAAAGGGTAGAGATATTTTAAATGTTTTGGCTTAGCTTCAATAGCAATGCTTATACGAGCTGAATAGCACCTGAAAATGCACGCAAGGATATTTTACTGCTACATGGATTGTAAAAGGTAAGCAAACTCATTTTAGATAGAATCAAAAAGTATTTAGCGATATGGAGTGGAATGATGGCCTCCAGTAGATATAGTAAAGCAGTGACTTTCTAACACTGACAGTGAAGGATTTATATATTGCTGGATGCATGATCATAGGTTTGGAAAATGGATCAATAATATACCAGGTCTGTAGCTGTTTGGGTGATATTTTTACTAGCTGGGAGATGTGACAGTGCGATTGTGGATTTAAAGTTGGTGTGAACATTTATATTAAAAAACAACCTACAGTTAATTTGCAGAACCCAACTAAATTATGCAACCTTATCTCTGAGGGCTGCATGTATTTAAACTGAAGGGTGGCTTAAGTAAATTCCTTAGCTCGTCAGTGATTGCAATTGTAAGCCTGTGCAGTTATACAGATTCATTGCTCTTGCCTCCTCAATGTTATGGGAGATGGAGAGGAACGCCGTAATCCAGGGTTTAATCTGTGGCTTGATAGCTGTGGCGTTGAGTTCTGCCAAGCCTTCCTGGAAGACAAAATCCAAATTGTTAACATAACTGAGCATCAAAACAGCAAATACATTCTTGCTGCACTTTACAACAGTGTCATAGCATACTGACAAGACACGTTCATGGGCCAACATTACATCCCAAGAACCGCACACTTGATCACATGCCTAAAACAGCTTTGGTCAAGTGGTAAGACTCATTCATTCATTCCACTTCCCTGCACATAACAAAGTTGAAACTGGTACTGTGCAAATGGGCCACTCTTGAAGGTGGCATCTATCAAAAGGAATGTTAATTTGAGGCTCCATCAATCTGTCATCTATGCAATACTACAAATTATCTGTTCATTATGTCATCACTCTTTCTCAAGCCTTGGCGTTGGAAAAAATGCTTACAATGTTTCTAACATTGGAATAGTTTGGATGTATTTCATTGGATGTCTTTTGGATGTTTCAGGGTCAAAACAGCCTGACATCAGTACAAAGTCTATGTACTTGGGAATGTCCATGTAATGTGGTCACATTCAGGTGGGAAAATAAATTCTACTAATTTCCTCTTTTTAATGATAACACTGAGTCAAGAAATCCGCCACCAGCATTTCATTTAGAATAATACAGCACAGGGATGGCCCCTTCAGCCCCAAAATAGACGCAAAATGCTGGAGTAACTGCCTGTCCTGCTGAGTTACTCCAGCATTTTGCATCTACCTTTGGTTCAAACCAGCATCTGTAGTTCCTTCCTACGCCCCTTCAGCCCACAATGTTTGAGCCCATCATGATGCCAAGTTGAACTGATCTCATCTGCCTGTACATGATCTATATCCCTCTATTCCCTGCACTTCCATGTGCCTATCTAAAAGCCTATTAAATGCCATTATCGTATCTGCTTCCAACACCACTCCTGGCAATGCGTTTCGGGCCCCACTAACCATTACACAAAAAAAAACTGCCGCACACATCTCCATTAAACATACCTTCTTTCCTTGGGAAAAATATTCTGATTGTCTATCCAACCTACAACCTCTCATAATTTTATATACTTCTATCAAGTCTCCCCTCAACCTCCGATGTTCCAGAGAAAGCAATCCAAATTGATCCAAACTCTCCCTGTAGCTGAAACCCTCTAACCCAGGCAACATTTTGGTAAACCTCCTCTGCACCCTCTCCAAACCACCACATCTACCTGCAATGGGGCAACCAGAATTGCAAGCACTACTCCAAATGTGGCTTAACCAAAGTCTTATAGAGCTGCATCATGACTTCCTGACCTATCTTCAATGCCCTTAGTAATTAAGCAAGCATACCCAATTGATTTAAAATGTCAGTAAAATGATGATAAGCAATATTTTATAATCTTCAATAATGTTGTTCAGCTGGCTTATTTGCCCCTAAACCAGAACAATTTGTGGCATTTAAATGCAGACATTTTATGATTTGCGACTGTGGCCAGTATTTGATTGATGTCACATGCACCAAGTCCTGTTTAAGGATTTTAATGATTTGGTTGACTTTCATTACTGGTTATGCTGGACAGGGAGATATGTTTCACCCACATAGACTGGTGGGCTGTTGTCTTTATGATCTGCAATTAACTTGTCAAAAGACAAAATTTGATTTTAAGCCGTCAACAATTACCAGAAATTATGACATCATGATTAATCAGTTAGGTTTGCACACACTGAGGAATTTCTACATCCCAGTGCCAAACTTTTGTGCAGCAATCACTAGCCGGAAGCCTTTCACAAAAGGTGGAATCCTTAATAGGATGTGCCACAGCGGAATCAGAACAGGAGCCCACAGTCTGCATGTAACTAACCTGCAGGAGGTCCTTAAATTTGTTAGATACCGCAGCCAGGTCCGATAGGCAGCTCTCAATCTTTGCTTGTGCCTGTTCCGCTCCCAGTCCTTGGCTGAACAGCTTTGTACAGTCACTCTGTGAAGAAACGTACTGTACTTCAATTCCTTACAGTTACACTCCACCGGCCCTTACCTCACATCTACCTCATTGGAGACCTTTGACTATTTTTAATCAGACTTTATCTTGTACTAAATGTTGAACCCATTATCTGTACACTCTGAACGGTTTGATTGTAATCATGTATATTCTTTTCTTTGACTGGATATCACGCAACAAAAACTTTTCACTACCTCGATGCACATGACAATAATAATAAACTAAACAGCGAAATGCTGACAACACCCCTGAAACTGTCCATTACACAAGGCAGTGCATAAAAGGAGAAAAGTAACAAAAACAGAATTGTGCCTACACTACAGTTCAGTGATTTTAATCTGTGACTATACTTGAAAACAGCAAGGACAAAACTGGGTCCATTGCTCTCAGGAGGGGTAAGGCAGGAAGAACCACATTCCGCCATTTTGTTTAATATTGTTATGGACATGTTATGTTTATTTAATAGGGATGGGAGCAGCTTTTATTTTGGGTCAGACAGTTTTAATTATACCAGGCTGGCCTTTACTAAAGATGAATGTTTCTCACAAGGGCATATCTAAAAATCTAAACAGTCTTTGTAATTTTGTAATAAGACCGTCCTCAAGACTAAAATTAATATAATGTCAGATTTTTGAGTGGTTTCAAAAAATAAAACTAATTTTTAATACCGTCAAGAAGTGGGTTTTAAATAGTAACAAGTTTAATTGACCACGCAAGGGGACTCGAGAGAGAAGGAAATGATTTGCAAGTCAGTTGAAGCCTGGATTTAATACTTCCACCATCTTTTAATTGGAGTGCTCAAAGATGCCTTCCTGCCTCTTTTCCCCAAAGAGATGATATTTATATCTGAGTGGTGCACCCTGTCTATAAACTGTAAATCAAGCATACAAATAATGATCATGAAGCAGAACAATCAATCTAGCCCCAGTTCTCAATAATGGAGTGATGCCAAAGGCCAGAAGCTTGTGTCCAACCATTGGATGGTGATGGATTGAATTTAATTGGTAATCAGCTCACATCTGAATGGTCTGTTCAAACATATTAATCAGGGCGATTGTTTAATTAATTGTTCAGATGTGATTTGGGTCCGCCAATACTTGTAGATTGCTAGTGTTTTACTTTCACAGCAAAGAGAGCAAACAGAAAATCTTCAGCAATATTTTTGTCCTTATGAATTCTATCATACCTCTAGGTTCTTTTTTAGGGTCAGGAGATTTTCACTGCACATTTCCACATTATTCAGAGTCACCTAAATGAGAAGAAACAAAATAGCTCAACAGCACATATTAAATCTGTAACACTACCGGTAAGATACAGAGTTAATGTTACAATCTGCATTTAGTTTCAGATTTCTTGCAGCTGCATTATTTAAGTTAATTTCATTCATTCAGTAGGGATGTGGTGTAATGCGAATAATTTTCCAAGGTGAAAATAACGCAGCTGCAAGAAATCTGAAACTAAATGCAGATTGTAACATTAACTCTGTATCTGTCTGTCTCTGCAGATGTTGCCTGATCTACAGATTATTCATCAGTTTACCCAACAGTGACATACTGGAGAAGATGAGCCCCACAATACACCATCATTAAAACAGTACTAGAGGCAGACCAAAAAAAACATACCAGAAAGGACTGCTTGGCTTCATCTGTACTTTCAATGCCCTTAGTGTCAAACTTGCCCTGCTGCAGGCTGGAATGCATGATGTTCACTGCGCTGGTTACACCACGCTGTATGTCCTGAAATGTTGTTGCTGGGAACCCCATACGCAGCTTGTTATAAAGCACCTCCCTGAATAACAGAAACAGAAGCATACCACACTGCATCACCGGCTGTTACGCTGCTGTGGGATGATACAATATCTGATATAACAGTTGTGAAGACTGATTATGAATTCACATTATGCAAAGGCTGCCAAGGCTCAAGCAAGGCTTTTTTCAAACTTTAGGCAACATCTTTTGAGAACACGTATAGGTAAAGTTTCAAGTCGAGACCATTCTTCAGAGTAATTGGGGATGGGGGGGGGGGGGGGGAGAGAAGAATGCTAGAAGAGGGAAGAGGCAGGACATAGCAAGGCAGGTGGATGCAGGGGAGGGGAGGGGAGCTTTTGACAGGCAGAGGATTGGTACAAAGGCCAGAGGTAAAAGCAGGTGGTGTGAGAGAGGGTTGAAAAGTTGCAAATTGCGAAGCTAGTGACAGGAAAGTAGCAAGGGATTGGGGGGGGGGAAGAGAAAGGAGAAGTGTCGAGGAGAAGGAGGGTGTGTGGCGGTTAGTAGATTTTCAGAAAGCCTTTGATGAGGTGCCACACGTTAGGCTGCTTAGGAAGATGAGAGCCCACGGTTACAAAGGGCAGATACTAACATGGATAGCAAGTTGCCTGGATGGCAGAAGACAAAGAGTGGCAATAAAGGGGGCTTTTTCTGGTTGGCTGCTAGTGACTAGTGGAGTTCCACAAGGGTCGGTGCTGGGGGCACTACTCTTCACGTTGTATATTAATGATTTGGCCGATGGGATTGAAGGCTTTGTGGCAAACTTTGCGGATAATACGAAAAAGGTGGAGGAGCAGGTAGTGTAGAGAAAGCAGGCACTCCGCAGAAGGACTTGGACAGGTTGGGAGAGTGGGCAGAGAAGTGGCAGATGGAATATAGTGTAGCAAAGTGTGGAGTCATGCATTTTGGTAGGAATAAAGGTGTAGATTATTTTCTAAATGGGGTGAGAACCAGAAATTGGAGGTGCAAAGGATCTTTGGAGTGCTGGTGCAGGATTCCCAAAAAGTTAATCTGTAAGTGGAATCGGTAGTAAAGAAAGCGAACTCAATACTAGCATTTATTTCAAGAGTGCTTGTATACAAAAATAGGGATGACATAGGATGTAAAAGTGCTGGTAAGGCCGTATTTGGAATATTGTGAGCAATTTTGGGCACCATATCCGAGGAAGGATGTGCTGGCTCTGGAAAGAGCCCAGAGGAGGTTTACAAGAACGATCCCATGAATGAGCAGGTTAACCTATGATGGGCGTTTGACAGCACTGGGCCTGTACTCGCTGGAGTTTAGAAGAATCAGGGGAGACCTAATTGAAGCATTCAAAATAGTGAAAGGCTTGGATAGATTGGATGTGGAGGTTGTTTCCACTAGTGGGAGAGTCTAGGCCTAGAGATCATAGCCTCAGAATTAAAGGACGTTCTTTTAGGAAGGAGATGATGTGAAATTTCTTTGGTCAGAGGTGGTGAATCTGTGGAGTTCTTTGTCACAGAAGGCTGTGGAGGCCATGTCAGTGGATATTTTTATGGCAGAGATAGATAGATACTTGATTAGTACAGGTGTCAGAGGTTACAGGGAGAAGGCGGGAGAATGTTAGGAGGGAGAGATCAGCCATGATTGAATGGCGGAGTAGACTTGATGGGCCGAATGGCCTAATTCTACTCCTATTCCTTCTGACCTCCTGCTAACCTGTTGGATCTCCCCTTTGCTAGCCATTTTAATTCCCCTTCTCATTCCCCTGCAGACCTTTCTGTCCTGGGCATCTCCATTGTCATAGTGAGGCCACAAACTGGAAGGGCATCTCTTTCTAGTTGGTGTTTTACAACCCAACAGTATGAACATTGAATTCTCCAATTTTAGTTTAATCAATATGCATCATCCCCTCCCCCTCTTTATCCTCACCCCCTCTACCATGTACACCACCTGGATGCACACCCATTTCTCCCACCTTCCCCTCATCTCCTTCCACCTATACCCCTTCCTCTTGCTTCACATTTCATGCATTTTCTCTCCTTATCTCAGAGCTTTTTGACTTTTTAATCTCTGGCCTTGGTCCCATCCATTGTTGTCCTCGTTGGTCTTTGGGCGGCACTACTCTATCCCGTTGCTCTTTTTCATGTAATATATGCATAAAGTCTCTTTGGATTCTTCTCTGCCAAAGCCACCTCATTCCCCTCTTTGCCATCCTGATTTTTTAAAAAAATATTCCTGCATCTCCCACATTCCTCCAGGGATTCACTTGATCCCAGCTGCCTATACCCAACCCATTACTACTTTTTCCTGACCAGAACCTCAAAATGTCTTTTCACCCAAGATTTCTTACACCTGCCAGCTTTGGCCTTCACTTTAACAGGAACAAACAAACCATGAACTCTCGCTATCTCACTTTTAAAATGGAGGAGGCAGTTTCAATCAAGTCATGACCCATGGCAGTCAGTGTGCAGTTCCAGGACTAGACAAGAGAAATTAGCACCAAGTGGTGCATTCCATTATGTCCATCCCAGTTACCTGAAGTCAGACTCCAGTACAGTGGTGGAATGGTTGATCATCGCACACAGGCAGTCGATATTTGAACTGGCCAAAGCACGACCAATGCACTTCTTCACAATGAAGAATACATCATCCACCATGCTGGATGTTAATTGGCCCTTCTCACAGAAGTCCATAGCAACAGCCTGTAATTAAGCATTAAAAAAATAGAACATAAAACATATAACACAATTACAGGCCCTTCATCTCACAATATCTGACCTTAAAGCTATCCCCCTCTACGTTTTGACATTTCCATTTTATATACTTCTATCATATCTACCTTCAACCTCCAATGCTCCAGATAAAATAATTCTTTAGTCCAGCTGGGAGAACCTGAGATGGCTAAACTAACATGGCACTGTTCGATTAGGTGCCATGAATGGCAATGCATGAACCTAAAGTGGAACCATTTAGGTTTGGAATTATATTGTATGCACAGAATTCTGTGTGCCATGGCACTTTCATCTTTTTAAAAATGCCAGAGTTAATTTCACTGCTTAACACTATTCAGTGAAATTCTGTAGGGCGATTTGCTAACCTTTATATATGTTAAGAAACAGGGCTAACCCCCTAGTATTAAATCTTGTCATCTGATTAATCTGTCAAGGTTACAAATCAATAACTATTTTCTTCAGAATTATCATGAAGCTTTTCTCCCTCAGCTTTGTCTTTTGAATTTTCCGAGCTTTGTCCGTGGTCATTCTTAAGCGTGAACTGAAAGAGTTAATGAGACGAGACCACGTTATATGGAGAGGGAATCACTGACTCATCCATTCACCTTCTCACTCCACGGTGCTGGGATTTAGCGGAGCACATGTCACGTCCAGTTTTCCCACCCTAATGTTCCGAGTGAAGTTTATAGAAAATCAGTGAATATGATTATAGAATCATTTTACAGCCCACATTATACAATACCTTATTGACCATCTCTCTCATGAAGTACTCCTCCATAGTGATATAATATCCAATCAGTTCCTGCATATTCCGACTCAGCAAGCATAGGTTACAGAGTTTATCCAGTGCCTTCTGATGCTCTGGTACAACATAGTAATAGAATCAATAAACATTTCATAGGGCTATTGCAGTTGGCAGTAACATTTATACAAACCAGGATTATAGCAGAGAAACAAGCTACTCATCACCACAAGAGCCATTTCCACCCATGCATTTCATATCAACATTTCTTTCCATCTGATAAGAATAACTGCCTATATAGCCCAATATAACACTTTGTTCTAGGAAGGAAGGCTCAAGAGAAATGAGGGGAAAAAATCTGACCCCAGAATGTGCACTGCAGAAGTGTAGCCAATTCTGTTTCTTTGTCTGTTTGGTTAGTACCTTCATAAAAGTAAAAGAATGTGTCTTGCTCAAATCAAGATCAAATCACCCACTAACCTTACTTCTTGAAGGTATACATGCAGAGGAGAATAGATCGGAAGGAAAAGAATACTAAAGGAAAAACTCCTTTCAAACTATTCTCACATAAGCAGAGAAATTCCACTTTTTACAGTCAAGAGATGTCTGTACCTTGCTTGACTTCCTCCGAGGCCACTGCATCGCACACCTCAAAATCAGCAGTGATCCTTCTTTTGACGAAGCGCAGGTACAGTTCAGCTCGAGCATTCATCAATGTAACCTCTGCCAAAATAGTGTCCAGCTCCCTAAGACAAATCAAAAATAAATTCTGACAGCTATAAAATGTATTTGTCTATATACAGCTGATGCAGAATTATCCAATCCTTCAAATATTATATACAGTTATAATATCCATATGCTCCCAGGTTATATTCTCGAAGCAGGCAAACTACTTCCACCATCCCTCCTCTGGTAATGAGTTCCAGGCACCTACTATGTGTGTAAAATAAAAACGTACCTTGCACCCCTCTTCTAAACTATCAGCCGCACATGAAAGCTCAGCGTTCTAGTATTTGACATTTTCACCCTGACAAAAACTATCCACACCATCTATGCCTCTCATAATGTTCTGAATTCCTCACTTTATGTCTTCCTTTTTCCTTCTCTCCATATGAAAATGATCAGGAAGCAATCGCTTTTTTGTTCTCATTCACTCTTTAAAGAAATTATTTCAGAAATCATAATTAAGTTATACATTAAATCATCAAAATCATGACAATTATATTTGTTTTTCAGGAAGCAGAAACCAAGAATGTTGGAGACACTCTGTGTGTAGGGAGGGGGGGACAGTTAATGTTAAAGGTCGAGGCATGTTTGATTTCTAACGTAAAGACCATTGACCTGAAATATTGACACTCTCTCTCCAGAGATGCTGTCAGGCCTGCTGAACATTCCCAGCATTTTCTGATTTTACTTCAGATTTCCAGCAATCTTTTACTTTTCAAATATTCAGTGGAGTTATCCCAGGCCTTTTTGATTTATCTTAACTATACGGGTCTAGATACAGAAAGAGCAAGTTGAAAATCTGCAGATACATATTGTAGCAAATAATTAGAATTTAAACAGACTTTAGGAGCAGGTAGAACTAGTGGGGAACATGGCAAATAAAATGAGACAGAATTGACCAGTTTATTTTGTATGAAGAATGAAAAGAGTCATTGTTGAGCTAAGTGTTACCATCAAGGGGACATAGGAAATATCTCAATACATATTTTTTGAAGGAAGCAAGACAATCGTGTTTCAACAAGCATGCAGAAAACTTGGCTTTATTAACAGTAGATTAGTGTACAAAAGCAAAGAAGTTACTCTAAAACACTGGTTAGGCCACACGGAGTTATGTTTACCTTATGGAAAGTGTAGAAGAGATTTATTAGATTAGTACAGGAATTAAATATTTTAGTTGGCCGGTTAGACAGGAGAAGCAGGTGTGATCAAGAAAACGTGGCGATTAAGACCACGTGGTTGAGGTGACTCACAGATATTTAATTTTAAAAGTCAATAAGTACACAAGGAAGAAAAAATGTCAATGAGGTACATTGGACTGGGTAAGGAGGAGATGGTTCCTGTTGGGATGTATTGCTCGTTTCTGTGCAGTAAGCCTCGTTTGTATGAATGTTACTGACATGACATTTGAACAAGATGCTTAAAATTGTCAAAGGCTTCACCGTCAAGACTGAAATCCATACAATTACAAATGGATTCGATTAAAATGAATATTGACATATTTTTCAAAGATTACAAATATCAAGAATATTTCAAATATTGAAGTATTCATACTTTCAATATTCATACATTCATATCTTTACTATGATTCTTCTAAATAAAGCTCAACGTTATTCAGAAAACATTCATACCTGGGTTCTATTTTGTCCATTGTTAAGCTTCTCATCATACTGTTTTGCACACGTTGGAACTACAAAACCACAAAATGAATGGTCAGTGTTTGTCTTATTTAAAGCACAAGTGCAGTGGTACAAAGTTAACTTCAAATAGTATATACAGAACTAGACTTCGCTCTTGACTGCAAATCATTGCATAGATCTGCGGCATGGTGGCGCAGAGGTAGAGTTGCTGCCTTACAGCGCTTGCAGCACTGGAGACCCGGGTTCGATCCCGACTACGGGTGCTGTCTGTACGGAGTTTGTACGTTCTCCCCGTACCGCGTGGGTTTTCTCCGAGATCTTCGGTTTTCTCCCACACTCCAAAGATGTACAGGTATGTAGGTTAATTGGCTTGGTAAATGTAAAAATTGTCCCTCGTGTGTGTAGGATAGTGTTAATATGCAGGAATCGCTGGTCTGTGCGGACCCGGTGGGCCGAAGGGCCTGTTTCCGCGTTGTATCTCTAAACTAAACTGTCTCACCATCGAAGGGATCTACAAGAGTCACTGCCTCAAAAAGGCAGCCAGCCTCATCAAAGACCCACACCACCCTGGCCACGTTATCATTTCAGTATGCCACCAGGAAGAAGATATGGGAGCCTGAAAACTGTAACTTCCAGGTTCAGGAACAGCTTCTTCCCAACAGCCATCAGCCTATTAAACATTACAACCTCCAACTAAACTCTGAACTACGTAGAGTTTGGGGCAGTGTTTTTTGTCTTTGCACTATTATTGTTTATTTGTTTTTTTTATACACTGCACTTTTTTGGTGTTTATTATGGTGTCTACAGAGTACAATCTTTACACATCTGTTGTGCTGTTACAAGTAAGAATTTCACTGTTCTGTTTCGGGACATATGACAATAAACACTTGACTTGAATACGTGAAAGGTAATGTCTCCAGTTTCTGTTAATTGGAGAGTAGGTGCCGTTACAAAAATAGAATGTGTTGGAAATAAAATCAGGCTGCATTCATGCGCACGTCTCAAGAGACACACACCTCTCAAGAGACATTTTACTGAGTCCGATGACTGTCTGCCCTCCCCTGTATAGACTGGTGTGTAACACCATGTCATTTTAATACAGGTTTGCAACTCCCTCTGTATTGACGTAAACAACTGCACTGTGCTTTGAGTGGATACAACTGAATTTGATGGCAGAGCTCCATAATGTTAAATAATCTGAGTCTGTGTGTCCAAATTCAAACTGGAAAATTGCACATATAGGCAAGATAACGGAGGGGAATCAATCAAGGGACCGATAAGGGTGATTATCATTTAGTCACATAATCATAGAGAAACTAAACCTTTCCTGTCCATGTACATGTCCAAGTGTATTTTAATTGCTGCTATAGTATCTGCCTCAACTACCTCCTCTGGTAGCTCGTTCCATATATCCACCACCCTCTGAGTGAAAAAGTTGTCCTTCAAGTTTGTAATAAATCTTGTCCCTCTCAGCTTAAACCTACAATCTCTCGTTTCTGATTCCCTTAACCTGGGTAAATGACTCTGTGCATTTGCCCCATCTATTCCCCTCATGATTTTATACATCTCTATAAGATCGCTCCTCAATGTCCAGCGCTCCAAGGAATGATGTCCTAGGCTGCCCAACCTCTCCCTGCAGCTCAGCCCCTCAAATCCTGGCAACATTGTCATAAATCTTTTCTGAACACTTTCCAGCCTAATCTTTTCTGAACACTTTCCTTCCTACAGCAGGGCGACCAAAACTGAACACAGCACTTCAAGTGTGGCCTCGTCAACGTCTTGTACAACTGTAATATAACGTCCCAACTTGTATACTCAATACCCTGACTGATGAAGGCCAATGTACCAAAAGCCTTCTTGACCATCCTATCTACCCGTGATTCCACTTTCAAGAAACCATGTACTTGTGCTTGTACGCCTAGATCCCTCTGCTATAAAACACTCCTCAGGACCTTACCATTCACTGTGAGTGTGTTAGAAAATAAAATGAAGGACACACGCAAAATAAATTATGAGCCACCAGTTAAGATATCCAGCCTTATATCATGAGGCATGGCATGATAAATTGCATACCCTTCCATAATCCCCTCATGATTTTGCTGGCATTGTGTGTTTAGAAACCAAAACAGAAAGGGAATCACAGATGATCCCATGGTTGGTAGGAAGGTGACAAAGTTAACCCTAGGGTCCTGGAGCCATAAGATTAATACCAAAGATTATATGAGCTCTTCTGCCTATAACCAGCTTTTAGCCTTCAAGCTACCCAAAACTTACATCCCATCATTCTTCCCCCACATTTAAGGAAGGTCCCTGATCTGAAACATTAACTGGTTTCTCCTTCCTCAGATGCTGCTTGAATGGCTGATTCTTCCAGCATTTCCATTTTAGTTAGTTATTTTATGCTTCTATGCAAGCCTAACCTGCCACTGTTGGTGATCCATTTTGAGGGGCTGAATTATAGACAACTTCTGTCCTGTCCTGGACAGTTGTCAGCAAGGATGATTATTAATTAATCAGAAGTGATGATCCTTATGAACAATGAGAACTTGGATAATTATTGGAATGCAAACAATGCCTTTGAATCACTGGGAAGGCTGGGGCAGAGGAAATGGTTGTTACTCCCACTACCCAAGACTTCAATATATCAACACCATTTTCATATAGTGCCTTTAATAGAACAAAACTTCCCAAGATGCTTTACATGAACATCAAACATTTAACACTACCAATGAAGATATTATGGCCAATGTTCAAATGATTCGTCAAAGAGGTTCAAGAGCATTATGAAAGAAAGCAAGACGAAGACACAAGGAAATGCAGATGCTAATTTTCCAATAAAAAGCGGTTCAGGCAGCAATCCAACTAATGCTATTCTATGAGGACATGGATAGGTGTCATTTCGTGTCAGGACCCTTCTTCAGACTGAAATTACTGTGTTTTGTTCTACTGTGCCATTTACTACTGAGTGATCTGCTAATGCTTTGCGAAGAAGAGCATTTTAAAAAAACAATTAATTGTTGTGATCCAAATGGTGATGCAGGCAAATTCAGTAATGACATTCAAAAGAGAACTAGATAAAATTTTGAAGGAGAAAAAATGTTCCAGATTCTAAGAAAACAGTAAGACCAAATGGATAGCTAATTAGTCTCCACAGGCTGAACAACTTTGGTCAGTTCTACATCAGTGTGTAATTCACTGATTAATTTTGTATTGTGCCAGCAGCAAAGCAAAAGGAAACCTACAAATTTGAAAGAAGTAAACATTTTTAGTATATTTTTATTTTTTAATTTTAAAAAATGAAAGAGATTTGGTCTTGCCTTTCTGTGATAATCCCTCTGCTGAATGAACTTGTCCACCACCTTTTCAGCCTGTTGATCACACTCTACCTGCAGATACTTAATAAGTGTGTAAAGCCGCCCAGGTCCATAATAAGTCTCAACAATAGGCTGATGAGTCTCCACTATTCGAGCGATTCCTGTGAGAAAGACCAACACAACCATACACATCATCTGCATCATAAAAAAAACACCCTTCAAAGTTCAGGATCACTCTTGCAGATCTAGATGTAAAGCAAATCTCTCTGCTTAACCTCAACCACCTGTCTCATTCTCTTCACTAAATATCCTACAACCCTTCCAGGTAACGGAGTGATCAGAATGCATATGCTAAATAGTTTAGATTTTGGCTTATTATTGTCACGTGTACAGAGGTACAGGGAAAAGCTTTGTTTTGCATGCTATCCAAACGGACCAGATAATACGATACATAAATACAATCATCAAACGTGTACAAAAGATAAAGCAAATGGGAAGGTACAGAATGCAGAATGTGCTTCTCAGCATTGTAGTGCATCAGTTCCACGTCCAATGTCCAATGGGGTAGAAGTAAATTGGACATTACCCTAGCTTATGGAGGGACCGCTCAGAAGCTAATAACAAAAGGGAAGAAACTATTCCCACGTCTGGTGCTGCACACTTTCAACTTCCGTACCTTCTGCTGGATGGGAGTAGGGAGGAGGAGAGGGAATGACTGTGGAGGGACAAGTCTTTGATTATGTTGGATGCTATTCCAAGGCGGCGTGAAGTGTGAATGGAGCCAATGGTGGGAAGCCTGAGCTGTGCGATGGGCTCAGCTACATCCACAACTCTCTGCAATGTCTTGTAGTTTTGGGCAGAGCTGTTCCCATACCAAGCTGTGATATAACCCGACAATATGGTGAATGAACTTGTCTATGGTGCATCTGCAGAGGTTTGTAAAAGTCACTAGAGACATTTCCTCAGTCTCCTCAGGAAGTAGAGGTGTTGGTGTGCCTTTTTGGCTGTCACATCGATGCGATTGATCCACGACAAATCATTGGTAATATTAACACCAAGGAACTTGAAGCCCTCAACCATTTCTACTTCGCTTCCGCTTGTACTCTACCCTGCTTCCTGAGGTCATGGGAACAACATCCTCTAAACTGATTCCTTTTTTCGCCAAGACCCTCTTTCAGTAAATGACCATGAGGGTAGTGATCAAAAATTCACCTTGTGCTATTCTTGTCTGGAATGGCCTATACATGGCTGATCAACTATCGACCTCTTTGATGACCCACGGACTATCCTTGATCAGACTTTGCTGGCTTTACCTTGCACTAAACGTTATTCCCTTATCATGTATCTATACACTGTAAATGGATCGATTGTAATCATGTATTGTCTTTCTGCTGACTGGTTTTGCAACAAAAGCTTTTCACTGTACCTCGGTACAAGTGACAATAAACTAAACTGAACTGAACAGAACATGGCTCGAGTCCCATGCCAATACAGTTGACAATTAACAACTTAACAAGCCACGCAATCGCAGCAAGACACCACTAATGGGACTAGAGGTTGGCTCAGCCTTTGAGTAGAGCAGTCACGAAAAGGCATTAGAAAGACAAACTCAATCTAGGACAGCTTGCTGGTACTTCTGCAGGGCGAGGGGGCATGAACCGCAATTCCATGTGATAGAGTAGACCGTTCAAATACAAGATTAAAGTACCTAGTTACCACCACTATTCTAACCCTTCAGTTACCTAGGGGTTGGAATGCTTGAATTGTGAATTTGATTCAAGTTAGGAAGAGGGGAAGTTCAACGAGATCTGGGTGTCCTAGTGCATCAGTCACTGAAAGGAAGCATGCAGGTACAGCAGGCAGTGAAGAAAGCCAATGGAATGTTGGCCTTCATAACAAGAGGAGTTGAGTATAGGAGCAAAGAGGTCCTTCTACAGTTGTACCGGGCCCTGGTGAGAACGCACCTGGAGTACTGTGTGCAGTTTTGGTCTCCAAATTTGAGGAAGGATATTCTTGCTATTGAGGGCGTGCAGCGTAGGTTCACTAGGTTAATTCCCGGAATGGCGGGACTGTCGTATGTTGAAAGGCTGGAGCAATTAGGCTTGTATACACTGGAATTTAGAAGGATGAGGGGGGATCTTATTGAAACATATAAGATAATTAGGGGATTGGACACATTAGAGGCAGGAAACATGTTCCCAATGTTGGGGGAGTCCAGAACAAGGGGCCACAGTTTAAGAATAAGGGGTAGGCCATTTAGAACGGAGATGAGGAAGAACTTTTTCAGTCAGAGAGTGGTGAAGGTGTGGAATTCTCTGCCTCAGAAGGCAGTGGAGGCCAGTTCGTTGGATGCTTTCAAGAGAGAGCCGGATAGAGCTCTTAAGGATAGCGGAGTGAGGGGGTATGGGGAGAAGGCAGGAACGGGGTACTGATTGAGAGTGATCAGCCATGATCGCATTGAATGGCGGTGCTGGCTCGAGGGGCTGAATGGCCTACTCCTGCACCTATTGTCTATTGATTGCAACTCTTTAATTAGTTTAACAAAATATTCTTACCTTCAAAAAGCAACGTGAGGGTATCAGCAAAGGTGACTGCTGCCCTACGATCACTCATCTCGGTGCCCAATGCCAACTGAAGATTTTCATCAGCTTTTTGTGCAATCTTCAATAATAAAAAAGATCGAAGTAATACAAAGAGCTAGCCAAATCTAATTCACTCAAGGATATTGCAAGTTCAACATCAAAAGCAACTATAATGTACATTTCCTCCCTTATCGAATTAAAAACTCAACTTTTTTATAGAACTCTTCTGTATGCAACATCTTTCATTATGTTTGAATGCCCCAAGCTTATTACAGCCAATGAAGTACTTTCTGAAATGTGACCACTTGTGTGGAAAACCAGGAGGCATTTGGCCATAGTTCGATCATGCAGCAATGAAATAAATGGCCAGATAATCTTGTTTTCTATTGATGGCACTCAAGGGAGAAATAATAATTTGGTTTAAGCCTGCTGATGTTTTTTGAAAAGTGCCGTGTTGACTTTTATGTCCATTTGAAAGAACATTTGGGACCTTAATTTAAAGTCATTTTGTCATCAAAAAGTTGGGACCTCCAACAGCGTGGTAATACTTTAGTGTTGGATAACAAGACAAGTCTAGCCTTTCAACAGATGAAGATTCAGAAAACAAGACTCCATGCCCGAGTCGGAGAAACATTGGCACAGTAGTCTCACCTGGAAAGACTGTTTGGGTCCTTGGATGGAATTGAGGGGGGAGGTAAAGGAACAGGTGTTGCATCTCCTGTGGTTGGAGGGGAAAGTGCCCGGGGATGGGGTGGTTTGGGCACAGTAGTAGGAGGTTGTCTCCAAGAAACGGGAAGTAGCCGAGTTGTCTGAAGAAAAAGACCATCTTTTTGTCTTTCTTGTGTCTTTACCTGTTTACAAAGGTACTCGGAAAACTTGCTCAGCCCTTCCTCGTGTAATCCCAGCAATGGAAAGATCTTGAAGAAACGTTCAACCTGTGGCAGGTCACCTTCCTTGATGGCCACATCAAACTTCTCAGCAACAATTACTCTTAGCCGCTGCTCTGCCTCTTGCAAAAGGTTAAGGTTTGCATCAATTACATTAGCTGTTGGGAAATGTAGCTGCAATTAGTTGCACATACACGACAGATCACCGATACACATTTATTCATTCCCTGTCCTGCCAGCTGTGCTCAGTTTAACTAAAGTGTAAGAAAATAACTGCAGATGCTGGTACAAATCGAAGGTATTTATTCACAAAATGCTGGAGTAACTCAGCAGGTCAAGCAGCATCTCAGGAGTGAAGGAATGGGCAACGTTTCGGGTCAAGACCCTTCTTCAGACTGAACCAGTTTAACTAAATGTGCTGCTGTTGACAACGCGCCTATTATATTCATTTATCAATGTTCTGCCTATTATTCCAATGTATAGATGTAGTGCTCAACAGAACTTGCAGACTCCTTCATCACAATCCTTGCTCCGCACTCTCAAAAAAGCAGGACCCCAATCCAATAGATGTAATTAATGCCCAATAGCAAATTAACTGTAATGGTATAGAGGGCATATTCATGGTGTGTTTAATACAAGAAAGGGGTAGGTCCTTCAAGTCTGCCCACCTTGAATCATGATCATGGCTGATCCATGCCATAGCTGACAATCACTCAAATTTATCAAAATGTATCTACCGTCGCTTTAAATACTCATAATGACCCATCTTCCACAACTCTGAGGGAAGAGAAATCCAGAGATTTACCATCTACCATTACAAGAGATTTCTTGGTACCTCAGTTTTAAAAGACACCTTATCTTGGAATTTGTTTGAGTTACTTCCACAAGCGAAACCATCTCAACAAGACCCATTACAAACCCCTTAGGATCTTGCATGCTTGAATAAGATCACCACTCATTCTCCTAACTCCAAATGATATAGAGCCTTGGTGGCGGCAGTCTCGGTGGCAGAGTGAGCCTCGACGTAGGCGGCGGTGGGGCCTCACGATCGATCCACGGTCAGCGGTCGATTAGCGTGAGGGGAGGTAGGGGAAGACAATGGGGACTCGGTGTAGGGGGACCGTCGTGAAGAACAATGGAGGACCCGCAGTGAAGAACAATGGAGGACCCGGCGTGGGGGGATCATCGTGTGGGACGGTGGGAGAACAAAGGGGGACCGGGTGTGGGGGAGAGGGGGCGCACTCTAGTTTTAGAATCCTCTGCCTAGGGGATAAGCCTGTATTCGTCTGTTTGTTCATTCCGGTGAAGGTTCTGTGCACACGGCAGCCAGCCAACAGTCGCTTGGTTTTTTCTTTTTTTTTCTCACTTTTAATTTTAATTTCAAGTTTTCGTGAACCTTGTTGTGTGTTGTGATTGTTGGCAGACCAATTTCCCTCTGGAGATTAATAAAGTTTTATCGTATCGTATTGTATCGTCTGCAACCTATTTAGTCTTGAGCAGATTGGGAAACCACACTAACAGGTATGATAGTAAACAAACAATGGTTTACATGTACATAATTAATACCCAGCTACATCTAATGTTTCATGGCACAAACTAAAAAGGAAAATTGGACCAGCTATACCACAAAAATCTACAGCTAACAAGATGTTAGACAGTATTAGATAAAGATAAAATCTGACAGTGTTGCCAAAGAGCAGCTAGTTGAAAATTGGAACATTTTCAGAATTTAGTGAAAGAGAACTGGGAGGTAAAGGGAAAGCTGGATGTAAAATTAAGTTAGCCAGAAGCATAAAAACAGACTATTAAGAGTCTCTGTAAGTATATTTTAAAAAATAGGTTGACAAAAAAAATTATGTGAAGACTCTTGCAGATTGAGACAGGTAAGTTTTACTGGGAAAAATAAAATGTATAACAAATTTCCATAAAACTTTTTGTGCTTTCAGAGAAGATGCAAAGAAACCTTCTTAAAAATGGTTAAAAAAAACAATACTGGAGTGAATGAAGTGCTAAAAAAATTAACATTATTTAAAAAAACCTGAAACATAAATGACACTGAAGACCAATAAATGTCCAGGATCTGATGGCCTGTATCCCGAGATTTAGTAAGGGGTGGATATGGAGATATAGGACGCATGCTCTATTTGTCACCTTCCAAAATCCCATTCTAAAATCATTCACACAGAATAGGAAACAGTGAAAGTAGCCCCACTATCTAATAAGGGAGAAAAACAGCAAAGTACCAGCCAGATAGCCTGAAATCACAAAAATACTGGAAAATATAGGAATCTACCATTAATGAAGTGGAAAATGGTGCAAGAATTGAACCTAGGTTCCAATGGCAACCATTCATTCTTTTGCAATTACATGATTAAAGATTTAAGCAAGTTAGCATTTTAAAATCCTTACCCTCCTTCCCCTGCCGGCTGAGTTCAATTACAGATTTGTCAAGTGACAGGTAGCGATGGATATGTGCAGCTGCCTGCTCATAGTCTTCATTGCGCAGGGCTGTCTGTACTCCATCAGTGCAGAATTTAAGATCCAAGATATCATCTGCACGTTGAATAGCCTGGTAAATCCGATTCTATAAGACACATTTAAGAGTATGATTACTACAATAAATTTTCCTTAATCTTTTTCTGTCATATTATTTTATCCTCAGACTCTATTCAGTTGTGAATTGTAGAACACTGCATTGACCCACACAGAAGATGGTCAAGCTCATGCTTAAGGCCTCGACCAAAGCAACATTTCATTTAGAGCTTGTGATGAAGCCAAGGCATTTGGGCTCTGTTCAATTCAGATCCAGACTCAGTCCTCTTATATTTTTTAAACTGCTTGTGTGCATGACTTGGTGAGGTATGGGTCCACTGGATTTTGTAGATCAGAAAGTCTGCAAATGGATCCAATTACATGGATCTCAAGTGGATGAGAGTCAGGGAGGGCAGGAGGATGAAGAAGCCACTAAAGTGCATAATTTACTGCAAGTCCCAGGCAAGCAAAGTCACTGAAAGACAGGAGTCAGGGCTTTCAACTCTGATCAACCTACAGTGTTGGTTGTGACGCTTATTCAGGAAAAATCACTTTAACAATACTTCCATTGGTGCTCATACATGAAGAGCAGAAGTTCATGTGGTGCTTATTTTATCTATTACATGAGAATCACTGACTTCATAGGGACTGATAAATGGAATTCCAGTACAATACTGGATCGGTGACCCCCGCGTTATGGCATGGATGGGAAGGTTGCATGCCCAGAGAACAGTCCCTATGTTATTTTCCATAATGCAAAGTCACTTTATCAGTGCATGTGGTAAAAACACAGGTTGAAAAAAAAAGTATGTTTTTTTCCCCCTCACACAAATTCCATGACCCAATTTTATTCTATATCTCAAATTTCTAGGTAGAGATTTGCAAACGTCCGTTACCCGAGAAGCCGTAACACGGAGATCTTCGCTATTATCATTTTTTAAATCATTGGATTCAATTTCCAAATGTTCATTGGAAGCACGAGCCAAGATGGGTCCTGGTGCACAAAATTTACTTTTCAACTTGAAACAACAGAAACAGAACAACAGGGAAATGGAGCTGCACCTCAACAACCTCAGGGCCATCCGAGAGGGCAGTAAGTGAGGGTGAGGGGCTCACATCCAAGGTGCAGACAGATGAATGATCACCAAGAAAGAGGGTCGGCAGAGTTCAGGAATACCCTATGGCCATTCCACTGCAAAACAGCTATTCCCTTTTGGATACTGTTGAGAGGGATGACCGTTCAGGGGAGAGCAGCAGCAGTTGTCACGTCTGTGGCATTGTGCCTAGCTCTGGGGCATGGCGGGATAAAGTGGAGTCAGGTAGAGCGATGGTGATAACAGGTTCAGTAGCTGGGGGTTTCTGTGGCAGCAGACAGGGTCCCAGAGCCACTGCAGAACATTCTCAAGGGGGAGGGTGAACAGCTAGAAATAGTTGTTCATGGCAGCACATGTAACATAGGTCGGAAAACGGATGAGGAGTGAATTTAAAGAGTTAGGAAAAGGTTAAAATGCAGGACCTCGAGGGTGGTGATCTCTGGATTGCTACAGGTATAACATGCTAGTGAGGGTAGGAGGAAAGGACAAATGAATGCATGACTGAGGAGATGATGTAGGGGGACACATATTCAGAGTTTTGGATCACTGGGATCTCTTCTGAGGACCTGTGTAAGGAGGACAGATTGCACCTGAACTGGAGGGGCACCAACATCCATGCAGGGTAGTTTGCTAGTGCTACTCGGGAGGGTTTTAACTAGAATGGCAGGGGAGGTGGGAACCAGAGTAGCAATTCTGCAAATTGAATGGCTGATGAGAAAGTGGAGGTTACGACAAGTAAGTCTCAAATGAAGGACAAGCAGGGAAAGGTTCAATGCAATGAGTATTGTGGATAAAGCTGATGAACTTGGAGCCTGGATCAATGCTTGGAATTATGATGTTGTTACCATTACGGAAACGTGGTTGCTAGAGTGACACGACTGGGTTTTGATATTTCAGACGTGGTAGAAAGGGTTGGGGGGGTTAAAGAGGTGGAGAAGATGCTTTTCTAATCAGGGAGAATATCACGGCAGTACTCAGTGAGGACATACTGGAGAATATGTCTGCAGGGGCATTATGGGTTGTGCTAAAAAATATGAAAGGACCAATTACTCTAATGGGATTATTTTATAATAATAGCCATTAGGAGATGAGGATCAGATATATAGAGGGATTACAAAATGATTCAAGAGCCATTGGGCTATTGTAGGTGACTTTAACTTCCCCAAAATTGACTGGGACTTACTCAGTGCAAAAGGATTAGACGGAGCAGAATTTGTTAGGTATATCCAAGATTTCCATGTCAAAAATGTTTAATTGTCATATGTACCAATAACAGAATAATGAAATATTTACTTGCAACAGCATAATAGGTCTGTAAATACAGTACTCATAAATAACACAATAAACAAAAGAAAGACCAATTTAAAAAAATATATTAAGTCAAACAAAAGTCCGAAGTCCCTAGAGTAACCAAGACAGTTTGTGGTTTGTAGTCCTGAAGTGACTGCTCCTAGTGATGTATGAAAGGAAGGCAGGCACTAGCAGAATGGCACATTGGGAGAGGCTGTGTGCAGAGGCTTATTTTGAGAATAAATGCTGAAGCTTTGGCTCATAAAGCTTCAGCAAGGTGGGTGACAGCAAGATAAGGTATGCAGGTTCCAAGGTGGTGAAGTTGGCTTATAGCGTGCTGGCCATCGTCAGTCAGCAAATCCAGCATAGAGGTTGGGACGTTATATTAGTTGTACAAGATGTTGGTGAGGTCGCACTTGGAGTATTAAGTTCAGTTTTGGCCACCCTGTGATAGGAAAGAGGCCATTAAGCTGGAAAGACTGCAGAGAAGGTTTGAGGATGTTGCTCGGAATTGAGGGCCTGAGATATAGGGAGAATGGGCCGGCTAGGACTTTATTCGTTGGAGTGCTGCAGGCTGAAGGGGGATCTTACAGAGGTGTAAAAATCATGGGGAATAGATGGGGTGATAGCACAGAATCGTTCTTCCCCAGGGTAGGGGATTCAAGAACCAGAGGGAATAGGATTAAGGTGTGAGAAGAAAGATTTAATAAAAACCTGAAGGGCATCTTTTTTTAAATAGAGGATGGTGGGTTTATGGAACAAACAGAGGAAGTATTTGAGGTAGGTAGAGTAGCAACATTTAGAAGACATTTGGACTGGTACACGGATAGAAGAGGAATAAGAGAAATTGACCAAATGCAGGCAATAGGGACTAGTTTAGATGGGACAACTTGGTTGGCATGGACGAGTTGGGCCAAAGGGCCTTTTTCCAGTCAGTATGACTATGATAGGTGTGGAATGATTAATGAACAAAGGTACATCTGTATTAAATGTTCATGACATAGTCCCCTGCTCTGAGCGAATACTTTCAACAGAGGATATAAAACTGAATGACGGGGCCAGGTGTGACAAACATTAATGGTTCAGTAATCAGAACTTCTATTGCATTCACTGGCCGATGTGGTGCAATTAACATGGATTTGATTATTTCAGAAGTTAGGATTGCCAGATGAAACAAAAACTTCCCAAATGTTGACACTAACCATTTCCAATTTATGGAATAATACTCTATCTAACAGTTGTACAGGAGTTAAAAAGTAGGCTGTACCTTAGCCAGGTCAAGCTGCCGAACTTTGCCGCTTACGTTTTCAGCCAGGTTGCACGTAAACGTAATCATCCCTGCAAGTTGTTTAGCATCACCCTCAATCAGCTGCAAATTTGGACTAGGAAAAAGAGCAATAAGGGACCATGAGAAAGTAACATTAAATGCACGTCATATGTTGAAAGACTGGGCGACGAGGCTTGTATGCACTGGAATTTAGAAGGATGAGAGGGGCTCTTATCTTATTGAAACATAAAAGATTATTAAGGGGTTGGACACGTTAGAGGCAGGAAACATGTTCCCAATGTTGGGGGAGTCCAGAACCAGGGACCACAGTTTAAGAATAAGGGGTAGGCCATTTAGAACAGAGATGAGGAAAAACTTTTTCAGTCAGAGAGCTATAAATCTGTGGAATGCTCTGCCTCAGAAGGCAGTGGAGGCCAATTCTCTGAATGCATTCAAGAGAGAGCTAGATAGAGCTCTTAAGGATAGCGGAGTCAGGGGGTATGGGGAGAAGGCAGGAACGGGGATTGAGAATGATCAGCCATGATCACATTGAATGGTGGTGCTGGCTCGAAGGGCCGAATGGCCTACTCCTGCACCTATTGCCTATTGTCTGAGGTGTGCCAGGTGTTTTTAACATTGGTGTCAGTCAAACTAATTTACAATTCAAACACATGCACACAGCAACATTTGCACCATTTGGATATGAACTCCACTGTAACTTATAGACTAAACAAAATTTGTTATGTAGCTAAATACGTAATTGCACTTTCTATAAAATTGGTTTTAAAGAACAGCCCAACATGCGTGTATGATATACTACTAACTGCTAACCCCCCCCTTGACATGTGCAGCCACATGTCCAGAATAAAGTCCTGGCAAGTATCAATGATCAAGCACTTTTGCAGTTAAACATATCAATATTGTGTAGAGGTAGAAGTGAAACTTGAGACAGGTTAAATTTGCCCTTAAAATTATAAATTGCTCTTTAAATCAAATAGATTTAATTGCAGACTTAAATGACAGCAATAGTGTGAAAGTTGTGAATGAATGCGAACTCTAGAATCTTGAGTAAAAAACTAATGGAGGAACGCAGCAGCTGTGGAGGGAAATGGACAGACTAGGTTTTGGGTCAGGACCGATAGCTATCACCCATTTCCCCTTTACTCCACGAGTCTGTAAAAGTGTTCTGACCCAAAACACAATCTGTCAATTTCCCTCCACAGGTTTAATTGCATTATATTTTCCTGGAGTATATTCGCACCAGTACACTAAACAGATTCAAACTAGACTGAAAAACATGCTATTTAGAGCAATTTGACGAACACAATGGTCTGGATATAATTAATGAAACTGAGAAGTCAATTCAAAATAAATGTTCTCTTGGCTTTTGACTGTAACCCATTGTACATCAGCTTTTATTTAATTCTTCTCAAAATTAATACTTACCCCATCCGGTGCAGAGCTACCATTTTACCCTCCAGGTTGCTCTGCTGTCCAAAAAGAGCCTCAAGTTCTGCCTCAACCTCTTTCTGCATTAAGAACACATGAAAGTAAATCAATTAGCCGATTACCAAACAGTGAAACTGCATAAAACATATCATACAGATGCATAAAATTATAAAGTCTCCTACATTAAACATAGTATTTGTATAAACCTGTCTTGCACACAAACAAAAATAAAACCATACAAAAGCTATTCAGGAAAAGTAACCTTTCCAACAGCACAGAATTTCACCACCCTCCTTGCTGGTGTAGATGCCTAAAAGCACATTTTCCCCACAATCACAGTTTTTTTTCTCTATGGATTCCAGTGCTTCATATAAATAGATATTTGGCTTTACTTAGCCTGAACAAAGCATCTCTACAATGTGTAAACATGTTCTCAGCCAACAGGACTTGAGCCATACAAACCAGGGGTGACCAATGTTTGATCCCAAGTTTATGGCATGTTATAATTTCAATTAAGGTACAGAAGAGCTGTTAAAATTAATTTTATTTTCTCAGATTAGGGAGAGGATGGAACATGTATCCCTATCTGTTGATATTATGTGTAGATTTCTTTGTTTTTTTACCTCTGAAAATAGACTCATGATATTCCATCTGCATGAAATAAATTCAAATCATCTTTCAACAATCTTTCGAATAAGGATCTTTTAGGTCAAACATTTTTTGGACAAGATTCAACAGTTAAGTGAACCCTCCTTCATCACTCATCTCTTCTCACCCAAACCACCCCTTCCCCAGGTACTTTCCCCTGCAACTGCAGGAGATGCAACACCTGTCTCTATACCTCCTCCCTCGACTCTGTGGGTGCTTGCGACTTTAACATTCGCGGAGCCCGCGGTCTCTGGTTAGAGACCGACTTTGGGAACTCCAAGCTGCAGGAGCTTCGACCGCCCCGACGAGGGAGTTTTGATCGCCCCGACGGATGATTTGACTGCCCCCACCGCGGGAGAATAAAGAGGAAGGAGATTGGACTTTTTTGTCTTCCATCACAGTGAGGAATGTGGTCAATCTGCTGTGGTGGATGTTTATGTTAACTTTTATATAGTTGTGTGTTTTGTTGCTTTTTTTTCATATGGCTGTATAGTAATTCACATATCACTGTACCTTAATTGGTACACATGACAATAAAAGACCTTTGAAACCTTTATTCCCTTCCTCCCACCCTAGTCGACCACCTATTTTCACTGTCATCCTGTTCCCATCCCCTCGTTATCACCTTTTATAAGCCAACAATGGACCATTGTGAGCTCTACCTTTCCTTGATCATCAGTGCTGGCTTTGATATGTTCTTTTCATACATTTGTTCTTTGTACCTTTTCATACCTCTGGTTTCCCTCTCCCGTGACTCTCAGTCTGAAGAAGGGTCTCAACCCTAAACATTTCCTATTCCTTTTCTCCAGAGATGCTGCCTGACCTGCTGAGTTGCTCTAGCATTCTGTGCATATCTTCAGTGCAAACCAGCATCTGTCGTTCCTTCCTACACAGTACTTGAAGAGTCGACTAGTTACTACTCATCGCCCCCACCCCCCCCCCCCCCAACAAAATGCAGGAGGAAATCAGCGGTTCAGGGGGGAGGGAAATGGACAGTTGACCTTTCGTGTTGGGACCTTAATCAGTCTCAAGAACACCGAAATGTCTCCATCCATTTCCCTCCGTAGACGCTCCCGCTGAGATCCTCCAGCAGTCTTTTCATCATTGATCATTTGTTCTAGCTCCCTGTGAGTACATTGAATGCCGCATTTCCAACATTTAAAACGGCGGTCTTCGTATTTTTTAGACGTTCCAACAGCCTGCGATGTTACAGTCTGGCTATAGGTATGCGCGTTATATATGTTTTCGTGCTATTCATAGAAGGTTCGCAGATCGCCAGGTTCACCAGAGAGTGTACAGTGTACGACCGACACACACACACTTGGAAACTCTTAAAGGGCTGCTCCCGTCAACACTAACGCCGATTAAAAGGCGGCGTCGGACATCTGTCATGGCGGTGTCGGTCCCCCCCACAACCCGCCCTCGACTCTCCTGTCCCCTCTCCCTCTAACCCTGGCTCTCTCGTCGCCCCCTACCCCCGACACTCTCGCCCCCCCGATCCCCCCACCCCCAGCCCCTCTACTCCGGCTCTCCCGTCCCCCCTTCTACCTCCTCGCTGCACAGCTTGGTGTAGGCTTCCTGCAGCTCCGCGATCTCTGTCAGTCCCTCCAACAGCTCCATGGAGAGGCTGGAGCTGCGTCCCGCTGGCGACGTGGAGCTACCCGCCATATTCTCCGTCACCGGGCAACCGTTTCCGGTACGGGGGCGAGGACCCCAGCCGGGCTGACCTGCGGCTGCCTGAACCCGAGATGCTGCCTGTCCCGCTGAGTTACTCCAGCATTTTGTGTCTATCCGCGGTTTGTTCAGTTTAAAGTTACAGCGCAGAAACAGGCCCTTCGGGCCACCGAGTCCGCGCCGGCCGGCGATCCCTGTACTTAATAGGGACAATTTACTATCTTTACCGAAGCCAATTAACCTACAAACCTGTAGTATAAGAAAATAACTGCAGATGCTGGTACCAATCGAAGGTATTTATTCACAAAATGCTGGAATAACTCAGCAGGTCAGGCAGCATCTCGGGGGAGAAGGAATGGGTGACGTTTTGGGTCGAGACCCTTCTTCAGACTGATGGTCGAGACCCTTCTTCAGACTGAAGATTCAAGAGATTCAAGATAGCTTTATTTGTCATCCAAATTGGACGAAATTCAGTCACCCACAGTCCAACAATAAAAGCATGAAGAAGGGTCTCGACCCGAAACGTCACCCATTCCTACTCTCCCGAGATGTTGCCTGACCTGCTGAGTTACTCCAGTATTTTGTGAATAAAAACCTACAAACCTGAACGTCTTTGGAGTTTGGGAAGAAAACTGGAACACCCGGGGAAAACCCACGTGGTCACAGGAGAAAAGGACAAACTCCTTACAGACAGCACCTGGACAGCTCAGGATTGAACTTGGGTCTCTACCGCTGCGCCTATGGTTGCCAACTGTCCCGTATTAGCCGGGACAGCCCGTATTTTGAGCCAATTTGCTTTGTCCCGTACGGGACCACCCTTTGTCCCGTATTAGGTCCGGGGGCCGCTGTAGGCCCGGACACTAGCAGGTAAAAAAACTGCAGATGCTGTAACCTCATCAATTCCTTCTCTCCCAGGATGTTGCCTGACCTGCTGAGTTACTCCAGGGTTTTGTGTCTACCTCCAGACAGTGTAGGTCCGGAGGCCCGGGCATCGCCTAACGGAGGTTGCAAAGCAACCCGCCACCCGGCCCGGACGGCCGCCTTTGGTGGAGCAGGAGTACGGGGCCGCTGGCTGGGCGTGGGGCGGTGATGTCATCTTGTCCCTTATTTGGGAGTGAGATAGTTGGCAACCCTAGCTGCGCCACTGTGCCTCCCTGTCCCAAACACATTGCAGGACATGGGGTTCTGGAGTGCCAGTGCGTGATTCCCTGAAAGTGGCGAATCAAGTGGGCAGTGTGATAAAGAAAGCCTTTGCCACATTTACCTTTATTGGGAAGGGTATTGAGTACAAAAGTTGAGATAAAAGCTCTTCTCGCTGCTACCATCAGGAAAAAGTACACAAACCTGAGTACCTTACTCTCCAGGACCATCAAGTTCTGAAACCACACGACACAACTTTACCTCAGCATCAGATGACTTTGTACTGCTATGGTTGCTCAACATTCTTGAGATGGGGAGGAAGGAATGTGATACCGAGGTTGGTAAATCTCTTATTTCGTTCCACCTATCACCTACCTGCATCCCTCCCCAACCCTTCCCCCACCAATTTCCATCTGCCAAATATCCCCTACCCCACCCATCACTGAAGACTCCCGACAAAAAACATCACCTATCCATGTTCTCCAGGGATGTTGCCTGACCCACGGAGTTTCTCCAGCACTTTGTGTTTTTTTTGTAAACCAGCATCTGCAGTTCCTTGTTTCTCCTTTCTCCCCACTTTATCTATTTTCACCTATCACCTACCACCCTCTGTCTCACCCCTCCCACTCACTTCTATATACTTTCTATCTTCCCTCTACATTCCCAATCCTGATGTAGGGTCTTGACCTGATATTTTAATCATCCCTTGGTTTTCACATATTTTGCTTGACTAGTTAAGGTCTTTCAGCCGTATTGTTTTGTTGCAAATGGGATGATAGAAAATCCTTTTACTTAACTCTTCTCATTCTATTTTTTGCTGAGAAATGTTTGATGCTGAAATGATATGATGGAAAGTCTTCATGTACTTGACATCAGTATACATTCGTATTATCAATAAAATGCGATGTAATTTTGTACAATTATCTCAGATAGTGATAGTAATGAAAAGGTTAATCGGTTTGTGATGTTTTCTACTGGTGATGTCCTACTATTGAGGGTGTTAATGTATATAGTTAAAATAACTTTAATATGTTAAAAAGGACAATAAAGGTAAATATTTTGACTAACTGGTGTTAAATCACAATTAAAACTTTTAGTTGATGGAATTACTTGCATATGATGAAGATAAAACTATCGCTAAGACAAACTAGGGTTAGGGTGTTACATAGGATGGAAAAATGACGTATTGAAGACTAGAAAAATTATATCAATACATTATCTTTTCACAGAGTTGTATTTTTAATACATGTATTGTGTTGGGTTGTCGGGATCATTACCTGGAAGTAAGGGGGAATTTAAAAAATAGAATAAAATACGGGCCCTCCCTTGAGTCAAGAGTGTTTTAGACAATAGACAATAGGTGCAGGAGTAGGCCATTCAGCCCTTCGAGCCAGCACCGCCATTCACTGTGATCATGACTGATCATCTACAATCAGTACCCCAGTTTTATTATCATACTAGCACAAGTGTGCCCGTTGGGCCCGTCCTCGTAGGGTTTCCATTGTAACCGGGAGGGGAGTGGGGGGAGGGAAGGGGGAGGGAGGGAGGAGGGAGGTGTGGAGGGGAGGGGGAGGGAGGGAGGGAGGGGAGGGGGGAAGAGGGGAGGGGGGAAGGGGGGAGGGGGGAGGGAGAGGGGAGGGAGGGGGGTAGAGGGGAGGGGGGAGGGAGGGAGGGGGGAGGGGAGGGAGGGAAGGGAGGGGGGTAGGGGGGAAGGGGTGAGGGAGGGAGGGGAGGGGGGAAGGAGGGAGGGGGACCACCCCTTTTCCCAGTACCCCTTTTTCCCCGTTGGGCCCGTCCTCGTAGGGTATCCATTGTAACCGGGAGGAGGGGAGGGAGGGAAGGGGGAGGGAGGGAGGAGGGAGGTGTGGAGGGAGGAGGGGAGGGGGGAGGGGAGGGGTGAAGGGGGGAGGGGGAGGGAGAGGGGGAGGGGGAGGGAGGGGGGAGGGGAGGGGGGAAGGGTGAGGGAAGGGGACCTCCCCTTTTCCCAGTACCCCTCTTTCCCCGTTGGGCCCGTCCTCGTAGGGTTTCCATTGTAACCGGGAGGGGAGGGAGGGAAGGGGGAGGGAGGGAGGGAGGGAGGAGGGAGGTGTGGAGGGAGGAGGGGAGGGGGAGGGAGGGGGGGAGGGGGAGGGAGGGGGGGGAGGGGAGGGGGAGTGGAGGGGGGAAGGGAG